>NW_012267238.1:15706371-15771586 GCF_000151885.1 Dipodomys ordii | reverse complement strand
AGGGATGGGAAGGGGAAACAAAGGAGGAGGCTACAATGCTTTATAAGAAATGTACTCACTATCTTGCCCATGTAATTGTAACCCCTCTGTACAGTATTTTCACAATAAAAAAATAAAATAAAAACAAAAAGAAAAAGAAATGTACTCATTATCTTGCCCATGTAATTGTACCCCCTCTGTACAGTATTTTCACAATAAAAAACTTACTAATATTAAAAATAAATAAATGAATAGATAAATAAATAAATAAATATAAAAATAGAGACCATCATCCTACACCCTGTCAGGTTATACATTTAAATTTCAAACAATAATTTATTTTTAGTCTATGTGTGCCCCATGCAGTATATGGGATATTGTTATACTAAGATTTTTATTTAATTTAAAATGTAAATTTAACTAGACAGTTTATAGGCCTATAGATATAGAGGCTGGGAAATATAATCAAGGTGTTTTTTCAGGGGGAAATTTAGTTTGCTGTAATTGAGAAGAGCTATTGTCATCTTGGCTTGTTCAGTCTGGTTCATCCATGACTGCATGAGGTAGAGTCAGATGGGCAGGCTTATTAGAACAGAAGTTAGGACCTGTCCTAGGGAATGAAGCACCTTTGAGTTTGGCATATTGGAATGCTAGAGAACAACTCTGATCTCTTTTCCTGGCCTTAATAGTTCTGAATGCTTGTGAGTCTTGGGTCTTGGTGTTTCTCAAATGCAGTTGGTTGAGGAATACATTTAGAGCAAACTGATGGTACGATAATAATCAGTCAAATGGTTTGAAATGAAGCAGTCTAGATGAGGCAAAATCCTTGGGTTTGCAGCATGGCAAAAAGGGGTATGGAACCCCTATATGTTGGAAGCCCTCCTAGAGCATTCACTTCAAATCTTGGGCACAAAAATACAATTGACAAAACAGGCTTACTAACAAGTCCTCAGTAGACTATAAAAATAAAATAACTAGTAGACAGTGATACAATGCCAGAGTCATTTATCAAAGTCATTTATCAAAGACAGTGCTGGCATGGCCTGGCCTGCCTTCCACATCAGTGTCAGACTTTCAGGGCAGGAGGAACGTCCCATGTGGATTCTAACAAGCTGTCTCCTAGGAGGATTTGACTGGAGATGCTGATGACTGTCTGAGGCAATTCAAAGAACTTGAGAAATTCTTTTAAACAAACTCTTTAGTAATGGTGGAAATCTCAGCATTCACTGATATTCATTTTGGAAGTCAGCACCTATAACTCTCAAGACTGGTAATAAAATTGACAATCTACTGCAGTAGAACTCACGCAAGTATTATTAACTTTAACTGAATTGATCTCAACTAGATCACTGTCAGGAACATTATGGTTGCAATTGATTTTTCTAGCTCTGAGAGAATTCTCAGCTTGCTTATTTTCATTTCTCCAAAGATGTTTTTTATCTTACTTGAAGGCAGCCTTTCTTTCTTCCTGCCCTCTAACTTCAGTGTGTAAACAGTATGTTTTTAAGCAAAGTATTTAGGAAAGAAAGGCAATGGGACTTCACCGACTCAAAACAACTCATCCATGCTCATAAACAATCATAAAAGTTGTTTAAATAAGCACTGAGTTTTAAAAAGAGGGTCATATTTATTATGAACACAATGCAGTTCAACTATGTATAACCCACAGTTTTAAGGTGAGTGTGTAATGCAAAAGTCTTATGTTGAACCCTAGCCTCCAATGTGATTATATTTGAAAATAGAACCTTTCAAGATATTAAGATTTTTAAGAATAGCCTCCTAAGCTGGGCATAAGGACCTCAGACCTGTAATTGTAGCTACTCAAGAGGCTGAGATCCAGAGAAATACAGTTGAAAATCAGTCCAACAGAAAAATATATCTCTAAAATAGTAAGCAAAAAACAGGAATGGAGGCATGGCTCAAGTTATAGAGAACCAGCCAAGAGCAGGCAAGGCCCTATATAAAAAAAATACTACCAAAAAATAAATAAACGGAAAGAAAGCCAAGAGTTGGATCCTAATCCAATTTAAGACTGGTGTCCTTATGAGAAGATGAAAGGGAAAATGGAGAGGGAAAGGGTATAGGAAAAGAAGAGTGGGAAGGGAGGGGAGGTAAAGAGTGATGGAGAGAGGGAGAATGGAAAAGGAGGGGAGGGGAGAATACTAGGAGAAATACAAGGGATGTATGGACACAAGACAACGAAAAGACCCTGGGGCACTACAGTAGGAAGCCAAGGAGAAAAGTCTTCAGGAGAAATTCAGCACACAAACACCTTGATCTTGGACTTCTACCGTGAAACTATAAGAAAACAAACTTAAACTTGTTGTTTATCCAGAGTTTTGGTATTTAAGAGCAACCAAAGCTGAGTAATACAACCACCAGTGCCCTTTGAGAAGTACTGTGCCATCACATCTCCTGAAAGGCTTGAGAAAGATGCTGCGCATCAACACCAGGGGGGAATTGAAGCAGCAAGATGCACATTTAAGGCATGTACCTCCTGTTTCCCATCCCCAGCACGTGTGCCTCCCTCACTCCATGCCTACACTTGCATCAGGAGCCAGAACAGAATCACAGACCTGATAGAGGTGGATAGAGACACAATTGGCTATGGCTGGCCCATCCCTGCAATTTCCTAGAATCATAACCTTGACTACTACAACCTTGGTCAGAGAAGTGTTTTATACCTCAGTGTTATTATCTGAACAATAGGGATGATGACTCCTACCTCTGAGGGTTGTTATAACGATCCAATAGAATGATATATGAGGGGGGTTGTATAATGGAAATAAACAAAACAAACAGATGAACTAGCAACTGGTAGGAAGTGCTACAGGACTCCAACAGCAGCAGGCAACAAAACTCACTGTATTCTCTCAGACAAATATTTTAGCAATTCATTTTAAAACCACTGAATATCTGGAGTTAAAAAAATAGCCCTTTTATAGACAGAAGTGATATATTGCATTGTGAAGACATATTTACAAATACAGTACAATAGTGTACTGGGCCAACAGAATATGTCGATTGCAATGAATCATTTAGATGTGAAAACAGGAAAATATAAACAACTGAAGTTATGAGGAAGTATCAGGAGAGTGGAGAAATGATCTATGCAAAATAAGCTAATGAAGTCCTATGTCCATGCATGCTTCTTCTTTCTCTTACAGACCATGTACTGTAGTCAAGTAACCTAATCTTTCTCTAAGTGCCTGAGGTTCACTAAGGAGTAAACAAAATAACATATGTATATAGGAGTAGGAGAGTTCTTTCATGTCTATTAGGACCTGTGGCTTACTCATGTAGTCATAGTTACTCAGATGAGATCCAGATTATGGTTTAAAGCCAAACCCAGGCAGAAAAGTTTAGGAGATTCCATCTCCAAAATAACTAGCAAAAAACTGGGCTGGAGGGGTGTCTGAGCAAAGCAAGGGGGAGACTATGAGTTCAAACCCAGTATTGGCAGAAAGTAAAGAAAGATAAGGGTGGAGAGAGAGAAAAGAAAGAAAAAAAGAAGAAAGGACAGAGGGAAGAAAGGAAGGAAGGAAGGAAGGAAAATAGGAAGGAAGGAAGGAAGGAAAATAGGAAGGAAGGAAAATAGGAAGGAAGGAAGGAAGGAAGGAAGGAAGGAAGGAAGGAAGGAAGGGGTGTGTTGGGATTTCTTGTCCTGGATTTACCAATAACCCATTTGTGTCCTTTAATCACTCTTTCTAAGCCCCTCTTTTCTTCTCAAAATGTTAGAACTTCCTTCTCTTCTCACATGCTTCAATTTGAAACTAATAAATATTATAGCTCTGTTGCAAGGCTGCTAAATAATTCAGGTTTCTTATGTAACTGTGAAATAAAACTTACAAATCAAGACTAAAAGAACGTTGGAACTGTCTCTCCATAAAACTGTTATACAGCAGTATAAATAGAATTATTGTATCTTTTGGATCTTTCTCCTTCAGACTATTTGCTTATTGAGAAAATGCTTACTGTGGTCCTACTGTGTGCATGGTAGGAGTCTTGTTGGTGATGCAGCCTGGGCAAAGACAGCAGGCAGAAAGGAGCATATGTATGGTAGAACTGTAAAGAAGTGAAGATGTTGGTCTCTGTGCAGATGTAGAGGACTGAAGGAATTGTCAGAGTAAATAAGCAACAAGAGGAGCTCAAAGATGACAGGTTGGATGCTGGTAACTAATTTTATGAGCATGAACAATTTCCAATGATCCCAACTCTACTTACATTTGAAGCTGTCAGGAGAGCATTCAAAAACATTTCAGCCTCTGTCCACAGGAGGAGGTAGATACACCCCTCGCTGTCCCAGGCCATACATGCTAACAAAGATTATTGAAAGTTCTCCTGTACTTAGAATTCCATAAAGCCATAACTAGGTGAAGAGGTCACAGTCAACCAATTTGAACCCTTTGAGTAGACTTTCTACAAAATGGAACCTATTTCATGGGGCTTTTGTAGAAATGTGTGTGCATATATACATATATGTCCATTTATATATAAATATACATTATATAAAGTCATATCATATCTATGTATATATCATATATATATGAATATGTGAATAGTTTTAAAAGTGACCCAAGCATGAGTCCTCATAATTGTTGCCATCACTTGTCTAAGAGAGAATGACCATGAGAAACAATCCACGTCTCTCTGATTGTGCAGCAGATGGCTGCCAGAAATATCAATAGCAGCAATTTTTCGAGTCATTCTTCAAATCCTGCTTAATGTTCATTATCACCTTTATTGACTTAGCCCAGCTGCACACATCAGCCCAGCTCCATCATTCTGTCACCAGAACTCTGTTGGGTAATTTGTGGTTTCCAAAGCAGGAAGGAGGGTGAGGACAAATGACAGAGCGATACAATAGCTGGCACAGGTTGAGGACAACATTCGGGCCACATCGCCTTTATATATGAAATATGATGAAAAATGTAAAGTATATACTATATAATACAGGAAAGTTAGAGAAATGATTGGGACCCATATACAATGTGAAATATTAGAATGGATTATGATTTGCATTATCCACATCACCATAATTGTTGTGCCTTAAAACAACACTAATTATTTTACAGTTCTAGAGGTCAGAAGTCCTAGAGTCAGGTGTAAGCAGAGCTGACCTTCAGCAGACTCCAGAGGAGAGCTGGTTTCCAGTTTCCAAATGTCACCTGCATTCCCTAGTTTGTGGGCTCTTCCTTGCTTCTCAGATCTGCTGGTCTTCTTATAAGGACCCCTGTGATTATATCAGAGCAAACACAACAATCCAAGATCCCTAACGCAATCACATCTGCAAAGCACCCTTTGCCAGACAAGGTGATAACTTCACAGTTTCTGATAACAAAGGCATAAACATCTTGTGGGAGCCACTTTCCTACTAAGTTATAAAATAGCTCTGGGCCACCAAAGGGCTCTAGTGAGAGAATATGTGTAATGATGCCTTAAATCATAGGTGTAAGGCATCCTGTCCGACCTGAAAGCTTCCAATGAGGGAACCAGGGTTCAAGGCATGGGCAGGCCAGACAAGGCACATACACTAAGTTCAAGAAAGGAGTAGGATCTCATTCAGGGTCCTTCTGCTCCCAGAACAATTCTGGAAATGATAGACTGTAGAGTCACTACCAAAGAACTACGCTGTCTGTGATTTTCAAATTGTGCTCATAAGGAATACCTTTAACTATTCTCATGTACAGAACAGAAAGTACATCTATTCAATCATATTTTATAAATGAAATTTCTGGACTTTCAACATGGACAGGGATGGGATAGAAAATCTGGGACTGCCACATAACAATGGCTGGGAAAGTTTAAACTCTTCAGGAAGGAAAATGGAAGTCTTGTCAAGATCAGGATCAAAATATATCATTGTGACTATCCTGCTCAGACAGAACCTACTCTTCACATAATCTGATAGAAAATTACAGAAAAGGGTTGGGGATAGAGTTTAATTGTACAAGTCTTATAAGGATTATGGGCAAAGGCCTTGGTTTAACCACCAGCACTGAGGAAAGAAAAAGAAAGATCATGTCTTTCCTAGAACTGGAAATGTAGTTCAAGTGGCAGAGAACCTACCTAGCAATTCAAAGGCCCTGAGTTTAAAACTTCAGTACCTAAAAAAAAGTTACTTATAAGCAAATAAATTAGGCTTTTCTTATTACAAAATAGTGGATGGCAAACTTAACAAATACATTTCTTCATTTTTACGTTAGAGAATGCCACAGACTGAAAAATATAGCTGTCTGAATTGGGAGCAGTTTGAATGAAAGGAGTAGATATGTTGTCCGAGTCCCACAAGGGGCTAAACACTGGCTTGTCTCTACAGTTGGCACCAGTGGAGAATGAAATGTGATGGCCTAGAGATGGGACATAGACCTGACAGGTAAGAGCAAATGCTCAATCTGTTTGCTATCCTGGATAAATCCTTCTCTTCCCCGAGCTCAACTTCTGATCTATTACTACATTACTGATGCATACTCCTCAGTTGCTAGTAGAAAGAAGGACATAAAAATCCATCTAGAAATAACTTAGTACACACTATCCTTTCACGTGATAACTGCAGGGCATCTGACCCAAACCTACCAGCCTTCTGTGAAATGTTAAACTCTGTGGAATGCAAGGAGGTTTCTACATGCTTATTCCAAACGTTGTTACAGTAAAGAAAAGAAAGAGAAATAAACCACAATGATGATAGTTAACATTGATTAAACTACTCTGATGCTCCAGACACTCTTTTGATGTGTATAGTGGATATTAATAACTTAATCCACACACAATCCAGAAATAAGCTTAGTATAAGTCTGTTTTGGAAATTATGTGACTAAAGAATGGGGTGATTGCCCACAAAAGTTAAAACTGGGATGAAACAGGCAGTGTGATTACAGATTCTAAACTTCGTGTGTGTGTGTGTGTGTGTGTGTGTGTGCGTGCGTGCGTGCATGCGTGTGTTTGTGTGTGTGTGTGTGTGTGTGTACACTCAGGTCCTGGGGCTTGAACTAACTGCTCAAAGTTAGTGCTCTACCATTTGAGCCACAACTCCACTTTAGGCTTTTTTGGTGATTAATTTGAGATACAAGTCTCATAGGCTTTCCTGCACAGGCTGGCTTCAAACCCTAATCCTCAGATCTCAGCCTCCTAAATTGCTGGGATTACAGGCATAAACCATTGGAGGCCTATACTTTTTAAATACATCAATTCAGCCACATAGCTTAGCATCAAAACCAAGATAGTCCTCATTGTTAGCAACAGTCTATAAGGCCCCATAGTCCACCCTGTCAAACCTCTAGCCACAGGCCACCACTGTCATACTAAGTCTCACCTGTTCTCATGGTGCATTGGTTTGTGCTCCATTCCCTCGATGTCCTCATTGCCCCCATGTCAACCTTCTGCAAGTGGTCTTTCTTCTGCTGAGCAGCCTGCAGTGCCCTGCTACCTCCATACCCTTTATCCTGATCTTCATAACTTCTACTTGCCCAAGAGGGAGGTACTGCTTCACTGATCTCAGAATACAGAGAACTTCTGCTTCAACTTTTCTTTCTACCCATTGCTTTTATAGTCCATTCCTACAAAATTCTCTAATCTGATTGGTGTAAGCCTAAGTGCATATGGATACATTTCTTTGGGGGTCAGGGGACATCTGTGACATGACACAGTGTACTCTGTCCTGCTTCTGGCATTTGGCTGAAAGAGAGGTGGCCACCTCCTTGTTCACTTACAACACCAAAATCTCTACCACCAAGGGGCATAGGCACAATATTGGTAGGGCCTCAATTATACTTCTACTCCCAACAGCTCCAACATGTGTTTACTTTGCATGCCACAGGCAGACTTTGCCATAGCTTAACTGTTATGTAAGGAAAAGACAAAACACCTGCTCATAAACTGTGTACTCTCACACAGAGTACCAGAGAAGTCCTGCAGTAAAGAAGTACCAGACTACTATCCAGCAACCAGAAGAACTGGTACTTTATTCTTCATTTCACTACTCCTCTTTGGAAGCCTGGCCCCAGCCACAGGAAATGTCTTCTTGGACTATAAGATAGTTCATTCTCCAGAGTTCAATCTAATAATCAGATTCTACTAGTGTCTTTATGGCTTCATAATATTCATTCCTCAAGGGATAGAAGGAGGGAAACAAAGGAGGGGATAACAGTGTCTGACAAGAAATATACTCATTAACTTACTCATGTAACTGTAACCCCTCTGTACAGATCTTTACAATAAAATAAAATTTAAAAAATATTCACTCCTCATACAGTCTTTCCCAGATCTTACTCAAAATTACAATTATGTGCTTTGAAGGACAATGATTTAAATCAAAGTTTTATCTCTTCTGCACTATAAACTCTGCAAAGGAGGGAAAGGTGTCTCTCCCTCCACCTGTCCAAGTTCACAGTGAATACCCCTGTGATCAGAAAGAACACAAATGTATTTGTACAAGTTTTATATGACATAACATCCTACATAAGGGGGCTGGGAAGGTGGCTCAGTGGTAGAGTGCTTGCCTTGCATGCATGAGGCCCTGGGTTCGATTCCTCAGTACCACATAAACAGAAAAAGCCGGAAATGGCACTGTGGCTCAAGTGGTAGAGAGCTAGCCTTGAGCTGAAGAGCTGAGGGACAGTGCCCAGGCCCAGAGTTTAGGCCCCATGACCGCCAAAAAAAAACCAAAAAACAAAAAACAAAACATCCTTCATAAGTTAAACTTGAATGTTTTCATTTCATTTACATTTTACGAAGAGTAGATAGTAGTATGAAATATGAGAGGGCAAAAAATAATCCAATAGGGCTGGGAAGGTGGCTCAGTTGTAGAGCGCTTGCCTTGCATGCCTGGAGGCCCTGGGTTCAATTCCTCAGCACCACATAAGCAAAAATTTAAAAAAAAGCTGGAAGTGGTGCTGTGGCTCAAGTGGTAGAGCGCTAGCCTTGAGCTGAAGAGCTGAGGGACAGCACCCAGGCCCAGAGTTCAGGCCCCATGACTAGACAAAAAAAAGAAATAAGAATCCAATAGTACTAAATTAGGAAGCAGAAAAGCCTGTTGATTTGAGGTTCTTCTGGTGTCCTATATCTTCAGAGAAGAGGGTTCCTTTCGTCTGGGGTTAAGGAGAGGCCTTCTCAAAATGTGAGGGTCCTGCCATCTGCTTTAAGGGAGAAAAATAAGAGAAAAGGCAAAGCTACCTTTTGGCTTCTTCCAGTTTTTATAACTCTTTCTGCTTGGATACTCAATATAGCAAGGTATGATATTTCGGGCAAGTATGTCCCGTACAGGGATTCTTGATCACAAAATCTCTCACAAGCCATTCTATTTGAAATTGTTATTCACATAGAATATTCTACCTAGATAAACAATTTAGGATATGGGAGTTTGCTTTCCTTCTGAAGAGGAGGTATTTCCATCCAGATGCTGAAGGAAGAGGAAGGTTCATAAGCTATGACAGCAAAGCAAACTTGCTTGACTTCCTTCCACTAAATGGCTACACAGGGTGATATCAGAGCAATTGAATGAATATTAGTCTGGAGATAATCCTTAATCATCCTTGGAGTTCCTCCAGATACAGCAAATCAAGCTAAAAATAAACACTCAAAGTGAGCTCATTACAGCAAGCAATAAGGTAGAACACATCGCCCTGTGTGGTGTCTTCCACTTCCCAAAAGGATCATCACATGTAGGTGATTGAGGTAAACACTTGTACTACTGCTTGCCAGTGTGTTAAATGCAATCATACCAGAAAGGAAAGTAAGCCCAGGTGATACCAGCTGATCAGAAGATAGGAGGAACTATGGACACATGCAAATGTGCCTGTGGACATAGAGTACCCAATGCATAGAACTAGGGATTGTGATTTGTAGCATTTGCTCTGTAAAAACTTCTAAGCCTGACTTCATGCCATCAGCAAGATCATTATGCACAAACTTAGCAAGAGGTAAGAATAATTTACTCTTACAACTTAGTGTTCACTGGTCCTAAAGATGGCTTCTCAGAAGAACTACAAAGACTTTCATATGTGTTTGATCTTCAGCTAAGAATTTTTCTAAATAGAAAGTATCTTAAAAAGGCTAGACAACACAGAGCCAACAATATTTATTAAATTCCAAGCAGGGAGTCTGAAACAATCTAGATTCTAATTCTCTGTCACTTAGGGCTAATATGCCTGACCACTGGGTTCCAGATCTGTTTACCTGTGCCTGAAAGCACATTGAGCATTCTGGAGTAGTATATCTGTTCAAATTACAAGCAGAACACTCTGAGAATACAGATGTAGGACACCTACTGTCACAGAAACTTCCCCCATGGTGGCGAGATGGAATCAATGTCTTGGGTAGAATGCAGTTAAATCAATAAGCAGTGATGTTTTAACACAGCTCAGATGCTGCCAGGAAACCTGACCTGACTTCAAGAACTTCATAAAAGCAAAACTTTCCCTGTTTTATATGGTAATTCAAGGATATTCTAGGAGACAGTCACACAACTTAGTTCCTTTGGTGAGTAGTTTAACTTTTTGATCAAACAATCTTATAAGTGGTGCAGAGCCTTTTACATTTTTCTAGTAAGTTTTTGTTAAGTATATCTTTCAGAGTAATAGGTAGGTGGGATAATAGGTGAGAAATGCAAAGGAATAAATTATTCCATGGTCCAATCTCCTGAGAAATTCTGACTTTACATTGGGTGGATTTCTCTTTCTGGGTATCTTGGAGCCTTTATTCTGTATCAATTATGGTCACATAATTGATCTGCATTAAGCTTATATCAAACAATGTGGCAAGCACTTTGAAATGTTAGCTCATTTAATTTTTTTCATGTACTTTTTGATAGACATTATAGACATATCGACATTATAATCAGCAACAACTGTCAAAAGATGAAATGTGTAAGTTTCAAGATAATTTAAGGCTTATGGGATTTAGATGTTTTACCCAAGATCTTAAGCCCAATGAACCCTGACCCCAAATTACCTAAACCTTAGAACCTGTGTCCTTAAGTTCTGTCTTGTCTTCTGCCTACACTGAGATTCTTAGCAGGACATGCACTATTTCTAGACATATTTAAGGATGAAATGTTCTTCTATGGAGCAATGTTGCTATGCCAGTGTTCAACTAATGTTTTGTGTGTGAAGAGCTTCACCATGAAATTATAACACTAATTTTTGTGGATAGAACAAACAAGTATCAGCAAGAAAGAAAGTATTGTTTAATAATTTTAAATTGGGCAGCTATAAATATATAAGTGACAAAGCCAGGCACTGGTGGTTCACGTCTGTAATCCTACCTACTCAGGAGGCTGAGATCTGAGGATCATGGTTCAAAGCCACCCCAGGCAAGTAAGTCTGTAAGCCTCAGCTCTTCAGCTTAAGGCTAGTGCTCTACCACTTGAGCCACAGTGCCACTTCTGGTTTTCTGGTGGTTAATTGGAGCTAAGGGACAGCACTCAAGCCCAGAGTTCAAACCCCACAACAGACCAAAAAAAGAAAGAAAAGAAAAGAAAGAAGTGACAAAAAGTCATATGAAGAAGCCAGGGAAACCATGGAGACTAGGATAGTCTTAGCAGAAGATCACAATTCACAATAGTTCAATAGCTATGTACACATGACCATATTAAATGATACTAATCAAAATGAACTCCAAGATATAGAAACAAGAGATTTTTTTATTAATTTATTTTTTTTATTTTTTGTGAACACACTGTACAGAGGGGTTACAATTACATGGGCAGGTTAATGCGTACATTTCTTATCAAGCATTGCAGCCTCCTCCTTTGTTTACTCTTCACATCCCTTCCCAGCATCCTCCCCCACCCCCCCACCCAATCCTCCCCCCTTCCCCCCCCCACCAACATTGTAAAGCTCGTTTTCAACGTGACAACTTGTACTTCTCATTGTTGCAACAGGTCCACCTGTATCTTTAAACGAATTGTTTTTCCCCATCTCCTCTACAAGTTATACTGACATCAAATATAGTGAAAGCAGGGGTTATACTGTGGGGGAGGGACATACAAAGCTACAAAGAGATAATCTTATAAATGCTTTAGAAACAAATGCATGAAAGGAAAAAAACATTAAAATACATATCTAAGGATTCATTTTCCTAACATCACATTATCTGACCTTTTCTGCTTGACTCATACATATACTAGATATTGCAAATAAGGGAAACCATGGGACCTATGTTTCTTTGGGCCTGGCTTGCTTCACTTAATATAATTTTTCCAAGGTTTTCCATTTCCTAACAAATGGGGCAATGTCAGTCTTTCTGATGGAGGCATAGAATTCCATTGTGTATATATACCACATTTTCTTGATCCATTCATCTACTGAGGGGCATCTGGGTTGGTTCCATATCTTAGCTATGGTAAATAATGCTGCAAGAAACATAGTTGTGCTGGTAGCTTTAGTGTGGTCTTGTTTGTAAACATTTGGGTAAATGCCCCAAAGTGGGATTGCTGGGTCATAGGGGAGCTCTATGTGAAATCTTTTCAGGAACCTCCATACTGCTTTCCAAAGTGGTTGAACAAGTTTACATTCCCACCAACAATGAAGTAAGGTTCCTTTCTGCCCACATCCCCTCCAGCATCTGTTGTTGTTAGAGTTCTTGATTTTTGCCATTCTAACTGGAGTGAGGTGGTATCTCAATGTTGTTTTGATTTGCATTTCTTTTATGGCTAGGGATGTTGAGCATTTCTTCATGTGTCTATTGTCCATCCTTCTTTCTTCTTCAGAGAAGTTTCTCTTTAAGTCTTTAGCCCACTTATTTATTGGGCAGTTGTTTCTTTGAGGATTTGTTGTTGGGGGATTTAATTTTTTGAGTTCCAAGTATATTTTAGATATGAGACCAAAACAAGAGATTTTTGTTGTTGTTTTTAATGCATTATGTGAAGTTGTTTCCTTTTTTCCCTTTCTTTTTTTTTTCTTTTCCTTTGGTTTATGCCCTGTTGTCACTACTTCTGATTTTGGTATCCTGTGTCTTGTATATAGGTTTATATGATTTGGAGAAGGGAAGGAGAATAACAGTGAGACAAAGAACAAAGGGTGAACCAATGCAAGATCAATACTCACAAGACACTATGCTGGAAATGAACTTTTACAATGTGGGTGGAGGGACCAAGGGGGAAGGAAAGTGGGAGAAAAATAAGAGAGGAGGTAACAATGTTCAACAAGAAATGTACTCATTGCCTTACTTACGTAACTGTAACCTCTCTGTACAACACTTTTACAATTTTTTTTAAAAAGAAGCAAGGGTGGGGTTGTGGAAACAATGCCAGATTTATCATGAGGATAACTGTACCTCTGTTCTGGGAACATCAGAAGCCATCAATACAACATTAAATGAGCCATTCCAGAAGCTCAGTCTTCCTGAAAAGTAACTACATCACATCAAAGTGTCTCCCAGCTCCAAGATGGGGGTGGGGGAGGGCTGCCTGCTATGAGTGCCCATATTCCTAACATGTCTTGATGAATAGGCTCAATTACAAGAGTCTGTCTATTCCCTTACATCTGGGAAAGCACCTTTATACTACATCATAGGTTTGGTTTTGTGGGTGGTGATATAGTAGTGCATTTTTATAACACTATAAATCTACGCCATGATACATTTCCCTTCCATCAAAATGACGTTTCTTGCTGCTTTTTGTGAAGCAGTGGGTCCCTTAAATGCAGGTCTCCTCTCTTACAGTCTACTCTACCAAGCATAAGGATTCTACCTTGTCTTTTTTTTATTTCCCTTGTGAATTTGTGGCTTGCAGAACCCTGCCACTGATTTTCTGCTAAGTAGGACCTTTCTCAGACCCATGAGCCTTGTATTTTCTGTGAGCCACTCACCAGGCAACACATCAAGCCCACCTTGGTTCTCCAGCTTTTGCCTTCATCTTCCATTCTCAAACTTACCTAAGTAGAGTAAAATCATTACAAATGGTATCACTGTCTCTCTAATGTAGCAGAAATTTAGCAGAGACTGTAAATTAACTTTTCAATAAGACATCATCTCACTCTAGGAAGACTAACTTTTTATCAAAAAGACAAATAATAACACATGATTGTGAAGATGTGCCAAAAGGGAATGCTTGCATACAGACCTATGGAAAACAGCATGGAGAGTCCTCAAATTAAATGCAGAACTACCATATGATACATCAATCCTCCTACTGGCTATATATCAAAAAGAAGACAAATTAGTGTATTAGATGTCTGCATTCCTATGTATATTGCACCAGTATTCGTAAAAAAGCAAGAAATAAAAACAACTTAAATGTCCATCAATGGACAAATGGATAAAGAAAATCTGCTACATCCACACAATGGAAATACTACTCAGCCATTAAAATGAATGGAATCCTGTCCATATGTGTGGATTGGAGATTGTAATGTTAAGTGAAGTAAGCCAAGCACAATAGAACAAGTATTGCTTGTCTAAAATAATCTAAAATGCTTACTTTAGAGAGATTGAGCATAGAATGGTGGTTACCAGGGGGTGGGCAGAGCAGTGGGGAGGGAAAGGAGAAAGTTATAAACAGCAAAACAGAATGATTGTGAAATACCGATAACATACAGATTATTTCAAAAGGCTGAATGAAATGTTTTTACCACAACAAAATAAGAAATGCTCGAAGATACAGACATGTTTACCAAATTTAAACATTATTGTATGCAATATAAACATGTATAAAAACATCACAAACCTTATTTGTATTATTTGTTTATTTAATTAGGCATTATTGGGGTTTTACCTCAGAGCTTCATACCTGTGTGCATGAACCATGCACACCTCCATCCCTGCTTCAGGGTCTTGTTCTAATGCCCAGGTTGGATGGGACCGTGATCCTCTTATTTATATTTCCTAACACATAGCTGGAATGACAAGCGTATACTGCCATGCTTAGCTCTTGTAGGTCAAGATAGAGGTCTTCAGAACTTGTTTTGTCCAAGAAAAATTGTGATTTGACTAGCCATATCACGGATCTCCCAGTGTCTGCCTCCCAAGTAACTAGAACTACAGGTATGAAGCCACGATGCCAAGCTTGATTTTTATGGGTCATTTGAAAATAAATTCTATCAGGATTATGGAGAAGGAGAGTGACAGCAAATTCTATCTTGCCACACTTAGGATGTATTCAACACAATCAGTGCTCAGAAAATAATGGCCATGGAAGCTCATCATGTACCTATGAAATAGTGTATCATCATTATGTATGTGAAATCTCACATGTGTGAAGTGGTAGAGGTAATTCGCATACTCAAATGTAATTGATGCAAAGAGAGAATAGTTCCCAATGTCCAAGGACATAGTCCAGTGGCTCTGGAGGAGGTAGCCGTAGTCGGGAAGCATGCTTGGATTGATGTCATGTGAATGCTGTCATGGTGATTTCTGCGCCTTGTTAATCCTGCACCTTGTCTTTGTCATCTCTTCCCTCTCCACTTCTCCACCTTCCCACCTCCCCATCACTTCACACTGTCTCAAACTCAGACTCCTTTCCCAAATTAAGCTTTGTTCAGCAATCAACACAGGGCACAGAAACTCCTAAAATAGAAACAAATAGTTACCCTGAATATATATCTCACGATAAGAATATTCAGCTGACACAATGGAATCACCAGGCCATCAGAAAGAAAATCCTGGCTTTGAGACTTTCAGCAGAGGGTTAGGACTAATCCTTGCTAACTCAGCTACTTCTAGTCAACCCCCACACAAACCTAGACAGAAACTTGATACTCAAACTTCATGTGATTTGAAATTTAATTAAACTGGGCATCACTTTCTAAATCAGTGAACTTAAGTACCCAAAGTTGAATAAACACCATGGGCTTCTCTTCCTAAAAAATATGCCATGGAGAAGGGACCTACTGAATCCTCACAGGGGTCAACTGAGTGTGCTTGATTCTGGGCTGGTTAACAGCCCCACATGGCAATAGCTCAGCCCAGCCAGGCAGGTGACAAATAACTTTTCACAGCTGGCCTTAGAAACAGCCCGAAGTGTAATCACATTTACTGCTACCAAAAAAAAAAAAGTCATCTCCACAATTAAATGTACTGGTCATTAAATAGTTATTGCTTTGCTTGTACCAGTGGTGTCAAATTGCAACTTTTGCTTTATTGGCTCTTGTTATTTCTTCTAATGGCTAAGCATACTTTACTTGGCATAGAATTTTAACTATAGCATTATGAACCCAGTTAGTTCATTGTTTTAAAACTTCTAAAAAGGAAAGGAAGTCTTGCAATGATACTGCGGGGCTTAGCATTGCATCAGGCTGCAGAGTTATTTCAGAAGCTGAATGGCCTGTCAGTTGAATGGCCTGTCATTTACACACAACCACATTATGGCCTCTTATGTGTTTCATGAGGATGCCTATGATGAATAAAACATTAACTTTACAGTAACATAGCAATTTGTTCTAATTTTGTGGTTGTTTTTCTTTTACTGGGATTTGAATACAGGGCCTCATTCCTATTCATCTTTCTTGCTTATGGCTGGAGTTTTACCACTTGAGCAATATCTCCAGCCCAAGCTTCTTTGCTAATTCTTTTGAAGAAGGAGCCTCTTGGAGTTTTTGCCCTGGCTGCCTTCAAACTGCAATCTTCTCAGCCTTCTCAGTAGCTATGAATATAGGCTTGGCACCCAGCTAAGACCCTCATTCTTTTTTTTTTTTTTTTGCTGGTCATGGGGCCTGAACTCTGGGCCTGGGCGCTGTCCCTCAGCTCTTCAGCTCAAGGCTAGCGCTCTACCACTTGAGCCACAGCGCCACTTCCGGCTTTTTCTGTTTATGTGGTGCTGAGGAATCGAACCCAGGGCCTCATGCATGCAAGGCACGCACTCTACCGCTGAGCTACCTTCCCAGCCCCAAGACCCTCATTCTTGAACTCATGGAATATTCTGCCCTTGATATGGTTGGCACAATTTAACATAATAAAAAAAGTAACAAAGAATTGCCTTTATGGCTAGGTGCAATGGCTCATAGCTTTAATCCTAGCTACCACTGAGCTATACTTCCAGCTTGTGCAAAAGTCAGTGGGATCCCATTTCAATGGAAAAGCACTGTGTGGTGATGCACATTTGTCATCTGAGATATGTGGGATGCATAATTAGGTGCATCCTATTCCAAGCAAATATTGCAAGACTCTACCTGTAAAATTGTCTTTAAAAAAAGGTGCTAGAGGTGTGCATTTGGTGCTAGAGCCCCTGCATAGAGAATGCAAGACCCAAATTCATACCTGAATACCTACAAAACAAAACAAAAAGATTTGTCTTCAATAATAGTAGCTTATCAGGAAAACAACTGTTCTCAGAACAATAGTCACTTCAACATGTACTTTTCACCCCTTCAGGACTTTATGTATAGTAACTGTATCTCTTAGAGGTTGAAACTAAAGTGTAAATAAATTCTGATTATATCATAAATCCACAAACTTTTTGGAAGAAATGATTACAGATAAAGAATAATCTTATAAATAGAAACTTAAATCAATATAAGAATAGCAAATAACATTAACAAATAACGCCAACCAATTCAAGCTTTTGAATTAAAAAGAAGATGTTTCCTCATATTCATTTCATTAATTCACAATCTGGGATTGCAAAATTCCCTTGAGTATCAGCTCTAGCAAAAGGCCAGTGCATCCTAGACAAACCAACCAACCATATCCACCATCAGCCACAACATCCAAAAGGAAAGAACAAGGTCATGATATTTCTATCTCTGGGACAAAGAGAGTATGTATTCTGTGTAGAGCAAGTTCACACATGAATTAAATTTATACATAGTTGCTTCATTTTCTTTTTTTAATACCTAAAGGAAACAAAACTTAATTTGGTTTAATCATACTACATACAAAGCAGCATCAAACTATCTGTAAATAGCTCAAGAACGTTAGCAAGAATTATGTTCTATTAAATGGGATTGCATGAAGCTGCAGAGCTTCTGCATGGCAAAAGACATAGCTAGCAAGATCAATAGAAAGCCCGCAGATTGGGAGAAGATCTTCACTAGCCATACAAACAGATAAGGGTCTCATATCTAAAATATACTTGGAACTCAAAAAATTAAATCCCCCAACAACAAATCCTCAAAGAAACAACTGTCTGATAAATAAATGGGCTAATGACTTAATGAGCAACTTCTCTGAAGAGGACATAAGAATGGCCAATACACACATAAAGAAATGCTCAACCTCTCTAGCCATAAAAGAAATGCAAATCAGCCATTAGAAATGACAAAATAATGGCATTTGCAGGAAAATGAACGGAGCTAGAAGAAATCATGTTGAGCGAGGTAAGCCAAGAGCAAAGAGACAAACCGTACATGGTCTCCCTGATAAGTGAATGTTAAATCCAAAATGTTAGGTGATACGACAAAATTAACAGGACTTAAGAAACAAAGAACTTCCACTCATCTGGTTGAACCACTACTAAATATCCCCATGCTGCTGATCACATGTATGGTGTATATGTGTACACCGTTATATGTTATAGACCGTGATAGACAATTTGCTCCAGGAAAGTTAGAATGAGCTTATGACTTTAAAGGAGCATCATTATTCCACAATACTGGGAAATTTGGGAAATTTGGGAAATTATGTAATCACTTAATCACAATTAAAAAAGAAAAAGAACCTCGGGGAAGGTAGGGAGGGAAGGGATAGTAGGGGGAAAACAATGCTCAATAGGAAGTGTACTCATTGTCTTACTTATGTAACTGTAACCCTCTGTATAGTATCTTTACAATAAAAAATTTAAAAAACAACAACAACAACAAAAGAAATGCAAATCAAAACAACAGTGAGATTCCACCTCACCCCAGTTAGAATGGCTAGAATCAAGAACTCCAATAACAACAGATGCTGGAGGGGATGTGGACAAAAGGGAACCCTACTGCATTGTTGGTGGGAGTGTAAACTTGTTCAACCACTTTGGAAAGTAGTATGGAGGTTCCTCAAAAGACTCCACATAGAGCTCCCCTATGACCCAGCAATCCCACTTTGGGGCATTTACCAGAATGATCACAAACAAGACCATACTAAAGCTACCACCACAACTATGTTTATTGCAGCCTTATTTACCATAGCTAAGATATGGAATCAACCCAGATGCCCCTCAGTAGATGAATGGATCAAGAAAATGTGGTATATATACACAATGGAATTCTATGCCTCCACCAGAAAGAATGACATTGCCCCATTTGTTAAGAAATGGAAAGACTTGGAAAAAATTATATTAAGTGAAGTAAGCCAGGCCCAAAGAAACATAGGTCTCATGGTTTCCCTTATTTGCAATAACTAGTATATGTCTGAGATAAGCAGAAAAGGTCTGATAAGATGATGTTAACCAAAATGAACACCAAGATAGGGACACAAGTGTTTTTTTTTCTTTCTTGCTATTGTTTCTAATGTATTTATAATGATTTTTTATAATGATTTTTTTGTTGTTCTGTATGTCCCTGTTTTCACAGTATTTGATGTGGGTATAATTTGGGGATGGGAAGGGGAAAAAAAGGTTGTTTAAATAGGGATACAGGTTTGACCCATTGCAAAAATGAGCTGTACAAGACACTATGTTGAAAAATGACAATTTAGATGGGGGTAAAAGGGGTGGGAGTTGGGGGGAGGGGAGAGTGTAGTTGAAGAGGTTGGAGGGAAGGGATGGTAGGGGAAAACAAAGGAGGAGGCAACAATGCTTCATTAGAAATATACTCATTACCTTGCTGAATTAACTTTAAACCCTCTGTACAATATTTTCACAATAAAAAATTATTAGAAAAATAAATAAAATATTTTCCCTCCCCCCAAAAAAGAATTACATCCTACCACTTAACAGTGTGCCTGGATTACTAGAAAAATTCAATAAACACATGTGATATTATTCATTTCTTTACTCATTTATTTATTTATTTAGTATTAGAGTATGAACTGAAGACCTTATACTTGATAGGCAAATGCTCTACCAGTTGACCTCAGCTCTTTGCACTTTAGCTATTTTTCTAATAAGGTCTTGTATTTATGTCCTGGCCAGCCTTGACTGGTTCTCCTACTTATCTCTTCCCACATAGCTTGGATAATAGGTATAGACCACCATACACTTAATTTTATTTATTAGTTGAGATGGAGTTTTATAAAATTTTTGCTTCAGCTGGTCTCAAGCTTTGATCTTTCCAATATTCTCTTCCCAGATAACAAAAGCAAACCACAACATCCAACAAAACCACTAAACTCCCAAGTAATGTTCTTAATGCCAACTGGACCTCTGATTTGCCCCTTTTCCTGTTTCACTGAAAACTGATGGTTTTATTTTTATATGAGGTTAGTATACAAAGTAAGAATGTTAAGCAGTTTCTCAAACAGAATGGTGGTTCCAAGAGGAGAACTCCTTTATAACTACAAAAATTAACAATGGTATTGTTTACTTTTCCAAATACATGCATTCAAGTTATAAGCTTAAAAAACTTGCCAGACCTATTTGTGGATCTAAGTTTCTGAAAGCATGAAACTTCTCTGAAAACCATTAAAGTTTAAGATAGGTTTTGCTACTCAAATTTCTGTCTAGAACTTAAATTTCTACCTATGAAAATAAAATGATCATTAAATAAAATGGAAATAAAATGATCATTTGTCTGAGAGACAAACAGCTGTGAAACATAATTAAAAAATTATTAGCCCCAATTAATTGTACAGAAGGTTTCATTGTGGTACATGCATGTATATCATACACTTTGATCAAATTCCTCCATCTGAATTACTCTCTTTTGATACTTCTCCTTCCTTCTGTTCTTTCTTAAGAGTATTTAGTGGGTTTCATTATGCTCTTTTCTTTTGTATGGGTAATATGTCTTGATACTCTTCACTCTTTAATCACCTATCTGCTGGTCCCTCTTCTTGAACAGTTCCCTTTTTAGGACAATGTTATGTTATTTTTGGAGGTATAGATTGTTCATGTGAATGAAAATACTAGGCATATTTCACTTAATCTGATGACCTCTAGTCATATTCATTTCCTTACAATGACATAATTTCATTCTTACTTATATTTTATCTATTATCTATCATCTACTATTAACATATTTATTACCTATAAATTATCACTCTAAATAGATATTTACTTGGTGGTACTACGGCTTGAATTTAGAGCCTCACACTTGTGAGGCAGGTGCTCCACCACTTGAGCTAGTTCTCAATTCTTTAATTGTTAGTGGCTTTTTAGAAAGGATTTTATGTTTTGCCCAAACTGGCCACAAAATATGATCCTCCTACTTTTGTCATGGAGTAGTTGGGATTCTATTCGGGTGCTACCAAACCCTGGCCTTTATTGTTCTTCTATTATTTATACAATGAAGGCAGAAATAAAAACAAAATTTAGTCTGTGTCCAGCATGTACCTGCCCATAAATTCAATCCTAGCCCTCTTATTTCTTATTTTTGTGCTTTCCTCTTTATGGGATTATTAGCTCTTGAGGATGATAATGGTTGTATGTGTATATGTGTATCTGTATGTATGTCCGTGTCTCTGTGTGTGTCTCTGTATGTGTGTATGTGTGAGAGACAGAGACAGAGACAATGACATAGAGAGACAGAGAGATAATTCTGGAGCTTTAACTCAGGGCCTGGCAGTCAATGTCCCTGAGGTTTTGTGCTCAAGGCTAGCACTCTGTCACTTGAGCTACAGTCCCCACTTTCAGCTTTTTGGTGATGAATTGGATATAAGAGTCTCACAAATTTTCCTGCCTGGACTAGCTTCAAACCACAATCCTCAGAACTCAGCCTTCTGAGTAGCTAGGATTACAGGCATGAGCCACCAGCGCCCAGTGGAAATATCATTTAAATATTCTCAGTGACTACATCCAACACAAGGGCTGACTAGGCTGGGTTCAGTGCCCGCTAAATATTTCCTGGATATCACTGAATTCATTTTCTTTTTCAGTGAATGCTTCCGTGAAAGCTCAGATAAAATTCTTTTATCACTTCTGTGATTTGGAGACCAGCTCTGTACCTCACGTGCCCTTATTCTTTCCCTTCTTTCATTTCCTTTACTTGATAAGGACCATACAATCAAAGTAGTAATGGCTGGCAGCTTTGAAGGCAGGAGTAAGGCAAGCAAAGTAACCCCACAGGCATGCCTTCCTATGGCCCTGCTCTGAGCCTCCAGCTAACTCTCACTCAACTCCAGTCAGTTTTGAAGTGGTAACAGTCACACCTCATGCTCAATCAAGCCTTAATAATATTTTATGTTTCTCTTCCAACCATGCTTCATCTTCTCCATCTTTGTCATCATTAATTAAGGACTTATGGTCTGCCACATTTCCAAGTTTTCTCTTGTTAACAGCACTTTAATGTATATACATACAAAGTTTATATACATGTCACTTTTAGGTAGATACATAATTTTGCACCAATTTTCAAACAAGAAATTTAACAATTTAGAAAATGAAGACAAATCCAATTTTCTAGCTAAGCGCTGATGGCTCCTGCCTGTAATCCTAACTATTTGAAAAGCAGGCAAACAAGTCCAAGAGACTCTTAGCTCCAATTAAACACCCAAAAGCTGGAAGTGAAGGTGTGGCACAAGTGAGATAGTGCCAGCCTTGAGCAAAAAAAGCCCTTTGTACAAGTTCTATCACAAGCACACACAAAAAGTGCAATTTTCTAATCTACCACAAATTGATTATTAATATAATTATTTTAAATCAAAGTTAGGTTTAAATATGACTCCTCTCTCTCTCTCTCTCTCTCTCTCTATATATATATATATATATATATATATATACACACACTCTCACATATATATATATATATATATATATATATATATATAATTGTGACCTGAAATATATTCAGCACCATTAATTAAAGAGTCACCATATGTTTGGCACTATTTTAAATTATTTAGATTATAAGACTATAAATTGCTTTTAGAAACGGAGAGATTTGTACCAGTTCCAAGGCTGAAGCTCAGGGACTTTCAGTCTCACCTGGGACTGATGCTTTCGCCCTTGAGCTACACCTCCTTATGACCATGTAGATCAAATTCTGAAATCTCAGGATTCCACTTTCCTGACTTGCATACTGTGCAACTGTGAACAAATTACTCAGTCCTTTGTTTTCCTCTATTATTTCCCCTTCTATTAGCAGTTTTATTTTTGTCAGCAAGAATAATCCTACCTAACCAGATTAGCCTAAAATTGATTGTAATCAAATAAGACTAAATGATTCCAACGGCTGATACGGTCCTCAGTGATTGTGCCTTTCTGACCTCCTTTTCTTGCTGCTTAGCTGTAAGGGTGCCAGCACAACACCTGCATACATTTATGGTAATTCACTCAATTCCCCCTTTGTGTACAAATGTCACCTTTGAAGAAAGCCAACCAGGATCTAAAACTTACATCTGCTTTTGCCCTCACTTCAGCACAGCGGGAACCACTTTCCCTAATTCTGTTTCTTTTCTGCATGGCATTTGTCACCTTTTAACACACCCTGTAATTGAGTGATATCATTATGCCTATCATTCATCCTTTCATTATCGGCCTTGCCTTTCCAAGCAGCCAGAAATATCTCTTGTTTTGTTCCCTAATGTATACCAAGTGCCTAAGAGCCATCCTGGCTCACTAAAGATAATACATATATGTTAAATGCTTGGCATATACTGCTCAAGGAATTGCTCAAATGAATCCCCTTTCTTGAATTGTGATCTAATTTTTTAAAAACCTCAATTGTAAGACATTTTTAAAAGACATGTTTTTATTGCAAAGTTTTTTTCTCTCTAACAAAGCTCTTTTCAATTTGACTGACACTTCTGTTTTTCTCACACACAGCATGTACTTTTTCTGCATGAAGGATTTTTCTAGAGAATGATTCTGTTCATGCTGGGCTTTTTTTTTTCTTCAATTTTGCTATATGCTGAGCAGGAGCTAGTTAGAAGAAGCTATCTATCTTTGAGATCTGGCTCTTCTGAGAGCATTCTTGGCCATCCATATAGAAATCTTTGGAAATTAATTGTTTTTCCATATGAGGCGTTGAACTCAGTCTCACATCTGCTGGCCAGGTGTAGTAACACTTGAACAACTCTACAAGCCCCCTTTTATGTTCGTTGCTTTTGAGATGAGGTCTCTTATTGTGCCTGAGCCATGCTGGACTGTGATCCTCCTGTTTGTGATTTTTTTCATTACTTGGAAGTCAGACACACGTGCCACTGTGCTCAGGCATTGGTTGAGATGGAGTCTCATACAACTTAACCACCCAAGTTGGCATAAAATGGCAAGTTCTCAGTCTCTGCTTAAAGGTTTGATCCCCTGTGTCAAAAAGAAATTGAAACTTCTTTCATTCCTATCATATGCTTCGCTCTAGTCATATATTGTGAATATATGAAAAAAGGATCCAACGAGATACATAAACAAAGAGAATGAGGGCATGGAATGGATAGTAGCATCAAGGAGTGTTTAATATACGATGATATATATTGCCTAAGGCCAGGCAAAATGACACACACCTATGATCCCAGCACTCAGGAGACTGAGGCAGGAGAATGAAGAGTTGAGGCCAGCCTGGGCTATGAATCCCCTCTAATCTTATTATAACCCCTCTAATCGTATTATACTATATTTTAACAGTGTATTGATAACTCTTAAGTTCTTATTTCTTGGTCAAGACTCTCCTTTGAAATGAAGATTTGTCTACTTAATTGCTTTCTATAAGTGGCTACTTGGATATTTAATAGACATCTACTCTATACCTATTCTACCATGGGTTTCCCTCTATCAGTTACTCACAAAAACCTCAGAGTAAGTTTCTAACCTTTTATTTCTCTCATTTCCATATCCAGTTCATCAGGAAATACTGTCAGTTCTACCTTCAAGCTATCCCATAAAACAAAATGTACCAAGTTCTAATTCATTTATTTACTAGTTATATATTCTAACTCATTATCATCTCTCACCTAATTTTGGCAGCTGCCTTCTAAACTGGTCCCCTATTTCCAGCCTTTACCACCTTCAGGCAAGGATCCGCATAGGAATCAAAGCGACCCTTTAAAAGTATAATTTAGACAATGTCTCTCTTTGGCCTAAGAAACTCACAAGGCTCTTTCATATTCCAAGTCAAAAAATATACAGTAACTATGAAGACCCTAAAGAATACAACCTTTATTATTTCCTTGTCCATCAATGCTCACTCTCTCTACTGTTCCCTGTAGTGTTTTTCTAGAAGTAATTCATACATAAGAGCTTTTATTGAACTTTTTTCAGTATTTATTGCTTGTACAAAGGGAGTTCATTTGGTATTTCCACAATATATATAGTATCTCCTCATTAAATTCATCCCCTATCACTCTCCCTCATTAAGCTACTTCTTAAAACAAGTTCAACATGATTCATTGCTCTATTTTCATACATACATACATATAAAGCATTTCAATTATATTTGCCCTTTGCATTCACCCCTCTCCTCTCGCGTAGGTATACTCCCTCATAAAGAGATGTTGTACGTTCCTGCCATTCATTTTCTGCAGTGTATACTGAAATACAAAAGGCATTAATGTGTTATTTTCTATATGCATATATGATACTTTAGTCTCTTTCCATGGACCTTACCGTCCTATCATACCAAAGCTTTCAGTGAGTTTCCTTACATCATCTTCCACGCAAAGGCACAACGAATTTTGATAGTATTCACTTTCCATCATTCTCTCACCCAGTTTCCCCTCTTTCCCCTCTTTCTCTTCTCTCATATTGACCCCAAAAGTCCCATAGATACAATCATGTTTTATATGTAATATATGTAGATGTATATGTGTGAATAATGGGTATTATCTTTATGCATATGTGTAGTCATATATCATGTACATATGCATGTGCGTATATGTGTATGTGTGTACATGTATGATCACAGATATGTGCATGTATGCCTCTCTGTGTGTGCGTATGTGTATACATATGTGTGCACATGCTTGTGTGTATCTTCTGGGACTAGATTCCATGGGTATCTCTGTGGTCACATCCTGTGACCTGTCTCCTAGCTCCTGGCTGGTCTCTAGTCATCATGGCATCCCAGTTCAGTTCTCTCCATGGGAGCTGAATTGGGTTGTTGGTATTATTTTCTTTGTTCTTTCTTTCCTCTCTGGCCTGTTTCTTAACCATGTTATGTATATTTGGGAGCTTCAGGCCTTTGTAACAATGGGCTGCCTACAGCCTACTAACTTTGTAATAAAGACTCCAATATTTCATCTACCTAAATGTGGCTTCTGGGATAATTTACCTTACAACAGAAGAAACATGAGGATATGTTATGGTGTGGTAGATTCCCAGCATGTAGCCATCAATGCTTACTACAATGAGGTTAGTATTACTGGCGATCATTATCACAACATGTTTACTTCTGAAACTGATACGGTAACAGGGACTAAGTTTATCCCTTTATCTGTAAACAAAAAATCCAGAAAAATTTATGAAACCATAGCTTCAGACATTGGACAACAGTTTTAGCAGGACACTGCTCTCTGAGGGAAGAAAAACTGTAGTTAGAGTAAATCTAGTAAGAATCAGGTAGGCAGAGGGAGACTGATCAGTGGGAAAGAAATATGGAGTAGGCTGAATATACAGGACTGCGGGGAAGTAGCCCCGAGGATGTGAAAATAAACTGGTTTCTACATCCAAATCAAATTAACAAGGGCCAAACACCATTGGACAAAAAGGTACATATGGGATGAATTCCAAACAATTTCCAGGGAGAGTCACAACCTACTCTTTGGTTCTTGATTTCAAATAGATAAAACTAACAAAAGGTACAATTAATAATTGGCCTGACACTATGCAAATCACTTCAAGATAAAAGCAAACAAAACAGAGAAATTAGAGGAAGTGGAAAGCACACTCTGAAAGCATAAAACTTGGTGACAACCAAATCTCAGCTATGACAGCAAATCCAACCCAGTAAACATATCTAATTTTATTAAAGGAAATAAAAAATATTTTTCTGCCTACGGAAGGAAAACCACAGTAGATTTGCAAATTTTATATTAAAATAGTGATTGCCCAAAAGAGTGGAATTGTGTTTTTGTAGATCCTTCTCCATGGATCCTATAAAATTGTTGCCTAAAGGCGGAACAACTGATTAACTGACTCCCCAAAGTTCCATCTGTGATGGCAGCAAAATAGATGGATCATAAACAATTAAAACCAACACCATTACTTCAGAGATAGTGTGTCACATTTCTACCAGAAATAAATCTGAGAAGGAATATCCTTTTGAAAGATTGATTGTATTGGAGAAAATATCCATCACATGCAAAGACAAGAACACATCCATCTGAGGCAAACACCAAATGAATAACAATAGGAAAAAAGTCAACTATAACAATAAATAATCCTGCAGCATCACATGCCAATTATTTGCACATTTTAGAATATGTTTGCTGAAGATAAATAAATTTCCCTAAAACAAATTCTTAACCCTCTAATAGAAACAAATATAGTCAATTTGTTCTGCTGTGGTTTGCATGCACATTAATGAAAACATTTGTTTAAAAAACCAAGGGCTGGGAATGTGTCTTAGTGGTAGAGTGCTTACCTAATATGCATGATTCCTGGGTTTGATTCCTCAGTACCACATAAACAGAAAAAGTCAGAAGTGGCGATATGGCTCAAGTGGTAGAGTGCTAGCCTTGAGCAAAAGAAAGCTCAGGGACAGCACCCAGACTCTGAGTTCAAGCCCCAGGACTGGAAAAAGAAAAAGTCAAGTTGTTTTCATTGTGTATTTCATAGGGTCAAAAGAAATAGCCCAAGAATTTTCTGTCTCACTCAGAATGTATAGCAGTGTGAAAGAAAGGGAAGCTAATTAAAATATCTGGGAGGAAAAAAGAACCAGTTAAAACACATTGTTTTGTTAAAAAAAAATAAAATAAAGTTCCTGTGGAAGAAGCAACATAGAATCCCGAGTTAGCAAGTACCATAATCACACTTACGTCCCTCTGTCCTCAAGGGCATATGGTTTAAGATGAGTATAGAAGCTATGTACCTTCAGGATGGAATAGTCCTAACCTCCTGGGATTCTCTAATGTTAAGAATCACAGTACTCCTAGACAATAAGGAAACATTGGTCTGCCACTATGAAGGTTTCTGTGGTTTTATCCTTAGGAAATAAACTTTCAAATTTTGATCTGAATTATATACAAGGCAAATATATGAAGCAGCATTACTGTAACTTATTTTATTAGAATCCAAGCTTTTTAGAAATTAAAAAATTGCTCCCAGAATATAAGACAACAATAGCAGTGTTAGAGCTTGAATCTGTTTTCCCACTCCATCTTCCCAACTCCTTAGCTACAAAGGTTTTATTCTGCACCATACCCATCAAAATGATATGCATGCAGTTGTTATTGATCAGAGCAAGTCACCTGTGACAGGTGCCAGAAAAGCAAGTTGGGAGAATCTGTGTGAAGAGCAGTAGTAGTTCAGGCATTCACCTACAAATCTGTTCTCAAATCAATAAAGGAGCAAAGTTTCATTTGCAGAGTAATTAAAAAACTAAAGGTCTGATCTAAAAGTGGCCATGCAGTTTTAGATGTATCGTGAGTGAAGCCAAGAAACTTCCCAGAGCTCAGGAGAGCAAGCCCAAGGATAAGAGGTTTTCCCATGTTACGTTAATGGACATGTCGCCACTTATTTCAGGAGAAAACTGTAGTGAGATGGGGTTAAGTGAACTATCTCTGATCAGCCAGTCAAAAACTGAACAGGGAACAGAATTCAAACCTATTAAGTCATTGTCTTAACATCAAAAAGAAAATTTGTGAAAGATCAAAGTATGTATTAGTCTTTGCATTTTATTAGTATATTCCAACAATACAAAATAATGGGTTTTCTTATGACAATTTCATGCTTGTGAATAATGTACTTTGATTGTATTTACCTCCATTTCCCTCTCCTCTTCCTCTTTCCCAATAAACACCTTTCTACTTTCATGTGTTTGCTTTTAAATCCAGATTCTGCATATAAGAGAAAATAGGAACCATTTGTAAATTAGTCCACCCACTATTCAAATCAATATGGAGGTTCCTTGGAAAACTAAAAACAGAACTATAAAATGGTTATCTGTGTGGTTCAAGTGGTAGTGCCCAATAGAGTAAGCAAGGCCTTGGGCTCAATCCGTAATACTAAAGAAATAAAATTTAAAATAGAACTACTATATGACTCTATCATACCACTTCTGGTCACATCAGCAAGAATCTAAAACAGCATACAATAGAAATACCTGAGCACCTCTGCTTATTGCAACACCATTCATAATACCCACAATATGGGATCAACCTAGCTGCTCATGTTGAATGGATAAGGAAATTGTAATACATATCCACAGCAGAGTATTACTCAACCATAATGAAGAACCAAATTATTTCATTTGCAGGAAAAAAACTGGACAGATATGGAGATCATAACATTTAAGGAAATAAGTCAGACTTCTAAAGACAAATAAAAATAGATTTTAAAAAATAAGACCTATCTATCCTTTGAATGGGATCCCAGACATAAAAGGAGTCAAAATAAAGTTGAAAGTTGTATTTCATTACTTTAGTAAAGTCTTTTTAAAAATGTCATTTCAGAGGTGTTGATAATTTTCTACTTGATTATTTCAAATGGATTTAAACACAATTGCCCAAAGGTTTGCTATTGTTACTTTCCATCATTGGTAAAGGGAA
This sequence comes from Dipodomys ordii, assembly GCF_000151885.1. Taxonomy (NCBI): domain Eukaryota; kingdom Metazoa; phylum Chordata; class Mammalia; order Rodentia; family Heteromyidae; genus Dipodomys; species Dipodomys ordii. The sequence goes on along the minus strand of NW_012267238.1, from coordinate 15,741,961 downwards.
ACTCAGGAAGACGGGGGGGGGGGGGAATATCTTCAAGGATAAGGGTGGGCTTATAGGACCCTTCTGAAGATGAAGCTGAATTACCTTTGCTTACAGTTTTTGAGAAAAACATCTTAAGAAGAAATGCTCTTCTCCATATGGGGATAATTACAGTAGCAAAGAAAGGAGACAAAGTAAGGAAACAAAATTAAGCAGGCTGACCACTAAGAGAAAGGGCAACACAGAGAACACATTGAAATTAAAGGAACCCCACCGCTCGAGTAATAAAACCAAAGACATCATCCTATAGAGAATATACCTGAGGTGCTGTAGGTGAATAAAAACAGCCAGTCTAAGGATGCTCAGCTTTCTTATGGAAAAATCACAAAGGAGGAAGCAAAGGAGTATAAATATATTCTGCATAAATGATCTGTAGCACTGATGTTGTCCTAAATTGAAAAATCAGTTCAAAGTGCCCTCATTTCCTCTGGTGGCTTGAGCAATGGTGTTACTCTCCTGGCATTTTGTAGTGGATATTTGAGTTCAACAGAAATGTCACAGCGTCTGCATTTCTTACTAGTCAGTCACTCTTCTTACTGATAATCACTGACACAACAAAAATAAATCACTGGGCTTGGATGTAGCTCAGTGGCAAAGCTCTTGCCTAGCAAGTGCAACGTCCAGGGTTCGATCCCCAGTACCAAAAAAGACCAAAAAAAAAATAAATCACTAGGCAATACTTAAGGGGCTCCAGTGGTTCCCACTGTTTATTGCAAAGATGGAAAAAGCTCTTGAGTCCGAACTCACTTCCATCCTTTTTTTGTTTATGTGTGATCTTGACAAGTTACTCTTACTGAAGTTTAGTTTTATTCTGTAAAATAGGTATAAAAATCTTTCTCTTAAGTTCATTGTGAAGAATAAATAAGATACTAATGAATTTCTTTAAGAATTAACATAGTACTTGGAAAACACATACCACAAAAACTCTTCCTAAATATATTGGCAATAATGATCAACATTAAAATGATATAACTTCTGATATGAAGGATTCAAGGGAGATTTGAGAGAAAATAGAAAATGCTTTCTAGTTCCTGGGACTAAGAATTAAAATGGAAATGTATTCAGATCTCAGTGTTTCAAGGTTCTCAAGGACTGTTGGGTTTTCACATACAGAAAGATTATATAGCATTCAAGTATTTTCTGCCCACAAGCATTTTAAGAAACAAAGCGAAGAGATTAGAAACTTAGAAATTTTACTCTTTTTTTTGTGCCAGTCCTGGGGCTTCAACTTAAGGCCTGGATGCTGTCCCTGACCTTTTGTTTTTCCTTTTATAAAAAATTGTACAGAGGGGTTACAGTTACATAAGTAAGGTAATAAGTACTTTTCTTGTTGAACTTGTTACCCCTTCCCTCACTTTTTTCCCTCCAATCCCCCCAAGTAGTACAGATCATTTACAACATATCGTCTTGTTGAGTATCAATGTTGCACTGGTAGCTTTAGTATGGTCTTGTTTGTGATCCTTTGGGTAAATGCCCAAAAGTGGGATTGCTGGGTCATGGGGGTAGGGGGGTGTCTATGAGGGGGTGTCTTTTAGGAACCTCCATACTGCTTTCCAAGATGTTGGTGGAAGTGTAAACTTGTTCCTTCCAACTCTTTTGATGCTAATTGGAGGTAAGAGTTTTATGGTCTTTCCTGCCTGGACTAGCTTTGATACTCAGATCTCAACCTCCTGAGTAGCTAGTATTACAGCCATGAGTTACCAGTTTCAAGCAGAGATATTCTTTATGTGTGTACAGGTAAAAGAAAGATGAGGTGTGTTTTCTCTTCCCCTTAAAATCCTGGTTATAGTCTGTAACATTAATCAACATCAATTTGTATGATTTATTACAGAAAAATATGAGTTTTATGCAAAGAGAAAGAATTTAGTAAACAGAAAATGAACAGTTAAATCTTGAGCAGGTTCACTACAAAACAAATAATTAACTTTTCCCTGACTAATTCACAGTGATTATAACAATATGATAATATATATGAGAATGCTTTGTAAGAATGTCAAAATATTAACAAAAATAATATCAAAATATTACTATACCAAATTATCTTTCTGAGTATAGCAAAGATTATTCTTTATAAATAAAACAAAAATAGTTCTAACATGGTGGGCTTTATATGAGAAAGGAGTCTGACATTCTACCATTCATGACACAGGGCCCTGCCCTTTGGGAAGTCATCACCTATCAACATAATAAATCTATTGTATTTAGAAAAAAAGCAGCAAGCTATAATTCCATGAAAAAATCGCCATTGCCTAGAAGATAATCCAATAATATTATAACTCAAAATAAACCTGGAACTTGTGATCTTTCATGTCTGAGCTTCTAGAATGTTAACATTACAAGTGTGAACCACCATACCTAGAAATACAAGATAATTTTTTATCAATAAATATATCATCTCTCTTCTAACACTAGTTAAATTACCTTCCTGAGGTACAGTTTCCCATTTATATATTCACTTAAATATTCCTAATGTATAAAAATAACTTTCTTTTGTTTTCTTTTCATTATCACCACTGCCTAGATCCCTTATTACTTAAATAGAAGTCTTTAAGGCAGTTTCATTGCTATGTCTGTATGACAATAACTTATTTGTTTGGAGGTAAGGGATTTTCTTTTTCTTTGAGGGGGGGGGAGGGAATCCGGTTGTGGGGCCTGAACTCTGGGCCTGGGTGCTGTCCCTCAGCTCTTCAGCTCAAGGCTAGCACTCTACCACTGAAACCACAGCACCACTTCCAGCTTTTTTTCCCTGTTTATGTGGTGCTGGGGAATTGAACCCAGGGCCTCATGTATGCAGGGCAAGCGCTCTACCACTGAGCCACCTTCCCAGCCCAAGATTTTCTTTAAATGGTTGATTATTCATCCTGTATCTCACAAATATTTTGTGAACATACAGCTCTGAGGTCAGCTCTGTGCAGAGATTTATAACTAAGGAAGAAAGTCATGAGGGAATGGGGCACTACTGTGTAATTGTGAATCTATTTACCTGTGCTCCATCCTGACACCCTTCATCTAACCATACTGAATTAACATACTATCTATTGATTCTGCTGTTCCTATGAATATCCACCATCAAAATGGTACAGTCTATCATCACACTTGGTAGATATGGGAGCCAAGGCATGGCAGATATAAAATCCCAATAGAATTTATAGCTTTTCTTCAACCAAATAACCCCTTCCTACAACTAAAGCAGTAACTGGAATAGTGAATCTTTAATATCTCCTTTTTTGGGGGGGGGTCCAGTCGTGGGGCCTGAACTCTGGGCCTGGGCACCGTCCCTCAGCTCTTCAGCTCAAGGCTAGCACTCTACCACTTGAGCCACAGCACCACTTCCAGCTTTTTTTGCTTATGTGGTGCTGAGGAATCGAACCCAGGGCCTCATGTATGCAAGGCAAGCGCTCTACCACTGAGCCACCTTCCCAGCCCTAATATCTCCTTTTAAATGATTAGATGTACAGTACAGAAAATAAAATTTATTCTCCGAGTTTTCATGTTAATTTTTCCTCTTACACAAGGAATTAGATATTTAACATTATTTGCCGATGTTGATTTCATCCAGGATCTACTGGCATTCAATTACTTTTCAATTACTATCCAATTACTGCCAATCACAAGCCTGAGTTAATTTTTGCTTTTCAGACAGGTACTAATGTCACCTTGTAATCGAACATCATACCTTCACAGCATAGTGTGTACAAACCCCAAAAAACAAACGCAGCCAATAAATAAATAAAAGTAGAGAAAGATATACTACCTACACCAGAAAAGGAGAGCATGGCAGTTAATTCCACAGCAATGCCCTCTTCAAATAAAAGAAGTGTGGGATTTCATTCAAGGAGTCTAAACACAGCTCATAATAGAACAGGTAGATCCCTGAGCATGCTCACTTGAAAGTTATAGTTTAAGAAGGAAAGATGACCAACACATTTTGAAATATGCTTAGTTCAGGGTCAAAATGTTGAACTGGTAAACCAGGATGGTGTGGCATGTGCTCAGCTGAACATCTTTGGGCATGCTCAGCTTTCTCCAAAAATATTTAGTTGAAGAAAGGACAAACTTCAAAGTGTGTTAATACAGGAATTTATCCCCACACATGATTTCCTGGTCCTATGGCTAAGATTCTTTGTCTCCCAGCCACTAACAAGAACATCAACATGGCCATGAGTTTGTGAAAATGGGAACAAAAAAAGAATTATGTGACAAGTTTTCTAGATTCTTTACAGAGTGAGAAAAATCTATGGCTGGCACAGTTAATTTAGTAGAGAAGTTCAGATATAAATCTTATCAGAAGGAACAAAGAAAAATAACAGAAACTACATATTTAAAAATATAGTGCAAATCACTATTTTCCAATAAAGTCTGATATAGATCTTGAAAAAGCTTATTAATAATGTCCACATCTTTCCCCCAAACCTTCTCAATTTAATGGGCTAGAATGTTTTTCACTGACCACACTGTAAATACAGAGGTGGGAGAGGGAGTTTTATTGTCTCCGAATGACTGGAGTTACTGTACACATGATTGTTCCCAGAACTCTAGGGAGTTTAATCAATCTCACTGCTCTTCAAGTTCTCAGTAAGGTAGCTGAGATCTAGGTTTGAAGTCAGCCCTGGGCCTGGGCAGGAAAGTCTATGAGATGTCAATCTCCAATTAACTACCAAAAGAAACAACAAAAACAACAACAACAACAAACAGAAGTAGAGCTGTAGATCAAGTGATAGAGTGCTAGCTTTGAGCACAAAAGCTCATGTAGAGTTACTAGGTCCTGATTTCAATCCCCCAAAACTGGTACAAAAACAGGAAGATGTACTAATGTACAGGTTAATATTTCACAACCAATGTAACCATTTCAATATTTTTTCAGTTATCAGTGAAAGTGAATCAAGTGTGGTTACTTAGACAATTGAAAGATGTCCATGACAACAAGCATCAGTATTAACAAAGGCAAAGCCAAATCATGCCATCAGAGGCCACAGAATTGTCAGAAGAGACTGAGCTTTGAACATAATGAGTAGGTATGTAACTGTACATGGAAAATGCTAAGTAAAACAGAGGGAAAAATAAATATGGCCAGAAAAGGGCAAGGGGTGAGAGAAATTGAGCATTCCATGAACAAAGCACAACTCTAATAAACAGATAAAAGACAAAAGGACTCATAGATGGGAAATAAATAATCTCTACTTAGGTAATCAACATTTTCAGGAAAAACATATTGCAAAAACATAAAGCTGCAAAGGCAGTTTGGGTCCAGTTGGTAAAAGCCTCAGACCATTCCATATCCCTATGCATTTTGATGGTTTTCTCCTTGTTTATAAAATCCGAGACCAAGGAGGGGAGAGACTAAAAAAGGAGGGGGAAGATGTAGAAAAATAAGAATTATGGGTAAATATAGATACAATGTTAAATGTACATACTTGAAAACTGAAGAACAATACTTGTGGAAATGGGTGAGGTGGGATAGATGGAGGAGAAGAATGATAAAAGAGAAGACTGATCAGGTGTATTGTACACATAAATTGACATGCTAAATTGAAATGCTTTTGTACAATTATTCCAAAACAAATGACCCAAACCTCCACGTACTGGGAACTATACTAGGTCACATGATTGCAAGTAATCAGACATGAAATGACTTGGGGCATCAACAGAAAATAGAAAAGTTCTTATTTTTTAACTTTTTGTAGAGGAGTGATGGTTTTTAAACTTTATAAATTCTTGATGTTGTGATGTAGCCAGCAGGAATCCTTACAGAACAGATGGGGTTGCCTGATTTTAGATTTCAGTCCCCATAAATGAGAAGTAAATGATCCTAATTTCTTTATATAGTACCCAGCCTTAGGTATTTTGTTACAGAAAGGCAAAATAGACTGATACTTCTAGAAAAGAGAAAAAACTTCCCATCAGAGTCCTAAGCACACTGTATTATTTGAGAAAAGAAATTAGTTCTGATTCACTTAAAACGTTGTTGTAGCCATAAAAATTATGGTCGGAGAATGTTTAATTTCCACATTTGAAGAAGAATCAAAGCAAACAGAAAATACTATTAACAGAAAATAGGAAAGAAAGAAGAGAAACAAAAACTTGGAATAATTGGCAATGAGCAATGTAGAATGCCATGGTAGCTTCAATAAAAGTACTGCTAACCAATTTGTAATAAAGTTTTCTTGGAGGTATATGCCTTTCCCTGCAATGAGAAAGGCATTTGCATGGTAATGGTGCAGACTCATATGAAGAAGTGGGGCAAAAATCATGTGTTCAAAAGAGAACAAATGATGGACAAAGATGTTGCAGGTATGACTCAACTTTTGAAATCAGGATTCCTTTAAACCAATCCTTGGGTTCTGTTAAGAGGGCTATAGTCATTTATTTGGAAATAATTTCCTTTACTGAGAACTAATTTTCCTCTAATTTGTCTCATAAGGTATGTTGAGATAATTAAGGACTTGGATATTTGAACATCATCCATTAGCCATTTTAACCCACAGAATCTAAGCATGACCATCTAGGCACTAATTCCTGTGTGAAGTAGATCCTGGAGGTAAAAACAATGAAAAGTGCTTCAGATGGCATGAAATGAAAATATCTATTCTGTAGAAAGACAAATATAAAGAGATGACTTGCTCCATGTTCTGAAAGAAGAGAAGCGAGAGACACGAGGGGAAGAAAGCTGAAGGACAGGGAAGGAGGGCAGAGGTGAGGAGAAAGGAAAGGAGAAAAGAAAAGAGATAACAAAGGTACAATTTTCTTTTCCTTGTGAGCAACAGAAACACAAGAGGTGGCAGGGCAGGAAAAATGTGTGCTCACCAAGTGCTATTCCCACCTGGGAAATGAGATCAGAACCCCAGGGCTGGGCATCTGTCTAGGTATGGAGGTAGTAAAATCACTCCTGTTAATTCAGATCCTGTCCTAGTGACCTTTCTGCTCTTGTGGTGCTGTCAATAAACTCCAGACATCCTCCTAGTTCTGAGTCTTTCAAGGACTCCTGTAGATACCTAGAAACTGGACTACAGCTCAATCCTATAGCACCAAACCATTCCAATATGCTGATTGATGTTATACTATAGTGCAAAGGTCTCAGGTGGACGCACATAACTCATGTCAGCTTAAGTTCCCCTATTCCTGAGACTTGACAATCTTAGGGAAAGTCTTTCCTGCCTCCTGAAAATATTCACCCTTTCCTCCCAACTTCCCTATGCTTCTGTCTCTTTGCCAACCATGTTGGTCCACACCATGCTTTTGACCATCATACTAGGAATATACTGATTTTATGAAAGATTTGGATTTGACATATGAAAGAATTTCAATAGAAAATGCTCACATTTTATCATCTCAAAAGCTTTCTCCTCTGCTTTATTAAACTTATTCTTTTGATATTCATTTTTTACCTGCTTGGCTCCTGGACTATGAATTTCAGTTTGACTTCTTCCACTATGTCTCTCTTAGTAAAAAGCCTCCCAGGCATAAATTTTCTCTACCTTCTCTAGCAAGTTAGGTTTCTAACACAAAGGGTTGGAAGTCTGATTTTTATTCTTTATCCTTTCTGACTTATAATTTAGGTTTCAAAAACTTCCCCCAATAGCACCTTTTGAGAATTGGGGCTGCCATTGATTACCCACCACTACCACACCATCAATCCAATGGCCCTCTTCCCAATAGTGGACCAAAGACAAGAGATGAAGATTTATCATGCAACAGGCATCAATGGCTCATGGCTATAATTGTAGCTACTCAGCTTGTGCAGACAAATCTGAGTCTTACTTCCAGTTAACCAGCAAAAACTTGGAAGTGGAAGAGTGGCTCAAGTGGTAGACCACCATTTTTGCTTTGGGCAAAAATGTCAAGCAAGACCCTGAGGCCTTGAGATCAAACCCCTGTATCAGTAAAAATAAAATAATAATAATAATGATGAAGTTCTAGTGCAAATAACTATCAATATGCTGTCAGAATTTCATTATAAGCATTTAAATGGGTAGCTAAGGGGTTGATTCCTTTCATAATAAGCAATGCTTCCACTCCTAAGCCCTGAGTAGGAGCATAGGTGAGAAAATACTCAGAAAAAATAAATAGTTGTCACCAGCAAGTGAGTACTTTACCACTAACATGATAATAAAAAGCAGAAATTATTCCACACTAAGGCATTATGAAACCACAGTGATTTTTTTCATCCTTATGTTATAATTACCCCTCACTACAACCTTTTAATGATAAATTACCACCTATTGGCTTCTTGTTTCTTTTTGTAGAATTTGTTTCACCATCCAGGCAGCATCTACTTACTGGAACCTAAAGTAAAAGAAAGTCAGGAAGCAGTATTCATTCCTTGGTAGAGCTTCAGCAGAGATATGCAATAATAACACCTTTAACTGAGCTGAGAAAATAGTCATTACCCACAATGGATATGTGCTCGATTGGGCCCAGCAGGTCCCCGGATCTTTGGGGGATTTGCCAAACTAAATTTGGCAAGATAACATGATAGGAGATAAAAGTGAGTTATTTCCTTTATTCTCTTCACACGGAAAAAAAATGCTTTTCTTCTTTCTATACCATAGAAACTTGGGACACTTAAGAAAAACAAGAGAAGATGAAATGTTAACTCATTTTATGTAACAGTAGAGAAGACAGTATATGAAAACCACAGGGCTCAGTGTCCTTTTTTAGAGAGGTGAATTTTACAATTATTACTTGATTCATATGAAAAGAGGAAAAAAATGAGTAGAAGCTAGTATGCAATTACAGATTCTCTTGTCAACCAGAGTACCCAGACACCTGTGTGATCATCCAAAATGTGGAAATACTGCATGATAGAAAATGATTCTAAACTCAGTCTGTGGGAGGATGTAGCAAGATTCCATTTTGAATCAAATTTGTACCATTCCCATGAATTAGCAACAACAACAATAAAGTAAGCTTAGATAAAGGTGGTTGTAAATATGTAAACCAATTTTTTGTGCAGATTGTGGGGAGATGGGGACTAAACATATTCTCATCCCCAATAAGTCAACTTTAGAGTGAAGATTGGACTACAGAATAACATTCTTTTGAGGAACCCCCATACTGCTTTCCAGAGTGGCTGAACAAGTTTACATTCCCACTAATAGTGTAGTAAATAGTGTTTGCTTTGGGCCACCTCCCTGCTGACATCTGTTATTCTTGATAATGACCATTCTAACTGGGATGAGGTGAAATTTCAATGTTGTTTGTTTGCACTTCTTTTATGGCTAGAAATGTTGAGAATTTCTTCATGTGTCTACTGGCCATTCTTATTTCCTCTTCAGAGAAGTCTCTCTTTAAGTCTTTAACCCACGTATTAATGGGGTGGTTGTTTCTTTGTGGATTTGTTTTGGAGGGTTTACGTTTTTTAGCTCTAGGTATATTTTAGATATGAGACCCTAGGCCGTTGTATAGCTAGTAAAGCTCTTCTCCCAATTTTTGGGCTTTCTATTGATCTTGGTAGTTATGTTCATTGCCATGCAGAAACACTGCAGTTTAATGCAATCCCATTTATCCAGCCTTTCTTTGATTTGTTGTGTTTCCGGATCTTTACTTAGGTAGATTTGTCCTGTGCCAAGGAGCCCTAATGTATCCCCTATCCCTTCCTGTAATATTCTCAGGGTATCTGGTCTTACAGCGGAGTCTTTGATCCATTTGGAATTGACTCAGGTACAGGGTGATATATAAGGATCCAACTTAAGTTGGAAATGAACTCCAAGAAATGGGAACAAGAGGGTTCTTTCTTTTTATTTTGTGTAATATTTGCAGTCCTTCCTTCCTTGCTTCCTTCCTTCCTTCCTTTCTTTGGTTTATTCCCTGTTGTCACTGTTTTGTATTTCTGTACCCTGGGTCTGGTGTATAAGTTTATCTGATTTGATGAAGAAAAGGGGAATCACAGAAACAGTGGGACAAATGGTGAACCAATGCAACAGTGACACTCACTAGACACTATGTTGAAAATGAACTTTACAACTCTGGAGGTAGGGGAGTTTAGGTAAGGGGTCAGGAGAAAATGAGGAAAGGGGTAGCACTGTTCAAAAGAAACATACTCATGGCCTTACTTATGTAGCTATACCCCCTCTGTACATGTACAATTAAAAAATGGCATTTCTCTTTCTACACCCTTATTGCAGAAGGGGTTTTGCCCAATGCCCAGAAAGAAAGACTGCTACCGAGAGGTCAAGGAGAATCTCAAGAGTTAAGCCTTGCTTACTTTCCCCCTTCATTTTGTCCCCTTTTATATCATACCCTTTTGGCCTAATCCTATTTTATACAGCTGTCCATATTCCATCAAAGTTACTTAAAACTGCTAGCAAAAACATTGATTATTTTATTACTTTATTACCCAGTCTATGTCTATAGGGATGTCTACTGTAACTAGAATAAAGGTTCTATACCTCTCTGTCCTAGCAATAGCAAAGGGCCAAGAAAATGCATGAAACTGTGAAACGTGTGCAAGTTCAGAAATGGTCGTTGTAAAGTTCAATAAGGATTACTTACAGCAAGTTTGGTATTGGAGAAAAGAGAAGCACAATTTTCATGAAAACCCAAGGAACTTTATCATTTCATGGAGGAGAAATGATGCTATTTATTGTAGTTTACATGTGCCCCTTTCCAGTGTATAGTGTTCATGCCTCTGCAGAATCAAGCAGGCTTCTTCAGACTTTGATCGCCCAGAATCCCTGACCCTACCCCACCCACAGAATCCAGAACTATAGGAGATATGACACCAGGTGGGGCCCAACCTTCACCATCATAGAGGAAAACTGATGAATTTCTTTTCTTTCCTGATATGGACAGTTAATCCTCCATAGGATTAAGAAATTAAATCCCCATTAAGAAATTAAATCTCCATAACTATGGCCACTCTGTGAGCATAACTGTAATGACTCTCCTTCCTTCCTATTCATCCCCACCCCTCTCTGTTGTTTCTAGCATCATATTCCAAACAGACCACCTGCTTTCAAGCTCTTTGCTCAGATTTTTTCTTTTCAGGGAAACTTTTCCTAAGGTAAAAATAAAAAAAAAAACTTTTTCAAGAATCTAACCATTATGGATAGTCAATGATAAATTAAGTATTAATGAGTACGTATTTTCAACTATAAATTATTTGTGTCTATTTTGTATTCAAGACTTCCTATTTCCAATTCAGTGTCTTTCTGGACTTTATTGACCATTAACTGCTTTAACTGAACTAAGATGCCTTAAAATCAAAGTACCTATTTATTCTACTAGACTCCAGCACTAGAAACAAAATGCTCCCAAAGACTTTTCAGGGGAAAACAAACAATACTCTATTGATGAATTCACTTCACTAGTAGGTCCCACAGGACTTGAAAACACAAACATAATTACTGAGCTCAAAATATAGTAAGAGTGAAGATAATAGAGAATAGATTCAAGAGACAGATAATTCATGCATGTGTGTGACAAGTGATATATTAAGTATATTTTCTTATATGATATATGTAATGTTGTTTTAGTCTATAGGGAATAAATACAGAAATAGTACAGTACTTAAAGCTATCATTCCCTGAAATATCTTATCTTCATAAGCATATTCTTGTTATTTTGAATGCATTAGTTAATTTCTCTGAGTCTTAGGAAAAGACAAACTGTTTAAATAGGGATACAGGTTGACCCATTGCAACAATGAGATGTAGAAGGCACTATGTTGAAAAACCAACTTTACAATTTAGGCAGGGAAGGAGGGTGAGGGAAGGAGGGAGTTGTGGAGGTGGGAGGGAAGGAATGGTACAGGATAAACAAAGGAAGAGGCTACAATGCTTGATAAGAAATGTACTCATTACCTTGCTCATGTAACTGTAACCCTTTTGTACAGTATTTTCACAATAAAAAACCTTTTAATTTTTTTAAAAAAGAAACAATTATAGCTACTTCAAGTTTTTGTGAAGATTCAAAAAACAGCAATATGTTAAGTGTTTGGAATTTAGTAAGTGAAAGCTACTATTTTTTGACATATTTTCTACTATTAAGAACAAAACTATACTTGCTTTAATTGATGTAAAATGGCCATGATCATTCATTCAAAAAAGTTATTACTGCCAGGTGCAGTAATAACAAAGGACTCTAGCAAGAAAGTAAAAATGGTGACAGGCAGTAAGTTGGGTTGTCTAGTGGAGAAAGAAGGGAAACAGGCTAGACAGAGTCATTGAATAGGATTTAAGTGTAAAGACAATGAGGCAGGAGTTCTAATCTTAAGATCCAGTAAGACAGGTGATTCATGGGTGTGCTGGGTCTTCTGAGTACATAGTACATCGCAAAGGAGAACTCAGAATTGTCATGTGAGCTTGTGATTTCCAGAGCCTGTCATTTGTAGAAGAGGAGCATTTCCTATCACCCGCAAGTTCATGGCTATGATCCTGTCCTTGTTTTATTGGTTTCTTCCTTCCAGAAGGTGTTGAGTTATAACTCATTCTGACAGAACTCTTTACCTTCTCTTCTTCCATTGTCTGTATTTTGTTGTCCTGTACATTCAATTAAGATTGATATCTATACTAAGGGAATCTGAGTTCTTACTAAGCCCTAAAGAGAAACTGCTCAAAGGGAACCAGAGTACTGTGACTCTATTATGTTCTGGGGGCAAACAGCAGCTGCATGATAAATTACATACTCTGTTAGTTTGTTGTTGTAGTTAAATATCTTCCAAATGATAGTGTAAATGAGACTTGGCTAAAACATATCAGTAATGCAAGTAAGACTACTCCTTTTATTAATGGATGGAAATCCTTACATCTTTTTCCATTGTATTTTATTCACAGTTATTTTCTCTAAGAACAAGAAAGATTAACTCTTATTTAGGCTTATTGGAATTAACAAGATTTATTTCCTCCTTGATAATTTGTGTTGAATTAATCCTTTTGGACAGCACTGAGAACAAAATATTGGATGAGCTACTTAATCATGAGCCTGTCAGAGCCCAAATCCAGCCCTGACTTACTAATGGGAAATTTTGAAAACCAAAGCCTGCTGACAGAAAAGATGAGCTATCCTCAAAGACACTTGAGAAATGCTCCCTCCTGCTGCATCACATACCCAGAGATGAAAGTCAGTGTTTGTTGTTACCAATTAACATAGTTTATTCAAAGTTACAAATCCAGGTTTGGGGGGAGGGCAAAAGCTCAGGAATTTGGAAGGTCATTTTGGAAAGAGAGAGAGAGAGAGAGCGAAACTTAAAAACATATATGTGACTGCTGGGTGCTGGTGGTTCATGCTTCTAAACCTTGCTACCCTGGAGGTGAGATCTGAGGATCAAGGTTTGAAGTCATTCCAGGCAAAAAGGTCCATGAAACTCTGATCTTAAGTTAAACAGCAAAAAGCTGGAAGTAAAGGCAGTAGAGCACCAGTGTTAAGCATAAAAGCCAAGTAAGAGCAGGAGTCCTAAATTCAATCTCAGTACTAACACACACACACACACACATACACACACACACACACACACACACACACACACACACCATAAAAATAGTTATAAAATCAACATGGATTTAGACTTACAGAAGAAATACCAATAAAAATGAGTTTTTTAAACTTGAATTTTTGTTGAAATTAACAAATACTACAAATATTACCAAGCCTAGAGGGAAAAAAATACTATGTTTATTTAAGTAACTGCTTAATCCACTTCTACTGCACTTTTTGATTTTTTTCTGCGTACTCTTTGATTATGTCTTCCTATGATAATTTGGAAGATCATTCTGTGTAGTAAAGAATAGAGAAGGCCCTGTCTATAGCACAATTGTGAACTATTTTACATTATAAAAGTTTAGAATCAATATGATGAAAACTGTCCTTTGGACACTGTTATGTGTCCAAAGATAGAAGAACACATCCCAGATGAACTTCCAGTTTCTTCTGACGAACACTGACTACATCATTTCATGGCCAAGAATATAGGACATACTCAGATGATTATGGGATATTTAGCCCTGCATCTTCATGTCATAGTATTCAGAGTCCTTCTGTGAGCCATTCCTCAGCTGCAATGGTAAACTATTCACAGAGTGGCCCTTGGCTACTTTGGTACTAATTGAAAGACCTCTTAGCATCCATCTGGTCATTAAGGACATAGAAGTCTAGACCTCTCCCATGTTAAATTGAGCCTGTTGTTTTCTTCTGAGTATGTATGCCATACACCTTTGGCTTTCCCATTTGAATTCAATCCCTTTAACATTTCTTTAGATATTTTTGGATTTTGCTGTATTCCTCATCCCTTCTAAGAAGTAAAACCCAACCATGGGCACTGAGCCTTTTCAAGTCTAAGATCCCCACATCATACATGTTAGGTCAGGAGACTTCAGCATGGGCACGGCATGTCAAATAATTCACCAAGAGGCCGACAAGCAAGGAGGTAGAGGTTTGCTCTTCTTCCAGAAGAGGAAAGGGACAAAGACCATAATCCATGTTGGCGCTAAGTAGGATAAAGACTGGGATTATAAGCACTGGCAATATTGGAGTAGTGATGTTTTATAGTTTTTATTCAGCTATCTGTTCCAGAAAGCTGCTAGAGTACTCAGGTTTCAATATTGTTGCCAAGGTGGTTGTCATGTCAGCTGTACCATCCCCTCTTGGAATATTTTGTCACAACAAGACACAGGTAGAGTAAGGTTCTCTTTTTCATTCTGCAAAACAAACCAAAACAACCTACTTGTCAGACAGAATGGAGTCCTTCACAATATGGAGTGGCTTCAGCTAACTTGAGTTGGGGCCTCACAATGAAATACGATTGGCCTATGGTCTATGTACATGTTTGGTGCATATTTCTGACAATTGCAACAAATATATCATGGACAAAAAAATTAGAAAGTATTTTTAGTAAAAACACTATCTTCAAATTAAAAAGGCAAAAGAGAAAGAAAACTATAATTCTGAAAGCTAATGCAGCTTTTGACCTAAGAACTCAGCTGATGACAATTCTCTGATGATTTACCCTTTATTAAGGATTCTTGATTTTAATTTTGTCATGGAAAATGAAAATGAAGATATGGTTTAAAACACTACTGTTCAAACTGCCTGATGATTACACATCTTATAGCCTTTTCTTCCTTGTCTCAGATTCCCTTGATGGTTTTGTTAGATTTGAAGGCAGGGACACATTTAACACTTACACAGAATCCCTTAATGTCATTTCCTCTAACAAGCTTAGTGAGAAATGAAAAGATGAAAGAAAAGACATTTCTTACTAGTGTGCTTCCTCCAAGCGAAGCAAGAAAATAGATATAATAGAATCCAAGGATTAGTGAGCACTGTACCACCCTACTTTGCTAAGAAATCTGGCCAATCTGTTCTTGATAATTTCTCTATCTATGTCCCAATAAATTGTCACCAGCACTGGAAGAATTTGGCAGTGACATACAGAATCCTTCCAGCTCTAAACAGACCACTCAATGAAAGTCAGATCGATATACTACCAAAGGTACTTAATGCAGGACAAAAGCAACAAAGACTTAACAGTTGATCTTCTATTAATAAAAATGCTCAGGAAGTCTCTGTTAAATTGAATTTTCCTGTTATAGGCACACATAGCAACCTTGCATAGGACCTGACGCCAAGGATATTTTCACAGGACCATGCATGTCAATGTCTTGTAACTGAGTCTCTTCCTAATGAACATAAGCCCAGAGTTTCTTCTCCATCGTGTTATATAACCAGAGGCTTCACTCTTGTATCCATAGTGAAATCGATGAGAGACAGAAGAGAGTTAATCTTCTGTGGATCCTCGTTAATCACAGTACTTCCTTTAGCTATGGGATATTCTTTACATTACAGAAGTAGCATCTTTATTGTTTTTCCATTTTAACATTCTGTAACATTAAATATGCATTTTCTATATGCCCCCTGGGACAGTGTGGCATGTTTTGGATAAAGCATATCTATGCCCTCTCCCCACCTACAAGTCAGAAACACTGTCCTAAGACTAATGATTCCAATTTTCTAGTCTAGTAAATAGGATGAAGACAACAAAATTGAATTCACATTTAGTGTTTAGGATTCAATTGTGCCTGGAGCTTTGGGTGGTAAATTCCAATCTATACTCTCTAGTATTATTGCCACAGATTCATAAAATAAGCAGGCTTGACTAGAAGGCAGGACACAAATATCTGCAAACACCACAAGATACCCCTCTCTTTTTTTCAAACAGGGTCTCAATTATTCTGAACATAGTTCAGAAGTTAAGCCAGAAAATATTTAAGGTAAGCTAAAACAATATATCTCCAGTGATTTCCTCCCTCAACCTTTTGTATCATTTATGAACCAAGAAGCTCATCTCCATCATGATTTTAGAGTCTGCCTTTGGTGCAAGTATGAAACTCATTTCCTATGTTGGTATTTGTTGAGGATATGGATATTACAGTCATAATTCTTCTCATATGTTCCTAGAAATTAATCCCTCATGCAATATGCATATGTGTGTGTCCTTCTACCAAATGACCTCCAGGCGCTCATCTCCCCAAGCTAACACCTGAACGCTGCCTTGCAATTTTAAGAGCCATTGGGTTCAGGAAACAAAAATAGACTGGGCTTGAAGTACCTTATTTTCAATTCAAGTTTTCATGGTCCCTTTAAATTTTACCTTCAGATTAATGGAGGAGAGACAGACAGTGCAATGAATTGTACCATATCAGCCATGGGATAAATAACCTCCTTCTTTTTTTGATTGGCTCTTGAAATGTCATAGTTCAGATAGATATTGAAATACTAATTAAAGGAGCCTAGTCTGTTACAGATTCGTCCCCCTCTTCAATTTCTTTGCTTATATATTCATGCAAGTATGATCATAGTATAAGATTGGCCAAAGAGGGGTTAGATTTTAAAATGAGAAATGCTCCTGAAATGAGGATGTATAGTTAAGTCTGCATAGACAGCAGAAAAAGGGGCCTTATAAAAAGAATAATTGGAGATAGACTATTCTGTACCCCACAAAACACTTATTATTATCATCACAGAATAAAAGATGGTTGTGTCTGCAGAGATTTGAGGGGACTAAGGTACTTCCATAGCTACACACAGCTGAAACAAGCAAGCAGGTGGGTACACCTGCATGGAAGGGCACCTGGCAGTTAATCACCTCACATCCCATCTCTGCTTCAGAATCATGAAGCTCTGCTATGACAGCAACTTTCTGCTAATAGTTAAAAGCTGACTTTAAAAAAGTGATCCGAGTTGGTGGCTCACACCTGCAATCTCAGCTACTCGGGAAGCTGAAATCTAACTAAAGTGCTTCAAAGGGCAGTAAAGTCCATGAGGTTCTTATTTCCAATTAATCACAGAAAAGCAGGAAGTAGAGTTGTGGCTCAAAAAGTAGAGTCTAGCCTTGAGCAAAAAAGTTGAATTACAGCCTCAGAACTGGCAAGGAAAAATATAGTAACATCCAGGAAGTTCACTCAAGACTCTTCTTAGGAAAGTATTACATTTCTCAATACTGAAAAGAATAAATGTAGAGAAACTAACAAATGGCTAAGTGCTAGTGGCTCATGTTGTAATCCTAGATACTCAGGAGGTTTGAAGCCAGCCCAGGTAGAAAGTCTATGAGACCCTTATCTCCAAATAACAACTAAAAAGACAGAAATGCAGCTATGGCTCTAATGCCATTCTTGAGTGAAAAGCTAAGGGTACCTTCCTGACCCTGAGTTCAAGCCTCAGTACTGGCACAAAAAGAAACCTGAAATCCTAACAGGTATAAAATCTGGAATCATTCAAATCAGAATGTGACTTTTAAACAAGAAATGTTCAAAGAGAGACAAGGTAGGAGTTCCCTGGAATATTCCTTCACAGTCATTTAGTCATATCATGCTTCATTCCAGTTCCCCATGGAAGGTTGTGCAAGTTGGTTTGTAGCTCACTGTGGCTTCCCTCCCAATTCACACAGTTATGGAAACCCATCACATGTCAGGCATGCAAAAGGGAAACCCAAACCCTTATGCCAACCATAACCATAATCCTTGTTGAATGAAGTGCCAGGAGGCCAGTAAGAGGAAGAACTCAACCTAGAAAGACCATGAAAAAAAACTTAATTTAAATAAAAAGCTTATGGATATTTTTGGAGTCCATGTTTCCAAAAATAATACTCCATATTTTATCATGGAAATACTCCACTGAAGATATAACTGCCCCAACCCCTGGATTCTACTCAAGCCAGACAGCCACAGGAGTTGCCACTCAGTACAATGTCGCTCTGCCACATTCACTTTTTTCACTGACCCTGGGGCTTGAACTCAAGGCCTGGGCATTGGTCCTGAGCTTCTTTCGCTCAAAACTACTGCTCTACCACTTGAGCCACAGCCTAAATTCTGGCATTTTTTTTTTGGTAATTTATTGGTGATGAGTCTCACAGACTTTCTTGACAGGGCTGGCTTCAAACCATGATCCTCAGATCTTAGCCTCCTGAGGAGCTGAATTACAGATATGAGCCACCACTGCCTGGACACAGACACTTTTACACAGCACTGGCTTCTGCTTTTACTAATGGTAAGAATGCATTTGGTTGGTAGAGATTTGATACATGCTGAAAGAACAGGAAAGCATAGTTCCTAAATTTGAGGTTCTGGAAGTAGAGACTACCTCTTACTAGGTTCTGGAAGTAGAGACTACTACTTACTAGGATAAGTATTTGGACAGTTTTACATATCTAAAATGAACAACTGTCTATTTTGGAAGTCTAAAGAGACATTACTATGTAAAATGACAAAGAATGCCTGGTAGGGGAGCAGGGGGCACTAGAAATGC
Organism: Dipodomys ordii; assembly: GCF_000151885.1. Taxonomy (NCBI): domain Eukaryota; kingdom Metazoa; phylum Chordata; class Mammalia; order Rodentia; family Heteromyidae; genus Dipodomys; species Dipodomys ordii. Next base: position 15,723,184 of record NW_012267238.1, on the reverse strand, counting down.
TAAAACATGGCTTTGTTGAACAGAGCACAGGAGATCATTGCCCTGAGTTTGTGTTATTCTCATAGTAGGAAAAGATTTCAACATAGGGAAGCTAGATTGAACAGAGATTGCTTTTACTATTATGAATATTATTACTTCCAAATCACAGGCTCATCATATCTTGAAAGCTCTGATAATGCTTGTTGCTGGTCTTAGCCAAAGGCTGGATTTGAGGACTATGAACTGATTACAACATCAGCCTGTTTGGCCTTCTGTTCCATCTCAGGGCCTAATCTACGAGAGTGAAAACAGAATAAATAGAAAGCATTCACTTAGGCATTTGTACCTAAACTTCCCTGGAAATATTTTATATTAAAGTATTTAAAACCAAGTGCACAGAATTCCATGCTGCATGAACATTGAACTCATCTTGGCTGCCAGGAGGAATTTTAAGTGCATGATATAACCACCTACTATATAATGCAGGCACTGGAGATACTTGCTGAATACAAGAATTTTCTCATCATAAGCAACTCTTCCTCTACAGTAGCTGCCAGAGTGTTGTATGTTTATACTCTCAGAGACAGAGGAAACAAGATAGGAGAGAAAGCCTTTCCCAATTGGTTTGGTTTTCTTACTCCAACTATACAGCTGACTTGGCGAGAAGGCTCTAGAACTATAATAACCAGTAAACCAACAATTTACTTGTTGTGAAGTTTTCATAGTAGCTCTACATAGATTTAGGCCACACCTTAGGGATTGGTTTGTTCATTAGTATACATTCCTTTTTGATTTCTTGCATTTTAAAACCAATTCGTAGAATCAGCTGAAGTCACAAGTCCTGTTTTATCATTAAGTGATTTCCCATAATGCCAATGCATAACTACATCTTCTTTATTATTTCTTGAAGTTTTCATATTTAGTTACCCAGTGCAACAGAAATCTCCTATTTTACTGGGCACAGGTATTTCTATCCTGTATTGCTGCCATAAATTTCTTCCTAAGCTCTCTACTGTAAATGCCTATTCAGCAAACTCCCAAAAGAACACAGGCTCTTCTAGTTCAATTTGTAACCAAGGACTACTTAACCAGGAGGTTCAGTATCTCCATATTGCTTTTCTTTCCCTATTGCCATTGTCAACATCTAATTGACTCACTAGAGAGAGTTAAAAATCTCAGAAGAAAGCTCATTGTCTTCTATCCAGTGTGCAATGTTTACTGTATGGTGTTCTTTTGCTGTTTCCTCAAGAGAACTAGCAAGCACTCCCTCTTTTATGGGGAAGAGGTTTCTATGGATCAGGCCCAATGCCTCATACATGCTAGGCAGTCATCTTTGCAAAAAAAATTATTTATTTATTCTTGCCAATACTGGGGCTTGAACTCTAGGCCTAGGTGCTGTCCCTGAGTGTCTTTTGCTCCAGGCTAGTGCTCTACCACTTGAACCACAACACCACTTCCAGCTTTTTCTAAGTAGTTTATTGGAGATAAGAGTCACAGACTTTCCTGCCTGATCTAATTTCAAACTGGGATCCTCAGATCTCAGCTTCCTGAGTAGCTAAGATTAGAGGTCTGTGCCACTGACACTCGGCTAAGGCAAGCATCTAATCACCAAGCCATATTTCCCTGAAAGCCCAGGAAAATGCATTTTAATAGCTAACCAATTTGAACAAAACAAGAAAGATGTGTGCTTGTAAAAAGATTGATTAAACCTCTCATCAAAAGAGGAATACAATACAGTTCATGCAAACCAGTTCCCCAAACTTTTGTTAACAATTCTGCTAAGACCACCCTGGACAAGATTTCAGGAAAGAACGGGCTGATTTCAGAAAAAAAATGTGTTAGAGTAAATTAGACTTTGCTAGAAAACCACGCAGACATCCAGGTACAAAGAACAAAGTAAAGGTTTATTACTGGTAAAGGGATCCTTCTCACAAGGGAGGGGAAGTGAGAAGTACCAGCTATTGTTTCAGGTGACCTTTATAATCACTGAGATTTGGGGACTCTTGCTGCCTTATGTGGCCATAGCTGCCCCAGAGGAGTGCCCTCTCAGGTGACCTATATGACCTGTGAGGTTTAGGGGATCTTGCTGCCTTATATGGTTATAGCTATCCCAAAGGAGCACTCTCTCAGGGAAAGGGGGTTGGGGCTAATCATATACTGCCTTTACTACATGGACCTTGTGTTGCCTAGGGAAAGAGCATGCTAAGCTATGAGAAAAGAAGCTTCTGGACTAACACAATGTTTACCTAAAGATCTATTATGCATTTACTAATAGACACAATTTCATATTTTAAAAGAAAGAAGAAAGTAGCAATGAAACATCTCTCCACACTCTACCCTAGTACAACACTTAACTACTAACAAATGCTTTCTGAAACAACTTGGGGTCTCTGGGGGCACATTCATCACTGTCATCTTCTCTGGTTCTTGCATCAGGCAGGTAAGGAATTGAGCAGTCTACCTGAGTGACTAGGGAGCTGAGCTCAACAGTATTTCTCCATGCAATGGCTAATTCATGAAGGAGCTGGGCTCCTTCAGGTCATTAATCTGCTCACTTCTGATTTTTGACCATTCTGATTTTTGACCATTCTGACTCATTCTCATGTCTCCTCAGACTGACATTTACAACATTCATTCCAAGCCAAGCATCTGAAAGTGCCATTCCCCCAGGAAGAATCCAAGACAACCCCTTCCCAGCTCCTCCACCTTTGACTCCACCAAAATGAGGGCAATAGCATATCTGTGTCATCCCAACAAAAATACAAGAAAGACCGGGCAGGTATACATGTTTGTTTTAAAAAAAAAATTATTATAAAGGTGATATACAGGGTTACAGTTACATAAGTCAGGTAATGAGTACATTTCCTTTTGGTTTTTTTGTTGTCTTTCTTATCATTGTAAATGATTTCATTTCCCAATATATGTAGTAGCAATTACACATTGCTGCTTTCCAGCAAGTTATTATTCTATGTGGGTGGGTGAGAAAGGGGTGACAAAAATGAAAGTATCTTTTTAAAACCCAAGCAAAATTTCTTTCTTAATACGATCTTTTTCAAAAAATTTTATTGTCAAGGTGATGTACAGAGGGGTTACAGCCACATAAGTAAGGTAGTGATTACATTTTTTGTTTAACTTGTTACCCCTTCCCTCATTTTTCTCCCTCTTTTCCTCCTCCATTTGTCCCCCCCCAAGTTGTACAGATCATTTCCAACATATTGCCTTGTGAATATCACTGTTACATAGGTTGCTACTTTGTTCTTTGTCTCACCATTTTGTTATTCCACTTCCCTTCTTCAGATAAATGTATATACAATACCCAGGGTACCAAAATAGAATACAGTGACAACAGGGGCTAAACCATAGAGGGAAAAAAAACACAAAAGAAAAGAAATCACATAGTACATTGAGAACAACAATAACAAAGAAAAACCTCTTATATATGGTTCTTGGAGTTCATTTCGCTTAGCACCATCTTATGTGATCATATGTATATAGCTATTGAACTATTCTGCTCATCTGTTAAGATTATCCTAAACATATACTAATTATTACTAATTATTACAAATAAGGGAAACCACAAGACCTATGTTTCCTTGGATCTGGCTTACGTCACTTAATGTATTTTTTTCCAAATCTTTCCATTTCCTTACAAATGGGGCTGTGTCATTCTTTTTATTTTTGTTTTTGTTTTTTTGTTTTTTAATATATATTTTTATTGTAAAGACACTGTATAGAGGGGTTCCAGTTACATGAGTAAGGTAATGAGTACATTTCTTATCAAGCACTTTTACCCCCCCTCCTTTGTCTTTCCCCTACCATCCCTTCCCTCCCCACCTCCCCAACTCCTCCTTCCCTGCCCAAAGTTGTAAAGTTTGTTTTCAACATAGTGTCTTGTACATCTCATTGTTACAATGGGTCAACTTGTATCCTTACTTCAGCTTTTGTGTCATTTTTTCTGGTGGAAGCATAGAATTCCTATACATACACACACACACACACACACACACACACACACACACACACACACACACACACACACTACACTTTCTTTTTTATATATATTTTTATTATTACACTTTCTTGATCCATTCATCTACTGAGGTGTTGGTTCCCTATCTTAGCTATGGTAAATAATGCTGCAATAAACATAGTAGCTTTAGTGTGGTCTTGTTTGTGGTCATTTGGGTAAATGCCCAGAAGTGGGCTTGCTAGCCTCCATACTGCTTTCCAGAGTGGTTGAACAAGTTTACACTCCCATTTGGCCACATCCCCTCCAGCATCTGTTGTTATTAGATTTCTTGATTATAACCATTCTAACTGGGGTGAGGTAGAAGCTCAACTGTTGTTTTGATTTGCATTTCTTTTATGGCCAGAGATGCTGGCAAAATTGGTTAAACATCTGTAGAAAACTAAAGCTAGATCCTTATATATCACTCTGCACAAAAATCAATTCCAAATGGATCAAAGACCTCAAGGTAAAAGCAGACACCCTGAAAATATTACAGGAAGGAATAGGAGAAACCCTAGGACTCCTTGGCACAGGCCAAATTCTTCTTAATAAAGACCTAGAAGCACAACAAATCAAAGAAAGGTTGGACAAATGAGATTGCATGAAACTTCAGAGCATCTGCTTGGCAAAGGATACAGCTAGCAAGATCAATAGAAAGCCCACAGATTGGGAGATCTTTACTAGCCATACAACAGACAAAGGTCTCATATTTAAAACATACATAGAGCTCAAAAATTAACCCCCCCAAAAAATCCTCAAAGAAACAACTGCCCCATTAATAAGTGGGTTATAGAGTTAAAGACAGACTTTTCTGAAGAGGAAAAAAGAAGAGCAAATAGAGTTCAAGTCCCATGACCAACCAAAAGAAAAAAAAAAGAATGGCCAATAGAAACATGAAGAAATGCTCAATATCTCTTGCCATAAAGAAAAGAAAATTATATTACCTTTAAGCAATTATATAAAAGGGTTTCAATTCAACATGTCAGTTTATGATTGCAGTGAGTCTGCTCAATGCCTTCCCTTCCATTGCCCCCCCCCAATCTATCTCTCTTTTCTTTTAAGATATTTTTACGTTTTTCTTAGTGCTGGTCCTGGAGCACTATTCCAGAGCATGGTCTATTCCTTAGCTATTATTGCTCAAGGATGGTGCCCCACCATGCAAACCATAGTTCTACTTCTGGCTCTTTGCCAGTTAATTGGAGATGAGAGTCTCATGGATAGTTGTGTCCCAACTGACTTCAAAGTGTAATCCTCAGAGCCCAACCTCCTGAAATAGCTAATACTATGAGACACCGATTCCAAGCTCTCTTTTTATTTTTAATCACAAATTTGACGGACATTTAAAAAAAATGTTTTAATGCAGTGAACAAATATTCCTGTTAAAACAATCACGAATTCATTTTCTGGAGAGATTTCAAAATCATTACTGTTTTTCTTTTTTTTGGGGGGGGTCCGGTCGTGGGGCCTGAACTGTGGGCCTGGGCGCTGTCCCCCAGCTCTTCAGCTCAAGGCTAGCACTCTACCACTTGAGCCACAGTGCCACTTCCGGCTTTTTTCTTTTTGCTTATGTGGTGCTGAGGAATCGAACCCAGGGCCTCAGGCATGCAAGGCAAGTGCTCTACCACTGAGCCACCTTCCCAGCCCCTCATTACTGTTTTATATTTTTTCTTTACTCATTAGTTGTACAGAAGGGTTACTTTTTCATAAGTAAGGTAATGAGTACATTTCTTTTTCGGACAATGTCACCCCTCTTTATGTTTTCTCCAGTTTTCCCCTCCCATTCCTGCCCACAAGTTGTTTTTCCACATAGTGTCTACTGAGTACCATGACTGCATTTATTGTAGCTCTTTCTTTGAATGACAGATTTAGGACAAACTTATCCCTGGTGAAAAGGTATCTTTTGTAAACATTCTGCAAAGAAATTAGAGAAAATGTCCCTTTATTCTAGAATACTTTTAACATTGACTCAGACTAAAGTTTTAAAATTGTTCTATTATGCACAGAATTAATATATGTCTCTGTGATAAATAAACTACATAACGTTGCTTAGACATCTGCTAAATAGAGATATTACCTTCTTCTTGATGTGACAATTGAAGAAGATGTGAAGCTACCTTGGAAGTGTCTGGCATAAGGTATGGTTGAGGACTGGTATAAATTAATGTGTTCAGCTGGTGTTGCCTATTCTTGACATTCTTCATCCTCCTGACTTTTTATGGTTCTGCTAATGTCTTTGACATCACAAAGTCACAACTGTCTCCAATTATGGGCAACCAAGGCTAGATATAAGAAAAGAGAACCAAAGACTATAATCTTATTTTTAACACAGTTACTTGGAATCTAAACTCTACTGACTGGTTCAAAAAAGTAGACAATGCTTTCTATTTCTCTGTTTCTATTTCCTGTTTCTCTCCAGAATTGTGCTGGTGCCTCTCATACATACCATTAAAAGAACTAAATTAAAAATTATCACTACTGTGTTTGAGCATAGGGTGTAAATTTGCAATGTTTTTCTATGGTATATCAGCTAAGCATTCGCAAAAAGGGAGAACCCTTGACTTCTCTCTAGCAGCCATCTATTCCTGGGGGCTTATTTTAAATCATAATCTCCTTACTCTAAACTGGGAGATACTCCTATAACTTTATACAGAGATTTTGCAAAAAACAGTTCAATACTCTTCAACTTCAAGAATGTGTTCCAAATTGAGGAAAATAGAAACTGAATTAGGGGATACTGGTGGTCTAAAGCAATGAACACCCAAAGGATTAAAAAAGGTGGAGGGGAGAGACAGATGAAACAAGCAAGTCAAGAGAAAAAGTTACAGGCTGAGAGAGACAGGTGAGCGTCAATGGGCAGGCTGCAACAGAGAATGGAAGATGACAGCCTTGCTGGAGAAGGTTCTACCATAAGCCACAAGTGCCTGAAGTTATTATCTGGCCCGGTTGCACAGTGAAAGAAAGGTTCTGGAATTAGGAAGATAGTGTTTTTAGTGAGGCTCCTTAGCCAAATAAACAGCAGCCTTCTGGCTATAAACCATAAATGAGATAGGTAGGCTCCAGTGGCTCATGCCTGTAATCCTAGCTACTGAGGAGCCTGAGATCTGAGAATTGTGGTTCAAAGCCAGCTCAGGCAGGAAAGTCTATGAGGCATTTATCTCCAATAAACTACCCAGTAAAAGCCAGAAATGGCACTGTGGCTCAAGTGGTAGAATGCTAGCCTTGAGCACAAAGAGGCTCAGAGGTAATGCCTAGGCCCAGAGTTCAAGCTCCAGGACTGCAAAAGAAAAAATAAAAACTCTAAAGGAGAAATTAACCTTTTTATGACTCTAGTACTTCTCTTTTTTAAATATCTGTATTATCTTTAAGTAGTTGTACAAAGGAGTTGCCATTCACCAAAACAGTTCATACAGTGCATCTTGATCAGTGTCACCCCTTCCAACATTTTCACTCATCTCTCACATTTCTTTGTTATCTTATATTTGCTAAAAACAAGCAAACAAATACCTTCAAAGTACTCTTGGTTGCTGGAGCCCAAAGGTCCTCTCATGCTCATTCCTAGCCTTTCAATGAGTTGAAATCGTGTGAGCAAGTGTCTAAATATTAGTGTTCTTCCTATTCTCTTGGATGATCCTGCCCCCTCCAAGCCTTATCTGCCTTTATTTAGAGAGCCCTAGCAGATCAGCATTCCTCCTACTTATTCCTTAATGGCAGTGTCATTCAGGGACTTTCATCTATTGAAATGTAGTGTCTTGGATTTTTCTGCCCAGCTGGAATCATGACTAGCCTAGAACCACAATCTTCTCAATCTCAGCCTCCTATTTCACTTGGAATAGCAAGCATATAATTACCGTGCCAAGGTATGGGCTAAAAAGGGGGATTGTGAAGTCTTTCACACAGTCTAGCCTTGAAACATGATCCTTTCTGCGTGATCAACAGGCATCCAGTTTACACTTAGTATTTCTAACAAAACCCAGCCTTCCCTGAGGCTACAGCTCTCTGGGCCATACATGGAGCAGCATGGTCACATGAGTTCCATTTTTACCTCTACCATTGCCTTATTTTAGACATTGACTTTTTGTGCTTCCCTGTCTTAGCTTCAGCATCTTTGTCTTTAAAATCGAGAGATTCAACCTAACAATTCCAGAGGTTTTTTTTCCAGTCCTAACAGCATAGATGAACTAAAAATCTATGAATATAGCTACCAAGATGTCTCATTTTGTCCAGCAAACCTAGTGTAAAATTAACAAGTATTTAGAAGTGATGCTAAACAAAACTAGAATTCAGTAGAGATATTACACTGAACAGAACACAATCTTCAAAAAGTAGACATCTTGAAAGGCATTGGAGGGGTTTAGCAGCAAAACTGACATAGTTAAAACACCATGCTATTTGTGAAATAGTAACATCTTTAGATTACTTCTTTTCACAATAGATCTATGAATCAAATGATAGTGATCAAGAGGAACAATCACTAAATAGCACTAAAACAAAACTGAAAAATAAGGTCATTCCAGATCTAATGGTTACTTTCTGGTCTAGCAGCAAGGTATTTAGGGCTATTGTGAATTTTTCCCTGGTGAGTATAGGACACTCAGGCTCCATATTGGGTTTTAGTTTTCTGTCATGGTGGTGGTGAAGTATAGAAGAAACAAACGGATTCGGAATGCCCTCATTCAGTTCTCATGATAAGTTCTACTTTTACTACTCCTGTAATCTTAGGCAGAGTGTGCTTGTCTCTGTACATTTCAGAGACAAACAAATTGGTAAACTGCCAACACATTGCTTTTGGTATCAAATTAACTAATGAAAAGGAAAGCATAATAAAACAATTATAGGACAAAAAACTGTGAGAAGAGAAAAAGAGTAAAAACATGACACAGAGATAATGGTAACCACTGTGTGAATAAGTGGCAAAGTAGATCTCTGGCTGTTAAGCATTCCCTAAAGAACTTTTCTACAGATAAGCATTTTCTTCTGGTCATCACCCTGGTCTCTATATTGACAAAGGTCTGTGCAGTCTCTGGTTTGAATGAATGCCAAGAGTAAATGTGGTCTGATTTAAGAGGAAACCGCCTAACCATTTAGAGTTCCCTATCATGCACTAGACATTATATATTAGTTGGATAATAAAGAGTCCAAATATTATTTTAACCCCTGAACCATGTCACATTTGACTATCCCTTCTGATTAGATCAGTTTTTCCAGCTAAAGCTAAAATGACAGAATCTCCTCCACAATTCTGTTCCTTCTCCATTTTTGCACAATGCTGTTTTCATTTGGGTCAAGCACAAGATTTTCCAATCATTTAAAAATTGGAAATGAAATTTCTTTTCATTAGCATTGAAAACAGAACTTCTGTCATTGTTCCTGCCTACATCTTTTACATCTAAACCCCTGCTTGCTTTATGATACTATCATTTGTGTACACTTAACAAGAAAGAGGAACATGCCAGGCACAGCACTTTCCCATAATAACCTGCAGGAATCATGTACACAGAAAAAGACTCAGCAGTTGTTTGCACACATTCAAGAATCATATGTAGCCTCAGAAATTAATTTCCACCAGGCACCAGTGGCTCATGCCCTAATCCTAGCTATTGAGGAGGCTAAGATCTGAGGCTTGTGATTTGAAGCCTAACCTGGGCAAGAAAAGTCTGTGAGAATCTCTTTTCCAATTAACCACAAAAATGCCACAAGTGGAACTGTGGCTCAAGTGGTAGAGAAATAGCCTTGAGTGAAAAAGCTAAGAGACAGTATCCAGGCCCTGAGTTCAAGCCTTAGTATCGTCATAGAAAGAAAGAGAAAGAAAGAGAGGGGGGGGGGACAGATTCACGGTCCAACAAAATGACTACTAGAAAAATGTCACTTGAAAAGTATGGGGGAGAGTTCAAAGGGCCGGGGCAAATGAACAAAGAAAGGAAGTAGAGAATGTACTCATAATATTCAATGCATATCCTATGAAACTAAAGAAACTGAGGAGAGAAGGGGAGACTTTGGACTGTCAGGGTGGGAAGTGGGCAAAAGAACTAAGAATGCTTTAACTTTTAACTACAAGTCATTAGATAAGTTTATTTGTGCCTCTAATATATGGATACACATTAGCGTAGTCCTAGAAAATGGGCCTGTGAACAAAGATGTCTTAAGCCATTTTCACTGAAAGGCAGTAGGGTATGTAGTGCTTAAGACATGTGCTTAGAAGCTAGAGTACTTCCTAGTATCAAATCAATCCAAGCTTGGGCAAATTTCCCATCTGAAAAATAGGGTATACTGAAAAATAGGGTATACCCTATACTAAAGAATAAATGAAATAGTATGCCTGAAATATTTGGAAAAACACCTGACAAGTAGCAAGTATGAGCACAATGTCTGAGCACAATAATTATTACCAACACGTTGTGCCAAAACAGGCAATCACTGTTCAATAGATGTAATACCAATAGACTGGACCTATTCCCCTTGACACCCTGAGATCCCACACTACACTTTGAGCTTTATTTCCCACTATTAATTCAATAGTGTTTCCTAACCAATCACTATTAAGCTAATCTAAGTGCACCATATCATATTAGGTACTAGAGGGACAGACTCACTAACTTCATATTTCCCCTGGTTCAGACAGCCCAGCTCCTACCAACCCTTAACTTTGAACTTCATTCAATTCTCTCTACCTAGAAAGCTTGAAGAACAGTTAGGACTCTCACTCCTGCCAAAGTACTTCCTACAAAGTGCTTCTCTTCCATAATGCAATCTGACATTTCAACTAAAATTGTGTATCCTCATTATATATCCTACTATGATTTACTCTGTCTTAACATTTAATTCTATTTATGTGGAAATACTTTACCAATGCTATGAACAGACTATGACTTTAGCTATCAAAAAAACTTAGGTTCCGGGGCTGGGAAGGTGGCTCAGTGGTGGAGCGCTTGCCTTGCATGCATGAGGCCCTGGGTTCGATTCCTCAGCACCACATAAGCAAAACGAAAAAAGCCGGAAGTGGCGCTGTGGCTCAAGTGGTAGAGCGCTAGCCTTGAGCTGAAGAGCTGAGGGACAGCGCCCAAGCCCAGAGTTCAGGCCCCACAACCGGACCCCCCAAAAAAATCCCACGGACTCCACTCCCAAATTACTCAAGCTGATTCAAAATTTTGGCAAAGTAGCAGGGTATAAAATTAACCCTCAAAAATCAATGGCTTTTCTGTATGTGAACAACGGGAAAAGCTTGGCTGAAATCAGGAAAGCAACTCCATTCATAATAGCCCCAACAAAAAATAAAATACCTAGGAATTAACTTAACCAAAGAAGTGAAGGACCTCTATGATGAAAACTGTAGGAACCTGAAAAAGGAAATCAAATCAAAACTTAGAAAGTGGAAAAGCCTCCCATGCTCCTGGATTGGAAGGATCAACATCGTGAAAAATGCAATACTTCCCAAGGCTATCTACAAGTCCAATGTGATACCTATCAATATTCCAACCTCATTCTTCAAGGAAATAGAAAAGGCAATCCAAAAATTCATGTGCAACAATAAAAGACCCCGAATAGCAAAAACGAACTTTAACAGAAAGAATAGTGCTGAGGAATATCAATACCAAATTTCAAACTCTATTACAAAGCCATAGTCATCAAAACAGCTTGGTACTGGCACGAGAAGAAATCTCAGAACCAATGGAATTGAAAACCCAGAAATGAACCCACAGACCTATAGCCACCTATTCTTTAATAAGGGAGCTAAAAAAAAAATAGAATTAAAGAAAGACAGCCTCTTCAGTAAATGGGGCTGGCAAAATTGGTTAATCACTTGTAGAAAACTAAAGCTAGATCCTTATATATCACCCTGTACCAGAATCAATTCCAAATGGATCAAAGACCTTGGAGTCAAAGTAGACACCCTGAAAACATTACAGGACAGAATAGAAGAAACCCTAGGTCTCCTTGGCACAGGTCTAAATTTTCTTAATAGAGACCCAGAAACACAACAAATCAAAGAAAGGTTGGACAAATGAGACTGCATGAAGCTACAGAGCTTCTGCATGACAAAGGACATAGTTAGCAAGATCAATAGAAAGCCCACAGATTGGGAAAAGATCTTCACTAGCCATACAATGGACAAGGGTCTCATATCTGAAATATACCTGGAACTCAAAAAATAAATCCCCCAACAACAAATCCTCAAGGAAACAACTGCCCAATAAATAAGTGGGCTAAAGACTTAAAGAGAAAGTTCTCTGAAGAAGAAATAAGAATGGCCAATAGAGACATGAAGAAATGCTCAACCTCTCTAGCTATAAAAGAAATGCAAATCAAAACAACATTGAGATTCTACCTCACCCCAGTTAGAAAGGCTAGAATCAAGATCTCTGATAACAACTGATGCTGGAGGGGATGTGGCTAGAAGGGAACCCTACTGCATTGTTGGTGGGAGTGTAAACTTGTTCAACCACTTTGGAAAGTAGTATGGAGGTTCCTCAAAAGACTCCACATAGAGCTCCCCTATGACCCAGCAATCCCACTCTTGGGCATTTACCAGAATGATCACAAACAAGACCATACTAAAGCTACCAGCACAACTATGTTTATTGCAGCATTATTTACCATAGCTAAGATATGGAACCAACCCAGATGCCCCTCAGTAGATGAATGGATCAAGAAAATGTGAGATATGTACACAATGGAATTCTATGCCTCCATCAGAAAGAATGACATTGTTCCATTTGTTAGGCAATGGAAAGACTTGGAAAAAATTATATTAAGTGAAGTAAGCCAAGCCCAAAGAAACATAGGTCCCATGGTTTCCCTTATTTGCAGTATCTAGTAGATGTATAAGTCAAGCAGAAAAGGTCAGATAATGTGATGTTAGGAAAATGAACCCTTAGATATGTATTTAAATGTTTTTTCTTTCATGCATTTGTTTCTAATGCATTTATAAGATTATTTCTTTGTTGCTTTGTATGTCCCTCCCCCACAGTATAACCCCTGCTTTCACTATATTTGATGTCGGTATAATTTGTGGAGGAGATGGGGAAAAGCAAGTCGTTTAAGGATACAGGTGGACTCATTGCAACAATGAGAAGTACAAGTTGTCACGTCGAAAATGAACTTTACAACTTTGGGGGGGGGAATTGGGTGGGGGCCGGGGGAGGCTGGGAAGGGATGTGAAGGGTAAACAAAGGAGGAGGCTGCAATGCTTGGTAAGAAATGTACTCATTATCTTGCCCATGTAATTGTAACCCCTCTGTAAAGTGTGTTCATAAAAAATAAAAATAAAAATTTTAAAAAAATAAAAGAAAATGTGAGATATATATATGTGTAGATATACATATATATGTATATATGTACATATATATACATACACAATGGAATTTTATGCCTCCATCAGAAAGAATGACATTGGCCCATTTGTTAGGAAATGGAAAGACTTTGAAAAAAATATATGAAGTGAAGTAAGCCAGGCCCAAGGAAACATAGGTCCCATCGTTTCCCTTATTTGCAATAAGGGAGACAAGTGGAAAAGGTCTGATAAGATGAGGACATAAGTGGTTTTTTTTCTTTCTTGCCATTGTTTCTAACATATTTATAAGGTGATTGTTTTGTTGCTTTGAATGTCCCTCCCCCATGGTATAACCCCTGTTTTCTCTATATTTGATGTTGGTATAATTTGGGAAAGGGAAGGGAAAAAACAAACTGTTTAAATAGGGATACAGGTGGACCCATTGCAACAATTAGATGTACAAAATGCCATGTTGAAAAATGAACTTTACAACTTTAGCGAGGGCAGGGGGTGGGGGGCGAAGGGAGCGTGTTGTGGTAGAGATGGGAAGGCAGGGATGGTTACATGAGTAAGGTAATGAGTGCATTTCTTGTTGAGCATTGTTACCCACTCCTTTGTTGTTCTCCCACTATCCCTTCTCTCCCCCACCTCTTTTACTCCTCCTCCCTCCGAAGTTGTAAAGTTCATTTCCAATATAGTGTCTTGTGAGTATCATTGTTGCAATAAATATACATGTATATGTGATATAGATGATCTCATTTCATGTCTTTTATAGCCCTGTACAATGATACTTCTAACGTCAAGGTCACAGATAGGAAAGCAAGCACAGTGAAGCTAACTTTTTTCTGCTGACCTAGCCAGAAAATAATACCATGGAAATTCAAATACAGTGTCTGAGTACAAAGCCATGAAAATACTAGATATTTGTGATGCCTCAAGCCTGAGATGCAGTTTTTCATATTTTTTAATCTCTGAAATCGGTCTTTCAATTAATAGACTTATTTACTGCAATTACTGTTTCTTAGTGCTTCAAAATGCATGTTCCATTTCTCAGTCATCAGTACCTTTGAGTCAATTAATTTTTAATGGTAGCAATGTTTTTACAGCAGATATCATTCTGCTTTACATCAGTTAGTACACCTGATCCTCGCCAGAACCCTGTGGTTCAGTCTATTATTATTTTCATCTACAGATAAAATGGGGCTTGAGTTTGTGAAGTAACTTGCCTCCTTCCCCTAGTTAAACAAGAGTGTAAGGAGACCAGAGTTTGAAGCCCACACATTTCTGCCCCAGACTATAATCACCAGTACAAAATTCTGTCCTTTGCAGTGTAACTCTTTACCACATGCAATATCAGCTCTATCAATGGCACTTTTCTATTCCAAAACACCTATATGAGGTTTGTTTGGACATTTTCCTATGGAAGTGGATTTCTTCTCTGAATCTCCATAGACCTACAGTGACCAGCCACAATGACTTCTTTTTTTTCTTTTTTCTTTTTTTTGCCTCACAGGCCCAGAGGGTGATGTATGCTTATTAAATGTCATGGATTTTTTTTTAGGGGGGGTCCGGTCGTGGGGCCTGAACTATGGGCCTGGGCGCTGTCCCTCAGCTCTTCGGCTCAAGGCTAGCGCTCTACCACTTGAGCCACAGCACCACTTCTGCCTTTTTTTCTTTTTGCTTATGTAGTGCTGAGGAACCGAACCCAGGGCCTCAGGCATGCAAGGCAAGCACTCTACCACTGAGCCACCTTCCCAGCCCCAAATGTCATAGATTTTAACACCAAAATATGAAAGTAAAAATGTAAGCATGTTCTTACTTTTCAGTTTTCTTCATCTATAATGTTTATGAATTATATTGTTTAATTTAGTGATTTTCCCATGAGCAATTTCACCTCTTAGAGGACAGTTGTTGATACTGGGAGACATTTGTCACACAGAGGTAGTATTACTACAGGCATCTAGTGGGAAGAAGCCAGAGATGATGATAATGACCTGCAATGTAAAATGAAGGATTATTCAATCCAAAATATCAGCAGTACTAAGACTAAAAACTAAATAAATGTGGAGCGCCTTTCTCGGCTTTACTCTTCTCATCTGAAAATCTGGAAGTTCAGAGTATAGAAAGCATCTTTCACTGAAAACTCTCCTATTCAAGTCATGACTTCCCTTTCAGTTAAGAGCCCTTTATCTCTACCTGAGCATTTCCAGAGGCCAAAAATTTATAAAGCCTGGGGAATTACACCCACTTCTAGACCCATTAATCACAAATTATAATAAGCATGCAACAATGTGGCTCTGGTTCTTTTGTGAGTGTGTGTGTGTGAGAGAGAGAGAGACAAACAGACAGACAGAGACAGACAGAGAGACAGAGAGACACAGAGCGTGCACACACATGCCAATCCTGTGGTTTGAACTCAAGGCCTGGAAGCTGTCCCTGAGCTTTTCTGCTCAAGAATAGCTCTCTACCACTTCTGCCATAGATCCACTTCCACGTTCTTATTTTTTAATTTTTGGTAGTTAATTTGGAAATAAGAATCTCATGGAGTTTCCCAACCAGACTGGCTTCAAACTGTAATCTGCAGATCTCAGCCTCCTGAGTAGCTAACGGTTCCAGATATGAGCCACTGGCACCTGGTTCTTAATAAGATCAAAGAAAACAATCTATCCAGTCAGAGGCTATAAAAAATGCTGTTTTTAAATAAATCCTGGCATTTTCCAACTGATTTTTCCTTCACTTTCAGTCTCTATTCACTAAGTCCTTTCTTTTCTTAAATGCAATTTTAAGCAGACTCTTTCTTACTTTTGTCTTGTTAGAGAATCCTCAAAAATGTCAGTACTTTTCACTAATTCAAATTATCAAGGAAGAGCTAGTTTCAAGTAAGGAAATTATAAAATTTTCTTACTTTCAAATGTTTTCTTCCTCCATCCATACAATGAGCACTTTTGATTCAATATATTAGACATAATAAACAAAAAAATAAACAGAGCAGAGTGCTTGCACTTACGGGGACCACAGTCCATTGGAGAAGACACACATATCTTTTGTAACTGTGACCAAGGAAGTCACTGGCTGTGTTTGGGAAGCTGAACAGAACAAGGCTCTGCAGAAGAATCATTGTTTAAGCTGAGATTTGGAGGAATGAAAGAAGTTCCCAGGTGAAACAGAAAAGCAGCATGTATAATCATACTGAATTTGAAGGGTAGAAAGCACTCTGAGAACCTCCCATAGTCCAGCATAGCTCCCAGAAAGGTCCTATATAGAGACTGAGCATAAACACTGAGCAAAAAAAGCAATGATTGGGGCTGAGAATGTGGCATAGTGGTAGAGTGCTTGCCTAGCATGCATGAAGCCCTGTGTTCAATTCCTCAGTACCACATAAACAGAAAAAGCTGGAAGTGGTGCTGTGGCTCCAGTGGTAGAATGCTAGCGTTGAAAAAAAGAAGCTCAGGGACATGCCCAGACCTTGAGTTCAAGCCCCAGGACTGGCAAGAAAAAAAAAAAGAAGGAAAGAAGAGAGGGAAGAGAAGGAAGGAAGGAAGGAAGGAAGGAAGGAA
>NW_012267238.1:15703062-15706308 GCF_000151885.1 Dipodomys ordii | reverse complement strand
GAGGGAGGGAGGGAGGGAGAAAGGGAGGAAGGAAGGGAGGGAGGGAGAGAGGGAAAAAAGGAAGTGATAATTGCTATTGTGTGGGCCTCAAAGCTGTCCAAAAGAAGACAGACAGT
Source organism: Dipodomys ordii (assembly GCF_000151885.1). Taxonomy (NCBI): domain Eukaryota; kingdom Metazoa; phylum Chordata; class Mammalia; order Rodentia; family Heteromyidae; genus Dipodomys; species Dipodomys ordii. Next base: position 15,706,192 of record NW_012267238.1, on the reverse strand, counting down.
GAGAACTGACTTAGGAAGATCACCAGCAAAGTAGAAAAACAGATTGCAACTGGAAGAAACTGGTATTCTAGGTTCATGGTGATCATCACTGTAGTATGTGCTAGTTTGCAGAGAACAGGGCCTCCTCCAGCAGCATCTGGGAGGGTGGCCTGTTTAATGAAGAGTTTATTTATTGAGCCTGTCAGGTTTTTTTAATCACTGTCTTACATTTTAAAAGGCCATGGAGAACAGCTTCAGAGTTTATGGAGAAATCAACTGAGTGGCCCAGGGAGAGAAAGTGACATGTCGTTAGGAAGAATCTCTAAACATCCAGGCATTACCATTCTCTACTGTTCTGAAATTGCTCTGACTTGTCTATAAAAGGCTGTTTTTATCATGAGAGCAATTAAATGCTTCTTTCTCTCTCTCCAACTTTTTTTCCCTATCATTCACCTGAGGATCTGTTTACCCAATTAATTTTCATTGTGAAGGAAGAAAGCCTTTTCAAAGCAAAGGTAAATTTCAGCCTAGGCCATTGTCAGCCTGCTGGCTGATTCCTAATTAACTGAGATGAGATGAATGGAGGTTTGTTATTGAGCTTCTCAAAGCCCTTGGCTTAGAATGGATTACCAAGCATTCAGAAATGGAGCACATGTTTTATCCTCCAAGGATCTGGAATTGACAATGGACAGGTGACAGGCAGCAAGAATCATCACTGGCTTTCGGCAGGACCTGGCTTGCCAGGTGTTTCCCAAATCTCTTACTAAATAGTGTAATAGTAAAAGAAGTAGAGAAACATTTTAGAAAATGATATTGTTGGAACAGACTCTGAGCCCACCTCACATTTGTGATATTTTTCTCTCTGTATCTTTGATAATAATTAAATAGTTCTAAAAGTCCCAGCATTTCAATAGGCAGGGTTACTTCTCCAAAGAAGAGGAAATCAATGATGATGGAAGTAGTGTTATTATCATAGTCATCAGGAAGCATGGGGTTGGTTGTGATTCTACGGCCGTAGGAATTAATGAGACCTCTACAATTTCATATGCCTTATAAACTGTTATTTTCATAACAAAATGAAGGAGCAAAAAAAAAAAAAAGAAAGTAAAATGAGCACACCAGGAAGGAAAAGTCATGGACAGTAGCTTCAAATTAGAAATGAGAGTGCTGAGGATGTAGTTCCGTGGTAAAGTGCTTGTCCCACATGGGCAAGGCTCTGAATTTTATCTCCAGCACATTTTTTAATAAGTAATATTAGGGGTTAATTTGTTTAAGATCAGTTGTGACATCCAAGATCCATCCAGCCCCATGTACACTCTCTTTGGGAGACCATTAATATATACTCAGATAGAGTCATGATCTACAGTGACATCAGTGCCTCCTTCAAAGGTCACATTACCTTTGGGGTACAGAGGGGGTCACTTTTCTGGTAAAAGGGAATTCCATTATCTATCTACTTCTTTTCATTTATAAGTTATTTTCCCACCTTCCTTGGGCAAACTGTACTCTTCAACCTGTAGCTGGGTTTCCATGGAACTGGCCTGTGCCTGTTCAGACTACTTGCAACTTGGTATGTAAGATTATGATATATTATAGTTACAAACATTAGCTGTGTCTATATTTTGGATTTCGAATATCCCACAAAGGACAAATGGTTGGTCCCAGGAGGGAGCGCTATTGAGAAGTTATGGGACCTTGTGAAAGGACACTAACTAGGTCCATATCCCAAAGGGTCAAATGGAACCCCCAGCCTTTCTGCTTTCTGTCATTTGCTCTCTGGACATAAGTAGTTTCATTCTACCATATTCTCCTTCTATAATGTGCTGCCTTGTTACAGACCTAAATTCTAAGGATTCATGGAACTAAACTAAAATATCTAAAACCACGAGCCCAAACCACTTACTCTCTTTATCATGTGATTATCTCAGGGACATGTCAAATGTCCCCCACAGGTTCATGTATTGAAGATGTCTGAAAGGTCTTCCTACAGATTACTTATCTAAGAATGATCACCCATGCACAGGAACAAACACTGGAGACTTGAGAAGAACCACAAACCATACCACTGGACTTGCTTAAGTATATGGACAATTTTAGACCAAATTGAGAACTCTATTAAAAAGTCTAACTTTGGTCATGGAAATTGTGATTTTTAGACTAAACATTATTTCATATTCACATAAAATATCCTAATAGCAAGACTCAAAAAGATCAGATTCAAGTAACATAACTATGTGTCAGGAACAAGTTCAAGAACATTTATAGGAATATTATTCAGCACCACTGATTTAAAAAAAGATTAATATCTAGCATATAAACACACATGTAAAAAAGCAGGAAAATATACCCATAAAGTAAATATGAATCCACTCAGAATTAAAATAAATATTAAAGTCACCAAAGGAGATTAAGATAGATTTTATAAGTATGCGATGTGAGAAAAGATTAAGAAAATTAGAGTCAGTCATAGTCCACATTGAGGACACACAAAGGCCAAGTCCTTTATCTGTGCTCAGGCATAGGTGCAGAACTCTGCATGGATCCTTCACTGTTCCTCAATCCTCTGACAGAGTATGAATTCCAAACAGAATTCTGCTTCCTTTGATGTCACAGCCACTGTCCCTTTTATCTAGGAGTGTGGTGGTAGAAGAAAATGGCATTGCCCCATTTGTTAGGAAATGGAAAGACTTGGAAAGAATTATATTAAGTGAAGTAAGCCAGGCCCAAAGAAACAGGTCCCATGGTTTCCCTTATTTGCAATAACTAGTATATGTTTGAGACAAGCAGAAACAGTCAGATAAGTTGATGTTAGATAAAATGAACCCCAAGATAAGGGTTCAAATGTTTTTTCTTTCTTGGGATTGTTTCTAACACATTTATAAGATGATTTCTTTGTTGCTTTGTATGGCCCTCCCCCACAGTATAACCCCTGCTTTCATTGTATTTGATGTTGGTATAATTTGTGGAGGGGAAGGGAAAAAACAAATCGCTTAAATAGGGATACAGGTGGACCCATTGCAACAATGAGAAGTACAAGTCTTTATGTTGAAAACGAACTTCACAACTTTGGTGGGGGGTGGGGCGGGGAGGAGGATGGGAAGGGATGGGAAGGGGAAACAAAGGAGGAGACTACAATGCTTGATAAGAAATG
>NW_012267238.1:15696151-15701992 GCF_000151885.1 Dipodomys ordii | reverse complement strand
AGGCGAAATGAACCCCAAGATAATGACACAAGTGGCTTTTTCTTTCTTGCTATTGTGTCTAACATATTTATAAGGTGATTGTTTTGTTGCTTTGTGTGGCCCTCCCCCACGGTATAACCCCTGTTTTCACTGTATTTGATGTTGGTATAATTTGTGGAGGGGAAGGGCAAAAACAAATGGTTTAAGTAGGGATACAGGTGGACCCATTGCAACAATGAGATGTACAAGATGCTATGTTGAAAAACAAACTTTACAACTTTGGCTGGCATGGGGGTGGGAGGGAGTGTAGTTGTGGAGATGGGAGGGCAGGGATGGTAGGGGAAAATCAAAGGAGGAGGCAACAATGTTTGATAAGAAATGTACTTATTACCTTGCTCATGTAATTGTAACCCCTCTGTGTGGTATTTTCACAATAAAAACTTATTAAAATAAATAAATAAAAAAGAAAAATGAACTTTACAACTTTGGGGAGGGACGATGGGAAGGGATGGGAAGGGGAAACAAAGGAGGAAGCAACAATGCTTGATAAGAAATGTACTCATTATTTTGCCCATGTAATTGTAATCCTTCTTTTTACAGTATTTTCACAATTTAAAAAAAAGAAAGAAAGAAAAATGACACGGAATACAAATAAAAAATACTTTTTTAGTAGCAAAATAAATCATTTTTATTTGGATACTTTCAAAAGAATATACATCTATGGAAAATCAAAATTCAAACCAAAAATCACCCTGCAAATCAAAAGAGGAGACACAGTTACTGAGCCTTTCCCAAAAGAACTTCTGAAAGAACATGAATTTTCCCAGTTTGGTTAACGGGACACAAGCCTATCCTTTTTCTGCTGGGAAACAGCCCTCCCAGGCCGCAGTGGACTCTGCGTCATGAGAGAAGGGCTTGGCACGGGCGAGGCTCTGGTGTGTGCCCAGGGTCCGCGTGAGACCCTGCGGTCCACCTGGCTAGGTACTGGGAGGGGTCAGGCCTTCTCAGGTGTTAAGAGCAGTCTCATTACTGTGTGGATTTCGCAGGCAAGCCAGGGCCTGTTCCTCCTCGGGCCCTCCGTGGCCGCACAGGGCCCTTCACTCTCCTCCCAGGACCTCCACCTCTGCACAGTCAAGGATGCTGGCCTCTAGGCCTTCTCCTCAAAGCTGTGGGCGGCTCCTGTGATCTGTGGGGTCAGCAGCACCCGCTGCAGTCCCTGCCTGGCCACAGTAGGCAGCATGCTGTCCGCAGAGCCATAGGCTTCATGTGCAGTCACAGTGTCCTCGCTCCTTGCTGTCCACCCAGCCACTTCTCAGGTGGGCAGGAAGTTGTCCTCGCGGGAAAGGGAACGCCCCGGGTAGCATGCGCACGGTTTCCTAGGGACGCTAGGCCTTCCCTGGTGGAGATGTGCTCTTGGCCGAGTCGGGGCTGTGGATTACAGTGGGCCCAGCTCTGTGGGCTCCTGTGCCTCCTGTTTGATCTTGGACCTTGACTCCATTACTTCCTTTGCAACTAGATCTTCTCAGAGGAACTCTCTGTGCCCACACCAACTATTGACAGACATCAGAGGAAAAGAAGCCAACCCTAATTAACACCTTTAAATTAGTCTTTTGGAGTTTTTTGTTTTCGTTTGGTTTGGTTTGGGTTTTTTGGTGCCAGTACTGGGGCTTGAACTCAGCTTTTTCTACTCAAGGCTGTCACTTTACCACCTGAGTCACAGGTCCACTTCCCGCTTTTTGATGGTTAATTGGAGATAAGTGCTTCATGGACTTTCCTGCCTGGGCTGGCTTTGAATCACAATCCTTAGATGGCTCATTATCTACACCGGGCCAACATACAGATTTATTTTTTCCTCATTCATTATTTAGATAATAGAAGGAGGCAATAAATTTAGATAATACCAGGAGCTCTTTAAAAAAATCAACAATAGTGTTCGCTTCGGCAACACATATACTAAAATTGGAACGATACAGAGAAGATTAGCATGGCCCCTGCGCAAGGATGACACGCAAATTCGTGAAGCGTTCCATATTTTTGAATACTTCAGTTGATGTAGTATGAGAAGTGGGTTGCTAAAATTACGGCATATCCAAGTCAACTTTGGGACTCACAGCTTTTCTTATGTAGCCAACCTTGAGGAACACACTTCTACATCTAGCATACAAAGATCGTGTCTGATGTCACAGCCACTAGCAGAACAGAACACATGGAGCTTCTGAATAACAGGCTGTGATCACATACTATTACAAAAAATGACTTCACCATTGTGACAATAACTACTTTAGCAAAATGGTGTTAAGAGAACATTGATTCTTGGTAAAAAATTATTTCTTCCCTATTATAATTGTGAATGTTAATATACTGATAAAGCTGCCAAAATATATTTGATACAGAGGCAGGAAATCACAGTTTATCAAAAAGTTATCTTTTTGTTAAATTTATTCTTTTTTTTTTTGCTGACCTTGGGGCTTGAACTCTGGGCCTAAGTGCTGTCCTTGAGCTTCTTTTGCTCAAGGCTAGCACTCTACCACTTGAGCCACAGCGCCACTTCTGGCTTTTTTTAGTAGTTTTTTGGAGATAAGAAGCTCATGGAGTTTCCTGCCGGAGTTGGCTTCAAACCATGATCCTCAGATCTCAGCTTCCTGAGTAGCTAGGATTAAAGGTGTGAGCCACTGGTGCCCACCTTGAAATTCCTTTTTGTAAACTAAAATAGGTTATGAGTACATCAAACATATTAAATACTTTCAATGTTTTTTTTTTTAATTTTACTTTAGAAGCTTTTATTTCTAGACTTGTTGCTTCTAGTAGGTTAATCTAAATCTTTTTGGTGGTTTGTAATGGATTATCATGGGGGGAAACTTTCAATGTTAAGTGCAGTATTAAAGAGAATATTTTCTTGTGGAAGATAAATACTATTGAGTCTGCAGTTCCAGGAATAGATAGGTTGTTTGTTCTTTGTTTGTTTACAATTTCATATGAGATTTATTTTCCCTTAGAAAAACTAGAGTGATCCCCCCCCCATTTGAAACCTCAGTAAATCAGTGTGTGTGATCCATACTGGTTGAGACTGCCAATTCTACAGAGAAAGGACCATTGAGAGAATTTGATCTGGGCAGTCTTTAGCGTCTACTGGTAATGGGGTTTAGTGAGGGCAATGCTTGCCCTTCATTCCTTTAACAGCGCTGAAAGAGCATCACGTCCCCAGTGTGTAGGAAAGAGGATTAAATTGTCTAGTTCCAAGTTCAGGTTCAGTTATTAGGTAGTTTTAGTAATTACACTACCACCAAATAATCTTACTAAAGAATCATACTATCAGGATTTGCTAAGTCCAGGAGATCACTTTTATCTTTGTGCTGAAGAGTGGTAAAAATAATGCAGGGGAGAAATGGAAGCCAGTTCTACCCCAGTGCTTTTCCAACTGAGTTGAGTATGCATCAGAATTACCTAGACTGGTAAATAAAACATTACTGGACACCAGTCTCCGAATTTGCTACTTAACAAGTATATAGTAAAATACAAAAGATGGTATTTCCATGAAATCCCCAGGTGATACTGCTGTTCTAGGGGCCACATGTAAGAGAATTACTTCTACGATTCAGCATCTGTCCTTCATTGCAAACACTCAATATCAGTTAAGATTTAGAGATGATGAAAAATTGAAGAATGAAAATACTGGACCTTATATCTACACTGCTTATTATGATTAAACTAGTGTGATTCCTTTCACTGATCTTTTGTAAACATTTCTATAGCTAGAAATTACTGTATGTATGCACCATTTGTTGTGTTGCTTTAAATAAGCCTTCCTATTCACTTGTGTATACACTATTCTCCATTGTTTTAAACTGATTGGAGATTTGTAGGCTTTTTACCAGATCTTAAAAAGAATGGGCCTTAGCCTTGGTTTGGAATGGTTAGGCTTAGACCATAACCACCTGTCATGCATCTCTCATGTGAGCTTGTGAATCATAACGAAAAAGTCATGGACTAGATGACTCAATTATAGATAGCATTTTCACTGCTCTTCTGTGCTCACCAAGAGCCACAATACACTGGAATGTTTTTCTCTGAATTCTATTTCTAATATTCAAAAGTTTTCCCCACTCAATGATTATGTTAAAAATAAACAATGATGTGGTTAAAAAAAATCAACAATAGAACCCACTGTAATTCCATCAATTGTCTTTGGAGGAAAAAAGGGAACAGTATATAAATTTTAAAATATGGTAATATTATATATGTCCTTAATCCAATACTTTATTTCTGCTTATTCCTATGTAAAATTTAGAGCTAACACTCAGTCAATAAATACAGTGTTTACATTATATATAATTACATATAGAAGGCAATCACTGATACACCTCCCAGTGATGAGTCATTTCTTAAAATATCATTAATACATTCATCAGAGGAAGGAAGATGAAATCAAGCTCCCAAGGCAAAAATTGAAAAGCTAATTGTTTCCAAAATTCAGACTTCCTCTGAATATCCACAGGACCACCACTTGATCTTGATTCCCTATAAACGATTAACCTTTAAAGCTGCTAGTACTTAGATTTGGATATGAGACATATTAATCTCAAATATATTCAACATGTTTTTGAAAATGTAGAAGTCTGTTTAAATGATAACAAAACAGTAAGACTTTATTTGTATCTAGACATTCTCATGCTGTTAGGAAAAATGGGGGAAAACCCAGCTGATATGTGTACAACATAGGAAAGTGCTCTCCTACAGTGTCCACAGACCCTTGAACAATGAATATAAAGACGGGAACATTTTTTTTTTCTTTTCAGAGTTGATAGGCAAGTCATCTATCCCCAAATTCACCTTGCTTAGAATGTCTGAAAAGGGCAAATTCAGTATTCTTGCTACACAATGTATTCAATCACATGTCCGTTTCTGAGTGCAAATGTAGGATGCCTGTGATTCTAAACTAATTCCTTTTATTCCTTTTAAAGGCACAGCTGCTTCTATGCTGGAAAAGGTATCTGCTTCCATCTTATTTTTTATTTATAAAGCCAACTCCCTGTCTTAATCTTTCCCACTTCTTACCCAAAGCAAAATGGTTGCAAAGAAACTGAAGTTTGGCATTTCTTTTGCAAAATGCCTACTTTTTCACACCTTAAATACCCACATTTGCTTTGAAATTAAATTTAAAAGCTAGTGCAGTTAGTATGTCCAAAGATAATTACATAAGCCTATCATTATATCTAACTATACTAACTGAGTAAGTCATTGAAATAGTCAGAACTCTTTGATGTCAAACAAAAGAAATCTAACCCAAATTAGCATATTATGTGAGGCAAGTAATAAAAATACATAAAAGGAAAAGGAAAGACAAAAATAAGCTCTAAACCCCACTCAGTAAAAGACTGGACCCTCTGTCCCAAGACTGTGGTGCTAAAATTTCCAATCTCCAATAAAATCACACAGCTTGTATGAGGAAAGAAAAGAAAAGAATAGGATGGAAAAAGAGAGGGGAATTGGGAAATGGAAAATGGAGGGGGAGAATTCTGGGGTACATGAGATCACAGATGAACAGTTCGAAATTGAAAGTTCAGTCTCCAATCATAAATCTAACACAACATTTACAATTATGTCCTCAAAACTCACTACAAATTATTTGTGTTTGTTTAATTCAACTTACAAACTTTTTTGACCATCACAAAAGGTAATAATGATAAATAAGCAAGCTGCCTTGAGTAGCAGTATGTGGTCTATTTTTTTCATCCTTATTATTTGGCATTGGTGTACCAAGGCTTGAACTCAGAGCCTTGCACTTGCTCATCTTTCTTTCTTAGTAAAGTAACCTTTCTACTATGTAAGTCCACATCTCCAGTCCAGCTTTTTTTTTAATTT
>NW_012267238.1:15689849-15695961 GCF_000151885.1 Dipodomys ordii | reverse complement strand
CCCCCGCACCGACGTTGTAAAGCTCTTTTTGGTCCAGTCCAGCTTTTTGCTGGTTAATTGGAGATGAAGTCTTGTAGACTTTTCTTCCCAGGCTGGTGTCAAACTGCATCCTACAGATGTCAGACTTCTGAGTAGCTAGGATTATAAACATAAGACACAGGTGCCCAGTTTGGTGTGTGCCATAATTACATGATCCAAAGAAATAGATATATATTCTCCACAATTTATCTGAACTATAAATCAGAACTTTCTCCTTAACCTTTTTAAGTTAAAAAAGTAACAATAACCTAGATAACATATATAAATCATATTTCAAATAAAATAACTCCTATATAAAATGTAATACTTCCCTGTGTATTAACAGGCTTTTACCTCTAGTTTTAGAGGCGAAATGTGTAAGTGAGTGAGTTCAGATCTTTTTGTGTATGTGTCTAAGAGTAGGGGAAGAAGATTGTCAGGGGATGAGAGAAAGATGTGTGCATTTGACAAATGCACAGGAAATCTAAGCTCAGTAAATACCATTTAGTGGGCTACAGTTTTCAAATGTGTCCTCATCTCATGTAGGACTTCATTTCCCCAGGGACATGGTCCATAGATTTGGTGACAGCTCATCACAACATCTGGAGCACAGAGATGCTGTTTGACCAGACCCCAAAATGAATGTCTATAATATCAGCAGGAAGGAGCTAAAGATGTTCCTCTCTTAGATGTAATGTATCACATTCAGCACAAGTTATCCTAATATAATGGTATAGTTATGCATAGAATATATTATGATATTGGAAAGGCCTGGAAAATACAGATAACATAAAGAAAACCTTTCATGAGATGGTAGTGCATGCTACCTTTTGTAATTTGACATTATATTGTAAATATTTTTACATAATGAAATATGAATACATTATAAACATGACTACATTGGTACAAATGATAATTTTGTCGCTCTAATATGCCACAATTTATTTGATTACTGTTGTTTGATGGTGATTTTCATGTCTTTCTAATATAAATAAGACTACTAAACACACATCTCCATAAATGTTTTCTGTCACATTAGTTTTACCTCAGGCTATTTATTAGCTGTTAATGAAGTATAGGATCAAAGGAGTTATGTAACTTTAATTTTTGATACCTATTTGATTTTAGCAAAGGTATATCAATTGTCCCTCTTACTAGAAGAATTTAAGATGATCATTTCACCAACCTCATCTGTCACTGGAGCTGTCATAGAAACAAATATTTCAAGTGAGATTCTCAAAATAGAGATTGAAAGTAGATTCCATTTTTACTTATTAGCTGATTTGGTCTACCAAAACTAGGATCCCAGGAGTTAGTAGCTATTTTGATGGAGAGATACTTGTCACTGGAGTCCAGTGACTCATGCTTATGGTAATGCTAGCTTCTCAGGAGGCTGAGATCTGAGGATTGAGCTTTTAAGCCACCTGGGCAGAAAAGTCCATGAACATTATCTCCAACTAACCAGATAAAAAGCCAAAGTGGAGGCTTGGCTCAAGTGATAGAACACCAGCCATCAGCTGTAAGCAACTAGGCCTCATGAACATGAGAGCTGAGTTCTAGCCTCAGTGCTACAACTTAAATGTCTATCAAAACATGTATAGGTACATTCTAGTATATACTTACTTCTGAAGGCTACGTAAGCTTAAATGGACTGAGGAATATCAACATGATATAACAAGAAGACTATCCATAGGTCATTATTTTATTGGAAAAATATTAAGGCCGTAAAATATATCTATATAGATTTATACAGCTATATATTATCCATGGTTTCTTTAAAAGCAGACATTTTGCATAATATATAGCAATATTCATAGAAATATAACAGTATAAAATAATCTTATATCTGCCTTAAATGCCAAACTACTCTGAGTGAAATTATCTGGAAGGAATAAATTTGCCAATAGCTGTCAGCCTAGAGGTGTGATTCAAATGGTAAAGAGCCAGCCATGAGCATGAAAGCTGAGCAAGAGTATGAAATCCTACAAGTGGACCTGTTGCAACAATGAAAAGTACAAGTTGTCATGTCCAAAACGAGCTTTACAACGTCGGTGCGGGGGGGGGGGGGGGAAGGGGGGGAAGGAGAAGGATTGGGATTGGGGGGGAGGGGGGAGGCTGGGAAGGGATGTGAAGGGTAAACAAAGGAGGAGGCTGCAATGCTTGGTAAGAAATGTACGCATTATCCTGCTCATGTAATTGTAACTCCTCTGTACAGTATGTTCACAAATAAAATAAAATTAAATTAAATTTAAAAAAAAAGAAAACTGTTGAGAAAAAAATAAAGAGTATGAAATCCTGAATTCAAGCTCCTGGCACCAAATAACAAATCAATAGATTGATGGTAGATAATAAGAAGAGAGAGAGAGAGAATATAAAGGGATTCCTTTTTCTTTCTTTTTTTATTTTCATCTTTTGGCTGTATCGGACTTTGAACAACTCACATTTCAGCCTCATATAGATGAGCTAGGCACTCCACCACTTCAGCTATAACTTCTAGCTCTTTTTCAGGTAGAATCTTACATACAGAGCTAAACAGGGACTGCCTTCTTCCTACCCATACCTTCTGCACAACTTGGATTACAGGCATGAATCAGCATGATTAGCTTATTTGTTGAGATGGAGCCCACTAACTTTTTGCCTGGCCTTCCTTGGCCAACCTCTGCCTCCTGAGCAGCTATGATTACCAGTGTGATCCACTACACCTGGCATGAGTAGAGACATCCAACTTCTACTTGGATGTGTTTTTTGCAAGACATATACGTTACTTTTGTGATTATGTCCCAGAAACAACAAAGAGAGCACTCCTTTAATGTTAAAGTATTTTTACTACTTACTAAGGAAATTGCATTTTAGACATTTTAAAGCTAAGAAAACTTTTGCAAGGGATAGAAGAAAATATATTTTTACATTTACCTTAAAGATCTTGTAATATTGACCTGCAGTGTGAAGAAATAAAAATAGTTCAGGAGCATCAGGCACCAGTGGCTTTCACCTGTAATCCTAGCTACTCAGTAGGCTGAGATTTAGAGGACTACAGTTCAAAGCCAATCCTGTATAGAAAAGTCCAAAAAATTTCATCTTCAAAATAACCAGTAAAATGCAAGCATGGAGGCATAGCTCAAGTGAGAGGTTACTAGCAGATCAAGAAAGCTAGGCAAACATAAGGCTCAAACTCTGGTACTGACATATGTATGTCAAAAGACTAAGATTTGTCATGATCTTAAAATAATACTACTTGTTGTCTTTGATCATCAAAGCAAGGGGCCTCCAAACAGGCCAAAAGAAAATCACTTTTGCTTTGGAGCATATCATCTCAAAAGAAAGTGGCTGAGATTTCAAGAAATGAATGAGGATTTTTTTTGTTAATTTGCTTTTCTCTCTCTCCTTTGTTGCTAATTTTTATTTCTATCCCTTCTGTCTTAGATATAAGTATATCTGCTTTGAAGAGGATAATTGGGAGCACAGAAATGGAGGGACAAAGGGTGAACAAATGCAACAGTGAACTCACTAGACACTATGTTGGAAATGAACTATACAACTTAGGAAAAGGGATGGGGAGGGGAAAAAAGGATAAAATGAGGGAAGAGGTGACACTGTTCAAAAAGAAATGTATCATTACCTGACTTACATAACTGTAACCTCTCTATTAATTACCTTTACAATAGCAATAAAAACATATTTTTTAAGTTTTGTGCTCCTCAGTTTTTTCTTTCTCCCTATTAGTTTCCAAATATTTCACCACATGCAACCTAAGGATAGGTTTTCCTTCAAGAAATGAAGCCAATATGTTAGCTTCCAGGAACTGATAGCCCAGATTGGGGGTATAGAAGTATCTCTAGGAATATAACCAGTTCCCTTTGTTAGCTCCTTATGAGTAATGATGACTTTGATAAATTAACAGTTTCTCTTCCTGCTACAAGCCAGATTCATCAGTCATTCATCATTTATAGTAGAGATTTTGGGATCCCTGTTAGAAAGGTAATATACAACCTTCGCACATGAGTTAAATGCTAGTTAGTAAAACATTCCCATACAAAGAATGGAAACTGTATTCTCAATCCATGCATTAACCCTACTGACTATGACTAACTTTTGGTAGGGAGCTACCAATCCATCCTTGAGTTCAGGTACACTTTCCATACATAAGTTGCATTCAGCCACCTATTTATTCTATTGTCTTTTTAGCCTAAAGAAATACAGAAAATAATTTGTCTTTCTAAATGTATTCTGCTGCCTATTTCTACAAATGCTCATTCTGTTCTTGGCTGCTCTGAGTGCAAACCTTGGCAATTTTTTCCTATTTATTTTAACCCAGTAGTGAGTCAGCTACGCTCAAGAAGCTGTAAACAAGGTATAGTGTGTTGTAAATGCTCCATTCAATTTCCTTGCCTGGGAATGCAGGAAAATCAAGCAAATGGTGGTTAATGAGTGTATTCAAGGTATAGTCTAGTGAGCTGAGTTTGCTCAGTCCATGGTCATTATTTTTGTACTTAATATATGCATGGAAAATTTCACACCTACTTAATATATTCATTAAATTCTAATACTCACTTAAAATATTCATGAAGATTGCTTATATTCAGTCCCACTGTGGTCACAAAAGTTATTGCAAACAGATAAGTGAGAAAAGTAATCTGAAGCTAGAGTTCAAAAATCAGAGCAGTCTATATTTAATGAACTTTAACTCACCAAACATAATACTATACTTCACACATAAAATTTATGAAGTGAAATATTTGTTTAATCAAGTCATTTCTATTAAAAAGAAATGTTATCAATAAAAGATTAATTGAATTCCATCAACCAAAATATTATTCTCTACAAAAAATGTGTCAACGTGGTGTTTATGTGTAGAAATAATTACATAGAGTTACTGTTCATATAAATTTTTTCATACTGCTTAGAAAATAAATAGGTTGTATCAGAAGTTTACCATATACTCACCAGGCATTTGTGCCTCATTCCTCTGAATCTTACCTTCCTAGGAGGCTGAGATCTGAGGACTATGGTTCAAAGCCAGCCCAGAAAGAAAAGTTGATGACTCTTATATTAACCAGTAAAGAACACAAGTTGATATGTGGCTCAAAGGATAAGAGTTCCAGTCTTGGGCAAAAAAGCTAAGGGACAGTGCCAAGACTGTGAATTTAAGCACCAACACCAGGGGAAGAAAAGTTTGCCATGCATATCTTATGATCCAGCAATTCAACTTCTGAACATTTATCTTACAGGTAAATATAGTTATAAACAAAACAACAAATGCATACAGACACATGCTAAATTTCCTTATAATCAAATAAAAATAATAAGCTGTACTATATATCTATTACTTAAATACTAATCAAACAAGTGACATTACTTCCATTTATTTGGATTATAACACAGATTGTGCTGTCATTGACACAAAGCTACATATGGTAGATATTTATGCCAATATAGAAAGTTCTGAACTATAAGTTGACACAAGAAAAAGCAAGCAAAGACATATAAAAGTAATATTCTATGTTGTGTGAAAGTAAATATATACACATCGATGATTTGTTTTCTGAAAACATACACAAGAAATAGTTGATGATAATTAATCATGGATTTAATGAGGGAGATCTAAATTTATTATCAACTTACTGTTCAAGTTCTGGTTGTGTGTTAGTGTCTTTTTTGCATAAGTGCAAAATTTAAAACAAAAATAAATGAAGCCATTATTACAAAGGTTGAAAGAATGTTAGTGACTGTTGGCTCAAAAAAGAGAAGAACAAATGTTTTACTCAAAAGCATGCAACTCTTGAATGGTACAACTGCAATCAGGACCAAGTTCTTTGACTTCAAGATCTTTTTCCAATGTTCTGATATATACATACTAGCTGCAACTTATCTTTACTACCTGAAAAGCATAAGAGGCATTACTTTAGATCTTTTACAGAAAGTATTTCACCATAGTTAAAATATGGAACCAACCCAAATGCTCCTCAGTAGATGAATGGATCAAGAAAATGTGGCATATATACACAATGGAATTCTATGCCTCCATCAGAAAGAATGACATTGCCCCATTTGTTAGGAAATGGAAAGACTTGGAAAAAACTATATTAAGTGAAGT
>NW_012267238.1:15656063-15688739 GCF_000151885.1 Dipodomys ordii | reverse complement strand
CCCCCCCCCACCGACTTTGTAAAGCTCGTTTTGGACATGACAACTTATACTTCTCGTTGTTGCATCAGGTCCACCTGTATCCTTAAACAACTGTTTTTCCCCCCCTTGGCTGGCTTTGAACCACCATCCTCAGATCTCAGTCTCCTGAGTAGCTAGGATTACAGGCATGAGCTACTGATGCCTGCCAGTCATTTCTTTTTATAGAGAAGAAACCAAGGACTTTGCTAATAATCTCACAGCTGGTATGTGCTCAGCCCGGGAGCTCAATTCAAAATTGTCCTCTTCTTGAAGGTCTTCCACTCTGAAAGAACCTGATTTAAGGTTGTTCTAAATTATTATAACTTTAACTTTAGCTATTACTAGAAAGAAAAAAAACTGTGTTCTACATATTTTCTTCTCCCTGATTCCTGAGCCAAAATCTTCCATAACCTGCACTGGCTATCAATATGCAAGATCTTGGATTTCTACAGAAGAAATCAGTCCTAAAAACATCTGGAAAGAGCAATCAGATTCTACATGTACATAGCTACTACTTCTCTTTGGGAAAAAGTCATGAAAAATCCCAAAATAAGTCTGTGTTAAAAATTAATATCTACCACAGTAAGTATATCTACTACAGTAATTACTGTATCTAGAAAATCACAATTAAAATCTATCCCTTTAAAAGGGGGCTCCACAGAGTTCTTAGGGACAGGCATTTTGGTTTTAAGACTTAATCCTCATCTCACAATTTTTTCACCATCATCATCTCCCTGATTCTAATTGTCTTCACCAACAAAGTGAGAATATTTCAGCTTATTGAACCTACATGGTTTGGTTTGGTTTCTTTTGGGGGTGTGGAAATATGCTGTCAAAGTTAGCCTTGTATCATTTGTATTCTGTTAGAATAACTTACTATAATGTTTCTTACAGTGTAAGACTGTTGGTTTACATGTTTTAAGTTTTTGTATGTGTGAAGAAATCATTATCTCAATTTCACTTTGAAAAAACATTTTCTCTGAGTGGAGAATCATGGTAGATAAAGTTATTTTGTTTCTGGGTTGTTTTTTTCTTTTCTATTACTTTGAAAGTGATGTTCCACTATTGTCTCACTTATAATGTTTCTTAGGAGAAGTCTCTATATGTACTGATTTAGTGTTTTTCTCTTCCCCATGAATTTTGAGCAATCTGACCATAAATTGCCTTTGTGTGGCTGTTTATATTTCTCATGCTTGCAACACATTGAGCTTCTTAGATTGATCAATTTGCAGTTTTCATAAAATGAGGAATTTGGGAGCCATTATTTCTTCAAGTTTTTTTTTCTTCAGGGACTATAATATGTAAGTTGTTCCACTGATCACTGATATTGTTTAGTGTTAGTAGTGAGATTTTTGGGGGGGAGGTCCGGTCGTGGGGCCTGAACTCTGGGCCTGGGCACTGTCCCTCAGCTCTTCAGCTCAAGGCTAGCGCTCTACCACTTGAGCCTTAGCACCACTTCCGGCTTTTTTTTTCTGTTTATGTGGTGCTGAGGAATGGAACCCAGGGCCTTATGCTTGCAAGGCAAGCGCTCTACCACTGATCCACCTTCTCAGCCCCAGATTTTTTTTTTTTGGCCTGGGAACTGTCCCTGAGTTCTTCAGCTCAAGGCCAGCATTCTATCACATTCTAGCCACAATGTCACTTCTGGTTTTCTGGTGGTTAATTGGAGATAAGAGTCTCCTGAACTTTCCTGCCTGGGCTGGCTTCAAATCAGAATCCTCAGATCTCAGCCTCCTGAGTAGCTAGGATTACAGGTGTGAGAAACTGGTGCCTGGTAGTTGTGAACTATTGAGCAGGTATTTGATCTTCCACTTTATTTTCACATCTACCATAAGATGCTGAGACTATCTCCTTCCCAAGGTTTTTTGTAATGTTTATATGAGCTAAGCCACACAAATCACTTATCACCATAATGTAATAAATACTAATCATTTTTAAAAGACAAGATCTTTTATCTCATCACTTTCTCATTTAAAGAAATAGACTATAAAGAAATAAACTATATTTAATATGGCTTCTGCTTTTTGTTGTTATGTGGTTATGGGGCTTGAGCTCAGGGCCTGAGTGCTGTCACTGAACTTTTTTACTCAAGGTTACCTCTCTACCCTTTGAGCCACAGCTCCACTTCTGTCTTTGGAGTGGTTAATTGAAGGACTGGCTTCAAACCAGGATCCTCAGTTATCAGCCTCCTGAATAGCTAGGATTTCAAGCGTGAGCCATCCCTGCACTGTTGGCTTCTACATTTGAGTCAGAGTTAATCATAAATAATCTCCTCTAATAAAATCCCCTACAAATAGTCACTTTCCTGCTCCCTTTGCTTTTCTCCTAAAAGAAGTCAATACCTATTATGCCATTCAAATGACTGAGCAGAATTTAAAACACAAACTGTTTTGGAGAACATACTTTACATGCCCTAACTAACATGAAAAAGGGACCAGGAAAAGAGAAATGCTGAGCCCAGTACATTGCCTTACTCACAGACACAACCTAGATTCAGGAAGTTATCAGGTTTTCCACATGTCTCTCAAAAAGTTCCTGGCACCTCTGATAGCCACTATTATGATGACGAATAAGCTATCCATTACATAAACAAGCAGATCAATCCAAACCTCTGTTCAAGCTAAAGAAAGAGACGTAGGGGGGTAGGGGAAGAGAAGATCCAGGATTGTGCTGGAACCTTGTTTGATTTCACATTGAACAAATGCTATAGGCCACACCCTGTCTGTATCTGTACCGAGATCTTCATAAACCTTAAATCAAGGCTGTGATTCATTATTACCCAGCAAACGTTCATGCCACACTCCGTTCAAAGTTCATAGCACCTTCTGTTGCTCCTTTGATGGGTAGAACAACTTCAAGCAGGAAACTCATCTCCATTAGCCTAGAGGCTGGCGGCAGCCCGCTAGAGCTTAAAATCTGAATCAAGGATGCTTCAAAGAGAAGATTATTTTGCTAGTGTTGCAATTTCTTGTGGCAACTGTGGCAGAATATTTCCTATGCTTTATAATTCAGAGCAGACGTATTCCCTCTCAGAAAGCCACTGCAAAATTGTGTGAGAGATGTAAGTTTTGACAGCCACCCTTTTTTTTATTATGAAAATACTGTACAGAGGAGTTATAATTACATGGGCAAGATAATGAGTACATGTCTTACCAAGCATTGTTGCCTCCTCCTTTGTTTCCCCTTTCTATCCCTTCCCATCGCCCCTACCCCATCCCCCCTTTTTCCCCTTCCTGCCAATGTTGTAAAGTTCATTTTTCAACATAACGACTTGTACATCTTGTTGTTGCAATGGGTCCACCTGTATCCTTATTTAAATGATTTGTTTTTTACCTTCCCCTCCACAAATTATGCCAACATCAAATACAGTGAAAGCAGGGGTTATATCATGGGGGAGGGACATACAAAGCAACAAAGAAATCATAAATATGTTAGAAACAATCTCATGAAAGAAAAAACATTCCATGGTTTTCCTTATTTGCAATAACTAGTATATGTCTGAGTCAAGCAGAAAAGGTCACATAAGTTGATGTTAGGGGAATGAACCCCAAGATAGTAATCAAATTTCTTTTTTTCTTTCATGAAATTGTTTCTAGCATATTTACAACTTTGGTTGGGGAGGGAGGATCGGGTGGGAGAAAGTGGGGGGAGTATGGGAAGGGATGGGAAGGGGAAACAAAGAGGTGGCAACAATGCTTGATAAGAAATGTATTTGTTATCTTGCCCATGTAATTGTAACTCCTCTGTACGATATTCTCACAATAAAAAAGAGAGAGAGAAAAAAAAGAAAAAAACATTTGACTACTTATCTTGGGGTTCATTTCGCCTAACCTCAACTTATCTGACCTTTTCTGCTTGTCTCAGACATATACTAGTTATTGCAAATAAGGGAAACCATGGGGCCTATGTTTCTTTGGGACTGGCTTACTTCACTTAATATAATTTTTTCCAAGTCTTTCCATTTCCTAACAAATGGGGCAATGTCATTCTTTCTGATGGAGGCATAGAATTCCATTGTGTATATATACCACATTTTCTTGATCCATTCATCTACTCAGGGGCATCTGGGTTGGTTCCACATCTTATCTATGGTAAATAATGCTGCAATAAACATAGTTGTGCTGGTAGCTTTAGTATGATCTTGTTTGTGATCATTCTGATAAATGCCCAAAAGTGGGATTGCTGGGTCATAGAGGAGTTCTATGTGCAGTCTTTTGAGGAACCTCCATACTGCTTTCCAAAGTGGTTGAACAAGTTTACATTCCCACCAACAATGCAATAAGGTTCCCTTTTGTCCACATCCCCTCCAGCATCTGTTGTTATTAGAGTTCTTGATTATAGCCATTCTAACTGGGGTGAGGTGGAATCTCAATGTTGTTTTGATTTGCATTTCTTTTATGGCTAGGGAGGTTGGGCATTTCATGTGTCTATTGTCCATCCTTTCCTCTTCAGAGAAGTTTCTCTTTAAGTCTTTAGCCCACTTATTTATTGGACAGTTGTTTCTTTGAAGATTTTTCTTTGAATTCTACATTTATGTGTCATTTTTGTCCCCAGCTTGATCTTTCTGCCTTGCTTTGGGACCTGTAAATTCCCAACACATCCTGGACATGTGCTGTTCTCCTTATGTCTGATTGTTGAGCCTTATCATGTAGAAGGAAGGAATGCATGCATGCTTCTTTCCTCCACCTTCTTCAGATGGCTGCTGACAATCCATTCCTGGCATGTTGTAGCATCAGATGCTGGGAAGCCCTACAAAGGAAAAAGAATGATTCTGTCTATGGTTTGGCTTTAGCTTGGTGCCTTGCAAAGGGAGTAAGCAGGGCAGCAGATTCTGAGACTGAGCATTAGCATGCCATTTACTGCTGTTATTACCAGTTCAGCTGTGATCTTCCCTTATTTGATCCTATTAACAAAATATCTATGGTCATCTGAGACTGATACCAGAAACCTTCTTGGCATCAAGTGCTACATTAGATGAGATACTTCCTAATAAATTTATAAATCATCCAAGAGGGGACAATTTTCAGATCTAAGCTTTTGGAGTATTGCTGGAAAGCATGAGAATGGAGCTAAGAAAGTTTTGTTTCTATCAGATGTCCTAGAGTGAACCAAAGGTCTAGGAAGTATCGCTATCTAGAGTTTTCTTTCCTCACATTCCCTGGTCCTTCTCAAGTAATCTCTTTTACTTGTTCCCTGACACCTGAGTCTAATTGACTAAGAAGCACCACTACCTTGGAAAACAGAAGCTTTGTCAACTTAAATCCAGTCAGAAAAGTACCAAAAGCAAAAGAATCCTGAAGGTAATAGGAACATAGGAATACTTTTCAGCATCTCTGCCAGGTATCATCAATTGAGTTTCACATATTAAACTCTCTTCCATATGACACATAGACTCGTCTTGATCTTGTCAGTCACCATTAACAGCATTAACTGGAATTTCTAGCTTCTGTTGATGTAGACCAGTGCTTGGGAACTCTTTTTCCTTTGGCAAAGCCTGCAAAGATAACTGGAAGATAGCAGTCAGTTGTAGCCTCAAACATGGTGTGGCCCAAGGTCCTATTTGTTACTTTACTATTAAATACAATACTACTAAAAACAATTAATTTCTAGGGGGAAAATGAACCAACTGACTAACCCACTCTCTTCAAAGTATACCTCCCAAGTATTCTAACAAACTACAGGGTAATTAAAGAAAATGTGTATAAGGTTTTTATCAGTCATCCCTCTGAATCTGAGCATGTTTGTGACCTACCTCTAACCTCTACAGTATCTGGTAGATCAAAGGCTGTAAGATTTTTAAGGCACAGGAAGAAAGATGATACAGATCCTATATCTCCATAGAGACATTCATTTGGGGCTCTGAGACAGGAAGAAATCTAACTTCTTTGGAGTTTCTATGCTGTTGGAAAGTCCCTTTTTCATGGAGAGGCCATTCAAAGGTGATAGCCAATACCAACTACCAGTCATACATAAGTCAAGCCCCACCCATAAAATCACCCTTGCCATCAAGAGGTGAAACAGCAGAGGTGAAACATGGTGCCTTGTCTGGAATTCTGATGCAAAGAATTTATCGGCACCACAAAATGTTGTTTATGCTTCTATGTTTTGCATTAATTTATAAACAGCAGTAGGTTTTCATATTAAATAGTGTGATGCACTGTTTAAAATTAGATACCCTTCAGTAGATGAATAGATCAAGAAAATGCCATATGTGTGTGTGTGTGTATGTGTGTGTGTGTGTGTGTGTGTGTTCTATGCTTCCATCAGAAAGAATGACACTACCCCCATTTAGAAGGAAATGGAAAGACTTGGGAAAAAATCATATTAAGTGAAGTAAGCCAGACCCAAAGAAACATAGGTTCCATGGTTTCCCTTATTTGTAATAACTAGTATAATTAGCAGATGAGCAGACTAGATCAATATGTATATATGACCATATAAGATGATGCTAAGCGAAATGAACTTCAAGACATGAACACAAGAGGTTTTTCTTTATTGCTGTTGTTTTTAATGTACTATGTGATTTCTTGTTTCTTTTGTGTGTTCTTCTCCCTATGATATATCCCCTGTTGTCACTGTATTTGATTTTGGTGCCCTGGTATTGTATATATACATTTGTTTGAATTAGGGAAGAGAAGGGGAACAACAGAATGGTGAGAAAGGACAAAGCGGGAACCAATACAACAGCATTATTCACAAGACCATATGTTGGAAATGATCTGTACAACTTGGGTGGGGGAATTGGAGAGAAGGAAAGTAAGAGAAAAATGAGGGAAGGGATAACAAGTTTGACAAGAAATGTACTTATTACCTTACTTATGTAACTGAAACCCCTCTGTATATCACCTTGACAATAAAAAAAAAAAAACAAGCCTTCAGCAAAATTCTACCTCCACCCTTCACATGGAATTATCAAACTACATAACCACTCATACCAGCATGTTTCTGATCTGGAAAGTAATGGAAATAAAACTCCTAATAGAGCTTTTGTAAGGAGAACTATGGAGAAAGAATTCCTCCCAGAAGATTTTTCTTTCTCCCCTGCCACTCTGCCATGTTCTCAGTTCTGATGAGCCAATTACTATCAATGATACTAATGAAACAAACCTATTATAGTTTATCTGAAACCTGACTCATTTGTAGAAATAAAGAGCAGCTGGAGGGGGCACTGCCTTGTCCAAAAGAGAACTAAGTGGTGGGGGTGAGGGGATTGGGGTTCATCCTGGCCAACTGATGGGTGGGACTTCTTAGGATTAAGATTTGCACCACTGCCGGGCGCTGGTGGCTCACGCCTGTAATCCTAGCTACTCAGGAGGCTGAGATCTGAGGATCGCGGTTCAAAGCCAGCCCGGGCAAGAGAGACTGTGAGACTCCTATCTCCAATAAACCACCAGAAAACCGGAAGTGGCGCTGTAGCTCAAGTGGTAGAGCGCTCGCCTTGAGCTGAAGAGCTGAGGGACAGCGCCCAGGCCCAGAGTTCAAGCCCCATGACCGACCAAAAAAAAAAAAAAAAAGATTTGCACCACTGTTATAATTAGAATCCAGCCTCAAACTAGTCTCTTAGGCTCTACTCGGTGGTAATGCTTCTTAAATTTACAGGTATCTGTGAATCTTTCATAATGCCCACTCTCATTCTGCAGGTCCCAGGTAGAGGTTCAAATCTTTCATTTCAAATGAACTCCTAGACGATGACTACATGGTTGTCTACCAACACCTGACCAGCAAGTTGCAAATCATTATCAAAGTTAGCACAACTCATTCAGTCGCTGATGCATCTCCACCTTCACCTGATTATCAGAGCGCACACTGCTGATAGCTTTTCAGATCCAGGCCCTGACTTCCACCAAGAAGCTCACACGGCTTCAGGGTAAATGCATTCATTTCCACCTGCAGCCTTATTTTTTATTATTAATAGGGTTTTTTTTTGGGGGGGGGTCTGGTAGTGGGCCTGAACTCTGGGCCTGGGCACTGTCCCTCAGCTCTTCAACTCAAGGCTAACGCTCTACCACCTGAGCCACAGCACCACTTCCGGCTTTTTTCTTTTTGCTTGTGTGGTGCTGAGGAATTGAACCCAGGGCCTCAAGCATGCAAGGCAAGCCCTATACCACTGAGCCACCTTCCCAGCCCTAATAGGGTTTTTTTAATTGTGAAAATACCATACAGAGGGATTACAATTACATGAGCAAGGTAATGAGTACATTTCTTATCAAGCTTTGTTGCCTCCTCCTTTGTTTCCCCTTACCATCCTTGCCCTCCCATCTCCTCACCCCCCCCATCCCTGCCAAAGTTCGTTTTTCAACATAGCATTTCATTGTTGCAATGGTCCACCTGTATCCCTATTTTAATAATTTGTTTTTTCCCTTCCCTTCCTCAAATTATACCAACAGCAAATACAGTGAAAACAAGGGTTATACTGTGGGGTAGGAACATACAAAGCAACAAAACAATCACCCTTATAAATAAGTTAGAAGCAATAGCAAGAAATAAAAACCATTTGAGTCCTTATCTTGGGGTTCATTTAGCCTAACATCAACTTATCTGATCTTTTCTGCTTGTCTCAGACATATACTAGTTACTGCAAATAAGGGAAACCATGGGACCTATGTTTCTTTGGGCCTGGCTTACTTCACTTAATATAATTTTTTCCAAGTCTTTCCATTTCCTAACAAACAGAGCATCTGCAGCCTTCTTATGTGAATACATACAACTGCCTACTCTTTCTTGCCGATTTTCTCCTACAGACTTCACAACAACCTGCAAGCAGGGATGAATCCTTCTTTTTCCATTAGCATGAGAAAAAGGAGAGCCCCAAGGGCATCCATAGAACACAGATGGTCTAACTTCAGGCTAGCAGATATTAGCTGGCTGTGGTAATACAGCTACATATCACCATGCCACACCTGACCCGAGTGTTAAATAGACTGTTGGTTGGCAGTTATTTGGAAAAATAAATTCTAATGAGATCATATGAGAGACTCACCTCAGCTCTTTTATTCAGCCTTAGATATTAATTATGAGGAAATGAGGGATGGGAAGAGACATACGAGGCATTTATATGTTCTCTTTGCTATATAAATTCTCTGCTATAGACAGTCCAAGCTACCTGCTATTCATCTCGCTATATTTATAAGCAAGGGAACAGAGGCTCAAAAGCGTGACATAAATTTGCTCTAACTCACACAGAAAGAAGCAATGGAGCAGACTTCAAGGTGATGTGTCTGATTCTAAACCTATAATCTCCCCCTTAGCACCTCATGCTTCTAGTCACAGTATTTTATTGATGTTCTCTGTCAGTCAGTAAAGTTGTACCAATTTAATGGATTGTCTGATGTATTGACAGATTGGTTGATAGTGCTGGCAAACACCAATGTATCTTTTGGCCAAGTCAGCTCAGTTTTCCAGCCAACTTTTATGAATTCAATTTGACCTATATCTTACGTGCTTTTGCTTTCAGGCCAGTTTTTACAGTAGAAGAGGGGCCTTCAGAACCCACACTTCTCTGGGTTCTGCCCCTTGAAGATGTGTGAGGACTGTCTCATTTATTGAGTTTTGCTTGGGACAAAGTAGAAAACCTATTCCAAGGCACTGTAAGCCTAGAAATGCAAATATACTTGAATCTTTTTATTCTGAACTTGAAGCTTAGTATGTCCTCACTGAAAAGCAACACTTAAACCAGCAAAGGGAAAGAGAACAACTTTTGTCCAGAAATTTATAGAAAAGAAGTCAAGATTTATGAAAGAGATACAAGATGTCAGCTTACTGGGGAACCTAGGCAAAGAAAATTGGGGAGGCAGATAGGCTTGTTTATTCTAAGGCTTTAAGGAAAGGGCCCTTTTATTTGCTCACTGTGTCAGGTTTCAAGAAACAGAGTCAAGCTAGCTTAAGACAAACAGTTCTGATTACAAGGAATTGAGAGTACTTTATAGAATGCAATAGTAGGAAATACAGTTGAGTCACCTAAGACCTAGAAAAGCTTTGATCTGCTAGCCCTCTGTCCAGCCAGCTGGATTATGCCATGGTTTCTTGTCTCAGCTATAAAAATACTAGCCTCTGTCTCTCTCTGTCTCTCTGTCTCTGTCTCTCTGTCTCTGTCTCTCTCTCTCTCATACACACACACACACACACACACACACACACACACTTTCTCTGCAAGACTCTTCCAAGAAACTCATAAAAATCAATTTGAATGGAGCTTTGTGTTGCCATGATGTTCACTGTAGTTGCAACATAATCTCCCAACTCCCCTACCCTTTTACATCCAACAACATCTGGATCTCTTGGTCCTAATTTTGGAAAGAGAACTTGATATACATTTCAGGTTGCATTATGACTGAGAGTTGAAGTTATTTCATACAAACATTATTCTATCCTTTCTGGAGTCTGAGGTGGCAATAGAACTTGAGGACATTTTTTTTCAAGTATGACCTTAGAGATTCTCCAAATATATCTACTATATACTCAAAGCAATGGGGGTCAAACTAGCCAAGACAGAATCTAAACAAACAGAACAGAACATAAACAGATAAAACCCAAAGTGCTTATATCCTTCCTTCTTCTCCTCTTTTCTACAAACTCATTGCATCTGGAACCTAAGTCTACCTCTACGCCTATATCTGAGAGCTACTGTATGTCCAAGGGCCTCCAGTGTCTGTCTGTGAAAGGTCAGTAAAGGGATGCCTTCCCTCCTTGACTCTTGAGAGTTGTATGAGGGCCTTCTTTGTGCCAGGCTTTGTGCTTGGCTCCAGAGCAATGATCTGTGCCAAGCAAAAAGCACTGTAATTGCAGGGAATACAGACTAGTTAAAACAATTACTCTATCACAGAAATTTTTCTATGGCAAGGTGATTCCCATATCCTATGGTGGTGTTATGGGGCTCTAATGTCAGCCATGTCAAAATCTCCTGGGTTCTGCTTAAATCATGCATTCCTAGATATCTTACTGTAGGCACACCAAGTCAAGCTATGAGCTTTGCATCATTGTGACAAAACATCTGACATAAACAACTTAAAAGGAGAAAATATTATTTTGGCAAATAGTCCATGATCTGTGGCTGTGGCAAGACAGAACTTCATGTCAGAGGGCAGGTAGATCAAAGCTGCCTATATGCTGGTGACTGGGCTGGGGGGAGGAGGAGGAGGAGGAAGAGGAGGAGAAGGAGGAGGAAAAGGAGGGGAAAGAAGGAGGGAAGGAAGTAAGGAGAAGAGGAAGGGAAGGAGGGAGGGAGATAGGGAGGGAGGGAGGAAGGGAAGAAATAACCAACCCTTGGAGTTAGAGGTGTGACTCAGTTGATTGAGTGTAGTGTTAGACAGTGAGTAAAAGTCTCAGATACCCCCCTCAAAAAAATTAAAAGAGAAAGCAAAAGTAATATTAACAAAGGACATCAGGAGGGAGGGAGGAAGGGAAAGAAGAAGGAAGGAAGGGAAGGAAGAACAAGGAAAAAGGAAATGAGGGGAAAGGAGAGAAGAAGAAGAGGAAGAAGAGAGGAGGAAACCAGGGTCCTAATATGATCTTCAAATACACCTTCCCTCCATAACCCAAGTCCTCCATCTAGGCTCTGTCTACTAAAGTTTCTTTCAATCCATGAACCCTTGGGGTCAGAGTCCAGGAAAGGGAGCTTCAACAAGCCCCAAGATAATCTTATAGGTAAAGTAAGGAGGCCAGGTCTGGCAGGCACCATATTGATCATATGGTGGATGGCAGGGTCTGGCATCTTGTCTTCATGCTGGGGGAAGGAAACTGCCCCATCACCTGCCTCCCAGGTAATGGATGTGCTGGGACCCCAGGAGGCAGAGGCAAGCACTTAGCTGATAGGTTACTGAATCTGTCAGTCCAGTGCCTGGCCTGGAATTTCCTGAGGATCTGCCCCCTGTGCCGACCTATTTAGCGCAGACCAGCCTAGCCACAGCACTCCATGCCATGTTGTCTCCGTGTTCGTGACCTGTGTCCTATCTCCTGGCTCATCTCCAGTAATCATGGAGTCCCAATTCAGCTCTCCATTTGGATCTGAATTGGGTTGTTGGTATTGTTTTTGTTATTTCTTTCCTCTTTAGCATGTTTCCTAGCTGTGTTATGTGTATTTGCATGCTGCAGGCCTTTGTAACAACTGGCAGCTTGCAGCCTGTTAACTGTATAATAAAGACTTCGATATTCTATATTTTAAAATGTGTCTTCTAGGATGATTTACCTTATAACATAGGTACAATTTTTACAAAATGTCCAGTGAGACCATGAGGTATCCATGGTCTATACCAAGAAAAAAATAAGGTGAGCATGCAAACTATATCAAGATTCTGAGGGCACAGATAGAACTATTTGAGTGAAAGATCACTTGTAAGAAGGCAAATTATGTGTCTAGAGCCAGACTAGAAAGGGCCATGTATGCAAAGCTAAAACAAGTTTCCTGGGAGTCCCTCAAAACAGCTTCTCTAACTTACATTTGCCTTAATGCCTTTTCTCTGTAATTTACTTTTCCTACCATTTGTTTGGCCCACAGAAGGGCTCCAGAAGCTCAAAGAAATAGCTCATCTAACAGAACAGTTGAAACGAAACTGAAACAGAAAGCCCAGCACTGGACCAATGCTATACAGAGAGGACAAACACATCCCTGAGATCTGCCATCTTCCAAGCCTAAGGGAAATGGAATTCATTCCTCTAATATCTAACATATATGAAAGATTGAGCAGATGAGGGGTGGCCTTAGCAGGAAAAAGATATTACCCCTGTGTACCTAGAAGTCCAAGAGCTATTTCCCTGTTTAGAAGAGGCTGCAAGTCTCCAACAACCTCCACCCCCATGCTAAGAATTTCAGCTAGCTTACAGTCACCTTTCTCTGCCTCCTTCCATCTGAGGCCCTGGCATTTCCATTCTGAAGTCTTCCAAATAGCCCCATGCAGTTAGACTAAGAGCACAAGCCTCCACCCAGAAATGTTCTTTCTTCCTCCCTACCCCCCACTCCCCTTTTATCGTCAAAGGGGACAATTTGCCTTTAAAATAGTTACCTGAGGTGTGATTGATAGAAAATCGCTACTTGTCATTTCCTGCTCCATGGGAAATGCCATTCAATCAAACTTAACTAAGCCTTTTATTTCCCATATTTGCTCCTTCATGAATCGGGGCCTGTCAGCCTCCCATTTTCGAGACAGCAGAGAGCCTGTGACCTGTGGCATTCTTCACAGAGCAATTCCAACAGCCCAACAGCTCACACTTCCAGATCTTTTTATTCTCTACCGATTAAAAGACACCCTCTCTGAGCTGCATGTCCAACCCTATTTAGGGACTATTTAGAACAAAGGAAGAGCTTAATTTTCTGTCTTGGCTCCTGTGTGCTTTCTCTATCCTCCTCCAGCCCGGGACACCACAGGAAACCCAGGATTTTCAGAAGTTTGCTCTCTGGGCTGCAGACAGGATTCCTCACAGATAGTCTGGGACACGTGAATGTGGTCGAAAACAGGGCCCACATGAAGGGTAGGTACTTTGGGATCACAAATTACTTAAGATTTAGATTTTGACTCTCTCAGAAACTAGCTGTTTTACCATTAAGGAAATGAATAGTCTCATCTATAATATTGAAATGGCATTAGCATCTGTCCAGTTTGAGGAGAAAACACAAATCAAATGGCTATGGCAGATGTTTATTATTATCCATTGACCCCTTCTACAGGGGAGGTTGGAAGAACAGAACCTCCCTTTTAAGGCAAAGTAGAGTCAGATGGTCCAGTTCTAGGTGAATTCTGAGCTGGGCACCAATGGCTCATGCCTGTAATCACAGTTCAAAGCCACCCCAGGCAGGAAAGTCTGTGAGACTCTATTTTCCAATTTAATCACCAAACAGCTGGAAGTGGAGCAGTGGCTCTAGTGATAGAGTGTCCCCTGAGTTCAAGTCCTATTACCAGCAAAGACAGATAAGAGGAGGAGAAGGAAGAAGAGGAAGAAGATGAAGAGGACAGGATTTACTAGTATTGGACAAATGTTAGTTCTGTCCTCCTCTTTCTCTTATGTGTCTTCTCGTATATGAAGTCCTGATCTTAATATGAACACTACATCATTTGCATTCAGAACGGAATGTGACCTTGAAATCTTTCTTTCCTTTCTTCCCTCCCTCCTTCCTTCCCTCCCATTCTCAAGTCAGATTGACAGGGAATGACAGGCCAGCCAATCAGCTATCCAACACACAGAGTCAGGCTTATTCTATTCTCCATTCGCAGCCTTGCCTCCTTCCCCTCCACCTCATTCCTTCAGCCTGTGTGAAGGTTCCCCATCCTCAGTTCCCAGCTATATTGCCCCTCCCTCTCCTGAAATACCCTCCCTGATGTGATGAACCACTGGCAGGAAGGGAAAGAGATTGTATGGGACACAGACTAATCTAGAGGCCCTGGGAAAGGCAAGGCAGGGAGTTTTATAATCAATAATAAGAAACATAGTTCTACAGGGCAGAGGGAGAGCAGCACTGGGGCTTAGTGTGGCCCTGGTAGTCATGAAACTAGAACTCTGGAAGGCAAAGTCTACCTAGGGGATACCAATGGTGAGAAGATGCCTCCCTCTCAGCAATACAGAAAATACAACGCACATGGTGGTTCCCAATGTTCCAAAAGGCCAAGAAAAGGATTAATACAGCCAATGCTTTGAAAGACTGTCCACCACCTCAGTTCCACATAGGTGGGGAGAATAGGTGAGTTGACGAGCAATGGAAGATAAGATGACAGAGTTGGTCCTTTAGGCAGATTCCTGGGATTAAGGAACCATCGCACTCATCTTGGGTAAATTGTGACACCTGCTGGCACATAATGGCAAAAACCCAGGTTTTACTTTGATAGAAAATTGCTGGGGCTATTACAGCTCACAGACAAAGCAGGTTCTAAGCTAGTGAGGTGGCAAGCTTTTCTCAAGGCTCTGTGGCCATGCCCATATCCAGCTTCCCAAGGCAGTCATTGTTTCTAGATAGTGAAAGGGCAATGGCAGTAGCCAGAAGGGGAGTCATGAAATGTCTTGACCTTTGGGAGGCTTTCCTTCCTCCTTCACCCTGGTTAGCCTGGCCCTTGTGATGTCCTGAGAGCATGCCCTACCTCAAAAGCCCAAGAAATGCTACACAACCAAAAGGGTCAAGCCCCATCATCCCTTTATTGGCTGGGATGTGGGGTAAGCTTCCAATCACTGCCGAACTGTGTCAAATTCTCCTATAAGAAGAGAATACTAACATTTCTATAGTCCTTATATTTTTAAGGATTAAATAAAATTATATATATATATATGAAACACTTGGAAAATTGTCTGACAAATAAGCTATTGAGAAAGGTTTTATTATTATTTCTGAAAGTATTCATTCAATATCAATCCTTCCTACTAGACTACCAACATCAAGAGGCACAGATTTTGCCTTTTTTGTTCATACCATATCCCCTTGTATCTAGCAGAAATTTCTTAAAACATTTGGTTATATAAAACACAAATCATTATGGTTCCTACTTCATAGATGTTTTAGTCTAGTCTGTGTTGCTATAACAAAATACCTGAGGCTGGGTAATTGATGAAGTAAAGAAAGTTATTTGACTTATGACTGCAATGGCTAGAAAATCTAAACTACATAGCTCTAGCATTCTAGTAAGTGTACCCTAACTATACCAGAACATATGGAGAAGCAGGAAGAGAAGCAACCACAGTCAGAAGGGACCAAGTACAAGGGATAACTTCACTTCAATACAACTCACTATCATGAGAACTAACCTAGTGTTATTCCCTCCCTTGGAAGTGTCCCATGTTCTAATTACCAGCCATGAGGTCCCACCTGTTAGAGATCTATCACCTCTCAGTATCACAATATTGAGGAAATAAGCTTCAATATGTGTTTACTCAGTAGTAGCAATTAGCAGCTACTTTGCCTATTTATATAGTTACATATATATTTACATGTGTAAACATTCAGTTGCTATTGCTATTGTTATTAGTAATAATAGTATAAGTGAGATAAACACTGTGTTTGGAAGTATCATAGAAAAGATAGTAATTACATTTCCTTGAGAACAGAAGTCCTGCCTAGTGGATAGATGCCTGAGCAGAGTTTTAAAGAATCATGACTCCTCAAGAAGGCTTCATCATCTGATAAACTTTTCTCTGCCCTGTATAAAATAGAAGACTTTGTGCTCTATCATGGGCTTACACAAATAAATATTACAGCCTGCCTTCTAGGAACTTACAGTCCTGCTGATAATAATATCTTTCTCCTATAGTTCAGGGAACTTTGGTGCACTGAGAAGGAACCTAATCCTGATGGACAGATCAGATGCTTGTGGGAGGAACTGATGTGGAGTAGGGATGTAGGCCCAGTGGGGAGTTAGCCAGAGGGACACCAGGACAAAGGGAAAGCAGGTGAGTCTGAGCGCTGGGGACCAGCAAGGTGCTCTATTTAATTCTGGCTTAGGATCCATGGACAGGTTCGGAAAGTATGGAGCGGGAGGGAGAGGTCAGGAGCTAGATAATGAAGAGCTTTACAAGCTTTGTTATTATTGGATTTCATCCAGTGAGCCATAGAAATTGTTGAAGGATTTCTAAAAGAGAGAAGAGGAGTAATGTGATCGTATTTGCATTTTAGAGAGGGCACTCTTAAGACAGTCAGATAGCAGCTGTGAAATGAATCAAGAGGCTCTTGAAAGAGTCCACACAAGCCACAGGTCATAACTAGGGTCGTGGCCTGACTTAATGTAATGCAAATGATGGGAGAGGCCTGAGTTACCTCAACATCTAATTGGAAAATGCCATCCACAGGATTTAGGGAATCATTTTAATTGGGATGCAAAAGAACACATGAACCATGATTTTGTTTGGATGACCAGGTGGACTATGGAGCCACTCAATGACTCAGAGACAAAAAAGAATAACAAGGTTGCAAAGAGAAAGTGACTAGGATGGACTTGTATAGATTTTATTTGAGGTTCCCAGGATGGGGGCCATGTTAATTGTGTCACTTAATAACATGTAGTACAGTATATACTCCTGCACAGACCACCTGACAGATGATACAATTAACCTAAGACTTTGTCTTTCCAATCAATATTCAGCACTGACCTTGGTTCTCTCTAGCTTCCAAAGGATTTTATC
This sequence comes from Dipodomys ordii, assembly GCF_000151885.1. NCBI lineage: Eukaryota > Metazoa > Chordata > Mammalia > Rodentia > Heteromyidae > Dipodomys > Dipodomys ordii. Next base: position 15,671,630 of record NW_012267238.1, on the reverse strand, counting down.
ACACAATTTCACTCTTCCCCTTCTCTAGCTTTTCTTTGGCTCCCTCCAAATCCCACCAAGAGGGTGACTATGGTTATTAGGCAACTGAATTTCCAGCCAGTTCTTTCATGAGTGGGGCAGGAGTCCACAGCAGGGATCAGAGCCAGAAGAGTGCATAGAAGTGTCATCAGCAGGGGCTGGGAAGACGGCTCAGTGGTAGAGCGCGTGCCTTGCATGCCTGAGGCCTGGGTTCGATTCCTCAGCACCACATAAGCAAAATGAAAAAAGTTGGAAGAGGCGCTGTGGCTCCAGTGGTAGAGTGCTAGCCTTGAGCTGAAGAGCTGAGGGACCGCCCAGGCCCAGAGTTTAGGCCCCATGACCGGACCCAAAAAAAAAAAAAAAAAAGAAGTGTCATCAGCATAGAGCTTGCACTTGAGAACCTTAGTGTCCCACCTAGGGACACAGAGAGGGTAAAAAGATTTAGACACAGCCTAGAAACAAGAACTATGAAGAGAAGAGTGAGGCAGTAAGACAAGAAATGCTAAGAATAAATGAGGAGTGGCCAGACTCATGGGGAGAAAATCATGCACCAGGGACTTCTCACTGTCTTATTTTGCTCAGCTATGACAGACGAAATAAACAAACCAACTACAGAGGGTTATTGTTAATATTCAATAAATCCAAGATGGCAGGTGCCTAGACAGGCCTGACCTATTGTGAATACTCAAACATTATCGAATATTGTTGTTCATAGTGCTAAATGATCAAAGGAAAGCCTTAAAAAGCAAGGTGCTGCAGATACAGGAAAAGTAAGGATTTAGCAGAGGAATGAAGTTCATGAAGTGGAGCAGAGCACTAAAGCAGAGTTTAGTATCACCTCCTTCACTGCCACTGAGAGAAAGTCAGAGCCAAGTACTATTGGGTTCTGTTTCAGACAAATTGTTCTTTCAAAAGCTGAGTTAAGAAGTTGATAGAGCTTTGGGTTTTCTGTAAAGTAGAAAACAAGAGCACCATCTGAGAATGAAAGAAGGAAGTCGTGGGATGGAACAAGAGTTGTACCAGAAGAGTAAGGAAGCCTGGCATTGCAGCCACAGAGAATGGATCTAGAGCATGTTGGTTTGGGGAGGCATCTCAGATCCCCTAAACCATGTGAATAGTGCTCTCCACGGTCTACAAAGGAATGGCCTTGATTAGAGTTCGATTGTCCCAAAATAGATTTTGTTCACAATCTATGATGGGAAGTTAAATGAAGAAATTCTTTAAGAAGATGACATGCTGGACTAGGAAGTGCAGACTGTGTGGGAATGATACACACCTAGGAGAAAAAGAAAATAATAATCAAAAGTCTGCAGTCTACACGTGCACATCTGAGGGAAGTTAGGAGGAGGGCACAGAATCAGAGGGAAACGGGAAAAAATACAACAGAGGGGCCCATCAGCTGCACTGAACATTTATGAAAATGAACTAAAGCAACTCAAGGGCAGAGATGGAAGGGAGGGAATAAGAGGGAAAGAAGGAACAATTTACACTAAGCAAAAGGAAAGAAATGTACATATGACCTGATCTGGAAGAAATAGTTGTATTTTAAAGTTTATAGAATTCACAAACTTCATAGACCCTGATAATGACAATTTGCTTTGTGAAGGTTAAAGTGTGTTTGTGACTTTAAGTATCACGATCCCATGAAACTGTGAAATTGGTGAAATTTATGTAATCAATCTCAACAAAACAATTATTTTTAAAAAATGTCTGAGGTCTCAGTCAGAAGGCACACTGAAATAAAAAGATGACAGAAAGGAGAAATGGTCAAAAAGAGTAGGTGGTAAACAACAGAGTCAAAAGTAGTATATGATACTATTTGCTGTATATGTTGATTTGACTGGGCCACCAATTGACTGGATAGCTGTTTGGACATGATTTCTCTGTGTGTCTATGAGGTGTTTACTGATGTACCATATTTGAGGGGACTTAAGGAAGTAGGTTTTCTCTGCAATGGAGCTCAATGGATTGAAGACCTGCCCAAATAGAACAAAAGGTAAAAGAATGAATAATTCAGGAATTTCCCCTTTTGAGTGAGGATATTACATCTCCTCCTTTCCTGCCCTCAGACTGAGATTTCCACCATTAGCCCCCCTTGTTCTCAGGCTTTCTGAGTCAGACTGAATTATAGTATCAGCTTTCATGGGTCATCAGTCTACAGATCATGGGACCTCCCAGCCCTCACATCCATAGGAGCAAGTCTCTCATTTATATGCAAGTTCATGTATAGTCCAACTGGCTACTATTGGTTCTGTTTCTCAAGAAAGCATAGATTAAAGAGAGCCACAAATTCTCTATTTCTCCCAATAAGAGCTGGAGCCTGATTTTCTTTTGTTTAAAACTCTGGACTGGCCACTATGATTGTCTTGACCAATAAAAATGTGGTGGAAACTATGTTCTGAGTTGACAGAGACTAAGTCAAAAGAAACATAGCTGTAGTTGTAATCAGACCTCTGGTAACTTTCTCTTCAAATCTGACCAAATTCATGAGAAATAGAGCTATTCTGAAGCCAGCCATGCTTAGCCCACACAGAGAGGCCTACAGAGACCTTAAGAGAAGGATGCCTGACCAGCCCTCTACCATTCTAGGCCCTGTTACTTTGCAGGTCAAGTCTCAAATGTCTTTTTCTTTTACAATTTTATTTTTATTATCTTTAAGTAGTCGTACAAAGGGGCTTCAATTCACCCTGAGTGTGATACATTTTGATCAACGTCACCCCTTTTATCTTTTTCTCCCATCTCTCTCAAGTCCACCCGTCCCCTCAATTTTCCCAGTTCTATTTTCACATGTATTATATATTCACGTATTATAATTGCATTCTCCAGAACAAAAATAAGTTCTCCTGGCTATTCTCTCAAACATGTAGATTCACAACTAATGGATTCTGTTCAGACTGTTTAAATGGCACAGTCTAGACTGAAGACAATAGCCAGCATGGCCACCATGACGTAAATGGCTGAAGATGGATATGAAACTTGATGGTGTCCAGAGGATTAGATGAGGAAAAGGGACACAGAGGGAATCAGAGCATAGACAGACTGAGAGAAATCTAGCAGAATGACCAAAGCACTTAAGAGAATAGTTTTATTCTCAGGTACCATAGAAACAGCTGTTTTTATTTAAATGTATTTATTATATCTAACTGTGCAAAGGGTCATACTCAACCATTCTTTAAATTTAGTGTATGATGTTTCCCTAGGTGACCATTTCAGAGATATGAAGTAATAAATTACGTTTGTTTAAAATGGTTTTCTTAAATATAGATGTTCCATTACTAAACTAATTTCATAACCTCCTCCTCAACTCCCATGTATTGCCACATATAGTCTTGTTTCTCTTGTGATGACAAACACTCAACAAGTCTGTCGAATGAGCATCTGTTTTGTGTCAGGTGCTGGACTTAGATTTCTGTTGGTCATATGATATCTACCTTTTGGGATTATAATAGAGATGTTTAGCAAACACTTAATATAAACCAGGCCCTGGCTGTATGCATGTCAGGAGTCTCATTTAACTGATGTAATTTAACAATAGATGCTGTTCTAGTTGAGCTTTATTGTAAAGTTATAGGGGTTACAGGTATATAAATCAGGTAATGAGTACACTTCTTTTTGAATAGTGTCACCTCTTCCCTCACTTCCTCCCAGTTTTTCTCTCCCATCCCCACCCACACTTTCATCACAGTGTCTAGTAGGTTTCGCTGCTGCATTTGTCCCACATTCAGTTGAGATTTGATAAGAGAAACAGACTAGTGTAAATGTATGGAAAGGGATTTGATGAGCTACAATGTGGGTGCTGGTTATCCTCACATTGCTTCTAGAGTGTGGTTCAAGAAGGGAAAAAAGTCAGGAAGGCCAGCACCAAGCTGGATGAGCCAAAACTCAGCAATATTTTTATTCTGATCTTTATTCTGATCCTCCTGGATCTAAACAAACACAGACAGCCTCAGAGTCAGAGAAGCTCAAGGAGGAGCCAGGGGACAGGGGAGCTGCTATAGATCTGATCCTTACCTTCTCCAGTTAGTGAGGCAGTAGGTAAGCAGCCATGCATGTGAGCTACAAACTGACTGGCACTTCATTTGCCCCTTCAAGTTCTCCCCCCTAGCAATGCACAGCTCCTTGGCTCTAACTCATAGCATGCAGGGAAGAGAATCCAGCAAAAGTTATTAATCTCACCAAGCTGATATGTTATAAAACCACCACAGAAGCTAGTTAAGTAGTAATAGTTAGTATGTAGTGTTACCATTCAAACTTTACAAATGGGAGAAACTGAAGCTCTAGTCACATAGACTTTACCCTGATATCATAGCCTTGCTCTGAGCCATTGCACTACATCTTTTGCTTCTGATTTATGAAATTCAAATTAGTAGGCTGACATAAAATATGGTGACTTATTTGCCTTCCACAGAGGCCCACACATGACCAGTGGCCCTGTCAGCCACTCTAGATACAAGACCTAGCATCTGTGAACTGTCCATCGAACTAAAATAATGGTATAAGTCACATCAATGAAAATAGCTGCCAAAAATACGCCAAAAGGAAATTCTACATGAAAATTGGTATGTACTTAATTATACTCTCACAAGTCTTCAATTCAACAAGTTACAAAGTGAAGTTTTGAATACATTGTATAACATTCAAAGTTTCCTGCAATGTGAAATGACTCTTTGAAACCAGAAGATCCCAGGAGTAAATTTCTTTGGGACAGAGCAGAATTGGGTAAGGTTCTAGGTTGTTATCATCTTTTACAGGGACTGCAATTGGAACAGATACCACAGCCTCTTTTTGTGCAATGGAAAATCTCAGATGTAGATAGAAAAGGAAAAATGCTACCTGATAGTCACTAGGGATATGTGTGTGTGTGTGTGTGTGTGTGTGTGTGTGTGTGTGTGTGTGATGAAGAGAAAGTGAGCAAAGTGGGCAGCCTTGATGTTGGCACACTGCCCACCTTGCTGATGTGTCGAGAGTATTTTAAACATACCACTGCAGGTGGTGAATGAGAATAGAAACCAGAAATGTACAGATTAAATTTAGCAGCAAATTGAATTGCACTCACCAAGATGTTTGCCTCTCTGCTGGCTCCCTTCTTCCTCTCTATTCAGGCTGCAGGGCATCTAATCACACAAGGCAGCCTCCTGGCGAATTCAATTAGCCGCAGAGGTCCTCGTGTGGGTTAATGGGTAAGAGAAATGGAAACAGACATGACTTACTTATAGAAATGGCATGAACCATGTGAGAAGGATTCGCACCATGCCAGGCAATGCTTGTTCTTCTTTAGGGACTAAATATTCTTGCAGGGTGGCAGCTCCGTGTCCAAGGTTGAGTATGGGAGATGTTAACCCTTAGGTGGGATTATTGCTACTTTATAACTTCGGCTCCATGAGAATAAATAAGCTCTAGGGTCCTGACCCCTGTACTTGAAATACAGTCAAATGGTAGCAATGACTGGCTATCACAATTGGTGGAACATTGGCATATGTTAGACATTGTGCCAAGCCAGGTTATCTGCCTTTACAATGCATTATGAAAAACTGACACCAGGCAACTTGGCACTGTCACCGACCACCAATACCACTCATGGCCCATTGCTTCACCAACTCAAAGGCACCCTGTTTAAATTCCTGCATTGAGGAGAAACTTGCTACATCACTCTCCTCTTCCTTCTCCCCATCATCCTCACTCAAAGGCATGATGCTGTCTACTTAGCCTGTAGACTCCCTTAGTTTGTCTAAAATGACTTGTGCCTCTTTCTCTTAAGACTTCAAACATGGCTTCCTTGTGAATATCAAGATGAACTGAATTTGAACAATTTAAGAGGTAGTATTAAGAGGTAGTTTCAGTTGACAACTTGTCTTTGGAGCTGTTACAGCTTAATTTCAATCTCTTCTTTACCTTTTTGGCCCATGTATTTATGTTTTCAGCAGATTCTTCACAGTGCTTTTGCTGTCCATCTTCTTATCTTCCAAATGGATAGGTAACAGTGCCTGCAAGATACAATAGTGTAAGGAATAACAAATTACCTATAAAGTGCTTAGCATAGTACGTACCAGATAAGCTTACTCTCAAGGACTGTAATAACTACCAATTGTTGGCAACTTTAATTTTAACTAGGTAACAATAAATGTGCTTGGTAGTGAGTAAGACATTACTCTTAACTCTTTGTCTCTTCCATTATAATGGAGGAAACAGGAAAATGTGATCAGGGCATCCCAAGCAATGAGCACTAGCAGTACAGACCGAGTGGGTGGCAGCTGCTTCTTGCATTTCTATCAGGAGCATGGCTCAAAATAGGAGATGCCTACCATGCAAGAGACAATGGGAGGCTACCATAGCCCATTGCCCACTTTCCAGCCAGTCTAAACAGCTGACCTAAAACAGGAAATTCTGTTGACTGACATAAAACAGGAGACTCTGGTCCACTGCTTGATTGAAAAATAGCTGTTGAACCCAAATATTCAGAATCCTGTTTTAGGCAATGCATAATGTTTAATACACTCTAGTCGGAAAAAATACTGATCAAAAACTCCAGCAAGTGTGCCAATCTTCAGAAAGTAGAGATGTTGACATCAAGAAGTTGAAATTTTCTTGAAGGACATGAGATCAAAGTTTAGTGGAAGGTAGTTCAGAGAAGGAAAGGAAGGGACATTAAAAACTAAATTATAAAAATAAAGAGAATTTAATTATTGGGTTTTGACTCCCAAGCAAAGTACCTGCCTAACAAACACAAGACCTAAGATCAACCAAGCAAATAAATTAGTAAATAAATAAGCTATACCCAATATTGTAACTTTAAATCATTCTGAACACCATAATGTATGTATTATACTGAGGAGACCATTTTAACTGGTTGTAAGTCATTTGAAAAACTATGTTAGGATTAAAAGTAATAGCTCAAATCTTCCAAAATGCTATTTTAATGAGTAACCTTTAATATGGATAAGTAACATAACAGCTATAGTAAAGGCAATGCCATAAATACTGTGGGGTATAATTTGCACCATCAGTAACAGTATCAAACACAGGTAAGCAGACATTATGCTCTAGTCTTTGAATCTCTTCTTCTCTGTCTCTACAATTTGCCCCAAATCTGGCAATGAACATTCCTATTTCATGAATTATCAAGCCAAATCATGATATTTTAACTCTGCATATAGTGAATCAATAAATAGCTACTAGCTTGCTTTTCCTCTTAGACCTGAAGCATCTTGCCCTGAGAAAGACACTGCAATTGGAATTCCAGTCAGGCCCTTTGTGCTTTCTTTACTGTCTCTTTTTTTATATAATTGTAAGTGATTTATTTCAATGGATTAGAAATATTTTTCCAGAAAACTTCTTAAATTCATTTAAAGTTAGCTTATGCCAACACACTGAAGATCACACACTCACATTTTCAAATTAAAAGGAAAAAAGAGAGAGGAACCAAGTTGCACATCACTCAAGGAGGTCATAGTGCAATTGAGTACTTCATCATTAGAGTACTTCAAGTTAACTATGGTAAAGAATAAACACGGCTTGTGTTTCAGGAAAACACATGGAGTACTTATCCCTACTGGTTTTGCTGTCCTTTAGATTCCCCTTCCTTTGCATTATACTTTGGCAGGCTGATAAACAACAAATGTCAACGATTAAGTGTTCAAACACTTTAAGAGTTTAGTGACTTACCAGCTATTTTATCTATTATATTAATAATTACTGGAGTATTTTGTGAGCAGTTCTAGTAGGTGGCTTCATTGGAGGAAACAATATTTGTTACCTTTTATCCAAAACATTTCCTGTATGTGATTTCTTCATTTTTCTATTAAGAAATTAAAAGTTCCATCCCAAAGCACTCTCTGTATTCTCATAACCCCACCATGGATTTACAGTCTGAATAACAAGAATCAAGATTTAAATTCTGGGGCTGGGAAGGTGGCTCAGTGGTAGAGTGCTTGCCTTGAATGCATGAGGCCCTGGGTTCAATTCCTCAGCACCACATAAGCAGAAAAAGCCGGGAGTGGCGCTGTGGCTCAAGTGGTAGAGCACTAGCCTTGAGCTGAATAGCTGAGGGACAGTTCCCAGGCCCAGAGTTCAGGTCCATGACTGACAAAAAAAAAAAGATTTAAATTCTGCTAATAAGCCTCAAGGACCACTTAAGACCCTTTAGGTCTACCTGTCTACACTGGAATACATGAGTTGGTTCCTATGGAAAAGCATCAATTCACTTATCAGTTATTGTTTACTTGAAAATATTATGGCAAGAAAGTGATAACAACTCATAAGTATATAAAAGACTAAACTACCTTTTTTGATGGAAGCAAATTTTGGAAATATTTTGCTTCTCTAAAAATATTGGAAGCTTCTGTTGTCTATCTGAGTTAGGATGCTATGCTCACATTCTTTACTGACTCTTGAGAATTGCTGTCTGGGGCAGTCCCATCGCCCTATCCATCTGGGAGATTAATGAACCTATCACAGGCAAGCTCAGAAGCAGCCAAGGCAGGAGAGGGAGGCTCTTCAGTCGCTGAGTTCCTTAGCAAGGGAATAAAGAAGAATTTTATAAGAAAACTTACAAATAATTTTTGAATTAGACAAAACGAAGGATCCGTATATAAAAATGCTTCTACCTTTCATTCTGTAAGGGTAGGCTGATAGAACATGCCCTTCTACACAGACCAACACATAGGAAGATCAAATCTAAGGGAAGGTACCACAGCCAATGTCAATAATTCAGTGAGGGAAGCAAGAGTTTTAGAATCTGACAGACATGAATTTGAAACGCGGCTTTGTCACTTTAGCAGAGTGGTACAGGCCAGTGAGCCTCTGAGAGCCTGAGCTTTACATCTGAAAAGCAGAGAGGAATAGTATCTATCTCCTACAGTGGTGGTAGTGAGATTCAAAAACTATCTATCCATTTACCCAACATAATGAGTCTTGAGTCCAAAACAAAATGAATAAGTTTAAATAAAATTATTAAATTCAAATAAACAAAATTAAATAAAATAAAACAACAACATGTTTAGGTCAACTAGGGAGGAAGTCTACGGCAGAACAGGTCTCCATTTTCAACTCTGAATTGACCCCATTTTGTTCACTGCACATGCAGAAGTGGGAGGAGGGGGCAATAGACAGTCTAATCATCTTAAGTAGAGAGAGGGAGTATCTCATAGCTTCACTCACAGTATCTGCTAGGAAACCATTTCCTAGAGGATTCCAGAGGAGGACTCTGGTCTTGATTGGGTCTGATGGTTCAGGCTGGTCCAGCTAGATCCTGTACTTGTGCCAGTAACAACCATAGTGGCAGGTGAATTTCATTCATTTGCTCATTCATTGAACATCTTCTATCTCCCAGACACTGTGCTAAGTATTCCACATATAGCCACAAGAAAATCATTAAGACACTGCTCTAAACACCATCTTCTAGTAAGCAAATGGAAATTCAGAGAGATAAAATACATTGTCTGATATTTTACAGAAATGAACACTAGTCGGATCAAATTCTGTGGTGTCACTGGGCTACGACTTAGAAAAACATAGGGCAGGAAGACTGATTAATTTTGTCCAGGGAAAATCTTCACAGTAAAATGATGACATTTGAACTCAATCTTAAAGGATGAAACAGAATTGCCCAAGGATAATATTGTACAGGGTATCTGATACAGATTGAAGATGATATACAAAGGTTCAATATGTGTGGCAAATGTTGTTAGGTCAGCATCCAAAGAGTCCTGGCTCAAACTCCTGGAGGGGCAGGTTCAAATAGTGATAGTGCCAAACTGCATTTCTTTGCAAATATGAGTGACAGCATTTCAGTTACATTTAATACATTCACAGACAAAAAAAAATTCTTTAAAACAAACCAAATAATAACTTGACAGACATCTACCAGTTAAGTTCTAGTTCATCAGAGAATCATTCCAATCATTCTTATTTCTCCCTTTCATTTCTCCTAACTTCCTTTCCCAGCCAATTACTGGAAAGTTAATGCATCTATTAGTCTGCCAATAAAGTATATCAGTAAGGTATTATAATGAAATTTTATTTTGGTTATAAATTTTTAAATCAAAAGTAACAAATTGCCTTTTAAAAGATTTGAATAATAGTGGCCACTAAGAAAGTAAAATGAAGCTTCGAATCTTCCATGATAAACTGCTTTCCGCCACCTCAGTAAAGAGGAACATCATCTACACAGCTGAGCAAACAGGAAACTCACCATCGTTCTCAGATTCCTCAGTGCCTCCCTCTCCTCTACACACAAAGCCAAGACCTATGACCTCTCTCTTTCTGTTCTGTGATTTCAATTGTCCTTACAGCCCCCTTTGTCCCTGTACCAATTTAGGACTCATCCCTTCCCTCCCTGCCTCTGTCTTGCTGCCCTCCTCTCTGTCCTCCCAAGTGAGCTTTTCCTTGGTTCCTCTGCAGTAACTCCCATTACTGACTAGAGTGATGAGGCCAAGAGAGGCCAGAACTGTGGTACAGATGCTGGGAAATTTAAACTTTTTCACATGCCTCCTCTCAAGTAGAAAATTCTATGTGCAGGAAGAGAGACTAACACTGACATTCAAAGAGAAGGAGAAAGCCAGCAGAGATTAACAATGGCATCTCTTTAGGAACCAAAGAAACCAGTAAATTCCTTTTTTGTTTAAAACAAAGAAAAAAAAATATAATGCTAGTTATTTCCATCCCTAGATCTTCAGTGAGTCATTATCTTGAGAGTGAAGCAAACTCAGCTCTCCACATATAATGCCTGCCATTTCTCCCTCATTTCCGCATGCTTCTGCTATATTCACAGTTCAAAGCAGCATTTCTATAGAGCTGAATTTGATTGTTGAGGATAGTGCTGTTAAAAATCATTGATGTCACACCGACGTTACCACGTTGTCTTTGGTATTAGACCTCTACATTGCACACAAGCAGGCTTTCATCTGCTTAACAAATATATTGATCCTTGAAAAAGTTTTTTTTCCAATCAAGCTCACTTCTTGGTACAATCACAACCTCTAAACATAGCTCTACTGTAGCAAAGTGACCATTCTGTATTATAAGTCTCTGTTTACTCTCTGCCTTCTCCTATCCCATGGAAACAGAGTCTTCTCAATAAGTAACATGGTGCCAGGAATATGCAACAGGGAGTCAGAAATGTTTGATGAACAAACAAAATGACAAATATACTTGGTCATTCATATTGGACATTTTAGAAATTATATTCTACTGCCTTGTTTTAGAAAATCCCATAATCTGTACAACTGACCCCCATATCATTGAAGACTGTAATATAGACACATTCAGCTCATAGGTTAAATTTTCTTGTGATTGAGTGATTCCTTTAAAGAGTCTAATATTAGCTTTTAATTACATCCTGCCATCCCACTAGTACTTTAATAAATGCAACGGAGAATCCATCTGCATATCAACAGAAATGAATTCAATTCAGTAATTCTATTTAATTAAGCATTTTTGTGCTCTAATAGTCAAATTGCTAGAGGAGATGTCATTCCCATTTCCATAAGTTTCTCAACCATAGAACACTGTGCCATTATTTGAATATCTTTTAAGAAGCTTCCTGTTTCAAAGGCGGGCACCAAATAATTCCCAAAGCAGTACTGTTGGCTGACATCTTCCCAAAATTTCTACATTCCCTCCCTAAAGCAATGATTATGGGGATGGACACTTTTACATCTTCCTATATCCTCACTTCCAAGATCAGTGGTTTCCTCTTTTCAAAGTTCACACCAAAGCCATCTCTTTCATAAAACACACCCTGACTTAGAAGTCACTGATCTGCATTAACAAATATCCTCACTATGGCACCTGATTTCCAGCTTAATCTACTCCAGCTCATGAGCTCAGGAAAAGAAATAGACACTCCACCCCTTAATTAATTTTCCTGAACTGTAGGAACTGGTCTTTGAGAAAGGGAAACCTGGATAAGAATGTTATATTTGAAGAAGTTTGGAACTGCCAGCTCACGCCTGTAATCCTAGCTACTCAGGAGGCTGAGATCTAAGGATCACGGTTCAAAGCCAGCCCAGGCAGGAAAGTCCATGAGACTCTTAACTCCAATAAAGCACTCGGAAAACAAGAATTGGCACTGTGGTTCAAACTGTAGAGTGCTCACCTTGAGTTCAGAGTTCAAGCCCCACAACCAAAAAAAAAAAAAAAGAAAAGAAATATGAATCTGGACATGTGCTTCCAGAGTCTGTTGCTTCTCGTACCTGTGGAATCGTGTCCTATGTTGGACCAGTGTGCCTTCTACCAAGTGCCTGGCCAGCAATCATGTGCCCTCTTGTTTCTCCTCTCCCTTCATTCCTCTCTGCCTTCACCAAGCAGCATGGGAGCATTCTAGAAGATTGTAAACTACAGTGCCCCTGAAGACCAGGGAATAACTTCCATACCAGCTAGTCCTGCAGGAGAGCAAAATGAGGAGGCTCAAGCAGGAGAATTATAACATAATCTTTTTTTCTTCATAAATTATTCAGTCTCAGGTATTCTGTTACAGCAAAAGAAAATAGATTAAGGCCATTCTTGACTTCTGAATTTCACCATTTCAAGCTCATTCATGTGAGTCTAAAATAGCTCGCAGCAACTTAGATGGGACTTGGTACTGTGAATGTTACACATATCTGTAAACAGTGAAAACCCAAACAAATGTTGGTTGTGTTATTTCTACATATAAATAAAAGCCTCCCCAGATCACACTGATCTGAGATTGGAACTGAGACGTTCTTGGCTATGGAGCCCTACACCGTGTTGCTTTTTAAGAAGAGAGCTCAGCAAACACAAATTTAAGGTTTGGAGGAGGATAGATTTGTATGGACTCCTACATGCACATTTGACTGATGCTGAATAATTCTGAACTATATATCCAACCTTGAGTGGTAAGAATAGCTCAGTGGGTTAGAGTTCCAGCTCTACCACATAATAGCTACCTAGCCGTAAGCATGTTACTGTACTCTAACGAAGTATTGTTTAATCATACATCCATTCTAAGAGTCTGTAAAGAATGTCATGTCACTGTAAGTCTTTTGCTAGACTTCAGGATGTTTTATACAAATACCAATATTAGAGTCTTGCTCATTAAATGGTAAAAAGTCGTCTTCTTTGTTCTGTTTCATGCTTTTCTAACCTTGCACATTTCGTTACCTTGTATGCCCTACAAATTCAGTTTCACCCTTTAAGACTGTGGCTTGGATGCAGCTCAGAACCTCTGGGAAGATTTCCAGTGCTTCTCCCCAACTCTTGACAGGTTACCATTTCTATCTTGGAGCTTTCTATCTTGGATCCATTCTAGCATCTGAAAGCAGTAGCAGGTTTTCTGCTTCTAGAAGCTCTGGGGCCTGCTTTTTCCCTAAAAGAGATGAAAAAGCTATTACAAACCAGATGTACCACCACTGATTCAACCTTGCTCGCATATCCACTATGTATATGGGATCTGGAACTCAGGAAACATTGTTGAATACCATGTGGTTCCCATCTCCATTAAGCTGAATGCATTAGAGAAGAACAGAGCTGCTCATTGGTTGATGTTCAGAGTGATGCTTGTGAACTCAACCTGCTGCTCAAGAATGCATATGGCAGAACTCCTGGACTGCATCTTGGAAGACAGGCAAGTCACCTGGAATACCCTTGCCATTATCCTAAAAGACGTGGGAACCTTCACAGAAGGATAACAGATCAGATTTACCTTCAAAGAGAGGAGAGGAGAGGCAAAAGGGAGGGAGAATGCACTCTTAATATTTAATGCATAACCTATGAAACTAAGAGAATTGATGGGCATGTTTGGGTCAAGAGGGATGGGGGAAATGATGAAAGAGGTGGCATTGATCAATATGCTTTGTACTTATTAACTGATTGTTGAAAGGTAACTCCTTTGTACAAATATATATATATATATATATGCATGTATTCTCTCTCTGCATATATGTATATATGCATGTATGTGTATATGTATATATGTATATGTATACATATACATATGTATGTATTTGGGGTTGAATTCAGGCCCTGGGTGCTGTCACTGAGCTTCTTTTGCTAAAGGCTATTGCTCTACTACTTGAGCCACATCTCCAGTTCTGGCTTTTTCGGGGAGAGTAGTATATTAAAGATAAGAGTCTCATAGACTTTCCTGGCTTCCAACAGAGAGCCTCCTATGTCAGCCTCCTGAGTAGCTAGGATTTAAAAATATGATTTTTTGTAAAAGAAGTGCCAGTCGGGCGCCAGTGGCTCATACCTGTAATCCTAGCTACTCAGGAGGCTGAGATCTGAGGATTGTGGAAAGACTGTGAAACCCTTATCTCCAATAAATCACCAGAAAACTGGAAGTGGCGCTGTTGCTCAAGTGCTAGAGCGCTAACCTTGAGTTGAAGAGCTGAGCTCTCAGGCCCAGATTTCAAGCCTCATGATGACCAAACAAAAAAAAAAAAGATGCTAGGTCTTTCTTATTATTCTCGATCTTATATGGATCTTTCTTTCCATATATTCATTAAAACTACAGCTCTTCCCCAACATTGATTTTTAAGATGTCTGTTTCTACATATGATTGTATTCCCCTTTAAAAAAAAAAGATTTCTGTTTCTAAAGCTCACAGATAGTGCCTATGACCTGAGTTCAAGCCCTCAGACTGGCAGAAAAAAAAAAAAAAACAGTCATTGAGTCAGAGATTCTGACATCTTATTAGCCTACCCACATTACAGTAACTATTTAGAGTTCACATGAGAAGCCATTTTCTTATTAGTATACTTTTCAGAAAGATTTAAGTATAATTCAGCTGAAACTTTATGATAGTTTCTATAGTTTACTGCTAATATCTCAGGATTTTGAAGTAGAATTTATAATATTATCTGATTTATAACTTGTGCCTTAATAGAAAATTTCACATTTTTTATTTATGGTTATTTCATTATAAAAATCCAATATTTAGTACTTCTGCATAATTTTTTAAACAAAAATAATTAAGCAGTGTAGAAAAATACTTCTGGTCTCTCCGATGTTGATGAGAAAACCCTGTCTTGCCTCAGAGAGCAGAGATTAATGTAGCTGAAACCCAGGGACCAATTACACGGAGAAAAGTTATCATGAGAGCCAAGGAGGATTTTTTTTCCAAGAACAGAAGAACTACAAAGGCACTTGGCAGAATACAGTTTATCTTCTGTGTTATTACCAGAAAAAAGAAGCCTGAGCGCCCACACTTCAGGTCTTTTCCACTGGTTTCAGAGTAGTTTGTCATCAATCAAGAAGATATGTTTGAATTGTAGATGGACGATTTGTGGCTGTTTCCTCCTTTTGTGAATAAGAAAGACCTTTTAGATGACAAGGTTATTTATTAGGAGCAAGACTTCAAGAATCCTTTCTGTAATGACACAGCTAGAGTCTACTTTGGGTTGATTCTGAGATCAAGATATCCTCCCTTTTCAAAGTTCAGCACAAAGATTTATTTCAACAAAGCTATTTATCTTGAAAAGAGAAATTCTCAAAAAAAAATAAGTCCCTCATCAGGGTATCTTCGTTTTTTACTTTGTGTGTGTGTGTGTGTGTGTGTGTGTGTGTGTGTGTGTGTGTGTGTGTGTGTGTGTG
>NW_012267238.1:15596040-15656013 GCF_000151885.1 Dipodomys ordii | reverse complement strand
TGTGTGTGTGTGTGTGTGTGTGTGTGTGTGTGTGTGTGTGTGTGTGTGTGTGTGTGCACGCGCGCGCAAGTACTGAGGGCCTTGTGCTCTACCATAGCTTTTTCACTGGAGAATGGTGTTCTACCTCTTCAGCCATACACCCACTTTTGGCCTTTTGCTGATTAATTAAAGTTAATCACAGTCTCACAGACTTTCTTGCCTAGGCTGGCTTCAAACTGATCCTCTGCTCTCAGTCTCCTGAGTAGCTAAGAGTAAGCCACTGGTGCTAGAGTTAAGGTACCCTTATTTTTTAACCCTTGCTTTCTTCTTTACTTCCATAACTTGGTATTTGTTTGGCTCAATCACAGACATTATTATTTCTATAGCCAGTACTGAATTCACTTGCTAGAATCTAATGGTGCTTTGATGATAATGTTTTATCATTAAATAACTATTTATATATAAAAGCTTCCTACTTGCATTACCTGGCTCCCAAACCAGCTGGCCTTGTTGGGTAAGGTTCCTTTCTTCCCCTCCCCCACTGAACTAGACAGCCTTATCAATCTTTAAAATCTCTCGTAACTTAGAACTTTCTGGTAATTCTTAATCTTGGGTTTCAGGGTTAGCACCACTCACCTTTGGTCCAGATGAATGATCAGTCAGCTTTCACAAGCTAAGGGACAATCTATCACTTCTGTGGCTTACATCAAAAGTTAATTTCTCTATCATGTCACATGTTGGCTGCAGTTTGGCTCTACCCCATGGGTCATCTTTCTTGAATCCAGACTGAAAAAAAAAAAGATGTCTGGGGCATGCTACTCTGCAGCAGTGGTGAAAAAACAATGAGAGAACAAAGTGATATCTCTTAATGATTCTCCCCAGCATGCATGCCAAAGTAAGACACAAAGTCCAGTCTAATGCCAAAGTACACAGCTTTATAATATCACAGGAAAAAGGGTGAATAGTTGGAAATAATAGGATAATCTACTGCACTTGGGTTCTTTCCTAGTACTCACTGCCAGGGGATCCACAGCACTGTTTGGAGACAGTACTCAGTTTTCTTTTCTGCAAGTGTTGTCAGTACTCTCAACTGGATTCTTTATATATCCCTCTTCAGAAGTTCACCCAGTTCTGTCTTAATCTTTCCTCCCTTATAGAATCTAGAGTAATGATCTGTAAACAGAAATAATAATCCTTGGTAACTGCCAGCCTTTCCTAAAAGCTAATGGTGGCACAAATGGCTTATTTAGCTAATGAAGAGTTAGAGAAACAAACTAACTTTTTTCCTTATAATTTTGAATCTAGAGACTAGATATACTTTTAGACTAGAGATACTTTTTAATTATCTTGACTTAATTTTTTAAGCTTACAAAAGGTAAAATTTAAGCCCGGTGCCAGTTGCTCACGCCTGTAATCCTAGTTGCTCAAGAGGGTGACATCTGAGGATCACAGTTCAAACTTGGTCCTTGCAGGAAAGTCCCTAAGAAGGAAGTGGAGTTGTGGCTCAAATGGTAGAACATTTGCTTTGAGCACAAAAGATAGGGACAGCACCTAAGCTCCAAGTTCAAGCCCTAGAACTACCCCACCCCCACCCCCACACACACACAAATAACAACCAAAACAAACCCAAATACTTCAGACCCAGAGGGTAATTTATTTGCCTGTGTTTCAAAGGCTACAGAATTACAAAGCAAAAACTGGAACTCAGATCTGCCTAAAAACTCAAAGCCCTTTTCATCATTCCAAGGCACTTAGCCTACTGACAAACTTCAACAAGGGTTTCATCTTTATCTCTCACAATTTTCTGTGAAGAAGATAGAAAATGTGATGACAGAAATTCAAATGGGTTTGTCCTTCATTGAAAGAACTCTCCACCCAATCCCACCAAAGAGTACAGATTCACATATCCATGCCCTCTTGAAGGAGTTCTCTAGGAATGTACAGTAGGAATATTGCCTGTCTTGTATGACTTGATCTACATTGTTTTGTTAATTATTATGTCAGAATATAAAGATCATGGTGTGACAGTCATTGACACTACTTATGATAGGATTATAACTTCTAACTTCCTTATACTTGGTAAGAGAATAAAATTAATTCCAGCTAAGAATCAAAAATGATGTCTATTACTTCTAGGCAGGAGCATCTGATTACCAGTGTTGTCTTCCTTCTTCTATGTGGATTACCAATACTGTAGATAAGGTTTTTACTCTGATTCTGAACCCTGTCTGTTGAGGATGTAAATGTGAATTTCCAGCCAATCCACAATGAACACATAGCAGTAGCAACAAGCAATGCTTTGTATTTTATTAGCCCCTATTATTAATTTTTTGTTATCTTCAGGTAGTTGTACAAAGGAGTTGCCATTTTAAAAAAACAGTTTATGAACACAACACATCATGATCAATGTCCTCCATTTCAACACTCTCAGCCATCCCTCACAACCCACCCTTTCCTTTCCTTTTCTTAATTTTATAGGTTGTACTTAGAATTCTTTACTTCATTTTCCCCACTCCTCTCCTCTTCATTTGCCTACTTCTCTCTCCTTGACCCCACCTCTTGCACTGTTTCATGGTTCTTATTTTGTTGTAGCCCCTGGTATTTAACACTTCTTTATCTTTCATTATGACTGATGCTATTCTGACTGAATCTCAGACTAACAAAATCTATTAATACAAAACAAAGTTGAAAGAGGTCATCAGTATAATAGATAATCAATTCAGGATGAAAAACATTGTAACAGGTTGGAATTAAGGGCTAAATGTGCAATAAAATAGATCTCAAGAATGCAAATGTAATTTCCACTACTTATGTTCCATAAGTAAATTTCAATTTATAAAAGGAAAGGTTTACTGAGCACCAGTGGCTCATGTTTATAATCCTAGCTACTCAGGAGGCTGAGATATGAGGATTATGGTTCAAAGCCAGCCAGTCATATAAAATATGTCAACAAGCAAAAAATTCCAGAAGTGGGACTGTCTTTAGATTGATAAAGAGACACCTTTGATCAAAAAAGCTAAGAGACAGTGACCGGGGGCTAAGTTCAAGCCCCAGTATCAGCACACACAAACACACACACACACACACACACACACACATTTTCTCTCTCTCTTCTCTTTCTCTCTCTTCTTTTTCTCTCTCTCCCCCTCTCGCCCTCTCAATCTCTCTCCCTACCCCCTCTCTCTCTGTCTCTCTCTGTCTCTGTCTCTGTCTCTTTCTCCCTCTCCCTCTCCCTCTCTCAAAAGAAAGATTTGTGGGCTATTAAACAGTAGAGACATGCTTCATACTTTGCTGGCCAAAATACCAAACATCCTGGTTTTCTGTATTCATACAAAAGAAGTATTTGTAAGTCAAGAAAAACAATAGTCCTGTATTTCATAGACTACACCAAAAGTATCAGCCTTCAGTTAATGAGAGTGACGTCAATGTGGAGTGACTAAGAAATTGAGAGGACTTGAAACTAAGACATGTAAGGAGTTGGATAAGAAACTGAAATGAGCAACCCCCCCCCCCAAAACAAGAAACTTAGTAGGGACCTGAAAGATTTTTTTGACTATTTGGAGAATTGTGATCAGTAAAGAAGTTTTATTTGCTCATCATCAAGACTTATAATAGGAGAACTATAAGGAAGAAGTACACCTAGAAAAGCATCCCCTGATCTCCACAGAGAAAGTCTCTTTTAGACCTACAAGTAAGTTTGGTGCTTGTTGAAACAAAGATCAAACTGAATTTGTCTGTATGAACATGTCAGAAAACTTTGAAGTTCATCAAGGAAAGAATAGTACATTATTTATCTATTCCAGTATTCAGTATTTATGAAATAGAGTTTAATCAGAAAGAATTTTCAAGCAAGCAGACATTCAAAGCAGTATAAAGGGCCCAAATGCACACTTTCACTTAAGTAAATCAAGGACTAGTAGAAACCTAAAAATGCTGTTGTAGCTCTGCTTCCAGAATTCTGCAACTCAGTTGTCTATCTTGAAGTCTGGCATCTAAAGCCTAATTCCAACTCATATGTTTTTGACACACAAATATGTGTGTGGGAAAGGATGGGGGTTCTTCCTTCTTAAAAGAAAGAAAGTAAAAGAGAAACATAGAATTTGAAATAGCAGGGCTAGGGCTGGGAATGTGGTTTAGTGGTAGAGTGCTTGCCTACCACGTGTGAAGCCTTGGCTTCAATTCCTCAGTACCACATAAACAGAAAAAGCCACAAGTGGCACTGTGGCTCAACAGATAGAGTGCCAGCCTTGAGCAAAAGAAGGGACAGTGCACAGACCCTGAGTTCAAGCCCCAGGACTGGTTAAAAGAAAGATAGCAGACAACATTGTATGCCTAGTTTTTTTTTAGTACATTTAAGGCCCTAATTTCCTTACATAAATGTGTATATAAATTAATGAGGCTCCTCTCTCATATATATGTTTGATTTTTAAAAGAATCTCTCACTTTCTTTCTCTGTGTAGGTCAGTGAGTACACAAGAAATATGAAAGCTAGGCCCCAGTGGTTCAACCCTGTAATCCTAGCTACTTAGCAGTTGACATCACTGTTCGAAGCCAGCCCAGGTGGGAAAATCCATGAGATTCATAATCATGCCCAAAAAGCTGCAAGGGGAACTATGGCTCAAGTGGAGAGCATTAGCCTTGGGCAGAAAAGCTCAAGGGCAGCACCCAAGCTCTGTGTTTCAAGCCTCAGGACCAGCGCAAAAAGAAAAAAAGAACATATAGTAATTTTGCCCTGTGCAGCCTATGTGGTGTAGAAATTCATGAGGGCACTGTAACTGGGAAAATAGATGGGGATTTAAATTAGAAAACCCATTAAAATTATTATACACCATGATTACTTTGATTTGATTCCAGGAATTTAAGTATGGTTCTACATATGCAAATCAACATGTTATGTAACATATAAACAGAATAAAAGACAAAGGGCACATGATTTTCTCAACAGATGTAGAAAAACAATTTGACAATATTTAATATCTCTTCTTGATACAAGCTCTAAAGAAATGAATAGAAGAGACATTCCTCAATATACTATAGGCTACATAGGATAAACTTATAGACAACATTACAGGAAACAGAAAACCTGAAAGCACTTTCTCTGCACTTAAGAATGAGATAAGAGTTTCCACTCGCCTTACTCATATTCAGTACAGAACTTGAATTCCCAGCCAGAACAAAAGTCAAGAAAAAGAAATTAGAAAACAATATAAATAGGAAATGAAGAGCTCAAATTATCCTTATTTGCAGATAGAAAGATGATAGAGGAGTGACTCTGATCAAAGTATAATATATGTATATATGAAAGTATCATAATAAACCCCTGTATAATTAATATATACAAATAAAAATGTCTCCATCAGAAAGAATGACATTGCCCTATTTGTTAGGAAATGAAAGACTTGGAAAAAATTATATTAAGTGAAGTAAGCCAGGCCCAAAGAAACATAGGTCCATGGTTTCCCTTATTTGCAATAACTAGTAGTATATGTCTGAGTCAAGCAGAAAAGGTCAGATAAGTTGATGTTGGGGAAATGAACCCCAAGATAAGTATTCAATTTTTTTTGTTTTTTTGTTTTTTTTCTTTCATGCAACTGTTTCTAACATATTTATAAGATTATTTCTATGTTGCTTTGTATGTCCCTCCCCCACTGTATAACCCATGCTTTCACTGTTTTTGATGTAGGTATAATTTGTGGAGAGGAAGGGCAAAAACAAATCATTTAACTAGGGATACAGGTGAGCCCATTGCAACAATGAGATGTACAAGTTGTTATGTCAAAAAACGAACTTTACAACTTTGGTGGGGGTGGGGGTGGGGGGGAGAGGGGGAGTATGGGAAGGGATGGGAAGGGGAAACAAAGAGGAGGCAACAATGCTTGATAAGAAATGTACTCGTTATCTTGTCCATGTAATTGTAACTCCTCTGTACGGTATTCTCATAATAAAAAAAGAATAGATGCATTTTAAAGGATTTATAGTTCACAAGGATAGGGAAAATTGTATTAAATATGTGAAAAAAAATCTGAGAAAGGACGTTTATTGAATGGTATTACATACAATAAAAGACATACAATACAAAGTTTAAATATGAACCAATCAAGCACTTGTTTAATAAAGGAAATATATATGCATATATAACATAACATTTAACATTTTGGGAGGTAGTTTTTATTTAATGAGTCTGGTTTTTATAACACGATTTTCTTAAATCTAAGAAAATAGCTAAGTACAAAGCTCTTATATACACCTTCTTTCACAATGCAAACTCTCCCCAGTGTCAACATTCAATGAATAAACCTACATTAGCAGGTCATTATCACTCAAACTACACATATTACTTTCAGATTCACTCAGGCTCTATGTTCTTTGGGTTTTGATGAATATGATTATTTCAGTCCAGCATTATAACATCATACAGGAAAGTTCACTGCCTTAAAAATCATCTATACTGGGGCTGGGAAGGTGGTTCAGTGGTAAAGCGCTTGCCTTGCATGCATGAGGCCCTGGGTTCGATTCCTTAGCACCACATACGCAAAAAAGAAAAAAGCCGGAAGTGGCACTGTGGCTCAAGTGGTAGAGCGCTAGCCTTGAGCTGAAGAGCTGAGGGACAGCGCCCAGGCCCAGAGTCCAGGCCCCATGACCGGACCAAAAAAAAAAAATCATTTATACTTTGCTAACCATATTCTTCTCTCTTCAAGACTCTAGAAATCATGGATTTATTCTTACTTTTATTTCTATTTTGAGTTAGTACTAGGGCTTCAATTCAGGGCCTGAACTCTTGCTTGACATTTTCACACAAGGCTGGTTCTCTACCACTGAGTCACACCTCCACTTGCAGCATTATGCTAGTTAATTAGAGCTAAGAGTCTCTTGGACTTTTCTTCTCAGGCTAGCTTTGAACCTTGATCCTCAGATCTCCCTTATGCATAGTGACAGAATTACAGCCATGGGTCCCCCAGGGCCTACTGTATTTTTATTTTTGCCTTTTCCAGGATGTCATACAGTAGGAATCATAAGATATAGACTTGTCAAATTGACTTCTTAAAGTCAATAATATTCATCAAAAGTTACTCCATGTATTTTCATATCTTGATAACTCATTTACCAAATTCAATTGGATTTACCACACTCTCCATTTGCCTACAGAATTGCATTATGGCATTTTCCAAGTTTGAGAAAGAATGAATAAAGTTGTTATAAACATCGGTGTTCAGGCTTTTATGGATATCAAAGTAAAATCATTTGTGTAAGTATCAGACAGCACAATTGCTAGGTCAGTTGGCAAGAGTGTGCACAGTAAAAAAAAATGCCAAATTGTTTGTCCAAGTGCCTGTGCCATTTTGTATGCCTGCCAGTACTAAATGAGTTCCTGTTAACCTATTTGGCATTTTCACTGTTTCAAAGTTTAACATTCAACAGAGTGTGATGGTATCTCATTGTTGTTTAAACCTGCAATTCCCAATGACATATGATACTCAATAATATTTTTGTTTATTTTTCATAAGGATATCTTATTTTTTGCAAACAAAATCATGTTTCATTATGAAATGCTAATAACATCATTTTATCCTGTTCTTTTGTTTCTTTAAAAAGGTTGACATACAAGGGTTGCAGTTACATAAGTCAGGTAATGACAGGTAATGTTTGACAATGTCACCTCTCCCCTCCTTTTCTCCCAGTTTTTCCCTCCTGACCCCTCCCTGACAAGTTGTATAGTTCATTTCCAACATGGTGTCTAGTGAGTGTCGCTACTGCAATTTTTCATCCCACCATTTCTGTGTTAAAATAGATAAACTTACACACAAGACAAAAGGTACAGAAATCAAAAACAGTGACAAAGAAGGGAAAAAAACAAAATAACAAAAAGTTCCTTGTTTCCATTTTTGAAGTTCATTTTGATAAACATCATTTCATATGATTTTATATGATATATGATATACACATAACTTTTTAGCCTTTGTGATCCTCTCCTGAGAATGTTCTCCTTCAGTCTGACTGTATAAATGTCTAGAGTCCTGTTAAATCCTGTTTAATTTAATCCAAATGTAACTTCTTGTCTTTTACTACTCAGTGTGTTTACTTATAGATTTATAGGCACATTCTAGTTATAACAAGTGAGGGAAACTATGCAACCTACATTTCTTTGGGTATTGTTTACTTCACTTAATAAGATTTTCCCCAAGACTTTCCATTTCCTTATGAATGGTGCAATATCATCTTTTTCTGATGGAAGCATGGAATTCCATTGTGTGTATATATACCAAATTTCTTGATCCATTCGTCTGCTGAAGGGCATCTGAGTTGATTCCATATCTTGGCTATGGTCAACAATGCTGGAGTGAACATGGTTGTGCTGGTAGCTTTAGTGTGGCCTTGTTTGTGGTCTATTGGGGAAATGCCCAGAAGTGAAATTGGTGGCTCATAGGGGAGTTCCATGGTTAGCCTTTTAAGGAACCTCCATACTGCTTTCCAGAGTAGTTGAACAAGTTTACATTCCCACCAACAACTTAGTAGTGTTCTTTTTTGGCCACATCCATATTAGCATCTGTTATTGTTAGTTTTCTTGATAATGGCCATTCTAACTGGGGTGAGGTAAAATCTCAATGTTGTTTTTTGCTGTTGATTTTGTTGGTTTGTTTGTTTTTGCCAGTCCTGAGGCTTGAACTCAGGGCCTGGGCACTGTCCCGAAGCTTCTTTTGCTCAAGGCTAGCATTCTACCGCTTGAGCCACAGTGTCCCTTCTGACTTATTCTGTGTATGTGGTACCAAGGAATCGAACCCAAGCTTCATGCATGTGAGGCAGGCACTCGACCACTAAATCACATTCCCAGTCCTCCATGTGGTTTTGATTTACATTTCTTTTATGGCCAGAAATGTTGGACATTTCTTCATGTGTCTATTGGCCCTTTTTATTTCTTCTTCAGCGAAGTCCTCTTTAAGTCTTTAACCCATTTATTCAATTGATTGTTATTTCTTTGAGAATTTGTTTTGGTGGGGTTTAATTCTTTGAGCTCTAAGTATATTTTAGATAGGAGGTCCTTATCTGAAGCATAGCTAGTAAAGGTCTCCCAATCTGTAAGCTTTCTATTTGTCTTGCTAGCTATACCCTTTGCCATGCAGAAATGCTACAGTTTAATGCAGTTCCATTCATATAGCCCTTCTTTGATTTGTTGTGTTTCTGGACCTTCACTTAAGAAGTTTTGACCTGTGCCAAAGAGCCTTAATGTGTCCCCTATCCTTTTCCTGTAATATTTTCAAGGTATCTGGCCTTACGTTGAGGTCTTTGTCTATTTGGAATTGACTCTGGTGCAGTTTCTAACTGCAGTTTTTTGTATGTGTATAGCACATGCCAGCACCCTCTGTTGAAGAGGTTGTATTTCTCCATCCTGTGTTTTTGGCTCCCATATCAACTATTAGGTCGCTATAGGTCTATGGGTTCATTTTACTTCTAGGTTGTCTATTCCATTGTTTCTCAAGCCTATTTTTGTTCCAGTACCAAGCTGTTTTGATTACTATAGCTTTGAAATAGAGTTTGAAGTTTGGTATTGATATATCTTCCTTCGTAGGGTTAGTTTTGTTATTTTGTTCATTGTTCAATTTTGTTTTCTTATTTTCTTAAGAGTTGGTTTTATATTTTGGATATAAAGTTTTTAAATATGTCTTATATGGACTTTTCTTATTACATGATTTACATGTTCATTATCTTTAAGTCATTATTAAAACAATTCTAAGACAGATTTTTAACAAATTTTAACAAAATTAGTAACAAAACTTACTTATGTATCCTTCATGAGTATGTTTTTGGTGTTGTATCTCCAACTCATAAGTGGTTAGACTTTTTTCTGTGTTATCTTCTGGCAAATTTACTGTCTTATATTTTATATTTAAGACTATGGTTAATTTTGAATTAATTGTTATAAATGGTGTATGGTCTGTGTCTACTTTTTTGCATGTGGATTTCTAATTGTTCCAGAAATACTTATTACAAAAGCTCTGTCTATTGAATTTTTCTTGCATCTTTTTCAAAGTTCAATTAGCTGTCTTTGTTGGCTCTAATTTTGAGATATCTCCTCTGTTCTATTGATCTATTTGTTATTTTGGCAATGATATGTTATTATTATTAGTTTTATAATGGGCAGTATCATAGAATCAGCTGTGCTTCTGTGCCATGTTAGCTATTCTGGGTCTTTTGACTTTTCATGTTAACTTTAAAGTTTGTTAAAAGTTCACAAAATGACTACTGGGACTTTTTTGTTATAATTACATTAAATTTATAAATCAAACAAAAATGACAGCTTAACAACTTTTGATCTTTGTATCTAGGAACCATGAAATCTCTCCATCTATTTACATATGCTTTTACATCTTTCATCAGTTTAGTTTTCTTCAAATAAATAAAGTACATTATTTTACATTTATACCCATTTCATTGTTTTGGTAATAATAAAAATGGAATTGTGTTTTTAATTTTTAATTCTAAGTGTACGTTGCTGGAATATAAGAAGCAACTGCTTTTGAATATTAGTATTGTATTCACTACTAACATGTCTTGCCACTTTAAAAATGAATTATTAGTTCCAGAAGTTTTGCCATGTCTTTTGGATTTTCTACATTGATGGTTATATTATCTACAAATATAAATGGTTCTATTACTTTGTTGCGAATCTGTATTCCTTTTATTATCTTCTCTTGAATTACATCATTTTCTAGGACTTATAGTACAGTATTGAATAGGAGTGGTAAGAGGTTGCTTTCTTATGATATTTCTAATCTTAGGGAGAAAGCATGTAGTTTCACTTTACTAGTATAATGCTATCTGAAGATATTATTGAGATATACTTTATCAAGAAGAAATTTTTCTTTCCTAGTGTGCTGACAGTTTTTATCAGTAATGGATAATGTATGAGCTCTTATCAGATTCTTTCTCTGCAACAATTCAGTCTGATTTTCTTCTTGGCCTGTTGATATAGTGAGTTATAACGAGTAATTTTGAAATGGGTCAGCCCTATATAACTAAATAAATCTTATTTGTTTGTAGCTCTAATTTTTTTAATATTTGTTGATTTCATTTGTTAATATTTTGCTGAATTTGTTGCATCTATCATCATGGGAGATATTGAGTTGTAGTTTTCTTTTCTTAAAGTATTTTCATCTGGATTTTGCTTCCATTTTTTGGATGGGGACACAACAAATTCGTATCATTTCTTCCATAAATATTTGGTAGAAGTCACCAGTGAACCCATCTGTCCTGATGCTTTCTTGTTTAGAAGATTATCATTAATTCAATTTGTTTAACAAATATAGCCCTATCTAGATCACACCTTAGTGATTTTGGAATCTCATTAAATATCGCAGTTTTGGTTAGGAACTGAGTGTGTGCCAGCTCTATCTGAAGCAGGATTGTCAGGTGTTGTCATTTTACCACCACCTTGGAACCTCCTGTGAACAAAATCTGGGATAAAACTCTCCCTCATGTACTGCATGGATTGGTAGTTTTATTTATCCTCATATGTCTCTGGTTATACACAGCTTTTTTCTTCCTTACTTTCTTTTCTTTCTTTGTGCCAGTCCTGGGGCTTGAATTTAGGGCCTAGTCCCTGCCCTTGAGTTTTTGCTCAAGGCTGGTGCTCTACTACTTAAACTATAACTTCATGTCTGGATTTTTGAGTAGTGTATTGGTGATAAAAGTCTCATGGACTTTCCTGCCATAGCTGGCTTTGAACCACAGCCCTCAGATTTCAGCCTCCTGATTAGCTAGGATTACAGGCATGAGACACTGCTGCCTGTCAGGAACTGTTTCCCAAGTTATATGAGCTATACAGACACAGAGAAGGCAGCATCTTACTAAGTCATCTTCAACACACCACAGGGTTAAAACAAACACCCGGACAAAAGAAGATAACCCTATGCAGATAAGTGCAGTTATCCCAACTTAAAAGAAATTTTCCAATTAATACTCCATAGAGTAACAATAGATCCTAGATTCATCAAATATTTATGGATCAGCTAAATTTCAACAATTCAAATGGAATCATCTGGAAGTCTATTTCAAGTTCAGCATATGTCTGATAAAGTTAAATCTGCAGAGTAAGAGACTAAGTTATCAGAAGACAGTTCTATTATTAGCAGCATCTTATTTTGCATTATTGTAAAGTGACACTCAGTATAAAATATCTCAGGCATAACCAGATAAAATCACTTTGATAAAATGTCCATGTGAGAGCCTGGTTTAACTGAAATGTACACACAATTTGCTACATCAATCCCATGAGTGCTAAAGATGTCCTATGTGTTTTGATACCACTATCATGTGTGATTCCTAGTAAGAATGAACATTCCATTCCAAGAGCCATTCATTCTGATTCAGCCATCATCCATGGCTAAATTTGCAGTAGAGGGTTATTCTTTTGATACAGTTTTTTTAAAGCTTATACATACTTGAGAAACTAATCATTCCTAGTTGAATGAGGCAGATAATATTTGAAAGCAAGGGTGCCTAACCCACAGTGCACATGACTTGATCCATCTCGGAACACACACCTTCCTTTTCCTATTCACCAAGGTCCAGACTACCTCTACAAGAGAAACTCATTCTAAGAATGCAGTCCTTGCCATTCAGTCAGTCCCCAAATCCCCGAGGGTGTGTGCTCTGTTGATGCACTGCACTAATATTGAGTGTACACTTGTGAGTAAGATAAACATGATTCCTAGCAAAAACCTTAAAAGGTCAAAACTCTAGTAAAAGTTGACAGAGTGCACATGCAAATGTGGAGTTGTGAGGTAAAAACAATTTATATGCATCATCATATCCTTCCATTCCTGGTAATTTCTGCATGGCCATTCAGACAAACCTTAGCTCTAATTGTATGATAATTCAAAGCAGAATCAGCTACTGCCTTAAGGGTAGGAAGTTTCCAGCCAATGAGGGGCTCAGGTATTAGTTGATCAGAGGAAGAGGACTCAAGTTTAAGTCTGGTTTTAGATGGGAAAACCTCTAAAATTCCTAGCCTTTCTGCTCATTTGAAGCCTGGTGGAATTTTTCTTCTCTATCAGGAACTTCACATCTGCCTCACTCACATTATTCTGACATCCATCTGTGGTGTTGGTTATGCACATTCTGGGCTGCTATGCAACACATTGTCTGCCATTTCCCCTTCTCTATCTCTTAACTGGTACATACATTTTGTATGCGCAAACCTATCTCGTACTCTAAGATCAGGATTCTGATTTCTTATAAGCAAATGTCTGAGTCATTTGAAGGTGTTCAACACATATTTGGTGAGCTCTGTTATACAGCCAGTCTTACTCCTTTCTACTCCACAACACAACCATTTTCAGTGTGCTCACATTCCCTCAAAGACACAATGGCCAATCTCACTCTCTAAATTTATTCTCCTCACCCAATTTGAGATTTCCTCACCTTCCCCCCCCAAAAAATGCTTTGAATGTTTCATGTGTGTCACACCCTGTGCCAAGGCCAGACAAAATATCTTCCCAACGCTTCCTCACAGTATACATTCTAGAGAAGCAATTAAGTAAGAAATAGAAACTGGAACAGTGAATGATGATGAGATAAGTAGACAGAGGTGCTTTAGCAACTGAGAGATAGCTACTGCCCAATCTCATAGATGGAAAATTCCTCAGCAGAGGAGATGGCCCTGTCACTGAACCCTGCAGTCACAAGGGTCAGTCAGTCCAATGCAAGGGAAAGATTCTTGGATGTAAGCCCTTCTCATCCCTCTTTCCACTTCAAGGTCCATCTTCTGTGGGAAGACAACCTCCATACTTCCCAACCTCTTAGGACCTCACTTAGCATTGTCTTTTTTGTCCTTATGTAGCTATGTTGTATATGACTACTGTTACAGTAAGAAATGGACACAATTGGCTCTCTGACAATTCTCCATGGGATACCAGCACAACCATGTTCTTTGCAGCATTATTTACCATAGCTACTCCTACTACTCCTATTACCATAGCTACTCCTACTCCTACTCCTACTCTTACTACCATAGCTACTCCTAGCTACTCAAGAGGCTGAGATCTGAGGATCACAGTGCAAAGCCAACTTGGGCAGGCAAGTCCGTGAGACTCTTATCTCCAATTAACCACCAGAAAATCAGAAGTGGCGCTGTAGCTCAAGTGGTAGAATGCCAACCTTGAGCTGAAAAGCTGAGGGACAGTGCTCAGGCCAAGAGTTCAAGCCCCATGACCGACAAAAAAAAAGAAGATGTGATATAAATATATAATGGACTTCTATCCTTCCATCAGAAAGAATGGCATTGCCCCATTAGACCTGGAAAAATTATATTAAGTGAAGTAAGCCAGACTCAAAGAAAACTAGGTTGTATGGTTTCCCTCTTTGTAATAACTAGAATATGTCTATGATGTTCTTAACAAAGGATCTCAATAACTCAATTGTTAAGCACATAGGACCATATGTAACGAAGCATATTAACATGAACTCCAAGAATTGTAGTTCATGAATGTACTTAGTTCTTCTTTTGTTGTTTCTTAGTTTTTTGTACCTTTTGTCTAGCATATAAGTTTATTCGATCTGTGGGAGGGAAAAGGAATCAAAGCAACAGCATGACAAGTATGAACTAATGCAACAGAGATACTCAACATTAAGTTGCAAATGAACTCTAGAATTTGGGGAGAGGGGAGTAGGAAGGGTAAGCAGGAGAAAATGAGGGATGGGGTAAGAGTGTTTTAAAATAAATGTACTCATTACCTTACTTATGTAACTGTAAACCCCTGCTCATCACCTTTTCAATAAAGTTTTAAAAAAAAGGAGAAAGAGGAAAAGGAAGAGGAGAAGGAAGGAAGGAAGTTGTGAAGGGAGTAGAAAGGCAAGAAGGCAGGAATGCAAAAAGGAAGGAAAGCAGGAAAAAAAAGGCCAAAGCAGGAAGGCAGGAAAGAAAGAAGAAGGAAGATAGGCAGAAAGGAAGGTAGGGAGGAAGGAAGGCAGGGAGAGAGGGTGGAAGAGACAGAGGGAAGAAGGAAATAATGGAGGGAGGGATGGTGGGAGGGAAGGAGTGGGAGGGAGGGAAAAAACATAAAAGAAAAACATAAAGCACAAGCTGAATATAATGGCATACACCTATAATATTACACTCAGGAGGCTGAGGTAGAAAGATCACAAGTCCCAGGACTGCTACACAACAAAAATTTCTTTCAAACATAAATAAGTGAAATACAGATATCCCAATCTATTTGTGCCCATATAAATTCAATAGAAAATATATTTTCTACAAACAAATCTACTGTCCAACCAAGCCTGGGAAATAACCACACATCACTCCTTTAGCATGTCCCACACACAACTATCTTTATTGTCTAAGGAAATGTTAATGCTACTTCCTCACCTCACTTAGAATCTTTTCAGTCTTGAACTAACATCAATTTTTGTCATATCCACTGTCAACCCTCATTCTAGCACAATACTGTCATTATAATAAGTATTCAGTAAATACTTTAAGTCAATGAAGAATGGATATGCATAAAAGTCCAAAACAATAGAAACAGAGAGGCATTTTTTTCTTTTCAACACTAACATTATTCTATTTCACTGAATAATTCTGAGCTGTGACACTTATATAATGTTTTACAAGTTAAAAACTGTCTTCTAAAATGTCACTGTAATTTTTCCAGTGATCCCATGGGGTGGGAAGGCAGAAAAATTAGTATTATCATTGCCACTACAAGTTATAAATTAACAAATCTAATTAGTCAAGCTAATTAAAAGACTAAGATTATACAATATTAGGCATCTTTCCCATGTTTAAAAGAAGATCAAAGTCAAGTCTGAAAAGTTTAAAAAGCTTTCTCCCTTTCTTGCGCATCTCATGAATTTATCAAAACGTTTTAAGTAAATATGCTGTAAATATTGTAAATATTGGGGATGGAAATAAATTTCATGAAAGGCATGTACTCATCCATGAGCTAGGCAGTGATGAATTTGTAGATATCAGGGTATTATTCCAGTCTGGCCACAGGAGATAAATGTTTGCATTTGACAGACAGAAATGGGATGATGATGACAGATAAAGGCCCAGGAGTCTGAGGCAGATTTTGTCACTGCCTTCTGTGTCATGATTAATGGAAACTTTTTACACAGTGATATTTAATCTCTGGGCTTGGTGAGGTAAATTTAAACATACAAGCAGCCAACAAAACTTGACATCAAAGATATGATCTTGTATTGCAGGCTCTGGTCCCCGGAGAATATGTAAATGAGAGAAACTGGGACAGTATAAAGTTACAGAGGATTGTGGGCAATCACCCTTCCTGTGACACTAACCCTTTAATTTTAGTATGATTTGAAAAAGGCATGAAACCAGTCTGTTGATTCCCTGTGCAATGTTCTTACCCTGAAAGATAGCATAGCCATAGATTGGATTACTCTTTGCAAGCTTGGGGTTCTCAATGTATATGGGAACATAGAGCAGGAAAAAGATACTTTCAGGTTTTATCACAAGGTTGCTGGATCACAGGCATATGAAAGAAATGCAACATTGCTTGGGAACTGTGTCTATCAGAGTCTGGAAGACTCAAGCTATCTAGCCAAGAA
This sequence comes from Dipodomys ordii, assembly GCF_000151885.1. Lineage (NCBI taxonomy): Eukaryota > Metazoa > Chordata > Mammalia > Rodentia > Heteromyidae > Dipodomys > Dipodomys ordii. The sequence goes on along the minus strand of NW_012267238.1, from coordinate 15,639,465 downwards.
GATGTCAGTCATGTTAACTAGCAGTTCAGAGCCCCAGGACTCCTCAGCTCCTCCCTGCTGTTCTCAGCATTGGCTCACCAGCCAATGGTTTCCCAAAGCAAATAGCCTTTTCTTCTTTCTCAGACTGTGGCCCAAGTGTTTAATCTAGTCTTTGCTTTTTCCCCCGACTATTGTGCTTCATTTGATTCTTCATTCCTTCATTTGTTTTATGGGGAGGGAATGAGAGAGGGAAGACCATTGTAACAGCCAATGATTTCCTCTTTTCATGTTTTACTCTCTGTTTTGCCTTCTACCTTCCTGCATGAGATATCCTTCTAAAAGTAGATATAACAAGTTGCTTCTCTGCTTAAAATCTCTCAAAGGTGCTCTTACTTGAAGAGAGTGACAGAGAGACAGAGACACAGAGAGGATCCCAAGTTGCTCACTTACATATGAAGTCCTTGATACTCTGAAACCAACCTAATTGTCTAATCTTAGCTGCCTTTTGTCTTCCTGCACCCTCTTGTTCAGCACTCTCTGGGCCCTGTGAGCTCATGTTCCATTTAACATCCCTCCTGTCCACATCCTACTCCTCCATGCCCCGGGCCTTTGCTCCTAACTAATAACCTCATGCCTTGACAGTTTGCTCTGCTTGAAATGAAATACAGCTTGAGCATATTTCCAAGCCTCCTTCAGAACTGGGGAAAGAACAGCAAATAGTGAGTTCTTGCTTTAGGAGTACCAATAAGTTGTGACATGTTCCATTTCCAGGATTAGTCTATGAAAACATATCCCTCTGTGATATTCCATGTACTTTCCCCCAAGCCAGTGGCTATAAAACTAGCTGCTGATGAACATAAGTGCATAAAAGGCTTACAAAAAAGGAGAGAGAGTTTGAATAATGCTGTTGCCATTATTGCATTTGAGAAATTCAAAATATAGCTCAGGCTATTCTGGTTACTGGCACACACAATTGTTTCTAAAGAATTGCATATTATTTAATGATTCATGAAAAGCTGTTATGTGTCAAGCAATGAGCTTGGTGCTAGGGAATAAACCTTGAATTATGACATGGGCTCTACCATCAACATACTCAAAAATCAATGAAACAGACAAAGAAGAAACACCTGAAATAGAACAGAATGGAATACGTGCTTTTATAGAATGATGGGTATATTCATATATGTGTGTGTATTCATCATATATATGCCAATCAAATAAATTCTCATTTATATCTCATATATATACATATATATGTATATGCATGTACATATATATATGAAATTGGCTTACATTAGCTTACATTGTCAGAGGTTAGCCCAACATTGGCTAGTTGACTGAAGACTGGGAAAACTTAGTAGTCACTCAGTTACTCAGCGCAAGAAGCTGTAGCATCAAAGTAAAAAGCAATGATAAAATCTCAGTCTAGGGCAGAAGGCCTGGAAGCTCCCTGGAGAGTGACTGGTGTGATCACACATGGAAAGTTTCAAGAAGATGGAGTCAGAAGTCTTCAGGCAATGGCAGCAATAGATCTATGTGCTCAGGAAGAGTGGAGCTTGCAAATCGTGGATGGCTTTCTCCTCTTCTACCTCTACCTCTCCAGGCTTCCATCCTATTCAACAGTGTTGTCAACATTTGTGGTGGGTCTGAAAGCCTCAGTTGCTGCCTCACGTGTTAATCATCTCTGGAAATGTCCTCACCTACACACTTGAAGTATCTTTTAGTAGTCTCCTAGATATCTCTCCATCCAATCAAGTTCACTATCAAAAGTAATTACCATAAGAAGGCAGAAAGGGAAGGGAACTCAGAGATTTTTGTCTTTAAGTCAATATAAGGCGGTTGGGCCTTCCTTCTCTAGCTGGCCATCACTGAAATTTCAACTCTAATTCCACAGAGTCTGGAAGGCAGAAGCCCTGTTCAGAGGAATTGACTGGGACATATAGTAAAGATTTTATGGTAGCTTGAGTTTACTTAGGCTTTAGGGAAAGATAGGATCATATCATAGATGGGATCTGCTGGAGTTAGAAATTAGTAAGTCTTTAAGTCTTTGTAAACCAGGTTGAACCCTCATCAAGACGAGAGCTCAGGAGTGGGTAACAATGCTTGATAGGAAATGGACTCATTACCTTGCTCATGTAACTGTAACCCCTCTGTACAGAATCTTTACAATAAAATATATATATTTAATTTTTTTAAAGAAGAAGAGAGCAAAGAGGTGCCTGACTCATTTAGTCAAGGAGAGAATCTCCTAGTATACTTGTTTGTGATGTGTGCCCAGCTAGCTGCGTTAAAACCAATCATCAGTCTACTCACACCTATGTGCTTGTTTAGTCCATTTGAATTCCCTATTATAACTAATCATTTCATTAAGTTCTGAGCAAAATTATCCAAGTCCAATGTGAAAAGGAAGAGAATTGTTTCTGTAAAATTTAAGTTTATAACTTTGGTCAAACTTGATCAAGGTATGAAAGTTATGACAATAAACAATGGAAAAATCAAAGGATTGATTTGTGAATATCTTTGTAAGAATGGGGAACTGTTCTTCTTCCAGAGCCATTGGTATGTGATGTTAGCTTGTATTGGTATTTATGTTGTTATGAAATTAAAATTCCTCAAACTTTGTGTATGTGTATGCTAGTACTGGGGCTTGAACTCAGGACCTGGCACTATCCCTTAGTTTTTAGCTCAAGGATCATGGTCAGTCTACCACTTGAGCCACAGTCCCACTTCTGGCTTTTTGGTGGTTAAACTTGAAAATAAGAGTCTTGTTGACTTTTCTTCCCACCCTGGATTTGAATTGTGATCCTCAGGCCTCAGCTTTCTAAATAGCTAGGATTAATGGTGGGAGTCACCAGCACCCACTAAGTTCCTAGATTTATTGAATTTCAAATCCTACCTGTGATTGCCTTGGTAGAGCCAGATCAAATAATTTTGAGGGCATTAAATGGCCTGTGTGTGAGACATTCTTAACCTCTGAGGGAACAAATGCTTCAAGATAGAATAATGCAATGCATGCCTTGCTATAAATAAATAAATAACATGAAATTCCAGTATAGCATATGACTAAAGAAAGGCAACTCGGAATTCCTATCTGGGGTGAACTGAAGATAGAGCAATCTCAGAGCCAGAGCAGCTAACAAACACCGGAAACATTAGCATCATACCAGTTGAGTGGCTGTTCCTGGCTTCTCCTTCACCCCGCTCCCCACTTCTTTGAGGTATGGTTTATTATCTACAGAGGCATTATTATCATCTATCTTCAGCCATTCTGAGACAGCCTATGTGTCCAAAGTAGCATTTTAAAGTTAATTTTCACAGTATCCTGTGCATTCAAGCTCATTATCTACAATTTAAGGAGACTGAAGAAAAGATGCCCTTGGCAAATCTTCCACTCAGGACTCTTCTGTACATTCGAGATGTATTGATCCTCATGCTTAAGGAACTTTTTGAATCAAAACCTATCACAATGCTTGGCACAGATTAATACATACTACTAATTACTATTAGGAAACTATCTTAACATTTCTTTTATTTAATCTCATGGTTATCCATTCTTTTATGCATTCTTTTATTTAATCTCATGGTTATCCATTGAGGAAAATGGTAAAAAGCCCCAAGTGATAAATCAGGAAGCAAGGCTTGGAGACATTTGATGACTCAGATTATTCTGTCCCCAAACCCAGGCTCCCCCACCTCAGCACACCCCATCTTTTCTTCCTCTGTGCCATACCTTCAGTAGATGCCTCTCTTAAGTCGTATTATAAAGTGTCTGTGCTCTTTGCTTCTTGTATCAACAAAACTCACTCCATATTATAATGTCCTAGTGGGTTATAATTAAGCCCTGCAGCTTGCCAACTGGGCCAAAAATGGCTTGTCTTCCTTTTCCCTCTCTCCTCAGCAGTCAGGGCTTTACCATCTGCCACTCAGCAAGAGAGCTTGGCATCACTCTCTGCTTGGAGGAGCAAGCCTAAGGCAGTCTGCCGCCAAGAAACTGTGCTTAGAGAAGATTCAGTCAGCATCGTCAGCCCTGACAACTCTGACCCCTTAATACCTACCTGCCAGCTTTCGGGAGCTGCCTTCATTCTGAAGCACTTAATGAACTAGGTCTTTAAGCCCCCAGCACAGGAAGAAAGTGCTCATCCTGCTGACTTGAAGGTCTATAGAACTCACAACCCATCCAGGCTCTGAGTCACATCAGCAGCTGTCTGGCAGGAAAGTTCCATTAGGCAGAATGGTCAAGCTAGGAAGACTCGTAACAGCAAAAGCACAGGCTCTGCTTTGCCGAGGATCCAATCTATCACTGCCAGGCCAGAATTTAAGGCCAGACAATTAGAAATTGTGCAAAAAAGTTAAGAGGTGCTAAGAGCCACTAGGATTTTGAACATTATCCAATCCAACCTTGTTTTACAAATGAGGAAACTCCATTGCTTGTGGAATCTACCCCTAACATTTTTTTAAATCTCAGATTAGACAATGTTACTTCAAAAAGCTGATTTATCAAGCTAAGATATAGTCTGTCTATCTCTGTCTCGGTCTCTCGCTGTGTCTTGTGACTGTCTCTCATCTGTGTGTGTGTGTGTGTGTGTGTGTGTCAGAATCAGGCTTAAAATTAGATGCCCTCTCTATTGTTTGGCTTTTTCTGCTCAAAGCTGCCACTAGAACCAAATCTCTACTTCTAGCTTTTTGCTGGTTAATTGAAGCTAAAACTGCCACAGACTTTTCTGCTTAAGATACCTTCAGACTATGATTCCCAGATCTTAGGCTCTTGAGTGGCTATGATTACAGGTGTGAGGACACTGCTAAGATAGAATTTCTTGATGTATATGCCCTTGGTCCAACCTACATTCTCCCAATATTTGTCCACCATTTTGCCTCATGCCAACCACCCCACTATACTTGAAGTTCCTTCCTAGTCCATCTCTGCAATTGCAACTCTAACATCTTGGAAAGTACTTGGCATTTGAAAGACATTTAGTAAACACTAGTTGAATAATTGAGCAGAAACCCACTGAAGGTGTCCCAGAAACTGAGACTCGGGATTCAACAGGTAAAGTTGAATCAGACGTTCTTTCCCTAAATCCTCTCCTCACATAGACCATGTGTTCACATGACCATTTGTCTTCCAAGAGATCACAACTTGTCACACCTAGGCCTTCCTGGAGGCCTCAGATCTCTCTATCCTCCTTCCAGCATGCTATAAGGCCATATCTCACAATCACACAGAGATTAATCCAAGAAATGAGTCTTATAGGGGTCCAGTGCCTAGCAACAACAGAAATATTGTTCCCTCATATATTCTCATAAACAGAGACAATTGGAGATATGACAACATGCTTTCACCAGTCTCTAACTATGTTCATTTCTCCAGGATTTCATCACCACAACAGTTTTGGAGTTAGGTGGCGGATTATTCTTCAGTTCCTATTTGCCTGATATTTCCTCATGATGATATTCAGAATGTACTTCCCCAGTTTTTCTTCATTATATTCAGAAATAAAACAAATAGTCTTTTGTTAAAAAATACATTTTTAGGGGCTGGGAAGGTAGCTCAGTGGTAGAGCGCTTGCCTTGCATGCCTGAGGCCCTGGGTTCGATTCCTCAGCACCACATAAGCAGAAAAAAATACATTTTTATTGTAAAAATACTGTAGAGAGGGGTTACAGTTACATGAGCAAAGTAATGAGTACATTTCCTATCAAGCATTATTACCTCCTCCTCTGTTTTTCCCCTACACTCCCTTCCCTCCCACCTCCACAAATATTCTTTGGCCTTCTCAGTAGATCATTCTATGGATTGCACAATGTCAGTAATTGCATATCATTTTAGACTTCTCATGGGGTATATGTGTTTACATCTCTTCACCCAGGGCAGGATGACAGATTTTAACCAACAGTATAACAAAGCATGCTGTTGGTTAACAAGACCATAAGACCCTCTCATTTCATAGTAAAAAAAAAAAAAAAGACCAATGCTGTCTGCTTTGAGAAGGTCCTGAAATTATGAGTGCTGTCCCAACTTGAGCTCAGAGTTTACCCAGTCTTAGTTTAATAAAAGAAACCTAAGGAATACATATGTCAGGAATTAATCATTTATAGCGTACCTGTCACACACCTCTCACCCAAAGAAACCAAAAGAAGAGACTAGATGGGGTCCATTGAAGGTAAAGAGAAACCACTGACTGATTTATGCACTGAGCAAAGAAGGTATATCTGGGTGTGTGTGGCTGTGCAGGGTCGGGGGTGCTTTGAATTTCACTTCACATTCACCAAAAACATTTTCAGGGGTGAATTTCATGAGCAAAAATAAATAAGTTTCCGTATTCATGCTAGAAATAGGCTTTTGAGGAAGTGTATGATTTTAATTAAAATGAAAATTTTCAAGTGAGTTGCTAAGAAACAAGACCTTATCTGTGCCATAGGAGCTCAGGCCAATAACATGTGGTAATAAATGGTTTCCTAGGAAACAATTCCTATGCCTTCTTAAATACTAATGCTGAGGAAAAATATGGTCTTCTTAATAGACGGACATGAGGACAGTTGGTCAAATGCTAATAGAGCAAATGAGCCAAGTAGGAAAATAAAATATGACAGTCAAATATTATCCTCAAATACAATAACCTCTTCGCAATCTCTTTTCTATTCTGTTTGATTCTGCTTCTTTAATATAAGCAGTGCATGTTTGGGGAAATTATTCAAATATTGAGAGAGAGAATAAAGTTAAAACTAGAATTATATTTGTTGTTCATCAGAATTACTCATTACTAACTGGTTCTTAGCTATTCTTGGAACCATTTTCTGTATTGACATGAGCACGTATCCCATATCTTTATTTTATACAACATAATAAAATATTCTGCTTGTTTTCTTCTCCCAGTGCATTAAAGATTTTCTGTGTTGAGTCACAGAGATCTACTTTAACCTGTTCACCACCTCCATCAAAGAGGAGGCAAAGCTGAGTGAGTGGAAGTTTTTATTCTTCATTTTCTAACATTGACTAGGAGTGTCTGCCTTCTCACACAAGAATGCAATAATATTTCCATGTTTAATTTTGTAGATTTATGTATGTCCATCTTTAGGATAAGTTCCTAAAGAAGACTAGCTAGGTCAAACTCGCACACATCTTGTTGTCACTATTGCAAAAATGACCCTCCAGATATCCCACACTAATGGGCTTCCCACCTGCAACATCAAATGCTTGCTATTTCTAGTCCCTACCCCAGTGCCTGGGCAACACTAAGAGTCATGGAACCTAAATATCCTCATCACTCTGTCAGGATTATATCACTCACTCATTGCCTTTTGCAGTTCTTCACTCTGAATTTACAGGATATATCCACTCATTGGCCATTTCCATTCCCTTCTCAATGGACTTGCTGTTTGTGGCTTTTTCCCACTTCTCTTTCTTATTAGCATATATTAGGTGTACAATAAGGGTTCATTGTGTCATTTCCATACATGTTAACAATTTATAATAATCTGCCCCCTTGTTGCTCTTCCTTGTCTTCTCGCCTTTCTTAAAACAACTTCAGCAGGTTTCATTGTTCAATTTGCAAACTACTTTGACCTTATTATCCTTCTTTACCTTGTTAGTTTATCTCCCTCTCACTGGTACCCACTCCTCCAACAGATTCTGTTTCTTTTGTCTCATTTTCTCCAACCCCCTATTGAAAGCTTTCACTGAGATCTTTGTATAATCTTCATTTGCAGATGCAAGTTGCTTCAGCTTCTTCATCCTCTATCTTCCTTTTTCTCTCTCACTCACCTCATCCTCCTAAATAGTCTCAAGTTAGGATTATGTTCTATGTATATAACTCACGTATAAACTCATGAATATGTACATGCCTATGAATATGTATGTGTTTTAGATCTAGCTTCCACCTATGAGGACAACATGCCATATTTGGCTTTTTGAGCTTGACTTACTCACTGGAGATGATATACTCCAATTCTACCCATTAACCTGCAAATAACATGGTTTCACTTCTATGACATGTATATATGCATATTTTGTGTATATGCATTTATCTATGCTGGACACCACTGCTAATTCCACTATTTGGCTATGTGAACAGTGCTACAATAAACACAGATATGCAGGTATCTCTATGGTATGTTGGTTTCTTCTCCTTTGTGAATATTCCCAATACTGGTTTTTCAAGGTCATAAGGAAGGTCTATTTATAGTTTTTTGAGGACCCTCCATATTGATTTCCATTGTAAGTGCAGTAATTTACACTCTCATCAACAGAGTATGAGTCCATTTTCCCCATATCCTCCCTGCCATTTGTAATTGTTTTTTTTTTTTTTTTTTTTGGGTCCGGTGGTGGGGCCTGAACTCTGGGCCTGGGCGCTGTCCCTCAGCTATTCAGCTCAAGGCTAGCGCTCTACCACTTGAGCCACAGCGCCACTTCCGGCTTTTTTGTTTTTGCTTATGTGGTGCTGAGGAATCGAACCCAGGGCCTCGGGCATGCAAGGCAAGCGCTCTACCACTGAGCCACCTTCCCAGCCCCTGTAATTGTTTTCTTGATGGTTGTTATTCTGACTAGAATGAGATGGGATCCTAGTGTGGTTATGATTTGTATTTTCTTTATGGCTAAGAATACTGAACACTTCTTCATGTATATATTAGCCATTTGTATTTCTTCTCAGGAGAACTGCCTATTCAATTTACTTGCCCATTTATTAATGTGTTATTGTGCTGTTTAATTTTTAGCAATATAGATTCTGAATATTAATCTTTTGACAGTTGGATAGCTGGTGAAGATTTTTCTCACATTGCATCTGTTGTCTCTTCATTCTAGTGGGGTTTTTTCTTTTGCTCTGCAGGAACTTTAATTCGATGTTTTCACATTCATCAATTCTTGTTCTTATTTTCTGTTCTTCACACTTTTCTATTATTATCTTTTTCTTATTGAAGTCTAAGTACACTTTCTTACTAAGGAAATAAGTTCTTATGAGTTGTGTGTGTGTGTGTTTATGCACGTGTTTATATGCATGTGTGTGTGTGTGTGTGTGTGTGTGTGTGTGTGTGTGTGTGCTCATGTAAGCACACATGCACGTACTAGTCCTAGGGCTTCAACTCAGGGGCTTGAACACTGTTCCTGAGTTTTTGTGCTCAAAATTAGTATTCTACCACTTTGAGCTACAGTTACATTTCTGGCTTTTTGTTATTAAATTGGAGATAAAGTCTTATAGACTTTACTGCCTGGGCTGGTTTTGAACCATGATCCTCAGATCACAAACTCCTGAGTAGCTAGGATTACAGACATGAGCCACTGAGACAGAGCCCTTTGTATTTTCAAATAGTTCTTTTGGTAGGGAGGAGGTTTAACCCAGGGTCTTTTGCTTTCCAAAGCAGAGTAGGTTGTCTGAGAAGTACCTAGACATGTGAGACATCCCAGCCAAGATCAGCACAGCTGTTGAGCTAACATTAAACTTATGAGCAATAAAAACTTTAGTTTCCAGGGGTGGTTATTTCTACCTCAGGGTGCAGCCTTGTCATTGTAAAGAATTATACTCACTTGGAGGGTTTCTGTCTTGCAAAGTTTAGTTGTTCCTTAAGCATACCCTTAGTCTACCTCATAAAGATCTCATTAGCCAGTCCTGTCCTGTCCTGTCCTGGACTCCAAGGTGGTTGCCAAATGACTAAAGAGAGGATGGCTTGGAAAAGAGACACACAAAATAGAGGCAGGAATGTCTAGCTTTTTCCTGTTTTAGTTCATTTGTGGGCCCAAGTAAGGAGTTAGTGCTTTCCATCAAAAGCAGCTTTGAAGCACCTGTTAAAGAAGATACAGTCTCCAAAGAGAATCTCCTTCTGAGGTACTAGGGCTTAGGACATTAACATAAGGATCAATGCAGGCACATTCACATGAGCTTACAGCAACACCTGACAAATATATGCATCCCACTCTCTCAGCTCATCCTCACCTGGCTCCATAGCATACCCAGCTGCTCTTTTCTTCTCCCCTCCTCCAAACCTCTCAACTCTTTCTAGTTTGTAATGTGTATTCCAGAACTATGGAAATCAGCCTCATCTCACCAAACTACAGTAATCCAGCTTTCCCACCAACTGCAAAGATCATGAGCTCCTATGTCCATGAGAACACAGTCCTGGTTCTAAGCTCTACCAATTCCACTGGTAGGATAAATTACCAAAACTCTTTGAGCACCCAGTTTCTTCATTTTATGGTAAAGATTTATTTTAAATATTAATAGTTACTTCTACACCCAGAAGTGAGAGCCAGGAGTCATCAAGGAACAGATTATACTATTACTAAGAAAAGAATTGCTGAGTGGTCTCACTGAATTTGGAAATGGAGAGAGTCCATACCCAAAGAACTGGAGGAAGAGTCTGTGAGTTAGCCTGTGGGTTGACAGGGCAAGGTATGGTTCATAACAAGGAGTTACCCAGTTACCCACATGTTTCTGAGACTGGGAAAGATCCCTAGCCTAAAAGCCTAGAAATCACTCCCTCTACCCTTTCCAGGCATAAGGCAAGACTTCACAAATCACTAGTAGTGAAGCAAAGTTTTTATTTCCAATCTATCACAAACTCATACTTGAGGCAAATGCAAATAAATGCATTATAAACTCAAAGGACGACTGAAATGCAAGGCACTTGTTTTTATTCCTAGACTCAGCAGACATGAAAATAGCTATGAAATTGCTGTCTCACATTTCATTATTATCAACTTGCTAAATTTATTTTTTTTCAATCTAGTAACAAAAAGTTTATGGACAGGCCTCTGTCCAAATGGTACATTTTGATTGGCACCAGGGTAAGTCTTCAGTTACTAGCGATTAGGGTAGAAATGTTAAAAATAGGATATTTAAACATTTAAAGGCAGTTTTTCTTGTCCATAGCAATAAAATAGACTTGAAATCAAATTTTGTCAAGAGAAGCCAAAATTATGCCTACTTACCTTTGAAATTCCAAGTGAGCAGTGTGAAAGGAGAGACTGGAATTTTGCTTTAAGAAGAATGTGTCCACTTTCTGCTGGATGTGAAAATTACCAATTTATAGTATCAGTGTATTGACTGCAACAGGATCTTCTATCTATCAACTGCTTAGAAAGGGAATTCACATGTATGATACACATATTTATGTCTCTCTTTGCTTAAAGTCACTTTTGGTTCCCTTTTTGGAGGTAAGGGATCTGCGGTAACAATAGAAATTAACACTCTTTAGCTTCCTCAGAGTTGGAGGAAGGGTGAGTGTTTTATAGACTTCCTAGTAGGAGTTTGTTTTTTCTAGGGACAGAGTAAAGGAAAAAAAGGCCTTGTTACATCTTGTTCAGAACTCATTGTCATCTTTATCTCCCATTAGCCAGTCTTTGTTTGGACCTGTTAAATCTAGAATTCTGAACCAGACAAAGACAGCAAGAGTTATAAGCACAGCCTTGGCCTTGTCTGCCTTGAGGACCCTGTAGCCTGCTGGGTGGTTTGGGTACCATATTTGCCATTAGTATTATAATATGAATTAAGGAAATATAGATATGTTTACTAATTACAATGACTAACAAGCTATTTCAAACTTCTGCATACCTTCATCTGTCCTTGAAATGCCTACAAGATATAAAATAATTACTCAATAAAGTAAGAATTCCAACTGCTAATGTGAATAAACAAGATTAAAGAGGGCTAGAAGAACAGAAAGAGCCTATCTTTGGAACATCTTGTTTTTCTGGTCATGGGGCTTAAATTCAGGGCATTGTTGTTGTTGTTGTGTTGTTGTTGTTGCTCAAGTCTAACTCCCTACCATTTTGAACCACAGCTCCATTTCCAGTTTTCTGATCAATAACTGAACATTAGAGTCTTACAGACTTTCCTGCACAGGCTGGCTTTGAACTGCGATCCTCAGACCTCAACTTTCAGCGTAGCTAGGATGACAGGCGTGAGCCACCAGCATCCAGCGCTCTGAAGCATCTTGAGATTGTAGCTTCTGTCCAGCAAGTGGACAGCAAGCTCTGTGTCTGCTCTGTGTTTGCAGTGATGAGTTTAACTGAGAATGCTTCAGTAGGTAAGTCACTCACTTCTTCTAGCCATGATAGAGTCTGGGACTACCCGTGGGGTAAGAGAAGTTGAGGGATTTGTGTTGCACTGAAAAGTCAATGGAAACACCAACAAAGCATCTAGACTAAGAGGAAAGTACATATGGAAACCAGAAGTCAAAGTGGAGAATCTTCCTGCACTTTCAGAAGAGACTCGCCATACCAGCTAGCCAGTAGACCACTCCACTGGGCAGCATGACTCCTTAGAAAACCAGACTCTTCCCTTGGCCAAAGCCCCCTCTGAGTGCCTCTCCCAGGCTCCCCTCCTAACACATGGCTCCAGCTCCTTCCATTGAGGCAGTCTTAGCAGCTGTGTGTCCAAAGCCCTCAGATGATCTGACCCATCCCAGGTGTTCCATGGCTGCCTTCATTGAAAACCACTTGTAATATCTAGGACCGTGAATTGTCCTGTCAGTCTTTTTGATGGGAGAAAAAAAGACAAGTGTGCTTGGTCCTGAGCAATTGGGGGTGGGGGAGGAGAACAAAGGTGTGGAGCAGTGTTCAGTAAGTTCAGGAAGAGAAGGCATATCTCACACACACACACACACACACACACACACACACACACTTTTATGCTTCCCCTCCCACCCAGATTTTCCCCTCTAATATTACCTTTCTGTTCACCATAGCACACTCCCATTCCATCCAAGTATCTCAGGAGGAAGGGTGGAGGAGAGGCAAGAGTTCCTTTCTGAGCAGAAAGAGCCCTGGCTTCTAATCCTGGCCTGCTGTGTCTTTAGAGCCATTCTTTCTGGGAGCAGAGAGTTGGCTATGGGGCTCCTACAATTATCTAGCATGACACAGACACAGGATCAGAGACAGTATATGTATATATGCATGAGTGTGTGTGTGTGTGTGTGTGTGTGTGTGTGCAAACACATGCATGTGAGGCAACTGTAATGAGTTGAATGTGAGCTCTACCTTTTTACAAAAGTTTAAGTATGCAAAACCAAGTTAAGCAGACACAACATTTGTATTTCTCACCTACTTAGCCATCTATGCTGGAGACGAGTAGAAGTGCTACAGGAGACTAAGGGATCACTCATATGCTTCAGGCATCCACTGGGGTCACACAGAATCCCAAAACATTAAGAAATGAACATGACATCCATCTTGATGGACAGGACCATGTTCAACCACAAGGTGTCACTGTCCTACTTTAAACATCTCATTCTCCAGCTCCAGGAAGATCTCTTCTGATTCTTGGAATTTAGATCCAGTTTGCATCCACCTTTCTAGAGTACTGTCTACAGGTGTCTGCTCCCCTCACCTCCCTGCCTTCCTGGTCTCTGAACTTAAACATCGCAATGTGGAACATGAGGTATACATCTGCCCACTAATGGGCAGCACCCAAGCCCAGCACCTTACATTCATTCTTTCAGTTGCAAACGTAATGAGTATATACTGTGTACCAAGCTCAGTGCTAGAAACTGAAGACTCAAAGAAGAAAAGCACTTCCCCTTGCCTCAAGAGCTCACAGCAGACATGTCAACCTTACTCTAGCCTCAGGAGGAAGCACTGAACTGAAGGACTCCATGTCCACCATATCAAGAGAAGCTCTCAGGCCTGCCTTTAGTGGGCAGAGGAGCTTCACGAAGAAAGAAGTGTTTGGGTTGAGTTTTGAAAAGATTAAATCATTTGATACATGAACCATTGGGATAACATCCCTCAAACAGCAGAGGCAAATAGGCCCACTGTTAAGCTTAAAGTAATCCTATTGAGACACTAAATTCTATGGAAATCCACTTGATCTAGTTACCCTGCTTGGGAGAAAGAGCAGGCTCCATTCTATACTTGCTGCCACCATGGAGAACAGAATGTGATTAATGCTTCTATGAAAACTGACCACTAGCCAGGTGCCGGTGGCTCACGCCTGTAATCCTAGCTACTCAGGAGGCTGAGATCTGAAGATCAAGGTTCAAACAGCCCAGGCAAGAAAAGTCGGTGAGACTCTTATCTCCAATAAACTACTCAGAAAACCAGAAGTGGCACTGTGGCTCAAGTGGTAGAGCGCTAGCTTTGAGCTGAAGAGCTGAGGGACAGCGCCTAAACCCAGAGTTCAAGCCCCACAACCGACAAAAGAAAAAAGAAAATTGACCACAAATGGAGGTGTATTTTGAGAGGAAGAGTGAACAATTTTACCTTATAAACTGAGCTAAGACATTGCAAAGACATTTAAGACATCTGTTCCAAAGGAGAAACTGAGGCACAAGCCCTAGTGAAAGATCATGCATGCCTTCTGAATCCTGCTGGATGCTTACTAGGGAGAGCCCATACTAGCTTCCTCCCTTTCTCCTATTAAATGATCTGCAGACACAGCATGTCTAGGGAATGGGCTTTTCACTGAATAGGTAGAGTTCACATTCAACTCATTTTATTTTTTACTTCCAGAGTCTCTTGCTACTCCTTTTTCAGGAACATTGCTCAGGGCATAAGAGGAACTAATAAGGTAATAGAACTTGGAAGCTGTGTGTTCTCAACCAAAGTCAAATTGAGGAACTGGGAGTGAGATCATCTATATGCTAATCTCACAATCTAGACCCAATGGCCTTTGGCAGAAGTTAAGCAGCTCCACAATCCATTCTCTGGGGTGATTTTTTTTTCTTCCCAGAAACGCATTATCAAGTGTTTGCTTCTGCCAAGATTTATCAAAGGCTTTGCCATCCAGAAGTACACATACCTGAGAGGGGTGGAAAGCTGGAAGAAGGAGCGTGGATGCTGTGAATGCTGGCTGGGGAGGCTTTGGCTAAGTGGGGGATGTAGGAGGCCAAAGTGGGCAGAAATCAGCTCTAAGGCAGACAGTGATCTCATCTTTTCTCTACTGAAATCCCTCCATCCATACCCCCATTTCTAATGGAATAAGCACCATGGTCCTTACCCTAGCATCCTTCACCATCACAGTCAGCCCTGACTTACTTATCCAAGCTGTACTCCCACTATTTTTTACTGCTTGCTTCACATCAGCCAAATGGGCCCACACACTCTCACCAGAAGGACTCCTCTGCCCTCAAACTCAGCTCCTAGAGGTCTCCCATGTACACACTTCCTGAAACACCCACCCCTCCAGGTGAACCATGCTCTTTGTTTCATTGATAAGCTCCCATTTAACCTTCACACACATTGCAAGTCTTTCTTGCCTGAGCTTGAGGACTCTTATGTTGAATATAACACAGCTATCATTTCTTATTACTGGGCTTGGAAATTCTAGTGTGTGGCTCCGAATTTAATGCTGGGTGTCACTGCCCAGCTTCAGCATAAACCTTGACATATGCTAGATACATAATTAACATCAAAGCACAGGTCTCAAAGGAAGATCCCCCCCCCCCCAAAAAAAGGAAGATCCTAGAGTCACTCACTTTTGTATCTCTGACCTTTTGACCAATATTGGCATGGGGAATGACTTAAACATGTGCTGCTTGAATTAGTACATGAGAAAATAAAGATATAATATAAAATAAACACTTGTGGGGTAGAAAGTTGGCTCAGTGGTAGAGTACTTGCCTCACATGCATGAGGCTCTGGGTTCGATTCCTCAGCACACGTAAGCAGAAAAAAAGCCAGAAGTGGCGCTGTGGCTCAAGTGCTTGGGCGCCAGTCTTGAGCTAAAGAGCTGAGGGACAATGCCCAGATCCAGAGTTCAAAACCCACAACTGACAAAAAAAATAAAAAAATAAACACTCATTAATTAATTTTATTTTAGTACAATTTAAATTCTTTATTCAATGAATTAGTAGAAAGGACTTTGTACTTTTAGGTAGAGGTAGACGTGTATGTCTGTGTCCATACTGAGCTTGAACTCAGGACCTTTCATTCTTGATCTTGCTTGGCTTTTTCCGCTCAATGCTGGGGCTCTATCACTTGAGCCACAACTCTATTTCTGGAGAGAAGAGTCTAACAGGCTTTCTAACTCAGGTGGCTTTAAATTGTGATACTCAGATCTCAGTAGCTACTATTACAGATATAAGCCACCATTCCCCAGCCCAAACTATGTACTCTTTGCATCTTGTACTTCTATTCTTGAATTCCTAGCTCCCTAAAAGGGATATATCCCTTTTATTATGTATATCTATATATGTGTGTGTGTGTGTGTGTGTGTGTGTATCCCGTGTGTGTGTGTGTGTGTGTGTGTGTGTGTGTGGATGGATAGATAGACAGATAGATAGATAGATGACAGATAGATAGTACTTCAACTGCTCTCTGGCTCTGTGGTTATCACGGCTTTCCTCCGTTGCAGAAGAAGTAAGTTAAGAGTAATCCATTTAATAGTGTTGATGTGTATCTACTATATGCCAGGCATGTGGTGACATCAGAGCTAGAGCAGTAAAAAAGACAATTTCAGTTTTTAGAACACAGATACTAAGCCAATAAATACCAAAGTGAAGTATGTCTCAGAAGCATAATAGAGGAACACCAAACAAGGAACTTAATGTAGTTATGAGGAGCTTAGGTAAGGTTTTCTATGAAAATATAACTAATCTAGGATAAAATGAATAGGCATTGGCCAGACTTAAAGAAGAGGGAGAAAAAAACAGAGATTAACCAGTTAGGTCAGACTGGATATGGTGATTTGCCTATAAATCTAGCACTCAGCAGACTAAGTCAGCAGGAGGTTACCTAGGGAAACCCTGTTGATAGGAAAAGGAGGAGTTGAGGCTGGAAAGGTGGCTCAGTGGTAAAGTGCTTGTCTTGCATGCATGAGGCCCTGAGTTTGATTCCTCAGCACCACATAAGCAGAAAAAGCTGGAAGTGGCGCTGTGGCTCAAGTTGTAAAGCGCTAGCCTTGAGCTGAAGAGCTGAGGGACAGTGCCCAGGCCCAGAGTTCAGGCCCCATGATGGACAGAAAAAGAAAAAAGGAGGAGTTATTAAGATAGGCACCCTAAAGATCCACTACCCCACCCCTGCCCCATTCCAGTCCAATAATTACAGCTACCTTTTTTCCCAAAGCATGTCTCTGATTCATTCCTGCAATCCACATTGCATATTTTATGTGAACACCAATTCTAAATGAAACTGAATGCTGAAAGGAGCCCAGCTCATACCATGGCAAACACTGTCTGGGAAATCCTTTAGTCTTGTTCTAACCTTTGGTTACTCCCTATTAGCCACAAGCCCCTGCCAAGATGGACCAGTGGTTTATCATGCATATTCATTATATTCTTCATTCTTCATTCAATCAACAAATATTTTCTAATCATACATAAAAAATTAGACATTGCAAATCTTTTTTAGGTCTTTTTTTGTCGTCAGTCCTGGGGCTTGAACGCAGTGCCTGGGTACTGTCCTTGAGCTGCTTTTGCTCAAGGCTGGCACTCTACCACTTGAGCCACAGTGCCACTTCTGGCTTTTTCTGTTTATGTGGTTCTGAGGAATCGAACCCGGGGCTTTGTGCATGCAAGGCAAGCACTCTACCACTAAGCTACATTCCCAGCCCAGACATTGAAAATCTTGTCTAAACATGGAGATACATTTTATGTATCTTCTCTCTTCATTAGTTGAAGAAAGCCAGCAGAGCTATAAGTCTCTGCTTTAAATACAGCAATAAAACTGTTCTTTTAACTGTGAAGATGATAAAGGGTTCCACTGAAAAGAGGCCTCATAGTTTGCATTGGAGCCCAGGCTCTAGAGCCAATGGTGGAGCCCTGGGAGTTTGGATTACATGTTGGGATTGACAATATTAATGCCTCTTCAGAGAATGTTTGTGAAGAGTAAATAAAACCAAGTGACTAAGACTTTGTAGATTGGGAAGCATGAGACAACTGGACACACGTGGCTCATGCCTGTAATCCTAGCTACTCAAGTGGCTGAGATCTGAGGATCATGGTTCAAATTCAGTCCAAGCAGAAAAATCCGTAAGACTCAAACTGACCACCAAAATGTCCAGTGAGAGTGAGAAACCCTGAGTTCAAGCACCAGTACTGGCATAAAAATTTTAAACAAAAAGAATAGGACAACAGTTAGTAGCATTCTGGGTTCCCACAGACTATGAGTTAAATCCTAGTCTCATTAACTTTATTGCAAATTCCTGATGATGGAAGTTTTACTTAAGCCTTGATTTAAGGAAGCCAATCATTTTACAAAACCATGTTTCCAAAATATATTTTAGGGGGCTGGGAAGGTGGCTCAGTGGTAGAGCGCATGCTTTGCATACCAGAGGCCCTGGGTTCAATTCCTCAGCACTATATAAGCAAAAAGAAAAAAAAGCCGGAAGTGGCGCTGTGGCTCAAGTGATAGAGCACTAGCCTTGAGCTGAAGAGCTGAGGGACAGCGCCCAGGCCCAGAGTTCAAGCCCCATGACCGGACCCCCCCCCAAAAAAAAACAAAATATATTTTAGGAGTTCCTAGGTATCTTTTATACAGTAAAAATAAAATTGAATTAAAAAAAATAAAAATCTCTAACCCATGCTGATACCAGAACCACTCCAGGTCCCGGCATTTCCAGAAAAGATCTATGACAACTCTGAGTCTAGGTCCAAAATAACCACTGATAAGAAACAAAACCATTTCCCTGGAGCTAGGAGGAAATCTCTGGCAGAGCTGTCTAATTGGCCTCGGACCCTCACCCAGAAATGTATAAACTCATCATAATCATAATCATGTGTGACCTAATGTCTGCCTCCAGTGTTCACCGATGCCAACAGGGTGACTGGGTGGGAGAGAGGTCGACACTGCCTCCTGCACCATACCAGCTCTCCCTTGTGGTATTCACCTTTTTGGTACCGCTCAGGACAATTTATACAGTTGGTCATATCCACGGACATTGTGGTTGTCTCAACCAAGAGGAGGATGCTACTAGAATTAAGCAAGGAGAGGTTATGGATTCTTAACTCCTGCAATGGACAAGCTAATCCCTTACAGCAAAGAATTATCCAACCCAACATAATCAATAGTGCTGATAGAAATCCTCTCTGAGGGTGATTTCTTGGTTGCTATTGTTGTTCCTCCTTTGAATTTCACCTCTGTGCAATCCTTTTCTTGTCTGTCAATCATGTTCCTTTATGTTTAATCCCCAAGGTGGAAAACTTTGAAGTCTAAGGCCCAATCCTAGGCCCTTATATAACTCAGCAGATAAAAAATAGTTCTGTGGCTCTCTTCTTGCTCTCTTGCCAGGCACATCTGAGGTTTGGCCTCTGCTTATTAGAGTTGTTATATTGAAGGTGAATTTATTAAAGGTGCTTTCATTTAAGAAATATTTGTTGAACACTGACTATGCAGTTGGCACAATACTCAAAATGTGATGATTACCAAGCAGACAGTGCTGCTGCTCCCACAGAGCTTATCTTCTGGAAGGAAAAAAGCAATAAGTAAATATATGCAAAGTACCTTTTTGCTTTGTTTTGTGGTTGTGGGGCTTGAACTCTGGGCCTGAGCACTATCCCTGAGCTCTTCAGCTTAAGGCCAATGCTCTACCACGTGAGCCACAGCGCCACTTCTGATTTTCTTGTGGTTTATTGGAGATAAGGGTCTCATGGACTTTTCTGCCTGGGCTAGCTTTGAACTGTGACCCCCCAGATCTCAGCCTCCTGAGTAGCTAGGATTATAGGTGTGAGCCACTGGCACCCGGCATAAAGTGCCATTTTTAATACATTCTCTGAAGGAAAAGCATAGGATATTGTGAGGACAAATAATGGAAAGTAAAATATTTAGATAGAAAAGTCAGGGAATGCCTTTTATTTTGTCAGTCATGGGGCCTGACCTCCAGGCCTGGGTGCTGTCCCTCAGCTCTTCAGCTCAAGGCTAGTGCTCTACCACTTGAGCCATAGCACCACTTCCGGCTTTTTCTGCTTATGCGGGGCTGAGGAATCAAACCCCAGGCCTCATGCATGCAAGACAAGCACTTTACCACTGAGCCATCTTCCCAGCCCCAGAGAATGCCTTTTTTAAAAGGAACTAGATTGAGGCCTAACAGAGGCAGAGAAATTAGTTTTGGTGCTACCAGAAATTTGGGCCCCTGAATTTATGCAGAAATAAAAGAGAGCAGGGTTTTGGAGAAAAAAAAAGTAGAGGTTTATTAATTTTGTCAGGCAAAATGAGGGCTGTTCACACTGGCCTCTCAAGAAAACAAAACTAAAGTCCTCCAATCCAGGGGACCTGGGAAGGGTGGACTTTGAAAGGAACGCCCAAGAGTATTGGACTTCCAGATGCATCTATACTGAGGCATGACTTCAAAGAGGATGGTGGCTTTTGGCCTGCTTATTTCCTGATGTGCCAGCATCAGTCTCCAGAGTTGTATCCTTTGCTTTTTGGAATGTTCCTTCACTCCTGTGGTCAGTGAGATAAGGAAATGAGTATATGATTTGCCTGCATAAAGGGCTTTTTTTTTTTTTTTGGCAGTACTGGGGTTTGAACTCAGAGCCATGTGCTTGCTAGGCTGGCTCTTGGAATCTCCTGAACTTTTTTGCTTGAGCTTGTCTTGAACCACAGTCCTCCAGATCTTAGCCTCCTGAATAGCTAGGACTCTAGGTATAAGCCACGGCACCGAGTCAAGACATTTTTTTTTTTGTCTGTCATGGGGCTTAAACTCTGGGCCTGGGCGCGGTCCCTCATCTTTTCAGCTCAAGGCTAGCACTCCACCACTTGAGCCATAATGCCAATTCTAGTTTTCTGAGTAATTTACTGGAGATAAGAGTCCCACAGCCTTTCCTGCCCAGACTGGCTTTGAACCAGGCTGCTCAGATCTCAGACTTCTGAATAGCTAGGATTACAGGTGCCCTGCACAAGACATTCTTGAGTTCTCTCACATGGCAGACTTAGGGGAAATAGGACATCAATAAATAAAAGAAAATTTCCTCTTAAAACTTGTGCAACTGGCCAGGTGCCTGTGGCTCATGCCTATAATCCTAACTACTCAGGAGGCCGAGATCTGAGGATCACAGTTCAAAGCCAGCCCAGGCAGGAAAGTCAGTGAGACTCTTATCTCCAATAAACCACTTGAAAACCAGAAGTGGTGCTGTGGCTCAAGTACTAGCATTGAGCTGAAGAGCTCAGGGATAGCACCCAGGCCCATAGTTCAAGCCCCAAAAGACTTGTGTAACATAAAGCAGAGTGGTTAATAAAGTGAGTCTTTGTGCTAAAACTAAGTTAGAAGTATTTTAGATGTTTGCTCCATGTTGATGAAAAAGGAGAAAGAAGAGAAGAAGCCTGGTATGGTTATATAGACTTGTAATCCCAGGAGAGTATTATTCAGCCCCAGGCAAAATGTACGACCCTCTATGAAGAATAACTAAGCATTAAAAGGGGATAGGAGAGGCTGGAAGTGTGGCTTAGTAGTAGAGTGCTTGCCTAGCATGCACAAAGCCCTGGGTTTGATTCCTCAGTACCACGTAAACAGAAAAAGCCAGCAGTGATACTGTGGCTCAAGTGGTAGAGTGCTAGCCTTGAGCAAAAAGAAGTTCAAGGGCAGTGCTCAGGCTCTGAGTCCAAACCTCAGAACTGGCAAAAAAAAAAAAAGGTGGGGAATAGAAAGCTAGAAGTATGGCTCAAGTGGTAAAACACCTGCCTGGTAAGGACAGGTCCTGAGTTCAAACCCCAGTAGCACCAAAAAAATAAAATAAAAAAGTAGGAGAAAGAATATATTGAAAAGCTCTTTTGTGTAAAAGAGATTAGCATCATCAAAGCATTAGAAAAATAAGATATCTGATAGGATCTAATTTATATTGTAAACATATCTCTTTGCCCTGTGGACATGTTTTAAGGGTGGCAGGGAGAGGCACATAACAAGGTAAAATGCTGTGGTATGGGGGAGCTGGGGCAGCTGGCCTGCAGAGTTATGGTGGAGAATGAAGTCTTGCCCTCTATGTCAAGGGATTGGCCATGGCTGAAGTGCTTTGGAGACTGAATGTCACTCTCTGAAGTACTTCCTAATGTTGCAGCTTACCTGAAATCAGTATTCCTCTTTCCTACTCAACTCTCCTACAGGGGAAGAACTATGCACTTTCAAGGGTAGGTAATTTTTCCTATATTGTAGTTTTGTTTTGTTTTGGTAGGTGGGAATTTTCAGGGGGTGGTGGTAGGTAAAATATTGAGTAGAATTTATTTACTTATTTTTCTTTGTGTGCAAGTAGAGGGCTGGGAGAAATAGATGACTTATCACAAAACCCAACTTCCTGTGTTTTCAAGAGCCATCCATCAGCATCTTGACTCTATGCCATTTCCTAGTGAAGTCAGGCTGATTGACATCAAGTCATTGCCAGAGCCTGGGGATTTTTCCCCCCTAGAGGCTTTATTTACCCTGGGGCTTAAAGAAGGCCTAGCGAGGGTTAGATATCAAGTTAAACTCATCACCAAAGGAGGAGCCTGGTAGTCTTACTCTCCAAAGACTAGCCAGGGCCAAAGACTCTCAGTCTTACAGGGAGAATCTGCCTTTGCAAGCATGGGAGGCAACGTTCATCTCTTCAGAGCATTCCTGAATAGGAAAACATGGGCCTAGGTCTGAAAGACAGAAGAGCTACTGCCTGCAATAGAGATGACCTTCCTGGGATTAGCTGAGCTAACACAACAGTGTTCTGTGGACCCCAATAGCTCAATTGTGTGGGTAGGAACATATGAAGAGAATGAACAGAGTTAGAGCTTATCAATAATTTCATTAAAAAAAATTGTCCCTTCCCTTAAGGAGCTGACATCTGGCATGGAAATAAGACATGAAGATGAATGGTGACAATACAGGTAGTGTGTTCCTGTGCTAGGAGTAAACACAGTGTACTGGAGGTTAGAAAGAAGTTCTTGCTTTCTCAGGACCCCCGCCAAAACTCCCCAGAGACAGCAATAACTGTTCCACAAATACCCCCATTGGAGTCACCAGAATTTAATTAATTGCACTTACAAAATTAAATAAATAAAACAGAAATGCCAACAGTGCATAATGGAGTAAGCTACATAGGGTGCTCCTTTACTTACGTAAAAAGAATTATCAAGTGACATTCATTCACTTACGGATTTTCTTTCCTATAAAGTCATGCCTGAGGGGAAGAGTTTTCAAATTCTGAAATATTCTTTTCGAGGGAGATTGCTTTAGACTTGGCATTTCAATCCAGGCTTCAGAAGCGTAGATCTGTGCAGGAAGCCTGCCCTTCGGGGGTAACTTGAAGAGAATTCAGAGATCAAGAAGCCTTAGTAGCAGGAGATAACAAAGATAAAATGGGGATGGACACACCTGCTGGCACAGGATTTTCAGGACTACAGAGGGGCCCTGGAGAGTAGTAATTGCCTACAGATGATGATGATGACACCATAAACAAGCTACCCGCCCTTGCATCTCTAGTTGTAGACTCCCTTGTAGAAATTGTGATGTTTTGCAAAATATATTTTCAAAAAGCCTATTTTCCAAGAAAATGTCCAATGCTTTACTTCATTCTATTTATCCTACAGAGAAATGATGAAGCAAATTCATGATCAAATTCACACCCACAGAAATAATCACATCTTCATTCTCTTTTTCCTCTTTCCATAATATCTTTCAGATAGGAGAGCAGCAAGTCTAGATTCCCCGTTGCATTACTCTGATGAACAGGAGACACTAGCTCAGAATCCTGGGGTAAGCAAGGGACTGTGGGGATTATTTCCATGGACAACCCCTTATTTTTCCTTTCTCATGGCCTCTTCACAAGCATTAATTACTCTTTAGTATCTTTCCAACAGCTCCCTCAGACAGGACATCAAATCAGATCACTGGCTTACTAAAGAACTGACAGACAATCACAGAAATTAATGAAATAAATGAGGTCTGAAACCAAAGAAAAGCATTCTGACATTGAGAAGCCAGAAAAATTATACAAATGTAGCTAATGTAGTTAATCCTTAAAAGAATGAGATGGATTCCAAATAGAAGTAGTAAGGAGGCATTAGATTATTGATGACCTATTTGTGGAGAAGAGGGGGGTAATACCAATGCAGTGGAACACGTTTTACTGATCAGCTCATTGTTGGATATAACATAGAATATAGATTACAAACTAGTTGGAGAATGATTTCCTTTCGAAAGTTACAAGTACAAGCATTATTCAAGAATTGATAGAAAGATTTCCAAAATTGACCATTTTCAGCACACATGATTGTGAAGCTAAAGTTCCTCTCAATACAGTTAATAATAAAATCAAAATTGTTATTAGTACACAAAAATGCACTTCCTGTATCCTCTCGCCAGGACCTGTGTCTGTACAGAAGGATTTTGTTACACAACCAGTACCACATTCCAGGCTCAATGCAGCCCCAGACTTAAAGCCACTTCTGGAAGTAATGATGGACCATCTGGATTGCCATCCACTAGTGCAGGCTGAGTCGTCCAGAGCGCATACTGCATGCCAGACACTACTACCAGCTTTTGTCTTTATCCACATGAACAAGTCTCATCATTCCAATGAAGGAATTTAGAGATAATTTGTTCAATCTCTAGAGTGGGCAAGAAGCAGCCATTGGCCACAAAGTCAGGTCTGCGCTATCTGCAAGCTCTTATTTGTCTCCCTGGGATAATTTTCCAACTGCAACTAGTACAAATGCAGGCACATCACTTACTGTCAGACAAACACTTATTTCTTTGCCTCACATGTGTCAAAGTACTCATGTGTTCATGATCTTTTGCTAGCCAAGATGAGCAGAAGAAAATAAATGTTCTTAATTCATATCTGGTACTGAGCAATCCACAGACATGAGATGACCTCCCCAACAGCCTTTCCTGAGACCAGAAGCATGCATACAGAATAGCAGACATCAAACCACAGGATAGCTCAAGCATCCCTGAAGCACATCAAGGACCAATGTAGGTAAGTCTAGAATACATCCCAGAAAGTAGGATAGTGACTAAATTCCTGCCTGTGATGGTTTTTGCTCTGACCCCTAACTACATGCCCTAAATGAGGCCCTGTTGGCATGTGCCTCAATAACTAGTAGTAATGTCTATCCTAAATACTTACTAAATTAAGGTGATAGGAAAGTAGAATGAGACAAGTCAAAATGATCTAGCTAAGGTGTATTAAGAGAGAAAAAGAGAAGGAAAGAAAAAATAAAGATAGATAAAACAAGAATGATCTGGCAGTGTAACTACCTGCTAAAACAACAGTCAGCAAAAAAAGGATTGTGAATTGGGAGTCAATAGAAGAAATATAAAGAGGAGAGCTGCTGCTTTAACTGTGGATGGGAAGAAAGTAGGAATGGGAAAGGGTAATAGAAAAAAGAGAAGAAAATATGGTTGACCGAATATTGAATTGTGCATGTTGTGGTTCACACACTGCAAGGAGAAGGGAGAAAAAGCAAAACTACAAAGAAAGCCTGTCAGAAAAGGAATACCTAAAACAAACATACATAAGATAGAAGGACATGACACGAAAATAAAAATGAAAACAATGACACAAACTCCAAGACAGTCTTTTCTCTTCTTTCCTTTCGGTCTTTATTTTATTTTGTTTTTATGTTTATAATTCAACATCAGCTGTTCCAATGAAAGGAAGCTGGCTTGGAGCCAGATCAGCAAAATAGGCACAACGGTGAATTCAAGTTCAGATTAAGGACCACGCTTGTTAAGATTATATTAGACTTTGCCAGAAAACCATGCAAGTATCCAGGTACAAAGAACAAAGAAAAGATTTATTGCCGGTAAAGGAACTGGCAAGACCCCCTTCTCAAGAGAGGAGTGAAAAGAAGTGCTGGCTATTGTCTGAGGTGACCTAGAACCTACTGAGGCTAGGAAGGGCTAGAAGGGGCTAGGAGGCAGACACCCTGGTGTGGATGTGGGGACCAGGTGCTTCATCATGATGGATTAGGATTTATGGCTTCTGCCCAAGCAGTTGATAAAGGGGCCCTGCAGCTGCCCAGACGTGAAGGTCATTCTAAAGGGCTCTTGCTGCCTTCTATGATGGTAGCGCCCCAGAGGAGTGCCATCCCAAGGGAAAGGGGAGTTGGAGGCTGATTATTTACTGCCTTTACTACAGGGACCTAGTGTTGCCTAGGAAAGGAGCATGCTAAACTGTGGAAAGGGGAAGGAGCCTGCTAAGCTATGAGAAGGAGCTCACTGGGCTAACAATATTAAACCTCACAGTTCCCAGATACTCCCCACTTCAAGGACACCATATTCCATGTCTCAGGTCCCCTCCAACTCACAGTCTGTCTGTCTGTCTGTCTGCCTGTCTGTGTCTAGATAGGCACTCTTTGGAGCCAAGATCAGAGACTGCTGTGCTAAGCTTTGAGTTTGGCCATGCCAAATAGCTCTGTACCGGGGAGAATTTCTGGATGAAATGGGACTGGTATCAGGCTATGCTACTCCTCAACACTCTGTCTCTGTCTCTCAGGCTTCTCTGTAAAGGAGTTAATGTGATATCCTCAGTTTCCATGATAAGCTCAGCCTGGATGGACCAGAGATGTTTGTTCTTGCAGCTCCTCTCCTCCAACTCTGTTCCTACTGCCAATGGAGCTTTCCCAGTGAACTCCTGGGATATGAAAGATGCAAATCCACTGTGCCATGAGCGTTGACTTCATTAGCAGTTCTGCAAAAAGTTTGCTGTAAGAATAGCTCTTCAGTAAGGTGTGTCCCTGAGGAAAGATTCCAAGTAATATTACTCAGTTGCCATCTTCCCCATAAAGTCTATAAACAGATTTTTTAACTGTTTAGTTAAGTGTGGTTAAGTATAGGCACAATATCATATATTTCTAGAATGTATTCATCATGTTCTATGGAAACATTTTGCCCATTGCATAGCAACTCTCCCTCTCCCTTTCCCCAAAGCCCTGACAACCACCATTCCACACTGCATACAGGAATTTATTTTATGGTCTTCCTCATATAATTGAAATATCTCACACAATGTTTGTCCTTCTGTGACATGCAGTGTTTGTCCTTCTGTCTCACTGAGCATAAGTGACATCAGATCAGAATCCTTCATTAACTCCTATTTTACTACAGGATGTAGGTCACAGGTCTTCCTATGCCTTGCACTTTGTACCTGTGACCCCTGAGCCATTCTTTTTTTTTTTTTTCGGTCATGGGGCTTGAACTCTGGGCCTGGGCACTGTCCCTCAGCTCTTCAGCTCAAGGCGAGCGCTCTACCACTTGAGCTACAGTGCCACTTCCGGTTTTCTGGTAGTTTATTGGAGATAGGAGTCTCACGGTCTCTCCTGCCCGGGCTGGCTTTGAACCACGGTCCTCAGATCTCAGCCTCCTGAGTAGCTAGGATTACAGGCGTGAGCCACCAGCGCCCGGCCCCTGAGCCATTCTTGCTAGTCCTCATCTCCATGCTTATGTTACCTCAGCCACGCTCGCTTTGGGTGTTGTTCTGTGAAACCTGCCAGTGCTAACAACTGGTCCTTCTGCCTGTGATGGCCATCCTCCTTTAAACATTTGCTTAAAGACTGAATATAAGATGGCAGAGGAGAGGCTGGGGGCTAAGCAAGCTGTCCCGTAGAAACCAGTATTAGTATTCCAGTGGAAAATTTAAGGCTCCCCTATACCCAGCAATCCCACTTTTAGGCATTTACCCAAACGATCACAAACAAGGGCATACTAAAGCTACCAGCGCAACTCTGCTATCACAGCATTATTCACCACGGCTAAGATATGGAACCAACCCAGATGCCCCTGAGCAGATGAATGGATCAAGAAAATGTGATACACACACACATACACACACATACACACACACACACTGGAATACTATGCCTCCATCAGAAAGAATGACAATGCCCCATTTGTTAGGAAATGGAAAGACTTGGAAAAAATTATATTAAGTGAAGTAAGCCAGACTCAAAGAAACATAGGTCCCATAGTTTCCCTTATCTGCAATAACTAGTACAGGTCTAGGACAAGCAGAAGAGGTCAAAAGCTACATACATATGACCATATAACCTGATGCTAAGCAAAATGAACCCCAAGATAGGGACACAAGAGGTTTTATCTTTGTTTCTGTTCTTTCTAATGTACTTATAATGTACTATGTGATTTTCTTTTGTTTCTTTTTATGTTCTTTCCACATGGTACAACCCCTGTTGTCAGTGTATTTGATTCCAGTGTCCTGCATCTTGTATATACATTTTTCTAATTTGGAGAGGGGAATGGAAGAAAATGCTGAAACAAGGATACAGGATGACCCATTGTAACAATGAGATGTACAAGACACTATGTTGAAAACAAACTTTACAACTTTGCAGGGGCAGGGAGCAGGGGAAGAGTTGGGGAGGTGGGGAGGAAAGGGATGGTAGGGGAAAAATAAAGGAGGGTGTAACAATGCTCAATAGGAAATGCACTCATTACCTTGCTCATGTAACTGTAACCCCTCTGTACAGTATTTTTACAATAAAACATATATATATATTAAGAACAAAAAAAACCACATTTGCTTGGCAGTCTCTTTCTCAGTGACTCTCCACCATAATTAAAATGGCAGCACAGCTCCTATCTTTACTTCCACTTGCCCCATATTCATTCATGATATGTTTTCTTTTGTTCATTTATTTCCAGAACATTTTCTACCTTCTAATTGAAAGCCTCAGAAAATAGGAGACATTTCATTTTGTCTCTTTTATTCTCCTGTATCTCTAAAATCCTGAGTTTCTAGCACATAGTAGTCACTCAATAAATAACTATTCAATGAATAAGAGTGCTATGGAATATAAAAGCTCTAGTCCAGAGTCAACTAGATATGGTTCAAGTTCACTGTTTCATGTAAGCTCTATTATCTTGGATAAGTGTCTTAAGCCCTCTGTGCTTCCATTGCCCCAAGTGAAAGATATTTTGGTATGAATCACAATACCAATTGCCTTAGATTGGTATGGATTGCCACAGCCAGCTTCCTCATTTAATCCTGAGCAGTACTCGCCCCTGCTTTACATTGATAACAGTGATTTGCTGAAAGGTTGTGTAACCTCTTCAGGGACCCTAGCTGGAAATTTGCAGCTTGGGTTTCTTTTGACTCTTGTGTTCTTTCCTCCACAGCACATCAGGTTTAGGAGCATCTTAGGGTCTTGACACCATGTAAACTTATCAGGAATACTAACAAGCATTCACATTTGCAGAGTTTTACAGTTTGAAGCAGCTGTTTAGGATAAGCTGAGGAACAAGCAAATTACTTGGAATACTTTTTCAAAATGCACGTGCTTATTTATACTTCCAGCTTATGGAATGGGCCAACGAATTGGCATATTCAAAACCCTTCTCAGGTCATTCTTCCATATGCCCTGAATTTAAACTTTTAAACACAGTTTTAAATTCATTTTTAAAACAACCTCATGCTTGGTGCTGGTAACACATCTGACATCCTAGATACTAGCAGAGTGAGATCTGAGTGTTCTGGTTCAAAGCCATCCTGGGCAGGAAAGTTCATCAGCAAAAATCTGGAATTTGAACTATAGCTCAACCAGCCTTGAACTAAAAAGCCAAGGGAGAGCTTGAGGTTCTAAGTTCAAGCTCTAGTACAATCATCTTAATAAATAGTTAATTAAAATAAATTTAAAAAATCTCATGAGATATATCTCATATATAATTAAATAAATAATAACATCATGAGGTCTTCCCAGGAACTCAAGACTCCAAAACACAAAGGAATTTATGTCTAGCTACAAAGCTGCAGAGGGAGAGGACTGACATCCCAAATTCTACCTCTCTGCTTCAAAGTAAATTCTCCAAAAAGCACAAAATTAAAAGTCAGTAGATGGGCTGGAAAGGTGGCTCAGTGGTAGAGTACTTGCCTTGCATGCATGAGGCCCTGCGTTCAATTCTTCAGCACTACATAAGCAGAAAAAAAGCCGGAAGTAGTGCTATGGCTCAAGTGGTAGAGCGCTAGTCTTGAGCTGAAGAGCTGAGGGAAAGTGCCCAGGCCCAGAGTTCAGGCCCCCGCCCCCCACCAAAAAAAAAGTCAGTAGACTTTGTCTTGGTGTCTTTGAAAAACTAAGAGAATGTAGCACATATTTAGGAGCTCATAGTTTATTTTGATAGAAAAGAATATATTGTTTTTTACTTCCTTGAAGTAAACAGGGCAAGAAACAAATGGATAATAATCATGAAATAATAGGCAGTATGTATTGATTGCCTATTAGAGGAAAAAAAATGTCCTGCATTAGGATACACTCAGTCTTTTCAACTGTTTGCAGGGAAGTTTTCACTACCTCTATTTTATTGAAGCATGAGTCAATGTAAGTACACAGACAGTTTGTGGTAGACAGTGGATCAAATGTATATCTTTCTGGTTCCAAAATCTCCATACTTGTCAATCATATTCATTCCATAAAGGACATGGGGAAATTAAGAGCTATTATATGCATGTTAAATATAAAGGATGAGAACACATGAAACATTGATCTATCATCATAAATCATACCTTGTTCAATTCAAATAATATTTACAGAGTACTCTCTAGGGTCTGTGGTAGCCAAGGAGATAAACAAGACTCAATTTTTGCTAGAATGGCCTACTGCATTTTTACCACAATGACATAGATAGCAGAAGTCCTCAATTCAGTTTTATAACATAAAACTCATCCTCATAACTCTTCCCTTTACAACAGAAATCATAGGCTTTTAACAGAACCCTCTAGGTATAGAGTCTTACAGTGGGTAAGAGTACTGTACTCCAAAGCTATAGGATTCTATTAGGCCTCATGACTATATTTCCTCTGAAGTTCTAAGATTCAGAAATACATTCATTTAGTAACATCTGAGTCAGAGGACCATTAGTGAAAGGCAGATTGCTGGATAAATAGTCAGTTCTTTCTGGTTCCCATTAAAAGTGTAATGCAGAACAATGGTGGCTATGGCCTCTAAGGTGTCCCAGGAAGTAGAACAAGTGTAGAAAGCTTTTCCCAGGAACCAGCCCAAGCTCACAACCCAGCATGACCATCTGAATTGTAGTTAGGGTTCACACAATCAAGTGTCCAACAAAAATTAGTGAGGATTAAGTCCAAATTCAAAGCAAGAGGTCTTGAGACAGGATCAGGAAAAGGAACAGGTTGCAAATGGAGGTCCAATTTTTCAGAAAGCAGTCTGTAGATAACTTCACCTGCAGGGAAATGGCAGACAATCAAATTCCTATTGCTTCTTTGAGAGTATCAGCAGGCTAAATAAATATTATGTTCCCATGGATAATGAAAAAAGGGTAGGTGCTTTGTATTTATTAAATACCAGCCACCGTGCATACTTGGGTCTGATCACATAAGGAGTCACCAAGGATGTTAAACCTTGACCTTCTACTTAACATTAGCCATTAGATGTGAACATGGAGAAGGTCATTTCAGGACAAAAGCATGGGATAGCTTCTCTCCAGAGATTCCCAAGGGTAGACTCAAATAGGGTCTGAGGCTGTTCTTAATAACATTTGACAGTATGTTATGGTCATGTTTTCTTTTCTTCCAGTGCTTGGCTATGTTCCTATGGTCTTATTAATGATACAAATCCCAGTGGGCACCATGACTTAGTCACCAGTGCTGGACTAGGTTGAACCCAAGGCAATTGTGTGGTGAAGCTGAAGTTAGAGACAATGGGTTGAGACTTCCAAGTGCCTTGCTTGACATGCAGCCCTTGGACTTCAGACAAGAGAAGCCTGCAGGGAGCTCTGCTATGTGGGGGAAATGGAAACAAGCCTAGGAGCATTTCCAACCCTGGAGGAACTTGGAAAAATGTAGTGATGAAAGGCCAGTCCTTTTGAGCCCCAGCTAAGTCCCAAGAGAGCATGAGGACAGTAGAGCCAGCGTCAAGAGTGGAACAGCTTTTCCCCCTGACAGAATCAAGTACAAGCTATTGTGCATGTATCAGGTAGACTTTTTCTTCACCCCTTCCCCACAAATTCAGGGTGACTGTTCCTCTTCTCCATTGACAGTTTTGTGAGATAAAGAGTCAGAGTTTTGCCCTGATTGCCCTAAACCACTTAGAGGAGAAAGGAAATAATGTCAACTACCTTGGGAGGTATCTAGAGTTGAGAAGAAAGAATGCTACCTCCTATAGCATTCAGACTCTTGGATCTATGAAATGCTTTAATCCATCACTCATTCAACTCTTTGTCCTTCATGTGCTCTTTCCGCTGTGCTAAGACAAGAGTACAGAAGACCAGTATTGTTCCAGTTTATAATAACAATTGGAGATAGGAAGAAAGTGACAATGACAAAAATTCTATAGATTCATGTTTGTTATAAGTAAAAACTAACAGAAAAATTGTTCATCATAGAGCATATTTATAAAACTTTCAAAAAGAAGAAAAAAGAAATGAGCAGTAAAATTGTTAAGAAATAAAGATGAGGATAGAGCCCAGGCCCTGAGTTCTTTCAAAAAAAAGAAAGAAAGAAAGATGGGGTATAGTGAATGGTAAAGCACTTACCTAGCACATGGTAGGACACTGAATTTGATCCCTACATCTGGAAAAAGATAAAAAGAAGAATATATAATCATTAGCAACAAGATATTGACAATTTTTTAAAGGTTGTGCAAAACTTGTATTTACAAAAATGGCACAAAAGTGAATGCAACACAGTCATTGCACATGCACGCTTCATTCACATCTTCCGCCATGAAAGGTTTGTAATGCCACAAAAAGGGAGACAAACTTCACCAACACTGAAGCCATACAAGTTATACTGGAATGGACAAATATTGCCCAAGGAGATTCTACTGTGAACGCTGAGACAGGTTGAAGGCCATTAAACACAGTTATTCCAATCTTTTGGAGCCCCATTAACTTGTGTTTGGGTATGTGACTTTTCTTCCAATTTGTGGTCTTAAACTTCCATTTTACAAAATCCAGAAGGAAATACAAAAGAAATCAAAAACAACAGAGGTCATATTAAACAGGAGTTAGCGTATGAAGCTATAATTAAGATGGAGAAAGAAAGTCAGAACATTAAAATGGTACAACTTGCTTTGTTAGTTGTTGGAACCAGTCCTACATTAGAAGCTAGGTAATATACACAATTATTTTCAAGTAGATTACTTATGTTGTTCTAACAGGTCCTTCTCATCAGTGCACTGTTAAGCTAACCAAAACCTCTACAAAAGAACAGTCCCTTACAATCGCAGCACACACTACCACTACCTGCAAAGCTGTCAGTCTCAAAAGACTTAGTGAATGAAAAGAAACAGAAGTGGATAAGTAACATATTAAGGAGGAATAATGGGAATTAGAAGATTCCTGCAGTTCAGCTCTTTGAATCAGCCAGCCAGCTTGCTAGGGACGAGGGATGGTTTCCGCTAAGGAAGGTCCTGTGGAGTGGGAATGTGGTCCCCAGTGACCTCTGTCTTGTCCGGAGCTGCAGTGGGCAGTTGTTTGTTCTTCATCTTTGCTTTAGCCATGTTGTAATCTCCAGAATCAAAATATTTTTGCCCTTTCTGTAATTGTTTCCTTAGAAAATCTGAACCCCCAGGCTTCTGTCCCAGATGAGGATATCTTGCTTTTAATTTTGCTTCTTCAGCTTTCTCTGGACTTGTCACTTTATCTTCCATTTCCTTCTGCTCTTCGGCTGAGGCTGCCTCAGGGACTTGCGCGGACAAGATGCTCCCAACCCCGTTCCTCCATCTTGGCGACGTCTCGATATTGACAATTTTATTTGGCTAAAATTATACTCTAAAATCTTAGCAAAAGGATAAATCTTGCAAATTTTACATTAAAAATTTTATCTGGAAAAAATTTGTATTTGTGAACTATAAAGACCAGGAAGAAAAAAAATAAGGAGAAACATTAATCGATAAAATTGTTGACTATAAAACAAAAGACAATAAAAGAAAATAATGAAGACATTTAATTATATTTTGAAATGTACACATACAGAATGTGTCTACAGGAAGGGGAGACATGGTTCAACAGAATTGTACTCATTATCTGCTTCATATAGCTATGACCCTCTGTATATCAACTCTACAATAACAATTAAAACAAAAGAATTTGTCTACAGCAATCTCAGTCAAATAGAAGTAAAAGTAGAAGTGGGTCACATATACTAGATAGAAAAGTGATGAAGGAGGCTAAAGCTATGCTTTTATATGGTAGAACATGATGCTCAACAAATGTGGAGCCTTGAGTTCAAATGCCAGTATTGTCAAAGGAAAAAAGAAACTTATCAAGGAATTAAGTTGTATTCATGTAGAATGCTCCAAAAGAAAAAGTGCTTATTCAACGAATACTTGTTTCCTCAGGTATTATCATGGATTAGGCAGTTTACATTTTTTTAATGTATGCACACTACAGTATGCTCAAGCCAAAAGAGCAAGATCAAAATTCAAAACTACAGGATCAAATGTCCTGTTCTCATCCCTTGGGACTGAATCTTGGTTGAAGTACATGGCTTGGCTACTAGTAAGCACTGTGGCTTTGGGAAAGTCATGCCTATGAGCCTCAGTTTTTTACCCATAAAAATATAATATAATAGGTTGCAACAAGCAACATCATCTTCCTTCTGAAAATTTTCTTACCTCTAATCTTCCGTACTTTTTATCATATAACCTCAGGTTATAATAGTCACCTCTGGTTATAATAGTGACCTCTGGAACTAAGAATAAATCTCACCCAAAGATATTTATGCCAAAGATAACAACCTGTAAAAATCATTGTCCATAAAGTTACTTTATACTCAGTGAGTGGTTAATACAATCCATTAAGTCAACTCAAGGAATTTTAATATCATAAATGCACAAAAGTAAGGAGAGAGTGGGACTGGCGGAACAAGAGAGCAGCAGTGAGAACTCAAGAGGCAGAATCCATGAGGTGGCAAACTAAGTTAGTAAATGCCATGAGTAAGCTAAGACCCAAAAGGTGGAGAAATGAGTCCATCAGAAATGCAATGAGATGAAGCTGATGGAGAGAAATAGAGATGAAATTATGCACGAGAGTTCTCCAGAACCAAAAACTAACAGGGGATAGATAGATAATAGGTACATAGATCTCTATTTCCATAGATAGATAGATCTCTAGATAGATAGATCTCTAGATAGATAGATAGATAGATAGATAGATAGATAGATAGATAGATAGATAGAATTATTCTGAGAATTGACTTACGTACTTAGCCAGGCTCACTGTGAGAACTGACTAAGTGGTTAAGACGGCTAAGAAGTGCCACATCTGCCATCTGGGGAATGAGGACAGCCAGTGGTATAATTAATTTGTTCCTAGCTAGAAGTTCTGAGAACCAAAAGCTGCTGAATCTGAAAGTAGAAGATGAATTT
The DNA here is from genome assembly GCF_000151885.1 of Dipodomys ordii. Lineage (NCBI taxonomy): Eukaryota > Metazoa > Chordata > Mammalia > Rodentia > Heteromyidae > Dipodomys > Dipodomys ordii. Next base: position 15,604,320 of record NW_012267238.1, on the reverse strand, counting down.
TTCTGCTTTGCTCTCCCTCTGCCTTTTTGTTTTAATGGGACAGAATCATGGATTGAATGACACCCACCCACATCCATGTGGGTTGATTTTCCACTGACTCTAATGCTAATTCCATCTAGAAACACCCTCCTGCACATAACACCTCAGTGTGTATTCTTTAAACAACCATTTGATATATCAAATTAGCCCCGGCAGTCATGAGCTCAGAATACTTTTAAAGTGAATTGTTGGAGCTCAGAGCTACCGATAGACTTGTGACACAGTTGATAAATTGTACATGGGGGAACACAATGTTGTGAAGCATTTCTAATTTGCCCATGCATCCATTGCGGGTGAAAGAAACAACTAAAGCAAATGGTCACTAAATAAACAAAATACATTCATCCTCAGTCACAAGAAAAATAAAAATAAACACGAGACTGAAATTTTATTCCTCATCTATCAAATGGGAAAACATTTAAGAATTTGATAAGAAGCCATTTTATCAAGTCTACAGGAAGTTGGTACTTCACTACTAAAGGAAGGAGAAAGTAATACAACCAGTGGGGAGGGGTAGCACTTTCTAATAAAATTACATTTGTAGTAGTATATACATATTTAATTAATTAATATATAAATATTTATATTAATATAATAGTATATACTGTAATTTAGAAATATATTGTCATATAATATACTAATTTATATAATATGCATTTATATATTATGTAAATATATTGCACTTTAGTTCTATTTAATTGAAATTATTTATATAAATACATAAGTATTTGAATTTAAATATAAATATTTGAAAATATGATATTATATATATAGTTGAGAAATAAGTTTCCATCAATAACTGGCATTCACAGCCAATGTACACTACTTAAGGATATGTAACGTTTCTACCTATGGCTATGGAATGGTCTCTAAGTTTTAATATTTAAGTAAAAAATATCAAGCCAAAGAAGAATATGTACATTATGCTATTGTTCTCCTAAGAAAGGAAGGTACTCAGTACACACACATACACACACACACACACACACACACACATACATATATATATGTGTGTGTATATATATATATATATATATACACACACATATATATATATATACAATCCATGCAGCAGACCTATACTGTGGGTCCTAATTATTCTCATTTAAGATAGCTATGTCCTAAAAAGTAACAATGAGCAGCACCAAATTAGCAAATCCTGAGACATTACTCCCAGAGGACATACAGAGTCCGAATACTGTTGTTTAAGCCACAATGTGGTATTATATTATGGCAGTCTGAGCAAACTGATGCACTGATATTACCAAAGACGAGAGGCAGCAGGAGTGCTTGAATCTGTTAGAATCTTAGCTACTCTGGAGCCCGAGCGTTGAAGAATCCAAGCTAGCCCCAGCTACACAGGCTCCAACATAACCAGAAAAACCTTGGGCCAGAGGCAAGACAGCTTAAGTAGTAGAGCACCAGCCAAGCAACCAGGATGAGGCTGAGTTCAGACACCCCGGTACTGTCACTGAGAGAAGGGAGAGAGAGGGAGACAGAGCTGATAAAACTGTAGGCCACCTAGGAAATCATTTCACTTTTTAAAAAACTGTGAATCTGAATCATATCAAAGTTTATCTCTAATGACTGATTAAATACAAATGGTGCAACACGCTCCCAGGGTGTCTCACACCTGTAGTCCTAAGTACTCCGGAGACTAAGATCTAAGAATTTCAGTTCAAAGCTAACATGTGCAGGAAAGTCCTTGGGACTCTTATCTCCAATAAACTACTCAGAAAACACCAGAAGTAGCTCTGCAGCTCAAATAGTAGAGTGCTAAGAAGCTCAAGGACAGTGCAGAGGCCCTGAATTCAAGCCCCAGGACCAGCAAAAACAAACAAATGGAAGAGATAAAGGATTGTGCTTCATGGTATCAATCAATCCAATAAACCTATATATGAAAGTTCTTTAGATGCTAAAGCAAACTATGTGTGTTTGGAGGTGGTGAGTGGGGGGTGGGGGGATGTGAAAGACAGAGAATATGAGAGAGAAATTTAAGCCCTGACTGGATTCTTGATATGGAGGATTTTCTACAAAATTCAATTGTATAATAGGAAAGACCATTAAAATACACAAGTGTAACAAGGGAGACAATGAGCTTATTTAGGGATGGTAATAAGCATGAGGGTTTCCTTATATTATTCTAAATTTAGTCTATGTTTGAAATTTTGAAATTCTTCTTTAATTTCCCCAATTTACCACCACCAAACTGAGTATATCCCTGCTTTCTCATATTTTCAAAGAACTCATTTTGAATGACATGATTATCAAGATTAAATAAAGCATTCCATGAAGAATAAAAAATCCAGTGGTTGGGGCTGGGAAGGTGGCTCAGTGGTAGAACACTTGCCTTGCATGCATGAGGCCCTGGGTTCAATTCCTCAGCACCACATAAGCAAAAAGAAAAAAGCTGGAAGTGGCGCTGTGGCTCAAGTGGTAGAGAGCTAGCCTTGAGCTGAAGAGCTGAGGGACAGTGCCCAGGCCCAGAGTTCAGGCCCCATGACCAGACCAAAAAAACAAAAAAAATCCAGTGGTTTGGGGTGGGGGAACCCAATCTTTATTTTTCATATGCAATTTGGAGAAACTATTATCATTTCTTTTTTTTTTTTTAACTCAAGACCAGGACTTGAACTTCATATCTGATGCTTTCAATCATTGGCTGGCATTCTACCACCTGCACCATGTCTCCAATCCAAGTTGGAGACATTCTGGATTCATTTTATATGAATGGACAAAATAGAAATTTTATATATTGAGCATACTTTTAGGAACCAAGTCTCAAGCATTTTATCTGGTTCCAAATAACATTTGGTATTTTCCTGCCTGGAGCCAAGCTCAGAGTTACTCAGCTCTGAATAGTTCACTGAGTGTCTCTTGATTTCACTAACATTCTTGCTTCTTTTCCTACACTAATGAATTGATTTCTTCCAGCCCGACCCTCCCAGTTACTTTCCACTTGACCTTGTTTGTCTCTTCTCTGGGATAACTTAACTCCCCCACCTAGATTAGTCTCCTTGGGGCAGCCCTTCTGATTCAAAATGTCTCCCTCCAATCTGTCCTCCCCACCTTCATAATCCCTCCAGCCAGTGGAGATAGGTCCATCACTGCTTCAGGCTCTCTCTCCCTCTCTGCTGACATTTTGATTCTATCTTGCAATATCCTTTGTCCAGACTTTAAAAGCAGCAATAAGTTCAGGACAAGTGTAACCACCTTGTGTGGCCTCCAAAAGATTGATTCCATATTGCTGTTGACCTAGTTCTTATATTTCACTCTTTCCAGAAATCAACTGATTAGGCAATTTTGAAAGTATTGTGTTCTCTTGTTTTTAATTTTCTCTAAGTAGGATGACCTTGTAGAACTCAATTAGCTATTCCCCAAAGTAGGCCTAGTGGTTGGCAATCTTAATGCTTACGTAAATTCTAAGAAGGCTGGCTTCCATATTTTTTTGGAAGTCAATAATCCAACCTTTTAATCTTCTACCTTTGTCAATTTCAATTCGACCAAAGAAATTAGAATGATATAAAGCCCCAACAAGATATTAACAGAGAAATTAACATTAAATATTTGATTAAATCACATCTCTGTTCTAGGCTTCAGTTGCTTCACCACTAGAGGGATTTTGTTGCTGTTTGTTTATATTTATACCCTTAAAATCTTAAGTCATTCAGACTCATGAATGGCATATACTAATCTTTAAGGAACGAGGTTCAATGAAATGGTTACTTTCATGAAAATATCTTAATATCAATAGATTTTGAGCAACAACCAACCATTTATGACCAAAAGAGCCCTGGTCACATTGAAAACCTGCCCAGAGTTGAGAACTCAGTTCAAGGACACGATGCTGCAAAGGAGATGGTTGTAGAGGAGATGGAGCCAGGCCTGCAACACTCACAGAACACACACATCTGTCCTTGTCTCACTGGACTGAAGATACACAGATTTTAGAGTCAGAGGGTCTTGAATATAAACTGAGATTCATTTTGCTCCCACTTATAATACAAGGAGCAAATTGTAAGCGAAAGGTTTATTTGAATGAGAATTTTTTTTTTACAATTTTGGTTTTCTTGGCAGTTGGCTTTATTTTATTGTGAAAAGAGAAGTATCCACAAAATCATGGGGGTACAGTCAGGCCCCAGAAAGACCTGATAACCAGGCTGAATATATCCTACACATTAGGACACAGGGCAAACCCATCTCTGCATTCCCCTTTCTATAGGACCAAAGGATCTCTCGTTTGTTTCTTCTGCCCAGGTCTTTGCTGAGCAACTTTTCCTTCCACTTGTAAACAACTTAAACCTGGCTGCCATGTGCTTGACACTTGCAGAGCAGATTCCTCCTTCCTCTTGGCTAAGTGTCCACCCAGTACCTGAATCACCTAGGTAACTGGCACACTTGGAGTCAGTCACCACCCCCACCCCCTGAGGTCACATCCACATCTGGTGTGGCCCCATACCTTCTCTCACCCCTAGCCTTGCTAAGTCTTGGCCTGGCTGTGGTCCGACCCTCCCCCCATGGGCTTCCAACTTGACCAGAGGCAGCTCAAAAGTAAACCTTTCCCCTGCCTGAATACCACATGCTGTGCTGCTCTCTCTTTCCTTGGCTGCTGATTTAATTTACCTAATACTTCCCTTCCTCTCTATCTTCACCCCCATCTCTGTCTGTCTCTTTCTTTTTCAATGTTCAGACTCAAGTTGTCACAGCTGCTTACTCATGGTTCTCAGTACACTTCCAATGTCCTGGGGTCTGAATCTCTCCATATCCTAGACCAATGATCTCTGCCCACTCAGCAACAATCTATTTTCTTAAGAGTGGTGACTTTACTGGGGATATAAAATGATCAGATCCTGTTTCGTGCAGCTCAGTGTGGCAGAGGTATCGAAGGCCAAAAGTTTAGTGGGTGTTGCATTAACCCGGGAAAGAAATAGTAATCAAGTAGATAGAAAAATATGAGTGTTAGGAAGGAATTAGAATGAACTGCATGGGGTGAAAAAGATAAATTTCTAATCTACAGAAAGACAAATGCCAGAACCAATCATTAACTAAGAAAATCAATGGCAAGTTTAGGTAGGCCTGGGGAAAGAAGAAGATTGGACCATCTTGTCTCTTTATAAAAGGATATTTAAGCCAGGAACAACAGTGTGAATATAAAGAATAGGGAAGATACAATAAGGTCCATTGTGAGACAAACACACACTTTAACCTTATCACTACACCATAAACACTCCTTAGTGACTCTTGGTAGGAAAGCTCAAAAATCCAATCTTATATGCAGAAATCTCAAAATTCTTCCCTACACAACTCCTGACCATCTCTCCAACCTGAGCACCAAGCATTAAGAACTGCTGGAGATTTCTGAACGTGTTACTTTCTTCCATCACTTGTGTGTATTTAGACAGCACTTTCCCTCCTTCAACTGTCTGGCTGTTATCTATTGTTCAAGATACTTTACCCATCCAAGACGACCTCACATGCTCTTTGCCCTTGGGTGACCTCTACACTTCCTATATGGGCCCAAGAGAACTGCTAACTTGCAATCTCTGATTTTCTGCTCTATCTCTGGCTGTAAGGCCACAAACACAGGAACTGTTGCTTGTATCTCAGTATCCACAATACCCAGACATACTAGTAGCTATGAAATATTTGTAAGCAGGAGGAACCTTAGCATAGATGTAGCAAACACAGCACATGTGTCCCCCATGGTATTCCTTTCTTCTTCTGCTTTCTCCTGCCGTACATTACTTCTTTGGACTAACTCACAGGGAATATAGTGTAGGAAATAGCTTTCTGCTTGAGCTTTTGCATCAAATAGGCCTCTCCACAGGCTTTGTTGACTTCCCACAGTGCCTTGGAATTAAAGCACCACTGGCCCATATTAATTGTGCAGGAAAAAGAAGATAGACTCATTTTAAGTAAATTAAAATATATTTAGGGAGAATTTGAACCTACTAGGGCTGCAAAATACACAAGGAAGAAGAGAAAATGGCACTCTTTTAAAATTCACAGTGGGTCAGGGCAAAAAATGTTGACTCACAGGTTTTCAATGTTAAAAGTTTAAAATATAGATGAAGTCAGTCCTTTCAGTTACTATCAGAGAAACCTACAGACTAGGTAGTTAATAACAACAGAAATGTATTTGTGACCGTTGTAGGCTATGAAATCCAAAAGGAAAATGCTGGCAGATTTGCTATCTAATGATGACACATTTCTTGATTCAGAGATACTCATGGTCACCACACATGTTCGAAAGCATAAGTGTGTCTTCTGATTCTCTTTTATAAGCACACAGATTCCAATTATGGGAGCCCTGACCTTAAACTCAAGTCACCTCCCAATGCCCTCACCTGCAAATACCCTCACACTGAGGATTAGGTTTCATTAATTAATTGGAATAACCCAAACATTATTAGCAGATGGTATAACTATACCTAAATACACACACTCTCTCATTTTTTTCTCAAGACTGATTGCAGTAAGATGGAGAGAACAAAAGAATGAAGAAGCAAAGGATATTAAACAAAATTGCTTTATCAAGGTAAAAGGCCCATGAAGTACAAGAGAGTGATCTTAAAGTGGTGTGTGTGTGTGTGTGTGTGTGTGTGTGTGTGTGTGTTGAAAAATAAGGTTTGAACATATACGTCAGCTGAAAGACAAAGGAGAACTCAAAAGGACAGTTCTAATGCAAGAGGCCAAAGTGAATGGGGCCATGAGCCCAGAAGAAGGAAGATTTTTTTCCCACATTACAGTGAATCAATCAACTATGTTAGCAACTCAGAGGTTTTAATACACATCCCTCATCTTGCTCTGCCCACTACCTCTGATCATGTCTCCATAGCTTTCCATACATTGCTCGCTCACTCTCTCACTCACTCGCTCTCCCAGGAGTGTTGATTTCCAAGTTATCCTTAACAAACATGGGCTTGCCCTTCAGCTACAACCCACAGATCTCTATAACAAGGAAACATTCCTGATACTTCTAAGCACGCAAAGCAAATCCTCCTCTGGCACTTACAGACTTGCAAAGACTACCTTCATTCCTCCTGACTCCCCCTCTGAGTAGAAGCACATTGAGGGAGATGGATGACTTGCAGACTGAGCATTCCAGCAATGTGGGTGAAGGAATGAGGAAACGATAATCCACTGGGTCTTTGGGAGATTTGAGATGAGAAAGAAAAAAAGTCTGGGCCATTTCTGGGCTGAGGAGGGATGGGCTGAAGCCTGAGGAGCAAGCAAAATTTTCTGAAGCAATGTCTTCTGGGAACTCACTGGAAAGGTGGGTAGATGTAACTGCAGCAATGACAGTGAGTCTATATAGAGCTCCAATGCCAAGGCATCAATGAATAAATGGAAATTCACAACATTGAAGTTCATGACATTCTTGTGAAATAAAAAATAATTCTTTGGACTCCCACAGTTGTTTTATCTAAAAAGTAAAATAAAAAAGATCAAATCAGATTTGTGAGACCTCTGGGGCTGCATGTCCTAGACGGCTGGAGCTTTGGAAAGGTTGCAGATGCCAATAATCTGTCCAAGTCTGAGATCAAAGGCCTGCCAGACTCAGCCATGAAGAAGAAAATGCTCTTAATAGGATTAAGAAAATCTTTGATTCTTAATCTGTGGCTGTGTGAAAATAGGAGTTTGTCCAGCACATAGAGTTAAACATCCATTGTAATATTTTTAAAGATTTAGGAATAACCAGTGTTTTTCCAGAAAAAAAAAAGATCAGATGCAAATCTAATTGTGGACTTGCCTTGTGTCTCTTCCTTTCCCAGGATTCTGATATCTCTGAACATCAATAGTGTTAGAGTCATGAGGAATCTTGAAGAATAAATAGGTCAGCAATCTGATTTTTCTGGAGGACAGGGTGGAAAAGTGAATAGCTTGAGCTTCCCACCTCATTAGTAGTAGAACTGAGCCAGAAATAATTTTTCTCATCATTCCATCAAGTGATCTTCCTTCTGCACCATGTTATGAAAGTAAGTTAAACTCTCTTCTTTTTCAGCTGGTCAGTGAATTAGTATATTTCAAAGAATTTTGCCCCAAGTTAGATTTTGATATATTTCCATGTCAAAAATGGCAACTTGCGGGGCTGGAAAGGTGGCTCGTGGTAGAGCGCTTGCCTTGCATGCATGAGGCCCTGCGTTCCATTCCTCAGCATCCCATAAGCAAAAAGAAAAAAGCCAGAAGTGGCGCTGTGGCTCAAGTGGTAGAGCACTAGCCTTGAGCTGAAGAGCTGAGGGA
>NW_012267238.1:15539462-15594704 GCF_000151885.1 Dipodomys ordii | reverse complement strand
GGAGGCTGGGAAGGGATGGGAAGGAGAAACAAAGCAGGCTACAATGCTTGATAAGAAATGTACTCATTATCTTGCCCATGTAATTGTAACCCCTCTGTACAGTATTTTCACAAAAATAAATAAATAAATAAATAAAATGTTGCAGACACTCTTAAAGAATGTAAGAATACATTGGCAATGTACTGTTCTTGTGTGTCTGTGTGTCTGTACCTGTGTGTCTCTGTGTCTCTGTGTGTATCTACTGGGGTTTGAACTCAGGGTCCTATGTTCTTGTTTTTTTGTTTGTTTGTTTCTGTTTTTGTTTTTATCAAGACTAGTCCTCTACCACTTGAGCCACACCTCTACTTCAGGCTTTCGTGGTAAATTGGAAATAGAAGTTTATCTGACTATCTTGCCCATGCTGGCTTTGAACAAGTGCTCCTCAGATCTCAACTTGCTGAGTAGCTAGGATTATAAGGGTAAACCACCAATGCCTAGCATGCCAGTCCTTACATAGTAAAGAAACTTTAAATATTTTTCAGACTTCTAGTTGAAATGCATAATGGTACTGCTTAATAGATTTTCACAACTGAACACCCCTAGAATTTAGATCATGGATCAGCTCCCCAGAAAGATGTGGGTGGGCTTTTTCCAACACTTCAGTTAGCCATAGAGCAGAAGATATCAAGATTTCCATAACGAAAGAGATGGTAATTATTTTAAGCTTTGCTAGCTACAGACAGGCTCTGTTCCATCTTCTTCTTAATTTTTTGCACAACTTCTTAAAGATGTAAATATCATTTTTGGCTCAAGGACCATACAGATGGAAGCCTCTGCTCCATCTTTAGTTTTTCTGACTACTGCTTGCCATGGATTCCTCTTTTGTGTGCCTTTTATTACATGGTTTGTTACATTAGCATCTTATTAACTCTGGTTCTGCTAAAGACATTTTAGAAAATATAGTTTAGAGAAATGTCTCTGAAACACTGAGCATAATCAACAGTTGAAGGCCTGTTAAATGCAGAATTTGCATGTAATTGTGGCTGATACCCATGCAGGCCCAATCACATACATAAAGAAAGGCTGATGGGAATGGAAAACCAACGGTAGAACCAGGCTCAGGTGGCTCATTCCTGTAATCCTAGCTATGCAGGAGGTTGAGATCACGGTTCAAAGCTAGCCTAAAAACAAAAGCCTATGAGACTTTTATCTCCAACTAACCACCAAAAAGTTAAAAATAGAGGTATGATTCAAGTGGTAGAGTGCCAGCAGTGAACAAATATGCTAAGGGACATTGAGTGCCCAGACCCTGAGTTCAGGCCTCAGCACCAGCATAAGCAAATAGGCAAAAATAAATAAATAAGAAAAATAAGAGTAGTAATGGCACTGGGGATGGCGATAAAGAGGTAGCCACAGGGCAAACACAGAGGAAAGGCCCAGTTGTCTTTGTGAACATATCCCAAGCTTCTTCAGGGAAAAATTGCCAAGTTCTTTAAATTGTCAAACATGGACAATGAAAGAAAGCTTTCAAGAGAGGAAGTCAGTCTTGTCCCCATGGTTTCTCTGCCTTGGGGATATGTCATTCATCATCTCTGCCACAATAGACTGGTGTGGTGGTGGTGAATTCCAGATAAGGAAAGGCTTTTCCTCAAGGTTTTAGTAAAGACTTTTGAAGGAAAAGAAAAGAGCAATATGTAATAAGCAACTGTTATGGTTTTACCCAGCTGTAAAACAAGCTTTAATTTCCAAAGCTTGGATTCTCCACCCCATTGGAGCTTCTACCATGATTCTATAGTGTGGTGACTTCACTCTGGAGGGGTGCAGGAACCTGTATGTCACCAACTGCTCGTGTTTTCCCACTGGAGATGCATAAAAGCCCCACTGATTTAAGTGTAAGCTACAGCAGGCCTTGTTTTGAAGTCCAGAACCATTCCTGGCTAGTTACAAAATGCTTTATTTTTGAGTCTCAGTTTACCTTTTTATAAAAAAACAGACATAATATTTCCTCCAACTTTATAGTTGAGAATATTAAAGAGAATATTAAATTAAGAAAACTGCTGGGTGCTAGAGGTTCATAATCCTAGCTAGTCAGGAAGCTGAGAGCTAAGGTTTAAAATTTGAAGCCAGTCTGAACAGAACACTCTCTTGTGAGACTCTCATCTCCAATTAACCAACATAAAAGCTTGAAAGTAGAGATGTGACTCAAGTGGTAGAGCTCCATCCTTGAGCAAAATTGCTAAGTGAGAGGACGTGAGTTCAAGAATAAAGAAAGGACAGAGAGAGATGATAGTTTTCTATCTATCCTTGCCTAAAACCTTCCAAGGTATCCTTTCCTGTCTGAGAACACTGCTTCTTCCATGAAAGACTGATGGTCAGAATAATGTGAAGAGAGCCCTACTGCAGGCACAGGGCCTTTTCCTATAGATGCTTCCTTCTGTTTCCTTAGGAGAGATGGCCTAATAGAGCTCAGCAGAAAAGAAACAATATGTAGTAGAAGGTGGGCAAGATATTATTGTAGCAATTGACCTAAAATTATACCTCCTCTATTCACACTAAGTAGGCCTTAAGGACAGAAGTATCTACTTCCCCATGTCTAGCTTTTTCTCCAGAATCACTGGTATTGTAATTCACAGAGAAATTAGCAAGAAAAAATGGGGAATATTCATGAACCTTGACATAGATATACTTTCCCTCCCCAGTAGAGCATTCTGCACCCAATTCAATTCTTCCTCCTATGAGAAAGTGATCTGAGGCCTCCGGTTGTCAGCCTCAGTCCTCTGCCACCCGATGCTGTAGCAGGAGAAGATTGCCATGGACCAGCATTAACCACAAGTCCATTCTGAGAAGCTGATTGCTTGCATGAAATTCCCCAGTTGCTCTCTTGTTATTTGCCGCTCCTGGACACTACGAAGAATCACAGGGATTGTCCGTCAGGAAGCATTTCTATTATACCTATTCCAAAGGACAAAAGAGTTTTCCAAATAGGACTTTGACTTAGATCAGAAATAAGTATGCAACACACAATTCAAATCTGCAGGCAGTGAGACACAGCAGTATGTAACCGACTTCATTAAGCTATTGTTCAATTACAAGTAAAATGCTATCATTTTACTTTGATATTGAGTACAAGGACAACTTTACTTAGATGAGGAAAAGCTTTCAAAATGAACTGGAAAATTAAACATGGAGAAGTTAGATGTCTGCAGGAAATAAGAATTTCTAAGGCATGAATTGTTCAGATTATTATTTCTTAAGAAATTCTACAGAGGTGCGCATACCATCGAATGTATTCATTATAATTATGTAGTGCTTTGAAACTGTTTTATATAGTGTTTTGAAACTTTATTTTGAAAGAAATGGAATATTTTGCTTTGCCCACACTTAGTTCAAAATGACTCATAAAATCTATTTGAAATTTTTTAATTTTCAAAAGTTTTTATTAGCACTTATTAATTGTACAAAACTGTGGTCTTCATTGTGAGACTTTCACACATGTATATGACATGTTATAACATATTTACCCTCTTTTACCTATTCTTATACTCCTTCATTTCTTCTCTTAATCTACTTTCTCTTCTATAATAGTTCCCCTTCTACTATATCTTTTTATTTTTATGAAAATTTATGTAGGACATATATTTGAGAAAATATTCTTGTCTTTCCGAGCCTGGCTTATTTTGTTTAACATGATGATCCCTAGTTCCATCTATTTTCCTGAATACAGCATGATTTTGTTCTTTATGGCTAAATTATACTCCATTTGGGCACACCTGTTTCATCTTCTTTATCTGTTTTTATGCTGATTAGCTATTATAAATAGTGCTGCAATAAACACAGGTGTGCTGGTTTCTCTATTATATATTGGCTTTGATTACGTTAGATGCAAACCCAGAATTGGTATAGCTGGACCATGTGGTATTCTTTTTTAGTCTTTTTTGGGGGAAACTCCATAGTGCATGGACTAATTTATTTTATTTTATTTTATTTGTGAACATACTGTACAGAGGGGTTACAATTACATGGGCAGGATAATGCATACATTTCTTACCAAGCATTGCAGCCTCCTCCTTTGTTTACCCTTCACATCCCTTCCCCCCCTCCCTCCCTCCCCCCCCCACACCGACATTGTAAACCTCGTTTTGGACATGACAACTTGTACTTCTCATTGTTGCAACAGGTCCACCTGTATCCTTAAACAACTTGTTTTTCCCCATCTCCTCCACAAGTTATACTGACATCAAATATAGTGAAAGCAGGGGTTATACTGTGGGGGAGGGACATACAAAGCAACAAAGAGATAGTCTTATAAATGCGTTAGAAACACATGCATGAAAGAAAAACAACATTTAAATACATATCTAAGGGTTCATTTTCTTAACATCACATTATCTGACCTTTTCTGCTTGACTCATACATATACTAGATATTGCAAATAAGGGAAACCATGGGGCCTATGTTTCTTTGGGCCTGGCTTACTTCACTTAATAGAATTTTTTCCAAGTCTTTCCATTTCCTAACAAAAGGGGCAATGTCATTCTTTCTGATGGAGGCATAGAATTCCACTGTGTATATATGCCACATTTTCTTGATCCATTCATCTACTGAGGGGCATCTGGGTTGGTTCCATATCTTAGCTATGGTAAATAATGCTGCAATAAACATAGTTGTGCTGGTAGCTTTAGTGTGGTCTTGTTTGTAAACATTTGGGTAAATGCCCAAAAGTGGGATTGCTGGGTCATAGAGGAGTTCTATGTGGAGTCTTTTGAGGAACCTCCATACTGCTTTCCAAAGTGGTTGAACAAGTTTACATTCCCACCAACAATGAAGTAAGGTTCCCTTCTGGCATGGACTAATTTATAATCCCACAATTGTGTACAAATATTTTTCCCTGTAACATCACCAGTGTTTGTTGTTTGTTTTATTCATAATAGCCCTTCTAACTGGAGTGAAATGTAATCTCAATCAAGCTTTTATTTGCATTTCCCTGACTACTAAATATGTTGGATTTTTTCACTTTTTGTCATTGTACTTTTTTTAAAAAAATAATCTGTTTCGTACATGTGCCCATTTATTCCTTGCAATGATGCCCACTGAGCTCCACAGGAGCTAAAGATGTTTTGTGAGGAAGGGACATTTAAAAGATAAAGAGGAATTGCCTGGCACAGCATAGACCATACTCATGTTAAGGAATTCCATCCACCATAGGCCCTGCAGTGACCAGAGCAAATCCATGTGGTTGATGCACAGTGAGGACAGACCAACAACGTCATGGAAGGATTTGGAACCATATACTAAGACAGAGGGGGGAAAAAGGAGAACTTCCAAAGAAGGAGTAACATCATCAACTGTACTTTTTAAAATGCTGGTTCTGTCTATTTTGTGGCATAGGCATCAGACTGAAGCAAGAGAGGATTCTGGGAGGCCAGGGAACATAATGTAAAAGAGTCATCTAAGGTACTTCTAACTAACCACACAAAGGAAATTCTCATCAAGTATTGGCATCAAGTATGATGATAAACTCTTCCACCTGTGTACAGGGCTGGGGATCATTGGTCAACTAGAGCTTTAAGAACTACTAAGAAGAAGCTGTCCCATCCATCCGACAAGAGCCTGTGATTAAAGGGATGCCTAGATATTAAAACCCACTGTCCACAAACACAGCCTAGCAGGGATTGGGTGATCAACAACAAGCTGTCTCAAATCATCTTTGCTGGAGCAGGTACTTGACAGAACATAATGATTTGAGCACAGCTCTTAGCCATCTGTAAGAGCAAAGGTACCAGGCAAAGAAAGAAGAGGTGTGGACAGAGATGAGCCAGGCATGAAGGAGAGGTCCTTTAATAGCTCTCTGACCATGAACTAGCTGTATCTTCTTGTATCCTAGATTCTTCATCACAGTGCAAGATGGGACTAAACTAACATCCTGCCACATTGGGTTTTGTAAGAATTCATTAATATGCACAAGATCTTATTTTGCAAAGAATGTAACCCAAGAAGCCCTCAGAAAAAGAGTTGCTCATTTTCTTATCTGAAAACTATGAGGGGGGCTGGGAAGGTGGCTCAGTGGTAGAGCTCTTGCCTTGCATGCATGAGGCCCTGGGTTCGATTCCTCAGCACCACATAAGCAAAAAAGAAAAAAAAAACGGAAGTGGCGTTGTGGCTCAAGTGGTGGAGCACTAGCCTTGAGCTGAAGAGCTGAGGGAAAGCGTCCAGGCCCAGAGTTCAGGCCCATGACCGGACCAAAAATATATAAATAAATAACAAAAAACTATGAGGGAATTTGGATCCAGGCCCATGTGTGAATCCCATTGCTGTTTATTTAGTCTTTATAATTTGGACCAGTTAATGAAATTCTCTGGAGTTTGGCTTCTTCAGTTGTTCAAATGGGGTAATAAAACCTATCCTAAAAGCTAATCACAGAAACTAAAGGAGTTAATGCCATTTGCTCTTAAGTGTACCTCCCCTTGCACACAGTGGGGTACACTGAGAGCAACGGTCACCCAAAGCAAGAGGAGGATCTGTAGAGGCAGTGACAGAGGGACAGAAATGAGCCCAACGTGGGTGCAGACGTGAGGATTTTAGAAGCCTTCAGGTAACACAGTCACTGTATGCATGTAAGAGGATGAAGACCATTCAAAGTGAAGCTGAATCTTTCTGCCAGTGATCCCAAGGGAGAGGCTCTAATTAGCATTTAAAGATATCCTGGAAATGGATATTGCTGAGAAAGTAAAACCCTGAAGCGTGAAACTCTGCACTAAAAATGTGCATCCTGCCTTGACCAGGGAAAGAAAGGCAACCTTCACAAGTCAAGTTCCTGTTTTTCCTGCCAAGGAAGGGGCACTGGGGCTGGTTCTGATACCTCTAGACTTGTCAGAAAAGCAGGCTTGCACTGGTCCATGCATGTTTATTCATTGGTTTAACCCAGTCCTGGCCTATCCACCAATTGCCAGGCACTTCACTACAGGTGGATGAGACAGGATGTATGCCTCAAGGAATTCACAGGAGCAGACAGTACAAACTGATCTGTATGATAAAGGCCTTCAGAAGCTCTACTCTGGCCTATAGGCAGCCCAGACAGACTTAGAGGAGATATTTGGGGGTGGGAGGGGGTGGCAGGAGAGCTTTTGAGATTCATCCCTGTATTATGAGAAGGAAAAGCAAAGTGGGCTCTGATGCGGTAAAGACAGGGACATTACAATATTTCTGACTTGTCTCTTTTCCACTGAAAATAGCAGGAAGACTATGTTTGGTGGGTTCACAATAGGTATATCCCCCCTTGTGAGCTCAGAACTCATATTGTGAACTGGGATAATCATATTTTATCCTGAATTGTAAAGATAGAAAACTTGTTAGAAGGTACAACCTGTGCTCAAAGTCTTGGAAAAATAAGACAGATATAAGTGCTCGAGAAAGGAGGGAGAGAGGAAGGATGGAAGGAAAGAAGGAAGGAAGGAAAGAAAAAAGAAAGGTACAGTATTGTCTATGATTAAATCATCAGGAGACACTTACGGCATATCCAGGGAAATATCCTGGAACTTCGTTTCCCAGAATCCCTTTTCAATATGGCTCTGGGTTATCTTTATCAAAGAGAAATTCTTTTTTTTTGGGGGGGGTCCGGTCATGGGGCCTGAACTCTGTCCCTCAGCTCTTCAGTTCAAGGCTAGCACTCTATCACTTGAACCACAGCTCCACTTCCGGCTTTTTTCTTTTTGCTTATGTGGTGCTGAGGAATCGAACCCAGGGCCTCAGGCATGCAAGTGCTCTACCACTGAGCCACCTTCCCAGCCCCTCAAAGAGAAATTCTTGAAAGAGCTTTGGAAGGCTGACGGCAAGACATCTTCATTTCCCAGGGCCAGCTAGCTGTTTGCAAGCCTAAAGACACTGGCAGAAGATAGGTGTTTGGGACACACCCTGAGAATCTTTCTTTGTGTGCTGCAAAATGCTGAGCCATAACTATTCTCCCACAGCTCTAGGCGGCCCCCTAGGAACTGCTCGCCTTGGAGCTGAGCTACTGAGATCAGCAGGGCACCTTCTGATTTCTTAGAAGCACACATCAATGTCAAATGTTTCAGGAAATCTCTAATCCCCTGTATTATAATCACTGGCTTTTTTGGAATACCGAGAGTGGCTACTATTCTAACCAAAGCCTGTGACTAATAGGCTACCTATGAAGGGACCCAGTATTCCACAATTGCCCAAAGTGTGGGGTACTCCCTAAGTCACATGAACAATCAGGCATATGAACTATTTATATCTGGATAAATAATTCTCCTTCCTGTTTACATCATTCAAATATCTCCTCATGTGTCTCTTGATCCTTTAGGGTTTTTTTTCTTCTTTCTTAATCATCAGAAAGAGAACACGTGATGGTAGGCTTTTGTGTTAACAGCTATAAACAAATACTGACTCTTCCCCATGGGGATCTCTTTCGAGCAATAACACATTAGATTCCTGGCAGTACTGACGAATCCCTTGAAAGCTTGAGGAAACCTTTAGAAAGTCATTGAGACATTTCCTACCTGGGACACTATTTTCATTGGATCCCTGGAGGGGAGACAGAAGATCCACTGTAGCCTGTCAAATTCACTCCAGGCCATAGCTGGTGTTAGCCTTTTTCTCACTCATAATAATATTCACCCATTCCACACATGCACTCATTGAATAGCTGATCTGTGCCAGGCAGCCACTCTGAGTGGTAGGTAAGATGGTAGCAAACCATAGTCCTCTAATTGAGAAACTCAGACATCCTCAGGTCACAACAAATGCTCAAATTGTAATTCCAGCGGGCTCTGCTTTTAGAGTCAATCAGAGTTTTAACCTAAGTGCTGTTATAAAAATAAAAATGTAAACCAAGAAACTAATCAAGGTTGAGCACTGAGTGGGCTATTTCCTTCCGGGCAGGAAATAGCCAGCAGATTGCTGATCTACCAGAGGTAAAGGAAATGGAATTGGTGTTTTAAGGTCCAGGAACTAAAAACTCTTTCTGCCCCATGAATGATAGTCAAGCCTCTGAATGCACTGGCAACGGTGACATTTGACTGACCCCCAGGGCAACTCCTGTAGACTGTGCTACTCTAGGGTCACTGCTCCTTACCTTGAGTTGTCAGATTTGGAATTGTAGACTCTTAGTTGCCATTTTACCAGAAGTCAGATAGGTATTGTCACCCATGGGCTAGATGGCATGACAAGCTAACTACGTAATTTATTCATAGGATAACAATGTAATTCACTAATGCAACCAGAACATCATTCTGAGTCAAAAAAAAAATAAACTGTAAGTAATTGCAGGACAGCAACATCTGTGGCCATGAAAGCTATCACCCCTAAAGAAGAAGCGAAAGGAGACACGTGTGTTGAGCTGTGCAAGAGTCTGCCAGGGTCCACATGTGCTTTAAAATTCTAATCATCACAACAACTTTATCAAGCAGATGCCATTACTCTCATTTGACACATGACAGGTGATATGCTTGTGTAGTAATGAGTGTGACAGTAGGGAAAACAAATTGGCTTTTCCTATCTCTTGCACAGGTGCTATCCATCACTCAGAGTCCTGAGCCTCTGCTGGTCAAGGCAGAGGCTTCAGAAAAAAGGATTTAAAAAAATTTTTTTTTTCTTCAGTACTGAGGCTTGCACTCAGGGTCTTGAGCTCTCACTTGATTTTTGCTCATGGCTGGCGCTCTACCACTTGAGCCATACCTCCAGTTCTAGGTTGTTTTTTCTGGCTAATTGGAGAAAAGAGTTACGAGAATTTCTCTGCCCAAGCTGGCTTCAAACAATGATGTTTAAATGACTAAGATTACAGGCATAAGCTGCTGGCACCCCACTTAAAAAGAGGATTTGTACCCCAATGGTGCGTTGAGGACAGGTATAAGATACTAGTGAAATGATTCCATTCCTCAGCCTCTTTTGTATGTATATATATGTATATATAATTTGATTGTATTTCAGCCAATAATATATGAATAGAATTTGCTGAGTGAAGCTTAAAAAGAAAGTACACAGCTGTAGGCTTAAGGACTTTTGGTTTCAACCCTTTTCACCATTATTTCCTGCCTGGAATTCAAAACTGATAGCTAGTGCTCCTGCAGCCATATTTGATTATAAGACACTTAAAAGATAGAAGTTGCCTACTAAAATAATGATATACAAAAATAAACAAGTTCTCTAAAAGAAAACACTGTAGAACCAACAGACCATACTTTAATGTTAAGTACAGTCAATTTTCATCTTGCTTAAGCCGCTGTTTCTTCTGGCCCATAATCTCCTCACTAAATGCAATTCCTAACAATACACTGTAAATACATAGAAAAATCCCCAAATTGTTCTTCTGCAACTGAGGTCTCTCTCACAATCTCCACAGCTGCCCTCTTGCTGGTTGTTACCAGCAGTCTCAAAGACAACATTTTCAAAATCAAGCTCATTATCATTTTGCACACCGCAATCCCCTACTGAGTCTGTCTCTCATCCTGGAGCTTGGGGAGGAGAAGTGATGGGCATGGGGTCTCAAAACTGGAACATGTGCTAGGATTGGCCACTCAAAGCTAAGGGAGGAGTTACACAGAGAGCCACAGAGCAGGGCCTTTCCAAGACCAAAGCCCCAACCAAGGCCGCATCCCTGGACCAACCTGGACCATACCAAGGCTCTACATATCTCATAATGTCCAACAGAAGTAGGGGAGGCAGAGATGGAAGACAGCTCTCAGGAATCTCAGGTAGCTTCCTTGAGAGTGGGAAAAGCTCAGAGAAGTTATGATTATTGGAAGTACTTTGTCTTATGAAGTAACAGCCCTCAAGGAAATGATGGCAAAAATCAACCAATCGTGGAAGACATGGCAGCCTAGAAAGGACCATGCTTGTGGCCTTAGTAAGCCAACAGACACGTGTGTGTGTGGGGGGGGGGCGCCGGGGGGGGGGGTGTACGTCTACTGGATCTGGTCAGTAGGTACGCATTGCAAGCATGAACATACATATCTGGATATCTGGATGCACATACATCTCTGCATGCACACACACCTGTGTGTACAGGAGTACAGGAGTCTGATATGGAAGGAGGATGTGAGTAGAGCAGCAAAAGGACTAGTGAAGCCCCCTAACTGCCAGCAGAGTTGCTAAATCTAAGAGATTCACCTTGAGTGAGATGGGGAGAATGATGGAAGGGTTGACATGGCTCAAGATGCATTGTCCTCACAAACTGATGTGTTGAATTAAAACCTCTGTACAACTATTTATAGATAATAAAAATAAATAAGTTCAAAGAGATTAACCTTTAACAAATATATTTTACCTGCAATCCCAGACAGGCCCTGCATACATTTGAGAGGAAGAGATTAGCATCGTTCCTATCTTTAAGGGCAGGGGCTGAGGCCCAGTGAGATACAGCAGCACTAAAAAGAAGAATCTTCCCAAAGATGCTACAAAGCCAGACTGTCCACATCAG
This sequence comes from Dipodomys ordii, assembly GCF_000151885.1. Classification (NCBI taxonomy): domain Eukaryota; kingdom Metazoa; phylum Chordata; class Mammalia; order Rodentia; family Heteromyidae; genus Dipodomys; species Dipodomys ordii. The sequence goes on along the minus strand of NW_012267238.1, from coordinate 15,583,288 downwards.
GCACTGAGAATGGAGATCCCATGGAAGGGAGGGCAATGAAGTATGAGATTCTAGACAGATGCCCTGTCTCCTAGCCATTCCATGCTTACTCCTCTAATTATTCATTGTTCAGGCCAAACATGAAAGCTGGAAGGAGGGGAAGAGAGTCTCCTCCTGGCAGCGGCAATAAGAGTACAAGTCGTTAGAGAAGTGGAGGTTAGATTAAAGAAGAGAGGGTGGGCAGAATTCAATTTCCTTGTGAATAGATTCCAAGCTAGCTTTTCTTTACATTCAGATTCTACTTGATTGAATTTCAGAACACTAGAGCTTAGGTTCAAAATGCCTTCTAAAATTAGCATCCACCACCCTGCAGCTTCTCATTATGCACAACACCTGCCCTGTTCAAGCACTGCCCACTTTTCCAGCACTGTCTCCAGCCATGGAAGGAGCCAGGAATTACCAGACGGAAGCCTGAACCTCGGCAATGTTAGGCTTGGAGGAAACTTATATTGTTGGTCTCTGTTTATCCCAAGTCAAGTCGGCAAGATGCTTTTCCTGGACTGGTGGAGAAAAGCCAAGGACACACATGACCAGCATGCTGTAGAAAGACAAACCTTGGGTTAGCCTCTGCCCTGACAACCATGCCATTTGGTTTATTGACTTGTTATCTGCCTTCACATCTTTCCACCCCATTCAGAACAGGGAGCCTTAGAGAGGCTTCAGGCTCATCAGAGGTCCCAGAGTAAGGTAATCAGGACCCCAGCCATGGATCCAATCCTTCCTCTCCACTTCCTTCCTTCCCTCCCTCCTTTTCCTCTGCACATCTGTGTACCAGACATGGAAGGCTATAGTGGAAAGTTAGTCCCTGCTGGTGTCCTTCTGCCTCCTGATGCCAGCTTCTGCCCTCCATTGCCAGGGTGATTCCGGACTCCACCTCCTCCAGCGGCCTCAGCTGGCAGGGGCTCAGCATCACTAGGCCTCTTGTACCACGAGGCCGAGGGTGGAGCTCGGAGGCTTGAGGATTCCATGGAGAAACTGTGCACTTGCTTCCTATACAAAAAAGGGCTGGATTTGGAGAAGTGTTCCCTTCCTTCCAGGCCATACTGGGTTTTCTTTACTATATATACTCAGCTCAATCCCCATCCCACCCCCGCACCCCCGACACATACATACATCAAAGCTGCTGAAAACATTGTTGGATTCTGCTGTGGGCAAATGTCACGAGGTGGAAATGTTATCTGACAGCTGGCCCTAGTCTTTGTCCTAGGAAGGAGCAATCTGTGGTTGTGGGTTGTGGTTATGGTCTGTGGACAAAGGCCTTGGAACACAGTGGAGACTGATCCTCAGGATCCTCATTAAGTTGGCCCATTGAACACAGAGAAGCTCTAGTTTTGTTCTGGAGAGAGCATAGGGCCAGAAACACTGAGACAGAGAGTTCAAGAAGAGAAAATGGATTATGAAGGAAATTCATGAGACTCTGGTTCTTTCCAAGCCACCAGCATTCCTGCAGAGTCGGGTGGAGTCCAGACTGTGGTCCTGCCAACAAAGGATGAGAACAGCAATGCTAGCCTTGACAGTGAATGTAAACTCATCCATCATCCCTCAGAAGTCAGCAAATGCTTTCTCTCACATTCACTGTCAGGAATGAGGTTTTACTTTTGGAAGGGGTAGAGTTTTATTATCCAGATTCTCTTCCTGAGGAAGAACTATCCTTGAGAGGACGGCTCCCTGGGACATTTTTGGGATCACCTTAGACTACTGCAGAAAAACACTGACGTTTGAAGAGGCCACATTGAGATGTACATTAAATAAAGGCTGTGCAGTTGATTAAACTAAGAGATGGAGGTTGCCAGGAAAAATGTGTAACTTAATTTCACCCCAGAGTAACATCATGGCTCAAGGCTTGGCAGAGTAATTTTGAAACCTGACATTTTTAGATCCCAGGCCTAAACTCCAGGAGTTCCATATGTCATGTGCAGTCATTTGCCCCTACACGCCAAGCAAATGGGTGGGGGGAAGGGCCGAGAAAGATGTATTATCCGAAACATGCACCTGTGGGATAAAGCAAAGTAAGTACTTTGTCCATCTCAGGATACAGTACACAGTGGGTCTGAGACCAGCTCCTGGGTCCTCACTGATGGGTGGTGAGAGCCCCAAACACTCCAGCATCAGAGACCATATTTCTCGGGTCCATTTCTCTCAGCAGGCTCTAAATGCTGCTGCTCATCCTTCCTGTACTCAATCTCCTCAGCCTGGATCGCAGGGTGAGATTCACAGGAGCTATGTTTCTACGGGTGCTTTTCCTGTATGGACCCAAAGGGCTAATATTTGTCTTCAGACCTACCAAGGAGGTCTGCTCCCTTCCCATCTCACAACTGCAGCTCAGTCTCTCTTCCGTGCTATGGGTATGTCACTGGATATATGCATCCTCCCAGTTGTCCTTAGGGAAGAGCATCCTCGAAGTGTAGGGGGAAAGAGAAGTGGAGGAGTCATTTCCAGATTCAGTCTCTAAATGCCCTTCTACCCCTTTCTCCCTCCCCCTTCTCCCTTTCTCCCTTTCCCCCTTACCTTGTCCTCTCCCAGCCTCCTCAATCCCCACCACAGATGCCATTCTGGCTTGGCTAGCCTTCTGTCTTGGGGAGCGTGGATGTGAAATGTGGATGAAAGGTGAGTGGGTGGGAGGGAGAGGATATGGTAAAAATGAGACGGACCTCTCAATTCTGTCCTGCAAGGGCTGTGACTCTAAATGTCTCAGCCTTTCCTGTTTATCTTGCTGCAGGCTAGGAGGAGCATTACCCAGGCTGCAGTAAATAGCCTAAACACTGCTGGGGAGGAATACAAAGCCAGACTACAACTGTACTATGTGTGGAGATGGATGGAGATGGATGGTCCTTGGATCCCACCCAGCCCTGGATGCTACTGAGACGCAGCATTTAAACCCCATCTGCTCCAGCAGGTGCCCCTAGACATAGTCCTAATTCTAAAGTTGAAGGGTGCAAGTTGACCAGCACTGATGGAGTGTGGGTGCCACCTGGTGGTCATATTTAGAGTGACTGACAATGATCAGACTTTAGAGGCCGGCTCCCCAATTCCCCCCACCCCACCCCCGAAAGCAGCCAGAATCACAAGGGCTAATAGTGTTCATTCAGCACCCACACTACATTTCTCAGATGTCCCCCCTAGGTTGGTCCCTAAATTGCCACAGACCTATAAATTGTAGCATCTCTATAAAAATAACTGGATACCCCACCACAGGAATTAAAAATTAAAGCTAGTCTGTCTTTTCAATGCACTCATGTGCTCAGATAGTAAAAATTAAATAAGACAAGCTGCTGTACAGTATTTTCACAAATAAAAAATAAAAAAAATAGGGCTGGGAAGGTGGCTCAGTGGTAGAGTGCTTGCCTTGCATGAATGAGGCCCTGGGTTCAATTCCTCAGCACCACATAAGCAGAAAAAGCTGGAAGTGGCACTGTGGCTCAAGTGGTAGAGCGCTAGCCTTGAGCTGAAGAGCTGAGGGACAGCGCCCAGGCCCTGAGTTCAGGCCCCATGACTAGCAAAAATAAATAAAAATTAAATATTAAAATTTTTTTAAAAGAATAACTGAAACTTGCAACTCACAACACAAATAATTTCCAGTTTAAATTGTAATTTGTTTATGTTTCCTCTATGTATTCCAAAAGAAATTGATTGGCTTTATTCATTTATTGAAGCATTAGAAAGCACCTTATTACAAATGCTTTTATACTTTGGAGAGAAACTTACAACTATGGAGTTAGTTTCATTCACAAAAGAATAAATAGATCAGTATAATGAATTTTTTTAAAAAAAGACAAGGTGCAGGACACAAAAGAGGTGACCTACTGCTGAACCCCAAGAGCTTGTTATGAGGTGCATAGTGGATCGAAAGGGTGGGTCAGTGACAAAGGGAAAGACATTCCAGACAGAGGGACAGACCATGAAATAGGGTAAGGCTGCAGATGTGTGTGTGTGTGTGTGTGTGTGTGAGAGAGAGAGAGAGAGAGACAGACAGACAGACAGACAGACAGAGACTGATTGACTGACTGACTGAGACAGACAGAGGCAGGGATAGGGACAGTTGGAACTTGAAGGATATCATGATTCTGGCCAAGTTTTAGATTTGAACATCTTAGAGCTAAGAGGAGCTACTGAAGGGTTTGAAGCCAGGAACCACCAGATTGTTTTCTTAAAAAGCCATTTAAGAAGCAAGTGTGCCCAGAGACTACATTCCAGTGACATATCATTCCCCCAACACCAGCACACATGAACAGGCCTAACGAGCACCTGGTGCTGTTTATGTGTAATCCCTGCTCTCTTGGAATCAGTGTTCTGGGGCCTGATGAGAGGTGAGGTGTAGGTCAAAGGGTGGAGGGAGAAGTCACATGGATTGGCTGAATCTCCAGGAGGTTGATGGCTGGTGTGAGGGGAAAGGAAATTACTCTGCTTTTAGGTGTAATCACTAAACATGACACAAAATTCTGAGGTTGAAATTGTGTGTGTGTGTGTGTGTGTGTGTGTGTGTGTGTGTGTGTGTGTTGTGTGTGTGTGTGCCAGTAGGAGTGACTGAACCCAGGGCTTCATGCTGTTGCTCAAGTGGGAGACTGCTAGCCTTGACATAAGAGCTCAGGGACAACATTCCTGCGTGCACATGCACGTGTGCACGCGCGCGCGCACACACACACACACACACACACACACAAAGTTTGTTTTCTGAACTTGTGACTCAGAAAGTATGTAATCATGAGAAAATAAATGTGACATTTGTGCCTCCATTCAGGCATGTGAATAAAACTATGCAAGCAAGTCAGGCCTCCTGTCCTATGGCCAGAGTAAATGACCCTTGTGCCTTGCTTTAGACTTATTTTCCCTTATATCTTTTATTTTTATTTTTACTTGTAGAACTTCAAACAGTCATGCAAGGGATTACAATTTAACATGTCCATCTACGTGTCTGATGCTTATTGATTCCTTTCTTAGTTTTCTTTATTCTTTCATGTTTTTTTTTCTTGCAATATTGGAGATTTGAACTCAGAAACTTATTCTTGCTAGGCCCTCAAGATACCACTTGAGCCACCCATCCAGCCCTGTTTTTGCGGCCTTTGTTAGAATATGTCTCATTCTCCACTCCCCAGGTGCCTGAGCATCTCTCCATATGCTTAGCTTGCTGTTGTCACTGCGGTCCCTGGCACATGTCACCATGGCCAGCATCTCCACAAAGAGGGATCTTGTATATGCATTTTTCTAATTTGGTGAAGGGAAGGGAAATAATAAAATGCTTAAATAAGGATACAGGTTGAGCCATTGTAACAATGAGATGTACAAGACACTATGTTGAAAACCAACTTTATAAATTTTGCAGGGGCTGGGGGGAGGGAAGAGGGAGGAGTTGGGGAAGTGGGTAGGGAAGGGATGACAGGGGAAAAATAAAAGGAGGGTGTAACAATGCTCAATAGAAAATGTACTCATTACCTTGCTCATGTAACTATAACTCCTCTGTAGAGTATTTTTACAATAAAAATCATATTTAAAAAGAGGCAGTCACGTGAATGGCTTAAAACCCACTGCAAATGGGGAAATTTATACAATGTAGTACATCATACAAATAACAGGACTGCAGAATCCAAAGGCTAGGTTTACTCTAGTTGATGAACATCTTTTATGGATAGTACTTTTAGTGTCATATTTAACAAATGTTTAACTATTACAAGGCCACAAAAATTTTCTCTATTCATTTTCTAGAAGTCTTAAAATTTTAATTTTTACATTTAGTTTTATATTACATTTTAGTTGAATAAGTATATATGAGTTATTTGTAATAGTTTGTCATAAGGCACACGATTCTTCTTTGGGGAGAGATATATGGCATGCATATGTTGATGAACCATGTCATTTTTGTAAATTTATTGACTGATTCCTGAAGTCAGTATGTTCCATTGATCTATTTGTCTATCGTTAAATAAATATGAAATTGTGATACTTTGGGAAGTTTTACAATAAGTCTTGAGAAAAAGTAACATAATCTCCTAAAATGCTCCTTTTTCAGTAATTTAGGCTATTTTGGTTCTATTTTCCACACACATTTTAGGATCCACTTGCAAAATTCATTCATCAATTCTAATATTCTTTATACATTTCACAAGATTTTTTCAATGGGCAATCCATCTGCCATTAAAGGCAATATAACTTTTTCCAGTGTGAGTGGCTTTAATTCTTCATGTCTTATTGGAGTGGCAAGGAAATAGTACATGGTTAATTAGAGTGGATAACCTTGCCTTGCTGATGATCTTAGAGAAAGGGACTTGATCTTTTCATAATCAAGTCTACCATTCGTTGTAAGAGTTTTATATGTACCATTTACTAGAAAATCTGTTTCTGTTTCTCATTTGAGGAAACTTTCTTCCATTCCCAGTTTGACCAATAGGAGAAGTGAATGTTGGCTTTGTCAAATGTTTTTCCTACTTATATGTGATGATCATTAGTTTGTTTTGGGTTTTAGTTGGTAATTGATTTTCTTACTGATTGATCTCCAGTCATGAATTCCTGAGATAAGTCCTAATTGGTCATGTTTGTTCAGTTACTTTGCTAATTATTTATTGTTTTGGTGAGGGGTATCAGATGCAATGGTTTATGTCTATAATCTTAGGTGTGGAGGTAGAAGTGGAAGTTGAAAGCCAGACAGGCAAAGAATTCACTGGACCCCATCTCAACAGGAAAGGATGGGTATGGTGATGTGTCCCTGTCATCTTAGCTACAGCAGGAAGAATAATAAGAGGATCCTGATCTAGGCTGGCATGGGCTGAAAATATTAAGATCCTATGTCAAAAACAACCAGTGAAGAATAGGGCTAGAGGTTAGTGTCTGTGTAGTAGGTACAAAAGCCCGAGTTCAAGCTCCCAGACCACAAAAAAATGGGAAGAGATTATTTTGTGTTTTGACTGGGAGGAATGTTGGGCTTCTCTTTTCTTTCCTCAGAATCTCTTTGCCTGGATTTTATATCAGGAAAATGCTGGCCTCATACAATAAAGGCCAGTTTTCCCTTCTTATTCACTTCCTGAAAGAGTGTATATTTGACATATTTCTTCCTTTGATGATAGGACTCATGGAGAAACCCAGCTGGGCCTAGAGCATTGTCATTTAACTAACAATTCAGTTGCTTTCATTCAGCATTGTATCGATTATCTAGTTCTTCCTGCATGAGATTTGTTAGCTTGCCCTTGTCTTAGTCCACAAAACCTCACACATTGGGTAAATTATATTGAATATTAATTTCTTTGGGTCATAGGTTTGGTGGAGAAGCTGGCAGCAGCCAGTGAGAACCATTCTTCTCTATCATCCCATCACAGAGCAAAAGGTGGAGACAGAACAAGAGAGACTCAGCCTTGCAACCCCTTCTCTGCTAAAGGACTTACTCCCTAGCTAACAGTTTTAGTCTGTTCGTGAGGTCCCACCTCTCCACACTGGGAATCAAGTTTCTAACATGTGCACAGTCAGGAGAATCCCAGTTTCAAGTGATCCTGGGGAAAGAATCTAGTAAGATCTTTCTTATCTCAGAAAAAAACATGCACTTGTCTATAATTCCTGCTACTTAAGAAGCAGTGGGAGGAGCTTGTATTCTGAGACCAGCTGGCCAAAGTGGAAGACCTTATCTGAAACAAACTAAACAGAAGATCTGGAGGCATGGCATAAGTGTAGGGAACTTGCCTAGCAAGTCCAAAGCCTGAATTCAATCTCCAATGAAAATGTTTCCAGCATTCAGACAATAGTGGTACTTTCCAGAGAATTCATCTATGTTGTCAAATTTATCAGCATAAATTGCTTAATCTCTGTGCCTTTCTCAAGAATTTATACTGTTGTCACCTCTCTGTGTTGCTGATATTTCTGCATCTATTTTATTGTTCTTCAATCTGTTGGAAGTTTTTAATTCCTATTGTTTTTCACGTTCCTTCCATTAGGTGTTTTCTCATTTGTTTCTTCAGTTGGTGGTCTTGGGATCTGAGCTGAGTCTTGTACTCTACCAATTGAGATGAGCTTTCCACCCATCTTACTGTAGTTATTTTACAGCCATCGTCTTGTGTTTCTGTCCAGAATGGCTTTCAACCATGTTCTTCCTCTTTGAGTCTCCCACATAGCTAGGACCATCAGTGTGTACCCTATGTATAACTTGTTGAGCCTTCCAAATAGCTGGGATTAGAGGCAATCACCACCACACTCAGCCATATTTCATTGGTTTCTGAACTTAATGCTGTCTTTTCTGTTTATTTGGAATTTATTGGTTCATATTTGTGTTTCCAGTTTCTTTAGATAGAATTTGTGATCATCAATTTGAAGTTTTTGTTTCAACATGGGCAATTAGTACTATAATTTTTTTCTTTACCTGTATCTAATAAATGCTAGTAAGTTGTATTTTCATTCACACCAAAGTACTAATTATTTTTTTTCATCAAAAGCAGTTTGTAAACTAAGGTTTTCAAATATTTGGGGATTTTCTAGATACCTTTCTATCATTGATTTCTAATCTTTCTCTCCTTCACTGGAGAACATATACATACAGTTTGAAATACTTCATTTATTGTAACTTGTTTAAAATATTTATTCTCTTTTGGGAATGTTTTGACTTGTGTTGTTGGGTAGAGTGCTCTATAAATTCAGGTAATTTTGTTTTTCATGTCTCTACTCATTTTCTGCTTGCAATGACTGAAGGTATTAAAACCTCCAAACTCAATTTCTAGATTGGTTATTTCTCCTTACAATTCTATTGGTCTTTTTCCCCCTATTATCTAGAAGCCATGTAAACTTTTCACACGCACATTTGGAATTGCAATTTCCTATTACTGGAATGACCCCTTTACTCTAAATGATAACATTTTGTGGAGGTACTGAGGATGGAGGTACTGGACTTGGTACTAGACTGGCAATAGGTACTAGACTTGGAGCTCACATGGCCATGGATCTCCAGCCTCCTCTGCACTGGTTATTTTTGAGGAAGGGTCTTGCTTTATGCAAAGATGGCATGGCTACAGCGCTCCTGCTTGTGCTTCCCTGTGTCATGAGGCATGACAGGAGTAGGCCATTTCTGCCCAACCATTGGTTGAGATTCTTTCAAGTTTCTTTTTGCCCAGTTGGCCTCCAACCACAATCTCCCAATCCCTGCCTTCCAAGTAGCTAGGATTACAACCTTAAACCACCACAATGAGTTGGTGTTAATCCTGGTAATGTCAATCCTGGTAATAATCTACTTTGCTCATTATAATGGGCAATCCTCATTCTCTCTTTATGTTAGCGTTATTGTATTTCCTGTATATCTTCCCTCTGAACCCTGAAATCTAATCTTTATACATAGTAGATTTTGATTTGTTTGTAGTTGGGAATTGGGCTTTTTTTTTTTTTAACCAACTTGACAGTCTCTACCTTTGTGTTCACATCATTTATGTTCAGAGTGATTGTTACTGACATAATCAAGCTTAAATCTATGATTTTGCTACTTGTTTGCTTTGCGCTTCATCTGTTTCCTTACTCCTATTTTACTATTTGCTAATTATTCATAAATGATTCTGTATCTTCTGGCTTTAGATATAACTTTGTGTGAGAAAGATTAGATTTTATATTATTAACTTGACATTTTCATGGAATATTATGCTTATCTAATAACAACCCTACAATAATAGAATTCTATTTTCCCCCTCCTAAACTTGTTTTGCTTTGTGTGTTATAAATCCTACAATGAACTGTTACTATCTTGGTTTTAAGCAATCAATTCTCTTTTAGACATATGAAAAACAACAAAAGTAATTTTTATATTTATCCACATATTCATCGTATTTTCACTTGGTATCAACTTACATGATTTTGTCTTTTAAACGTATCTTATAGATCATTTCCTGGTAATTGGCTCTTCATATTTTGGATGCTCAAAAAGTTTGACTTTCTTGGTAAAAGCCATCTTTAACTAAGTGCAGAATTCTATGAAGGTTTGGGGACCGTCACCTTATCATGAAACGTGTTATCCATTGCTCCTCATGAAGTTCCTGTCCTACTGGGCATTTCTGTATGGGCCACCCCTCCTCCCCAACCACACCTATGTTTTAAGTCCTCACTTAAAACAACACGTCTTGATTATGTATCTAAAGAAATTTGAGTAATGTCCCAGGATGGTTGTTTTCATGTTTCTCTCTCTTGGACTTATTGTTTTAACCTGTGGCTTTATCATGTTCATGATTTGAGGGGGGCGGGAATTCCTGGCCATTGTGTCACCATCTTATTTCTGTGCTCCGAGTCTTCATATGCAAGTCTTCTCCTTTGAAGATTCCAGTCCTGTTGCACATCCCGATCCTGATGTGGGCCCACGGTCCACTGAAGGTTGGTCCCTGTTTCCCCATCAAGTTTGACTATAATTTCTACCATCATCTTTCAGCTCTTCACTCATGTCTCTCTAATCTGCTCATCCTGCCCAGTGGATTTTCCATTTTTATTTTTTGTGTGTGCTGTCCTGGGGCTTGAACTCAGGGTCTGGGAGCTGTCCCTGAGGCCCCTCTCCTCAGTACACCCACCCCACCCCAGCCCTCAAGCTAGTGTTCTACCACTTGAGCCACAGTTTCACTTCTGGCTTTTTGGGTAGTTTAGTGGAGACAAGAGTCTCAGAGAGTTTGCTGTCCAATCTGGCTTCAAACCACAACCCTCAAATCTCAGCCTCCTTAGCTGCTAGGATTACAGCTATGAGCCAGCAGCACCCAGCTTTGTATTTTTAATTTAGAATTACATTGAAAAATAATCTTTGGTATCTACTATGCTCACACTGGTTTCACCTTTCCAACCTATACCCTTGCATTATTTTGGTGTTACTGGGGTTTTAACTCGAGGCTTTACATTTGCTCAGCTTGCTTGCTCACAGCTGGCAAGCACTCTTCAACTTGAGGCACACCTCTAGCCCTGATTCTGGCTTATTCTGGAGATGGACTCTAGTGGACTTTTCAGTCCAGTCTGACTTTGAACTGTAAGGCTCCATTTCTCAGTCTCCAGAATAGCTAAGATTAAAGTTGTGAGCCATAAGCACCCAGCTCCAACCTGTACCTTCCTAACTGTATCACACAAAGATGCAATGCTATTTTGCATTAATTCTACAATTTGTGTCAATGCTGGGTATATTTCTGTTTATTTTCGAGACTTTAATATTCTCATTTTTGGAATGCCTAGTCATTCTTCACGGGATGCTAAACATACTGAATTTAACTTTGTTGTATACTGAATTCTTTTTTTTTGGGTCCGGTCATGGGGCCTGAACTCTGGGCCTGGGCACTGTCCCTCAGCTCTTCAGCTCAAGGCTAGCGCTCTACCACTTGAGCCACAGCACCACTTCCGGCTTTTTTTTCTTTTTGCTTATGTGGTGCTGGGGATTCGAACCCAGGGCCTCATGCATGCAAGGCAAGCGCTCTACCACTGAGCCACCTTCCCAGCCCCTACTGAATTCTTTTACTTCTATATTCTTGTAGTTTTCTGAGGCAGTTATTTAAAAACAGGTTTTTTGAAGTGAGGTTAGGATAGCCTGTAGTGTAGGGCTAATAAAGTATTGTCACACTGCAGCAATACTTTTCTGACTATTCTGTATAGCGCCCTTTGGATTACTGGCTTCCTACTCTTCCTATTCTGGCTAGCAAACAAACTATTCACTGCTTCATATGAACTCAGAAATTGCTCGATATCCAGCTCTGGAAAGGTGCTCATGCACACAGAGTACTCAGCTTACTCTTTAGATTTCCATTCATTTTATCAGTTCAGCTCTCTCTTTAGTTGTACTCTATGCACTTTTCCCATTTTGGTCTGTGTGTGTGTGTGCACGCACACGTGCATGCGCGCTCTATCACATGAGTACATGCGTGTGTGCATGTGTGTTTACAGGTTTTTAAGTTGTTTCTGGTGACAAAGTAAAACTCATTTGTTTTTCTAGCTAGACTAGAAATAAATACCAAAAACACTTTTAGAGGCAAGGATTTTATTTCAATACTATCTGATTCATTTTAAGAGAAGACAAAGATGCTAGTTCAACTTAAACTTTTAACTCAAGATCGGAGTGAATTCTAGAATTGTTACCTTGGAGCAATTACCAAATTGATTCCCAAATCCTTGAGCGGTAAACAGAACTAACAATACCTCCATTGCAGTACATTCAGTGAATGTGATATAAACAATCTATCAGGTATCAGCTCATCTCCTATAGTTATTTTCCTTCTCTTTCCCCTAAAGCTGAGATTTTCTTGGACCCACGTGATCATGATAGACATTTACTTCTCTCTAGATTTTTCCCATAGGAAAAAAATTAAATCAAACATAGTATTCAAAGACCAGGCACAAAATACTTCTGGGCAAACTGCCTGTGAGTTTTCTCTGTGGAACTGAGAAGGGAAGCGTGTGTCCTGCCCTGTGTATCTGGTTTTGGACTTGGCAGGTTTGAAGTGGGATACAACCAAAAATCCCAGTTCTGTCAAGAAAAAAAAAAACTGAAACAGATGACAAATCATTTGTCTAAAGACCTAAAGCCAAACTGGCTTCAGTAAGGACTGGGGCGACAGTAGGAGCCAATTTCCTGGGGTATTTACAAAATCATTTGTAAGGATAATACTTTCCAGACTTTTGGAGGAACAGCTAAGGACAGCTCTCTGACCCACACACTCAATAAAGTTAGCAGGCCTTCCATAGACAGCTGCTGAGATCACCTCCTCCTGCCACCACTCCCCACACAAAGGCTGACACACCACTGAGATGGAGGAGGGAGGAGTTGCTCTTAAAATGTACAGTACAATTTAAAGAAGTAAAAATGAATATACAGCTTATCAAATAGCTTGGGCCTTATGGGAGATGCTGCCTCAGGACAGGTATTAAAAAAGTAGCCAGGAGCTCTGTGTCTACAGCACAGGGCAAATTACTGTGCTCACTGACCACAGTTAGCCCATTGGATACACTGGTCCAGATTGTTTGCTTTGGCTGCTGTAGCTGGAGAATTCCCTTCTGTGGAAATGAAAGGTGCAAATGCTGTAGAATTAGCACTGAGAGTAGCAGAGATTCATTTTGCTGATAAACAAAGTGAGCAAGTGGGAGCCTGCCATACCTCTAGACCATCTTCCCTAAGAGATGCACAACTGCCTTAATAGCCACTGCCCCTGTCAACACTCAATCCACTGTCATGATCCCCCAAGGCCCTTAACCTGACCAGTGGGCATCAAAGATTGCATGAGAGCCCTTGAGCCAAAGAGCACATAGTAGCAGAAGAGGACAGAAAGGTGAAAGGGTGACACTTGGTCAGGAATGAAGATCCAAGGCTGGCCACACTGGAGACGCAGCTCACTGGCACAGTACTGCCTAGCACGTACCAAGCCTGTACACTTGGACAAAATTAACGGAAAAAAAAAGACAAGGAGGGAGGGAAGAAGGGAGGGAGAGACAGATAAGGCAGGCAGGCAGACCAGACAGACAGACAAAACACACCAAAGGGCAGGGCCAGGTAGAGGCCACTTTTAATCCCCAGCACCCTCTTCATTTATTTTTCCTGTTGTTCCCTTGGTCATTCCTTTTCTGTAACATGAAAATGAATGCTAAGGCAGTAAAAAGTGACAGATCAAGGTGTTAGGGGGGATAAAGTGTATCAGATTCCTTACAATTCAGAAAGCACTACTCAACTTATGTGGAAGCACAGAGCAACTCCATGACTGCACCAATGACTTCTTTGTAAACCAACAAAAATTAATGATGAGCAAAATTCATACAGTCTTGGCAAAGGCTGATAGCGACTCTGCTTCAATAGGAATGAGAATTCCCTGCTCCAGGGACAACTCTCCTCAGGCCACTTAGCCAGCACTTATGGAGACACTAGCCAAAGACAAGTAGATAAGGGTCTTTGAGAGTCAGGAATATCCATTTCATTGTCTATACCTTGGCAAAGAGTTAGTGAGAGTAATAAGGACAGGCAGGAACTCCTTTGTGGTGAGCATTAGCAACTAAATTATAGTCTAGACACAGTCTTCAAAAGTGAGTGTACACTCGAGCACAATGATATTCTACATGAAAAGTGCTCACATGGGTTCCACTACAAAAGGCATTTTCTTTCTAGATAGAAAGCAATTATAAATTCAGAATGAAAGGAATACAAAGATAAATGGAAATTAAGTAACAACGGGACTAAACAACAAATGAAGATAAGACTTAAGTATCCAATGAGTGATAATTACATTTATAGCTCAAGAACCAAAAAAAAAAAAAGACAACAGAACCAAAGATAAGCAACACAATGGACATCGAAACTCTGATTTAAAAAATGGGAAGATTTAAAAGGATAGTTTATTATCTTGCATCATCAACCTTTATTAACACAGAAAATAGAGATGAGATGAGCCTAATACCGTTTCTCCAAATCTACTCTTTTTCATTCTAATAAACCTGTTTGAAAGCTAAGGGGGCATATTATAATTAGTTCTGATGGAAACACCACAGACATGATTGCTTCAGAATTTAAATGAACTAACAAAAAACATGTTTTGGAAAGGGGAAGTCTGGTGGGATTTAACTGTAGTTAACATGCCAAGAAGAGGTCAGTCAATACTTGATTAATTAGAGGTAGAAAACCATTCATTTTGATTGTCTTCAGGAATAAGCAGTCTCTTTCTATCTGATTGAGTAAGTACAGTTTATAGTCATTCCTATGAGGGCCTATGAATATATCTTTCAATATCAGTTGTCCAATGCCAGTGAAAATATAATTCTTGACTGACCATTGAAAATTTGCCCACTTATACTATACATCTGGCTTTTTTTTGCTTTGTAATGGTCATTTTGTTTTATATTTTATGTAAAATAAAAACATGACTTCAATTTGTTGAAAAATATATCTCATAAAATTGCACCTTTTTGACCAGCAAAAGTTTACCAAAGAATTTCAGCATATTTCAAAAGAATTTCTTTCAATATCACAGTTTGTCCAATGTCAATGAAAATATAACTATGGATTCAAGTGTATCATTAGACAAGAAGACTGTTAAAAACACAAATTCTAAGTAGAGAAAATGAGGTGTAGGTAGCCTTGCTTTCTCGGTGCTTTAATACTTCATTTTTAAAAGTAAACACAGTACTAATCATCATTTTGATCCCAGTGAATAAAACTTTAAATTACATTTATTAATCAGCATCCAAGACTGAAACCAAAATGATCCTTTTAAGAGTATTGCCAAGGAGACAAGTCCAGTCTAAAAAGTTAAATTAATCACAATGCAACATTTTGAACAAACAAAAGTGGCTCTGTTACCATGGCACTGGATGAAATTTGTCTTTTTGTTGGATTCCAATTTGTGGTAACAAGCAAGAATAGGATTGCCTACAAACAGAAGTATACAAAGCAGGCTCAAAGTGAATAAGGGGTTCAATGAAGTTCTACTACACGATTGGCAATGGCCTACAAACCTTTTAGCAACAAAACAATATTTAAAGTATCATCGTTCCTATATGTTTCATTAACTGTAGACATCATATCACTTAAGCCTTTTATTAACTTAGAAATGTGCAACTTTTCCCGGAAGAATTTGTGATCATATTTCAACCAGCTGTCCTGAACTAGTTTCCTAATCAGCAGAGGATATATTCCAGAGTGGAGGGATGACAAAGATGTCACCCTGTGAGAGCATAAGGCCAATATGTGATGAGACCAACGGCAAATAACCACTGGATTCTTATGCTCAGCTGTAAAACATTCATCACTGAAGAGAAAGAGAAACAGTTGAGATGATACAAGCTGGCAAACTTGCAAAAACCTTCCTTCCATTTTGATCCCTTTGAAGCCAACCATGACACAAAAACTATACTATGGAGAATTTAGTCCTTGTAAGTGAAAACAAATACACTATACCTATAGGAGGTTTAAAAGATTTGTGTTTAAATATTTGTTTTTAAATACTCAAGTTTAATACTACTGTAAAAAAGATTTCAACTATATCATATGTGTCAATTTCTGTTTGCTTCTAACCTGCCACTAATACGTCCATTCCTTGAGCTGCCAAACAGCCCTACTAGTCATGGAGAGAAACGGTGTTGTCCATTGAAAACCTAGTGCAGACATCACTCCAACATTGAACCAAATGGCACAAGACCCATTTTAGTATCCCTGAAATAAAGAATGGCCACTTTGTCCACATCCTCTCTACTCAAGCAGCACTGTATATGGAGAGTTCCTTCAAATCTTTTAACACTTCCCTGCTACTGATTCAAAAGTTACTACCAATTCAAACATTAAAACAAAAACACAGACCAAATTCATGTACCCGTGATCCTTTGTAAATCCTACAAGGTAGAAATATTCTTAGTTTTAACCAAGAATATATTGGAATGAACTAAATACAGCTTTTAAAGTAATTTTACTCTTGTTATTATATTTCTACATAGACTATTCAATATTGTTGTAGACATAATTTAATCAATAATATATCATAACGTCAACCACTACAGTGATCCAGAATTCGATTCTGGCTACAAAGAAAGCTTAATTATTAAGCAACACCTTTCTAAAAAGCTTTCTGTATTTCTGATTGATAAGAAGGGAAAAAAGTATCTCGCATTGAAATAACACTGAAGTTCGAGCTCATGCTCCTTCGCTGTGTTCAACATAATTAACTCTTCAGGATAAGTGAGGAAACACATAGCCACATTAATAATAAGTCACAGTCATCTTCAAGAAAACTCTATGGGCAACTCTGGTGTTACAACTGTATATCTAGGGTCCAATCTGGGGATGAAATCGTGAAATTCTTTAGATGCACCAGTACCAAAGACATCAAGGGCTTTTCGGTTCATGAGAGCAAATCTGTAAGACAGAGGACACATGAAGAAATATTTAACAAAGTTTACAAAATAAAATGATTCACTTTCCTTGCCCTAGTTTTCATGAAATGGGAAAACAGAAAAGGCTGACATGTAAGGCCTAAACTTAAGGGCAGATTCATAAGAAGAAGGATATTCATGGTCTAAGATTCATCATCTAATATTTTACTTAAAAAGATTATTTCCAGACCCATAGAATTCAATCATCATTTCAAACACTTCAAACAGAAATTTTTCTGATGGAAAGCATAGGAGAGTAAAGGCTGAATGAGTTAACTAAGAATAAATGAATTGACATTACCAATGAAGCAGAAGCATTAAATATAATTTCTCCCATAACTGAAATAATAATACCTCACAATAAAAAATACTCTTATTAAAAATGCAATGACTAATAAGCAAACAATATACTGGCTCTCAAATTTCTAATATATATAGAATTGAAACCCACCTTCCTATTATCTAATCTATTTAAAGATATCTATTTAAAGATATGTTTAGCCGAAGTACAAGATGGCCTTTCGTGTGAATGGACCTGACTACTCATGAACATCCTTCCTAACAGAGGTGGTGTAATAAAAGTAAGTTTAGAATCAGTGATCAGAATCAGTATCCTAAGAACCTCAAATGGTACTTTTTGTTGTTTTCCTAAAGAAAACTCCCTTCCAATATAAGTGAGACATTCATTAATGTAAAGATATCTAAGTGACAAAAAAAGGATAATAACATCAAAAACACATAGTGTCATGGTATGAGGAAGAGTTCTGAAGTTACATTATCTGACTAGCACTGCAAGCTGCTTTACTTTCTAGCTGTGTGACTCTGGCTTGCTATCTAACCTCTCTTGAATGTTTCTTCACATGTGAAAACTGGTTTAAAAAAGTACCTAACTCATGAAACTATGTTAGGAATTAAATATAAAAAAAACTGTATGTATAGTTCTTAAACCATACTTGGAACCTGTTACTATGTAAGCATTTGCTATTACTGTGAGTAATAAGAGTGCTAGCACTGTGACTCAGTGAGTTCCTACTAAGTGCCAAGCATTACTACAAACCACCATTTGTCTGTGATTTGTAGCTCAGTGCTCCATGTATTAGACTTAGTTGCACTGTAGCAGTGGCGAATGGTGGAGCCAAATGGAGAGTAAGTCTTGGGGACTTCATTTTCATGCTAACCTTGAAGAGTGGTCTGGCTCTGCAGGAGTGGATTAGTTCCTATTGGAACAGAATGTTATAAGGAAAGTTTTGCCTCTTCTGCATATAGCCAGTTCCCTTGCTGACTTAGAGGGCCCACATTAGGCCAATACACCAGCCACACACTGTTGGAACTTTCAGCTACAAGAATTGGAAGCCAAGCAAATCTCTTCTATAAGCCTATTCCTGTCAGGTGTTCTCTTACAGCTACACAAACCACACTAGATCACACACAAATCACATTCTGCATAGAGAAAAGGAAAACTATACTCATGAGAGTAAATCAGATTCCCAAAGTAAAATGATTGACGGTACTACGAGTTGAAGTCAGCTAGGTTTGTCTAACTCCAAAGCCCAGGTTTTTCTTAATAGGTCAAACCGTTTCCCAAAGAATTCAGTTAAGAAACAAAAGAAAAAGGAAAGGATATAACAGAAAAGGCAGAGGAAAGTACACGTAAAGCACTGGGCAGAAGAAAATAGCTATTTTTACAAAACTGAAATCAAGTAGTTATGTAGAGACTAGCCATTACAATGAATCACTTTAATACGTGTGTGTACACATTTATCTCCTTGTGCTGGGGGTCTAACCAAAGGTTTTGTACATTTGACACATCACTCTCCACTAAACTACATTGCTAGTCCAAATCAATTTTTTTAACCATAAAAAATAAATCAAAGATTCAAAATGATATAGGCCTATATGTTTATTCAGCAACTAATTAGCATGATATTTACATAAAATACTTAAAAGAACAAAAATGCTATAAAGGAAGAATAGTCAAAACAATTAGCTATTTATTTGATTATTGCACATATATACCTCTACCACTGGAAAAATGTTCTCTCAAGGAGACAGAGACTCACAATGATTTTCTAGAAGTTGCTCTTTTGTTATAAACCCTTAAAACTCTTGTCACCTACCTGCCCTTGGTGAGCCTAAGGAGGAACTTCCAGTAAGATGGTCGCAAGTTCTGAACTTCCATGACAGCCTAAGATTATACAAGTTGAGATTTCTTTTAGTAAATACAAACATTATCTGCAATCTGAGGCAATAGGGACTTTTCTCTCTATCTTTGTGGCTCACTATTTCAAAACATTAGTAATAACAATAACAAAAGCACACATTTATGTTTATCAATATTGAGAATATTTGTAAATATGCTTCTAAGTAGAAATGCTATTTTGGAAATAATAATTGCATGATCAATCATTATTATCAAGAGATAGTTGTCATTTCTCTGATTGGTGACAACAGCTCTATGAGAAAGAAGAAATAAAAGCTCTTTGGAAAACCTTAGTAGCCCTTTAAACTATTAATATCAATAATGATGATTACAGAGTTAAACGAGATTAAACAAAGCTTCTGTTAAGCCAGTTTTCCACTGGGCGCTGGTGGCTCACGCCTGTAATCCTAGCCACTTAGGAGGCTGAGATCAGAGGATCACAGTTCAAAGCCAGCCTGGGCAGAAAAGTAGTCCTTGAGACTCTTATTTCCAATTAATCACCAGAAAACCAGAAGTGACACTGTGGCTCAAGTGGTAGAGCACTCCCCTTGAGCTAAATTGTTGAGGAACAATGCCCAGGCCCAGAGTTCAAGAGCCACAACCAAAAGAAAAAAAAAGCCAGATTACCACCATCCTCATCTCCTAAGCACAGTTAGGGAATATTCATGCCCATGGTATTTTTTACCTTAAGAATAATTAAACTGGGCACTCTACCTACAGTACGAAATGACAATTTACCTATAGACTGTATTGTAATAAACCTAAAAATTAGTTTGTTCATAAAATGGGCCTAATCCTTTAAATTAACTTGTTTAATCATTTAAACCATGTAAACTACTTTGCGGGGGAAAAAAACCAAAACCAACAAACCAAATAAACATAAAATGTATCAAACAAAGATATTCTCAGAAATCTCCCTCTCCCCAAATGGCTTAATGTAAAGTAGACACAGAAATTCAAATGATCATTTCAACAGCTATACTTACTGCATGGAAACAAATTGCTGTTGAGATGGCATAGATAATAGTATCAGCATGAGGGAAATAGGGAACCTTCCCTGCTTCAATGCCTTTGAAATATATTGTCTGCAAAATAAGCATAATGGGAAAGTTGCATAAAAACTTTAAAATGCATGAATAATATACAGAAGTTGAATGTTCTATACCTACAAGTTGTATATAGTCTACCTTTGTGAATCCTAATTCTTCCTTCAAAGCTTAACTGTGTCATACTTTTCATGAAAATGGTGTCGACCTTTCCTTTCCCTTCATTCAAAACTCCAGCTTCAGCAATAATTTCCTGTAGAAATCAAGCCCTTCATTTCTACTGCTATTGTTAATGTTTTTATAAATGCTCAGGTCCACCCTTCCTTGTTAGACTTGCTTATCTATTCATTTATTCAGAAAATGCTAATGGTGTCATTATATGTAGAATATGATGTTAGGAGCAAAAGATTTAAAAATAAAACATGAGGCATAACGAATAGCACTGATGAAGGCCATAAGATATATGTGTATATACATGTATAAGTATATATATATAGTGTATATATAAACACACATATATGTGATATATACATATACAAATATATACACATATGTATCTTATATGTATCATGTGTATGTATATGTACACTTTTGGGGGAGACAAAGGACCAAGGATAAATGCAGAGAAGATTACATTTGAGTAATGTTTTGTAATTCATCTGTGGTAAAGAACCACTTTTTGTTTTTAACTTAACATTCATGGATTAATACTTTATTTTTTCCAGTTGTGGGGCCTGAACTCTGGGCCTGGGTGCTGTCCCTCAGCTCTTCAGCTCAAGGCTAGTGCCACAAGCACCACTTCCAGCTTTTTATGCTTATGTGGTACTGAGGAATAGAACCCAGGGAGGGTCTCATGCATGCAAGGCAAGCACTCTACCACTGAGCCACCTTCCCAGCCCAGATTAATACATTTTTAATGTAATTAAATGAATTCTGGTTTTTAAAAAAATACAGAATTGAACCACATTCTCATTATGAGTTTCAAAAGGCAAATTACTGCTCTGTCAAATTGCTATGAAAATTCCTCAGTGTTTACTCTCAGTGTATTTGTTGAAAGGGAAAGCTTTCTTCAGAAACACTGCACCTAATCAATACAGAAGAAACAATAGTAGATTATCACCATTCTGTAACTCTGAGTGAAGTGGTTATAAAGCCTATAACTATGAAGAAAAGGTATTGCAGGACCTGAGGCTCATCCTATCAACATCTAAGCCCATTGACCAATCTTAGCACATAAAAGAGACATAACCAGACATTTTTGTGGCACCTAATGTGATTCAAAAAAATACTCACACATAAAGGAAATATGAAATAGTTCTACCACCTATCCATATTCAAAAATCAAGATTGAATTTGCTTAAGCCTCCAGATAACTGTTTGCAGGAAAAAGAGAAGCTAAACAACTACCATAAATACCACCAGTAAGGATGCATTCAGCAAATCAAAAATGTAGCAAATTCTGTGGGACTACTGGTATAGGGGTTTAGAAAATAAATAGTAAAGAAAAAAAGAAAGGAAAGGAGATGGAGAAAGGAAAAAGAGCTTATAGATTATTATAGATTATGACTTTGAATGATACAAAGATTACACAAACACTTATAAGATGAACAGGTTGTACAAACACATTTTACTAATAGATGAAAACTTATAGAATAATATAAAGTGCTGGCCTTCTCCATTTCATCCACACCTCCGAGCTGGCATTTTGTTGGTTAACTGGAAATGGGAGTTTATAAACTTTAATGCCTGAGGTGAATTCAATCTACCAATCCTCTAAATTCCAGTCTCCTAGTTGCAATGATAACAGGCGAGCCACTGGGTTCCCAGCTCAAATTACTGAGTCAACAAAAATGTATAATAATAATACCGTGTTTATACTTTAATGGAGTTGTTGGATTTGTTTTTAACAAATCTTTACCCTGAGTTTTTTATGAATGAAATAATACAATGTCTGGGAAGTTGGGGCATACACATCAAAGGAGATCAAGCAGATGCTGATAACTGATAAAAAAATGTATAATGAGTACATGGGAGTTAATTACACCATTCTGTCTTTACTCATATGTGTTTGTACATATATACTTCCTAAATAGAGGAATCGACTTGATAGACACTTTTAAAAGAACTAGAAGTTGCTTTGTAATAGGGCTATCTACAACTGCCCTTTGCAGTTGCTCATATATAATGTTCATTTTCTGCTTACCTCCACCAATTTGGAAGCTAAATACATGGAAATTGTTGTGCTTTTATAAAACATCATTGATATACCTGCCAAAAATCCTGAAACAACAAATAAAGAAAAACTGATCAGATTGAAAAGTATTTCTTTACTAGTAAGTCATCAGAAATGACACTTCACTGAAAGTGTCATTTGTGTTATATCACAATCAAGGACACTGACACACCTGCTGATACTATACAAAATGAGTCTTATTACAAGTTTTTAAGTTAAAAAAAACTGAACCTTATAGTTAGGAACATACTGTTATAAGGTATATATAGCAAGAAAGAGTTCAATTTTGAAACAGTAGTAACACTTGTAAAATATTGTTTTTAATGCTTTTAAAGGATATCAGTAGCAATTTCGATAGGGAATGCTCATTCATCTAGTCTCTGTGAGTACTTTCAAGACACTTTTCTCCATGGTACTGCCTTCCTCCGACAAATAGAAAAACTAGGGGGCAGGGGCTGGAATATTAACAGGATTATTATTAATAAATATCTGACAAATAGCCTATTTTCATTTTTTTGTAGGTATGGGGGTCTGAATTCAACACCTCATACTCTCTAGGCAAGTGCATTACCACTTGAATCATACTCCCAGTCCTTTTTTAGTTATTTTTCAGATAGGATCTCTCACACTTCTGACTCAGACCAGTCTTAGGCCTTATTCCTCTTGTCTATACCTTACACAAAGCTGGGGACTACAACTGTTCACCACTGATGCTGCCCCCCCACCCGTCTGCTTTCTGGTATATTTGTTGAGATGAGGGAAGGGGGGTTGTTCTTAGTAAATTTTTGCTCAGGATGGCCTTGAGTTTCAATCTTCCCATTCTCTATTTCCCATGTAGCTGGTATTGTAGGCATGAGTCACCATGCCCAGCCCTTTATTTTTTATACAATGATTAAGTTCCTTTCAAAAATTATTTAAATATCATTTTAGTGATTAAAAATATAAAAAGCTTGAAAGAACTGCAAGCAAAAAGTTTTTTAAGCCTTCATGTTCTTACAAAATATTTTAAGTTTTTATGTTGTTTTGTAACACATTCTCTAAAAGAGCAGGGCAGAAACAAGTCATTGTATTGCTAACTGAAAACACCAAATATCAAGATGCCCCCAAGAAACTCATGAGTGTCTCCATAGGGATTCTAGTACAGAGAGAAAGGGAAACCTATGGAGACTAGAGACATGCAAATCGGCTAAGTTTGGAAGCTATTTCTGATTCATGCTTACTACCAACTGATACAATAATAATCACTCTTCTTTATAGGTTTACCTGCTACAATAGCATGCAGTTCATCATCCAGGTTTCTGATCCAGCGCAAGAAGCAACTAGTACCCTGTAATAAGAAGAAAATAAAAGGACCTTTGTTACTTTATTTCTAGAAAAAATGCACAAGATCAAAACCTCCTGGAGATCTTCTAAAAATCAGACTGAATACATAATTGCAAAAGTCAGACTAAATGATAAAGGTATAGCACAAAAGATTGGAGAACCTAAAAATAGCATTATAAGATTCTTATACTATGTTAGGAAGTTGCTTAATTCTACTGTGTTATAATAAATTATAATAGTAAGTTAAAAATGGAACCAGTCCAGATGCCCCTCAATGGACAAATGGATCAAGAAAATGTGCTATATTTACACAATGGAATTTTACTCATCCATTAGAAATAAAGGTATTGTGGCATTTGTAAAGGAATGGAAAGACTTGAAACACTTTATGTTAAATAAAATAAGTTAAGCTGAGACAGACAAAGGATCCATGTTTTCCTTTATTTATGGAAGTTAGATATAGCTTAAAAACTCCTAAGTTTGGGTGGTATGCAAGTATACAAATTATCTGAAATACAATAGATTCAAGGGAGACCTCAAATAGTATAATTGTTTAGAATGCCAAAATAAAAATTCAGCAAAATAAAACACCAGGAAGTGGATGTCAAGGGGAAGATGGACCAATGAAGAGGAAAAGAGGGAGAAAATTCAGATAAGAATACAATGTATATCCTACAAAATTAATAAGCATAAAGGAAAAAGTGCTTAGGGGAGAGATGGGTGAAAATGTTTAAAGGGGTGATATTGATCAAGATAAGTATTTATAAACTATTTTGTTAAATGGCAGTTCCATTGTACAACTTCCTAGAGATAATTAAAACATATATTCCAAATATTAATAATAGCAAAAGTATTAATTGGAGCCATAAAACATTCACAATCATTATTAGAGGGACAAAGAATAATGGAGAGTGAATATGTGAAATACATTGAGTCAGGCTAGAGGCCCAGCTCAAGTACATAACACCAGACTACCAAATCAGAGGCCCTGAGTTCAAACCCCAATCAATACCACCAGAGACAGAGAGAGATAGACAGAAATAGAAAGATACATGATAAAAATAAAACAATAAAATATGCTGAAATAATTTTAAGATGGATTAAAAGGGATAAAGGAAATAATAGAAGGTATGAATTTGATCAAGGGACATGTTATTCACATATGAAAATATCACAATGAAACCACTTGTACAATAAGCTAATCAAAAATTCAATCAGTCCAGAAGTAGTTAGATGGAAAAAGGAAATAAGGAAAAAATGGAACAAATATAAAACAACTACAGATGTAAAGCAAAGAGATATAAGCTCAGCCATATCACAAGTATACCAAGTATAAATAGTCTCAACATACCAATTTTAAAAAATAATTTATTGAAATTAAGTGATAACATACATTTCATAAGTTTCCCAGTATTTGTAGGATAGTGATACTTAAAGTCACAAACACATTTTAACCTTCACAAGGTAAATTGTTATCCTGATCTAAGTGAATTCTATGAGCTTTGACAATATAACTATTTTATTTCTTCCACATCAGATGAGACACAATTTCTTTCCTTTTGCATAGTATAAGCTGTTCCCTTTTTCCCTCTCATTCCCTCCCTCCCATAGCTGTCCAAGTTGCTTAGTTCATTTTCATCAATGTCCAGTGCAGCTGATGGGGGCCCCTCTGTTGTATATTTTCCTGTCTCCCTCTGATTCTGTGTCCTCTTCTTAGCTTCCTTCAGATGTGCACATACGCACACACACGCGCGCGCGCACACACACGCGCGCGCGCGCGCACACACACACACGGTCAAGAAAATGGAGTTATTTAGAAATGATATGACAAATTGAACGGAAGTCCTTTGTTTCTCGAGTCCTGTTTACTTTGTCGTATCTCCTTGTATCTTGGACTTAACATCCACATATTAGGGAGACCATGTGCTATTTGTCTCTTTGCTCCTGACATACCTTGCTAAAAAATGATTTTTTTCTAGTTCTATACATTTTCCTGCAAACGCCATTATTTTGTCCTTTTTAATGGCTGCAAAATATTCCATTGCATATAGGTACCACAATTTTTGGATCCATTCATCTGTAGTGGGGCATCTGGATTGTTTCTTGTCTATAGTGAACAGTGCTACAATGAACATGGAGGTCTATGTGTCCTTCTATCCTGGTTCATGTTGCTCAGGATAGATGCCTAAGAGTGGTATGGCTGAGTCATAGGGGAGGTCTGTATTTAGCTTTCTGAGAACCCTTCCCTATGTGGATCTCTTTAATGTCCTTTTCTTGCCTTATTGCTCTGGCTAAGCATTCCAGAACTAAATTGAAGAGGAGTGGAGAGAGTGGGCATCCTTGCCTTGTTCTTGATTTTCAAGAATTGGTTGTAGTTTTTCCTCATTTAGTATAATATTGGCTATTGGTCAGTTGTGTATGGCTTTTATTGCTTTAAGGAATATTCCTCTTTTCTCCAGAGCTTTTAATATAATGGGTATTGTATTTTATTAAAAGGCTTTTCTGCATCAATGGAGATAATCTTGTGGTTCTTGACCTTGGATCTGTTGATATGATGGATTACATTAATCGATTTATATATGTTAAACCAGCCCTGCATCTCTGGGATGAAGCCTACTTGATCATAATGTATGGTTTTTTTAAATATGCTTCTGGATTATGTTGGCTAAAATTTTATTGAGGAGCCTTGCATCTGTGTTCATCAAGGAGAATAGTCTGTAGTTCTCTTTTTTTATTGGATCCTTGCCTAGTTTGGTGATCAATGTGATACTGGCTTCATAGAATGAGTTTGGGATTGCTACTTCTGGTTCTTTTTCTCGGGAGAGCTTAAAAAGTATGGATACTAGTTTCTTTTTAAAGGTCTCATAGAATTCTATAGTGAATCCATCTGGTCCTGGGCTTTTTCTTTTTTTTTTTTTTTTGGGTCCGGTCATGGGGCCTGAACGCTGTCCCTCAGCTCTTCAGCTCAAGGCTAGCACTCTACCACTTGAGCCACAGCGCCACTTCCGACTTTTTTCTTTTTGTTTATATGGTGCTGGGGAATCAAACCCAGGGCCTCAGGTATGCAAGGCAAGCGCTCTACCACTGAGCCACCTTCCCAGCCCCCCTGGGCTTTTTCTTGTTGGAACATTCCTGATTGCTTCCTCTATCTCATTGTAAGTAATTGGTTTATTTAATTATTTCTTCTTGGTTTAGTTTGTGCAATTTGTATTTCTCTAAAAATTCATCCATCCATTTCTGGTAGGTTTTCCTTCCTGAGTATAGATTCTGGAAAAAGTTCTTTATAATTGTTTGGCTGTCTTGGATGTTTATTTTAATTTTTCCTGTGACACCCCTGATCTTATTGATTTGGTTCTCCTCTCTTTTTTTTAGTTAATCTTGCCAGAGGTCTGTCAATTTTATTGATCTTTTCAAAAGGACAGCATTTTGTTTTATTTAGTTTTCTTAGTCTCTATCTCATTAATTTCAGCTCTTATTTTGGTTATCTCACTCCATCTAGTAACTTTAGGTTCAATTTTTTCTTACTTTTCTAGCAGTTTTAGTTGAATCATGAGGTTATCTACTTGGTCTGTCTCTATTTTCTTGATGTGTCCACTGAGAGCAATACATTTGCCCCTCAGGGCTGCTTTTGCCATGTCACACAGGTTTTTTTGTGCTTATTCACTTTCATTGAATTGTAGGAACGTTTTAATTTCTTCTTTAATTTCTTCTGTGACCCAGGTGTTGCTCCGAAGTGTGCTGTGCTGTTCAATTTCCATGTATTTGAGTAATTTCTAATGTACACTTTGTTATTGAGAACTAGCTTGACTCCACTATGCTTGGATAGAATACAAAGGATTGTGTCAATGCTCTTGTATTTTGTTTAAATTCCTTGTATAAACTATGATATGATCAATTTTGAAGAAAGTTTCATGGGCTGTTGAAAAGAATATGTACTGGGTTGTTGTTGGGTGGAAAACTCTGTATATGTCAATTAAGTCCATTTGAGATATGTTATCATTTAATTCAGAAGCTTCTTTTCCAATCCTCTAGTTGGTAGACCTGTCCTTTGGTAAGAGTGGAGTATTAAAGTCTCCTAGTACTATTGTCAACACACCAATTTTTTTAAAAGATACGGACTGAATTTTTTTGAAAAAGAAGACAACAACACATACTTAAAAGAAACCAACTTTGAAAATGAAGTGATAGTAATTAATACAAATATGTTTATAGGTCAACTTTAGTGAACACATTCAGATTGAGACTCTAAGTTTCAGACCTTTAATAAAACAACACAGAAAGGTGATGAATATAGTAGCAAGTCCCATTAAACAAAAGGCTTAAATTTAAAGCTGCAAAGTACCAAGTCAAGAGTAATCTCTACATGTGTTCAGGTGTGGCTTATGCATATATTGGCAAATTTATAGGGACACAAGTAGCAGAATGGTAATTCTGGTTAACTGAGACAGTAGAAAAAGTGAAGCCGGGCATCAGTGGCTCACACCTGTAATCCTAGCTACTTAGGAGGCTGAGATCTGAGGATTGCGGCTCAAAGCCAGCCCGGGCAGGAAAGTCCATGAGACTCTTATCTCCAAGAAACCACTAGAAAACTGGAAGTGGCTCTATGGCTCAAACAGTAGAGCACTCACCGTGAGCTGAAGAGTTCAGGGACAACACCCTGGCCCAGAGTTCAAACCCCATGAGTGACCAAAAAAAAAAAAAAGTGAATGAAAGAAGAATGAAAAAAATTGAAAATAAGTGATTGTATACCCAGGCTGCAAAAGGAAATACTTAGTGATTAAATCAAGTATCAGCTATATAGGCCTGAAACAGGTTCAGATTTGTAGTTGGGGACAGTCTCCTCTATTATTTTATACTGGAAATGCCCCGAAGTTTCTATTTTTTTCCAGAAAAAAAGAGTATTCGGTATCTTATTATTATATGTAATATAGTAAAACTGCATACTCAGGTACATTAAATAACATTATAAAAGAAAAAAATGCCTCTAACCCGAATTCCTGATATCTACTGTAGACACTGGTGCTGTCAAAATATTTATGAATCTTCCATGAAAAAAAAGCATTAAATAAAATGATGGGTGAGTTAGGGCCATGTTTCACTCTTACAGCAGCCATGTAATTTATGATACACGTATCTGATCTCTTAGAAAAGCTTACCTTATATATACTAACGAAACAGCCTAGAAAAGCTCCAAGCTGGAAGTTTTCCTTGTTATAGAAGAGGGAAAGCAGCCGGGACGGCTGTGTAAACACATGCCTAAAGGCAGAGGGGACTCGCAGACAGCACTGGATCAGGTACCCCACACTGAACATTCGGATGAAACCCTAGGGAGAATGAG
This sequence comes from Dipodomys ordii, assembly GCF_000151885.1. Taxonomy (NCBI): domain Eukaryota; kingdom Metazoa; phylum Chordata; class Mammalia; order Rodentia; family Heteromyidae; genus Dipodomys; species Dipodomys ordii. The sequence goes on along the minus strand of NW_012267238.1, from coordinate 15,554,297 downwards.
AACATTCTGACAACCAAATTGTGAAGTATCATACAATATTATCATTTTATCAATTACTGTATCATTTCCAAATCCAAGTAAAATTTTACAATATTTAATAAAGGTTATATCACAACAATTTTGCAAATAGATTCTTGAAAACTCAAACAATAATTTTTAAACAATTACCTTAAAAATAAGCGTGAACTACTGGTGGTTACATTTTCTTTGATTTATAAACACTTAAAGCACTGCCCAAGCTGGCCTATATGCCAAAATTCTGTTTCTTGATATTTTATTTACAATGGCAAGGATTTTTAATTGCTAAACCACAAATGAGCTTTAGAAACAAAATCATTAGAATTCAAAACAAACAGTTCACAAAAACAAATGCTTCTGGTAATGTTAATATATAACTGTCCTTAATCTTTAGTGTAAGTCGTCAGAACTGTTTTGCTAAAGGAATGATTTCATAATTTGTTTAGCTCTTTAGTATCAAATTTTTATATAGTCAGATTCAATTTCCCAGAAAAAAAATATATCTAAGTCTTTTTTTCCAGTACTCAACTGCATCAGGTTAAAGCACATAGACGTGCCACTTCAAAGCCCACCATACTAAGCTTGAAAAAACACCCTTCTCCTCTCTTCTTGACACTGTGACAGGAAAACACCTGACTGCTGGGCTTGCTTGCTTGCTAAGCTCCAAAGGTCAGGCTTGTATTTATTTTCCAGCTTGCAACTTCCTTTTCTAGAAAGAAAGTACTAGTTAATTTACCTGAAATTACCAAATACCTGACTATAGTAACATGGAAATTACAGTGGCCAACCAATTCTTATGAATTACCACACATTTAGCTAAGATTGCTAGTATTCATATGCACAAAATGGTCATGCTTTTATGTTTGATAACTTTATAATATTAATCTAAGGATTCAGTACTCACAATCATATTACAACCTTCCCACGTTATTTCCCAAAGACAAAAAAAATTGGAAATCCACTCATTCACCCTTTTGTGTATTCAAAAAACGTGTGCTGAATTCCTATTTATGGACTGAGCGTTACACTAGATGCTGGGGGTACAGTGGTGAAGGAGACAAAAAACTCTTCCCTTCATTACCTACATGTGGTCATTGTATAAACAAATGAACCAACATAACATAAGCACAGATTACAATAAATGTTCTGAAGGAAATAATGAGGGCACCAGGTTAATCTGCATAGACTGGGTGGTAAAGAAAGGCTATTGAGGATGTGGCATTTAAATAGGCCCAGAAAAGAAAAAGTTAGAACATTTCAGACAGTTTGGACAGACAGCACAAAGCCAAGAAAGCAGTTAGCTGGTATAAGGAGCTAAGAAAGAGTTAACTGATGGGGACCTGAAGAGAATGTAATTAACATGAATATTTACTCGAGGATATTACTTGCTTTGCGGTATAACTTAGTCTGTGAAAAAATCTAGTGTACTATAAAGAAAATGTTCACTATTTCATGACATGAATTCCTCATCCCTAAGTCTCCAAAGGTTTTATACTCCAGATATAATACTCCTATTTATACAGGAATTATCAAAAGTTTATAAAAGTGGCACACATTTCAGACTTATGAAAGGTTTGGGGTGTTTTATAATTCCCACCTATTCTTTCAAAAAAAGAGAATTGCTTCCTATCTCCTTCATCCACTCAAATTTCTCCAATACCTCTGATATCTCAGAATATTCCTTGTCGGGCTGGGAAGTTGGCTCAGTGGTAGAGCGCTTGCCTTGCATGCCTGAGGCCCTGGGTGCGATTCCTCAGCACCACATAAGCAAAAAGGAAAAAGCCAGAAGTGGTACTGGGCTCAAGTGGTAGAGCGTTAGCCTTGAGCTGAAGAGCTGAGGGACAGCGCCCAGGCCTAGAGTTGAGGTCCCATGACCGGACCCAAAAAAAAAGAATATTCCTTGTCCTCGCCTAAATTCTCCATCTGAACATGGTTAGCTGGAAAGAACAATCATTCTTCACACTGCAAGCAATACTGGCTTTTTTTTTCCTCTGCCACTTTAAGTAAGGCAGAAAATTAAATTTGGAAAGAGTATATCAGGAACTGCTGCACAACTTGAAAAGATACTGCTGTTCATATCTTTGAGGACCATGAATACAAGCGTGAGTTTGGACAGTTCCCACTGTTAACACCAGGCCACAAGGATTCACATTAATAATAAGCCCTGATGTGGGACAGTCCTCCTTTCTACATAGCCACAAGGGAACTGTCTTTTGGAGTATTGTACAACTCAACTCCCCAGCAGAGCAGGGTTTAGTTCTTGCAAGAAAGAATATTAACCACTAAGAACATCCAAGCTTTTAAAACACCATTAAAATCTAAGAGACTGGTAGCCATAGGTATTACCTTTGTCAGTCAGAATAACTACAGTGAAAACACTTTCTTCCTAGAGCTGGTGGTGATAGGAGAAAAAAGCAGGACAGGCTGTGTGTGTGTGTACATGTGTGTGTGTGCATGTGTGTGCGCGTGTGTGTGTGTATGTGTGTGTGTGTATTACACAGGCATATTATGAAACTGAGAATTTATGCCAGTGGCTATAACTAATTGCAAACATGTCCCAGTTAGTTTAATACCTTTAAAATAGGCAAACAACAAGTATCTCTGTAAGATTGCACATAGTATTTCAGTATGTATACATAACACACTGGTCCAACTAGCACATCACACAGTCTAAGGGCCTATTCTGGGATGTTCTTCCAATGAAGCTATATTACAAAGACAAATTTCAATGGCCTTTTCTCTTTTGTTGTAACTCCTACCTCATAAATCTAATATAAGCTAAGAAATTTTTAGTAGTTCTGGGGTTTGAACTCAGGACTCTGCACTTGCTAGGCAGGGGCATGGTTTTTGCCTAAGCTGCTCTAGATCAAAATCCTGTGTAGCTGGGATGCTAGACACACATATCTACTTATTCATTGAGATGGGCTCTTGTGAACCTCAAATCACAATATTCCCAAGTCTGAGGACCTAGGATTACAAACATAAATGACCATAAAAACTAACCACAACAACAAAAATAACCACTGTTGGGGATTAACACAAAAGCCTCTCTTCCCGAGACTCAAGTTAAGCTAATTTTTTGCCAAGTGCTGGTTGGCTAACACCTATAATCCTAACTACTCAGAATGCTGAGATCTGCAAATCAAGGTTCAAAGCCAGTCTGGGCAGACAAATACAAGAGACTCTTATTTCCAATTAACCAGAAAAAAAAAGCCAGAACTGATGATGTGGCTGCAGTGGTAAAGCAAGCACCAATTGTGAACAGAAAAGCTGAGTGAGGGCACAAGGTCCTGAGTTTGAGCCCGAGTACAAGAAAGAGAGAAAGAAAGAAAGAAAGAAAGAAAGAAAGAAAGAAAGAAAGAAAGAAAGAAAGAAAGAAAGAAAGAAAGAAAGAAAGAAAGAAAGAAAGAAAGAAAGAGAGAGAGAGAGAAAGAGAGAGAGAAAGAGGGAGGGAGGGAGGAAGGAAGGAAGGAAGGAAGGAAGGAAGGAAGGAAGGAAGGAAGGAAGGAAGGAAGGAAGGAAGGAAGGAAGGAAGGAAGGAAAAATTTTTGATTGTTTAAGGATCTGACAAATGAATATTAAAAGGCAAATCTCAAAACTTTCTTTTCAAGGCATGCAAAGAATTACAGCTATTACTGTCAACTTTTCCATTTACTTAGACATTATCTCTTAATAAACAAGTTTTGTTTAATATATTCCCCACTGTGGAGAAGGTAGTTTATATACTTACTTTAATGCAGTAAGAAATGCAATTATCCTCATAGTGTTTACAACATCTATGCCTTGGTCCGTGCTTGCATCTGAAATTAAAGAAGAAAAACTAAATTAAATATAATTAAAATACGTATGTACCTGTGGGACTGTATGCATGTACACATGTGTGGATTCCTGTAGATCCATTTCAAACTTTCTAACAAATAGTGGAGAAAATGTAACTACTTTTGTGCAACTTGTTCCTTAGAATATACAGAAGCAATGCCAACAGGTATTTTTGTTTTGCTTCTTCATTTCTTACTATGTATGACTACAATCAAAATATTCTAATGTGGTATAGAAAAACACACTTAAATATTGGTGACCAAATGTGAAAAATATGTACATGTTATCTATACATATCTCCAAATCTTTGTGAACTTTAAATCACTTAATACAAAGTATGACGGTCATAAATCATCCATGAAGCCAGAACTTGAACAAATACCATAATGAAACTGTACTCAGGTTACAAGAATTTATCCTTAATTACATTTGAGAGAAAACATCTGGAAAAGAAACTCGATATATTATTAGAATTCAAAAATGAAGCTTTTAAAATAAATATAGAAATAGAAATCATGTGGGATTCAAAAGTAGGTTATTTGTGATTTACTTGTAAATCACTTAACCCTGTAGTGTTCAATATAAACATTACTGGTGTGAGAACTACTGTTTATGACATGTTCATTTAATCAGTTCGTGCATTGCCTCAAGGATTACTTATTTACCTTTATTCATAAAAAATGGAAATACATTCTCTAACATAGGTCTTGCTCTGCCGCTTTAACTTGGAAAGGTTCATTTAACTTCTTTCAGGGTAGTCAACTAGTTATTTTCATAGCTGGAACACAGATTCTTCCTTGTTTGTAGCAGTAACCTGTACAGCCATGTTCCAGTTCTGCACTACACCAAGCTTATTACCTAACTGATTAGCATGATGTTTTAGAAATGCACTTCTGCACTGCAGTAGTGTCACACCAGCAGCCTTTCCTAGGCAGAGGTGACAGACAGAAATGGTGCATACCAATCTAAGCCCTGCTGTCACTGGAATGCTATGACAGACCTTGTCATGTGAAGTTGTTGAGCTGATTAAAGCGGATGCTTTAAAAGACATAAACCAGAGAAGGCCTACCTCATGCAAGCCATCACTCTTTACACTTCTAAGTGTCCTCTTCAAAGACATTTCTGCCTTTGGTGCCACAATTACAGAGGAATTATTAAACGCCCTACTGAAGTTCAATTCTGCTATCAACTATTCTGTCAGTATATGTTCCCTTATCACTTATTAGAATGGCTTCTTAAGTCCTAAACTACTAATCACTTGAATCACTTGCTTTGCTTCTGGATGATTCTCTATCAGTTTCACTGAGTGGACCAGTCCACTGAAGCTATTCAAACAAGTTCTGCTGTGGCCTCATGAGTTCTGACATCCAAGGCCTCATTCACTATGTAATTCAGTTTTTGTATTTCTTTGTAACTATTGTTGCAAGCATTTCCATTAAAAGTTATCTGTGCTCCCTTTCCTTCACTAATGTAACCCAGAACTATTTTAACTTGATCATTATATTCACTACAACCATTCCTGTCATCTGAGATTTCTTTTCTCTATTCCCATCTTCTGTTGACAATGTGCTAAAACAGAAGAAAACCCTTCAGTTCAGTGAAATTTGAGTCTTCTGTGCTCATACATTTTATCAGTCAATTTCATGTGGTATTTGCCTAATACTCACAATAGTCACTTAGGAAGAATATTCATCCCAGGAAACAGATAAGAACTTGGAGACAGTGATTAAATTTCATATTCAAAGTGAAAGATGGGGATTTCATATTTGGTAAAATACTGCACTTCCTACAGTGTATCCCTTCATTTTTAATACTGCCTACTCATTCTGCCCTCTCTCAAATGTCATTACCATGATTGGTTTTATTAGCTGTTCTAATTTTAAGCCACTAAATTTATTCCATTAAATGTCTACATTAAGAACATAAATGGCTGAATGAAAGATTTCATTCTTTGTGTAACAGACAACTAAGGATCCTTTATTTTGGTCTGAGAGCTCTAAAACCTGTCACCATTACAAAACATCCTTTCATTAAGGTCTGTACCTTATCAACCTGTACAGAACTTAAAACATAGGAAAGTAAACATGTTCAATCAGCACATATGAATCTGTTTCATTAAGTTCCTCATCACTGTCGCCTGCAACTCTGCTTCCCTTGAAATAGAAAAATATTGTAATTTCCTGAAAATCTACTTGGCATATGAGGCTACCCACCTGTAAGGAAGAATAAACAAAAATTATTATTGTGTGCTAGCTATAATAAAACTCTACTGCACAGATTTTGGTGAAAAGAAAGAAAATGATAACTTGGAGAAAAACAAAAATACCAAATATACAAGATAGTGACAAAGTGCTAAAATCTCAAGCTACTGAACTCACATTGAATTCAAAAGTTTCCTAAGTAGACCAATTATGTTCATTCTTCTTGGTTTTTCCTCAAGTTTTTGTCTCTTTTGTTCCACTTTTGCATATGCTGTCTCTGGTGAGTAAGAATGTGTGGGAATTTCTTCCTTTCCCACAATGAACCTAAAGAACAGAGCAAAAGGTGAGGCATCTTCACATTAAGAAAAACACCATGCCTGGAACCAGAGATCAGGCCAGAAGACACCAATCACACAGTTCTGCCCCCAAACTCAGCCATCAGGACTGAGTGAAAGGTGGAGGCTCTCTGAACCCTGATATTGGTCATGGTAGGTACCCTAATACCAGGAAAGGTTTTGGACAGCCATAGCAGGTCTCTAATGCTTGTGAGGACACAATGTGGTCTCTGACCCTGGGAAAAGCCTCACTGAGATCTCTAATGTCAGACAGTGGACACAGAGGTGGGCCTCTAAAAGCACACATGTGCATCTCCACACAATGCTGCCAGCATCTAGCTGGAGGGTGTCTATGCACAGCCTTGCATATCACTGCATCCATGCAGAGAGACATAGCCAGACCCCTATAGCATTAGGCAGCAGCACCCATCCAATATGACCTTATGCCCCTGAGCAGGACAATGCCAACCTCCAACAATGTTGGTGTGGAAGGATCTGAAATCAGCTGGACCCAAAAGCCTTTGTGTGGACCCCTTGTGTGAGAAGCTGCTGCATACAGCATTGAGGATTTCGCCCAAACCAGACAACTCCAAAAGCAAGCCAAGTCATCCATACATGGAACACAAACAACCATAGTGCCAGGGGTCTGCGCTAGCCAACCCCAAAAGCCCATTTGAGTTTTACCTTGTAGGATGCCCTTACCGCAGCACCTGCGGGGAGGAGGAGTCTATGCTCATCTGACCCCAGAAGCCAGCCTAAACATCCTAGTGTGGAACGCCAACGACAGCCCACAGTGCCAGGGCTCACACCTAACCTGCATAAAAGGCTTCTGTGTTTTCCTACACACAACACCCTCAGACACACCAGGGCTGGAGACAACAATCGACTGGACCCAAAAGCCTGACCAGGCCTCTCTCGGGGACACCAACTGCCCAATACCCACGAAAATTCAGAAAACCACAGGCCCATGACACATGAACTTAATACCTAATCTTAATGACCTCTATAAACCCTGAACCCAAATGTATAAATCACAGGGAAAGATCACAAAATTCACAAGCAAGAAAGACAATTTGCCACTCTCAAAAATCAACAACAGTCAGGAAAGGTCTCTAGTGAGAGCCAAGAAGAAGAGATGGAGAACAACAGAACCATTAAAACAATGATTGAGAGAACTGGCTGCTGAAATAAAATGGCAGATCCAAAACAAATAGAATTCAAGGAGGAAATGATGGAGAAAATGCAAGGTATAGATAAGAAGATAGAAACATTACATACTTCAATGAAGAAAACATTAAACACCTCAATGAATGAAAGATGAAATTAACACATGGAGAACTGACAACAACAATGAGCTACAACACATGAAAAGTTCTGTGTCCCTATTACAAAACACAGTTGAAATGATAGGCAACAGAACAAGTGATACAAGGGTATCAGGAGTTGAAGATAAATCACAGGAATAAGAAAAAAAAATCAAAGGCATGGAAAAAACACATAGCAAAGAGAGACTCAAGAAAAACAATCACAGGCTGGGAAGTGGTTCAGTGGTAGAGCGCTTGCCTTGCATACATGAGGCCCTGGGTTCGATTTGTCAGCACCACATAAGCAAAAAGAAAAAAGCCGGAAGTGGTACTGTGGCTCAGGTGGTAGAGCGCTAGCCTTGAGGTGAAGAGTTGAGGGACAGCGCCCAGGCCCAGAGTTCAGGCCCCACGACCGAAACTCTCCCCCCCAAAAAAAGAAAAACAATCACAAATAAGGCCAAACTAAAGCTACCAGCACAATAATCATGTTTATCGCATCATTATTCACCATAGCTAAGATATGGAACCAACCCAGATGCCCCTCACTAGATAAATGGGTCAAAAAATGCAACACACACACACACACACACACACACACACATACACACACACACACACACAACAGAATTCGATGCCTCCATCAGAAAGAATGATACCATCCTATTTGTTAGGATAGGGAAACACTTGGAAAAAAAATTCTATTAAGTGAAGTAAGCCAGCCCAAAGAAACATAGATCCCATGGATTCCCTTATTTGCAATAACTAGTATACATCTAGGATAATCTTACCAGACAAGCAGAAAAGGTAAAAAACTATGTACATGTGACCATATAAGATGATGTTAAGCAAAACGAGCCCCAAGATAGGGACACAAGAGGTTATTATCTTTGTCGCTGTTGTTTTTAATGTACTATGTGATTTTTTTTTGGTATATTCTCCCCCACCATGGTATAACCTGTTTTCACTGTATTTTTACTCTGGTGCCCTGCATCTTGTATATACATTTTTTTTTATTTGGGGAGGGGAAGGGAAATAACAAAATGCTGAAACAAGGATACAGGTGGACCCAATGTAACAATGAGATGTACAAGACACTATGTTGAAAATGAACTTTACAACTTGGGAGGGGTGGAGATGGAGTTGTGGAGTTGGAGAGGGAAGGGATGGTAGGGGAAAAACAAAGGAGGGGGTAACAATGCTCAGTAGGAAATGTACTCATTACCTTACTCCTATAACTGTAACCCCTCTGTATAGTATCTTTACAATAAAAAAAAATATTTTTAAAAAAAGAAAGAAAAGAGTTGACAGCTTCGGCCAAAAGATCAAATCTATGCATAGTTGGGATAGATGGGAGAGAAGAAGTCAATACCAAAATCATTGAAAAGCTATATATCAAAATAATAACTGAAAACTTCCCAAATCTTAAGAGGGAATATCTCACCCATGTGACCGAAATATACAGAACTCCTAGCTGATGGAATCTTAGAAGAAATTGTAGTGAGAACTTTAAACTTTTGACAAGCAATTCATTTTAAATGCAGCAAAGTAAAGAGGGAACTTTTTTTCCAGGGCAAAATGATTAGAATTACTGCAGATTTATTCATACAAACTGATTTCAAGGAGAGTCTAGATGGTATAAGTGAAGGTCTGAATGTCAGCAACTGCCAACCAAACTAGCACACCCAGTGAAGCTAAGATTCACAACACTCAGTAAAACAAAGTTTTCATGACAAAGGAAAACTAAAGAAATTCATGAACACTAAACCAGTACTAACTACAATGGATTCCAAAGGGAAGCATACAATCTAAAAAAAAAAAAATCAAAGTTAAGGAAATACAGCACTGAATAAAAATCACTAGAAGATACATTAACACAACTAGAGGAAAACAACAAAATTGCAGAAAAAAATGACATAGTTCTCATTAGTCACATTAAAATCAATGGGTTCAACTCTCCAAACAAAAACTGGAGAGAAGATTGGAACAAAAGACAAAATCCAATCATTTGTGGTCTCCATGAAACTTTTCTCACAATCAAAGATAACACAAATCTTGAGTTAAGGCATGAAAAAGGATCTTTCATGTAAATGCATTGTATAAGAAGGCTGGAATAAGTATACTGGTATGTGATAAAAATAGGCTTTTCATTAAAATCAGTACGAAGAGACAAAGAAGGTCATTACATATTAATAAACAGAATGATCCAAGAATAGGAAATCACAGTGGCTAATATTTATGCACTCAACAATGGAGCACCTAAATATATCAAACAAACACTCTTAGACATACAGAACATGATAGACACCAACACAATAATAATGGAAATTTTACACTCCATTCTCAGAAAAGAACTGGTAAACCAAACAGAAGATCAGCAAAAAAAGCTTCCAAATTACGTAACACCATAACCCACATGGACTTAATGGACATGTAAGAGCATTTCAACCAACAACCACACAATTCACATTCTTCTCAGCAGCCCATAGAATATCCAAAATTAGCTATATCCTAGGACACACAACAAACCTGAACAACTACAAAAAGAGCAACGTAACTTCTTGCATCCTATCTGATCACAAAGGAATTAAACTAGTTCAACAACAAAACATACTGGATGAAATACTCAAACATATGAAGACTGAATAATACATTGTTGAATAACATGTGGGTCACTGAAGAAATAAAGGAGGAAATCAGAAATTTCTTACAATTCAGTGAAAATGAAAATACATCATATCAGAACCTCTGGGATACTGCAAAAGCAATGTTGAGAGGGAAGTTCATAGCTTTATGAGAACATACAAAGAAAACAGAAACAGCACAATAAATAATCACATGACAACTAAAACTGGTAGAAAAAAAACAAACCTAAAACTACAAGATGGAGAAAAATAGTAAAGATTAGGGAAAAAAATCAATAGAGACTAAAAAAAAAACTATACATAAAATCAACAAAACAAAAAGTATTTTTCAAAAACATCAATAAAATTGACAGACCACTGGCTAAATAGATGAAGAGAAGAGAGACTCAGATTTACAAAATCAGGGATGCCAAAAGAAACATTACAACAAACATCCAAGATATTCAAAAGAGTATGAAAGACTGATTTCAAAATCTATATTCAAATAAGATGAAAAATCTAGCCGGGCGCTGGTAGCTGTAATCCTAGCTACTCAGGAGGCTGAGATCTGAGGATCGAGGTTCAAAGCCAGCCCGGGCAGGAGAGACCGTGAGACTCCTATCTCCAATAAACCACCAGAAAACCGGAAGTGGCACTGTAGCTCAAGTGGTAGAGCGCTTGCCTTGAACTGAAGAGCTGAGGGACAGCGCCCAGGCCCAGAGTTCAAGCCCCACGACCGACCAAGAAAACAAACAAAAAAAAAAGATGAAAAATCTAGTAGAAATGGATAAATTCCTAGAAACATACAAACTGCCTAAGCTAAACCCAGAAGACACAAATCACTTAAATAGGCCCAATGAGATTGAGGAAATAATTAGCAGTATTCCAGAAAGGAAAAACCCAGGTGTTGATGGATTCACAGCTGAATTCTCTAATAAGACTTTTTTGAATATTTTTTTATTTCTTCATTGACATTAAGTGATTACATAAACTTCACAATATTGTGATACTTAGCTAAAGTCACAAACACATTTTAACCTTTACAAGGTGAATTGTCATTATCATAGTCTATAAAGCTTTGAACTCTACAAACTTTGACAATACAACGATTTCTTCCAAATAGGGTGATATGTACATTTCTTTCCTTTTGCTTAGTGTAAGCTATTCCCTCTCTCTCATTCCCTCCCTCCCTCCCATGGCTGCCCTTGACTTGCTTGGTTCACTTCCATCAATGTCTAGTGCAGCTGATGGACCCCTCTGCTGTATTTTTTTTAACCTGTTTCTCTCAGATTCTGTGCCCTCCTCCTAGCTTCCTTCATACATGCACATATATACCATATGTGGGGTCAAAAATATTTTCTAAGATTTTTAAAGTTGAATAATGGTGCTCCTCAAATTTTTCCATGAAATAGAAAAAGGATTAATTTCCAAACTTGTTTTATGAAACCAGAAGCACTGTCATCCCAAAATCAGGCAGGGATCCAACAAAAAAGAGCTATAGACCAATCCTTCTGATGAATGCAGATGCAAAATTCTTCAATAAAATACTAGCCAACAAAATTCAGCAAATACTCTAATTATACATTATGATCAAGTAGCTTTCATCACAGAGATGCAAGTCTGGTTTAACATACATAAATCAATAAATACATCAACAGAACCAATGTCAAGAACTACATTATCATCTCAATAGATGCAGAAAAAAGCCTTCAACAAAATCCAACATCCATTCATGTTTAAAGCTCTGGACAAACTAGGAATAAAAGGAACACAGCTCAAAATAATAAAGGCTATATATGAGAGATCACCAGTCAACATCACACTGAAAAACCATTTCCTTTAAAATCAGGAACAAGGCAAGGATGTTCACTCTCTCCACTCCTCTTCAATTATAGTTCTGGAGCAATAATGCAAGAAAAAGATAGCAAAGGGATTCCCCTAGGGAAAGAAGTCAAACTATTCCTATTTACATATGATATGATCTTATCTCTAAAGGACCCAAAAGGCTCCATCTCCAAGCTCCTACAGCTTATCAATAAATTTGGCAAAGTATCAGGATAGAAAATTAACCAACAAAAATCAGTAGTCTTCTATATAACAACAATGCACAAGCAGAGAGGGAAATCAGGAAAAACAACTTGATTTGCAATAGCCTCAAAAAAAAATCTAGGAATAAACCTAATTAAAGAAACAAAGGACCTTTATAGCAAAAACTATAAGAATTTGAAGAAAGAAATCTAAGATGACATCAGCAAATGGAAAGATTTTCCATGTTCATAGATAGGATTAATACTGTAAAAATTACAATATTGCCAAAAATGATCTACAAATTTAATGCAATCCCAATCCAAATCCCAATGAAGTTCTTTATTGAGATACATAAAACAATTCAAAAATTCATATGGAACAGCAAAAGATCTAGAATAGCCAAAGCAGTTCTAAGCCAAAAAAAAAAATATGCTGGTGGTATCACAATCTCAGACCTCAAGCTCTACTACAGAGCTATAATACCAAAATCAGATTGGTACTGGCACAAAAATAGACCCAAAGAACCAATGGAACAGTCTAAAAGACCCAGAAATAAAACAGATAATTTACAGTTGTCTGGTATTTGATAAGGGAGTCAAAGATAAACAGTGGAAAGAGCCTCTTCAATAATTTGTGTTGGAAAACTGGGCACCTATATGCAGGAAGCTAAGAGTGGATCCCTATTTGTCAGCATGCACAAATATCAACTCAAAGTGGATCCAAGACCTCAACATCAGACCCGAAACTTTGAAATTGCTGCAAAAGGGAGTAGGAGAAAGACTAGAACTCAGAGGTACAGGCAGAAACTTCATTTATGAAGAGTCCCAGGGGCACAGCAGCTAGGAGAGAGACTTGACAAATGGTCTTACATCAAATTAAAAAGGTTCTATGCAGCAAAAGACATAGTTTCTAAACTAGAAAGACAGCCATCAGACTGGGAGAAGATCTTTACCAGCACAACATTAGACAAAGGCCTAATACCCAAAATATACAAGGAGCTCCGGAAACTAACCCAGTGTCTTGTATATATCTTTATCTGAATTGGGGAAGGATGTGGATGTGGAACAACAAAAAGGTGAGACAAAGGAAAAAAAGGCAAACCAATGCAACAGCAATACTCACAAGACAATGTGTTAGAAATGAACTTTACAACATGGGGAAGGAGTAGTGGAAGGGAAGGGAAAGTGGGAGAAAAATGAAGGAGAGGGTAACAAATGTTTAACAAGAAATGTACTCAATACCTTACATATGCAAGTGTAACCCCACTGTATATCACCCCCAAAAAAATTTAATTTAAAAAAGAAACTAACCCCTCCTAAAGCTAATAAACCAATTATTAAATGGGCAAAAGAAGCTCAGGAGAGACTTCTAAGAAGAATGGCAAAGAAACACATGAAAACCTATAAAGGAAATGCAAATCAAAACAACTCTGAAATTCCAATCTTATCCCTGTTAAGATTGGCCAAAATGATGGATTCAAAGAACAAGAAATGCTAGCGGAGATATGTGGAAAAAGCAACTCTATTTCACTGTTGGTGGGAATGTAAACTAGTGCAACCACTCTGGACAGAAGTCTGGAGGTTCTTCAATAAACTAAACATAAGTCTTCCCTATGACCCAGTAATACCATTCCTGAGCATCTACCCAGAACATTACAAGCCCCAGATACCATAAACACTTTTGCACACCCATGTTCATTGCTGCCCTGTTAAGAATGGCCAAGTTGTGGAAACAGCCCAGATGCCCTACAATAGATAAGTGAATAAAAAAAAAGTGTGTCGCCTATATATAAAGGAATTTTGCATAGCTATTAGAAAGAACATTATGTCATATGCAGGGAAATGGATGTCCTAGAACAAATCATGTTGAGTCAGGTAAGCCAAGCTAAGAGACACAAATAACACGTTTTCTCTTTTCTCTCATATGAGGAAGCTAGATTTAAAATACCTGGATCTAACAAATTATACAGGTTCTTAGCATTCACTCACAGTGAGACTTAAGGAGTATATCCTTAGGAGAGGAACAGAAAGGCAGAATGCCTTTCCATCTGATCATACAATTTATCAAAATGAACTCCAGGAAATGAAAACAGGAGGTTTTGTACTTTTTGTTGTTTTTCTTTTCTTTCTGTTCTATTTGCTTATATGCCTATAGGACTGTAAATGGAGGCAAAGAAATGAAAGAACAGCAGGTGAACAAACGCAGCAATGGTATTAACTGGACACTCACTATACGGAAAACAAACTATATAACCTGTGGGTGGAGATGGGAGGGAAAAACTAGGAGAGAGCCAGGGAAGGGGTGACACGGTCCAAATTATATTAAGTGAAGTAAGCCAGGCCCAAAGAAACATGGGTCCCCTGGTTTCCCTTATTTGCAATATCTAGTATATGTCTGAGTCAAGCAGAAAAGAACAGATAAGGTGATATTAGGGAAATGAACCCTAAGATATGTATTCAAATGTTTTTTTTCTTTCATGTGATTGTTTCTAACACATTTATAAGATTAT
>NW_012267238.1:15510886-15539277 GCF_000151885.1 Dipodomys ordii | reverse complement strand
AAGGGGAAACAAAGGAGGAGGCTACAATGCTTGATAAGAAATGTACTCATTATCTTGCCCATGTAATTGTAACCCCTCTGTACAGTATTTTCACAATAAAGAAATAAATAAAAATTAAAAAAAGAAATGTATTCTTTACCTGACTCTTTGCCTCTGTACATGACCTTTATAATAACAATAAATAAATAAATAAATAAAACATCAGCAAGGGAAAAAAGGTGCTAGTATCCAAATATATTCTCAAGTATCACCTTTAAAATAATACTTTCATCATTTTTATAAAATCTGATCTTACTTTCAAAATTTTAACCATCACTTGTTTGGCTTGTAGGTATTTTTAACCCAGGAAATATAGCACAGCACTACTGTGAAGCAATCCTTAGCTTAGGATCCATATTTAAGGCATTAAACACCTTAAAGACTTCCAAAAAGTAGACGAACAATGTTGGTCTATTACTCAATCACAAACATTAGATATTTTTCCTTAAAGTCTAATGAGGTACAACTGAACTAGTTTCTCATTTATAGTAAACCTAAATTTATAACATCATTTTGAGTTATAAACAGGGGCAGTGCATTAGAAATTACTTTAGTTACCCAGGAAAATAGAGGAAAATAAGTAGTTACAATAAGGTGGAATCAGGATTCCACAAGGATGTCCTTGTATTATTTCATGAGAAAATCTTAAAGACTGTTATCCCAAGATACTTAATTTTCTTTATAAAAGTTCAATATCCAAGAGATGATACCATCCTATTTTGCCAAAACTGGGCATTATTTTTCCAACAACAATGCAATGAAATATGTTAGCAATTAGTTACCCCTTCAGGTATCCTTTCTCAGAGTTTTCATTTCTGCTCTCTACATCTACATCATGAGTCCTTGCTCTAATAACGATTAACTAGAAAAGAAAGTTCTGGGCATGAACATGAGCAAAGTGTATTATATGTATGTGTAAGGATACCATTCAACCAGTAGATACTGCTGAAAAGGATATATTATATATAGATATCTAAATTTCACAATAAAACTTCTTGTACAATTAATTTAGATGAATTTAATAAAGAGCTAAGATTTCCTAAGAAAGTTCTATCACTTGAACTATCAAACTATTACAAAATATAGATAAAATAGAGATAAAATAGAGAATTCATGAACTAAAATTCTGGGGATCTGAAACTGTAACAAGCAAACTAAAAAAAGCTATTAGTATGAACAATTGAGACCCAACCTGTCTGGGCAATCTTTGTAAAGCAAATCTGTAAGGTGGGTCTAAAATGTTTTGTCACCAGATGTCAGCTGTGAACCTGGATTACTGTTAGTTTAAAAAATCATGTTTGTTTTACTTATAGATGATTGTGCATGGAGATTTTAAGATCTGTACTCTTTATAGGCAACAGAGACAGAACTAGAACAGATACTACAGTACCATATGCCTTTTATAATACTATTGTTGTTTTGGCCAGTGCTGACTGTCTCATGTTAGAGGTCACTTCACTTCCTTGGAGCCACTGTCCCTGCCTCAAGACAAGGTGAGTTTCTGATCCTTTCTCTGTGTCTAATAGCTCAGTAAGCCCCCCAGGATTCTAAACTCTATTTCAGCAGACTATGTTTATCCAGCACCTAGCACAGTGTATCACATATACTAAATATTTAATTCATATACACTGAATGAATGCACATAGTAAGAGCTACCATTTTCTGGGTTCTTACTAAATGAAAGACACAGTGGTACCTCTTTTTTTTTTTTTGTTTTGTTTTGTTTTTTGGATCCAGTCGTGGGGCCTGAACTCTGGGCCTGGGCGCTGTCCCTCAGCTCTTCAGCTCAAGGCTAGCGCTCTACCACTTGAGCCACAATGCCACTTCCGGCTTTTTTCTTTTTGTTTATGCGGTGCTGAGGAATCGAACCCAGGGCATCAAGCATGCAAGGCAAGCGCGCTAAGTGGTACGCCTTTTAAAAATATTAAATCATTTAATGCTTGTAGGTATCAGTTCCCATGAGAGTTAGTCACCATGAATAAGTATCCTGCCCATGAGCAATCAGTTGTCAGTAATTATTTGGACAAATATCTGCCTGACTTGAAAGTCTGGTCTCTCAGTCACCATTGATGTTCACATCCGTTTCAAATTATGGTAAGTGAGGGCTTGTCAGATGCCAGGATTGGTGTTTCTTCCATGATTATTAATGTATTATTAGTTGTCACTATATATATATATATATTATATATATATTATATATATATATGGACATATATATGGATATGGGTATATATACATAATCTGTTATCAGTGTAAATAATATATGCAAAGATATCAACATAGAGAAATATTCTTAAGGCACAGATTTGAACTTGCTAGGCTCATCTTCAGAAAAACTTCATAGGCTTTCAGGCTACTGAACTATATATTCAGTTTAAATGGTGTTTAGGACAGATGAGTGCATATGAATTGCTGATGTACATTACAATGAACTTCTGACCATTCTCCAAATAAATCAATTCCTTAATGCTACTCCTTTTATGAAGTATATTCTTCTCTACATTTGCTGAAATATCTGTGCCTTTATTTTTTGGCAGTACTGGAGTTTGAACTTAGGGCCTCAAGCTTATGAGGTAGGTGTTCTGCCACTATGCTACAACTCCAGCCCTTTTGTGGGCTGGTTGTTTTCAGGTCAATTCCAAGCATGTAACTGGATCATAATACTCGTATGTTTTATTTTCCACTATAGCTAGGATGACTCCTAGATTGTTCCACTGAAATGAAGTAACTCAGACTTTTGTTGAGGTGATCTGGAACTGTGACCCACTAGTAACATACCATGGCAAACTCCTGCTTGGGAAAAAGTCTTGAGTTTACAGCATTTAAATTCTAGTCTCTCACAGCATTTTATAAGTAATTCTATGTAATTTCATGCTTCCTTCTCTGTCTTTATTCTCATCTACAACCCAGGAAGAAACATTAACTTTAAAGTCTGCCTAGGATAACCTACATTTCTGTAACATTTAATACAATTGTAAATAATATTGTTTTCCCCACAAGACCATAAGTGCTGAGAACAAAGACCATATTTGACTCATTGACCAGTGTTTACTCAATGAAACAATGAATAGCCAAGTAGATACTGATTAAATCCTTGTAACATGCATGTAACATGTTAAGTGCTTTAGAGAAATAAGTGCTGCACAGAGTAATCTCTAAATTAAATTCTAAAGCTTTCATTTGATGTCTAATTAGGAGACATTAAATGAGGGCTCTTTCTAAATACTGATGTGTTGTGACAGAGAACTTTCTTTCTCAATGAATCAATGCATGTTTTAATGACAAAGTAATTATGATCTGCATAAGATGAGCACTTCCTTCAAGCATGCTACGATTGTATTCATTTAATTTTCAGAATGTGAGCATTCTCAAATAGATCTCACACGAAGTATATTTTCCTCATAGAAGTTTAATATTGCCAGGACATCATATTAAGTTTGACCATAGCAAGCATCTTTTTCCCATGTTTTGTAATTAATATTAAGTATTGTATTTTTAACATACTATAAATTTAAAGCATATGTGTGCAATAAAAGTCAGCACTGCCAAGAATGAAGAGGGAAAGTTAGGAAATTATGTCAGATAAGTCCTTTGGAAGTCTACAGGAATGACATACATTAGCCCATATTATTTCTTGACAGAAACTTGACAATAAAAAGTATATTTGGCTTTCAGTACTATTCTTCTGAGTATCAACTTTATATATCTAAGGGTAATCAATTTTTAATGTGGAGAATATGAAATAAGGTATGTTTAATAGAAGGAGATATACAATATAAATAGCATGACAATTCATAATACTAACAATTTTCTTTAACAAGAGTGCTAGTCAGAATAAACATTTTTCCAGAATATTTTCCTGTATCACAGAAAATGTAAGTGCCCATAGTTCAAACTAGTACTTTATTACAAATGAATCTGAAGAAGAGATATATCAGAAAAATCAAAGGTGTATGTTTTGTCTTCCTCTTTAAGAAAATCACCTTTTGGTTTTATTATTGACTTTTACTTCATAAAAGCTGAAAAGGTTATTTTTTAATAAATTCCATGCTCTTTAAATGAAAACCATAAGGTAGGAAATTATATTGCCCATTATGACTTAGAAAATGTTTGTTGTCGGTCCGGGAAGGTGACTCAGTGGTAGAGTGCTTGCATGCCTGAGGCCCTTGGGTTTGATTCCTCAGTACCACATAAGCAGAAAAACCCCGAAGTGGCACTAGTAGCTCAAGAGGTAGAGTGCTAGCCTTGGGCTGAAGAGCTGATGGACAGCGCCCAGGCCCAGAGTTCAAGCCCCATGATGAAAAAAAAACTTTTTAAAGAAAAGAAAATGTTTGCTGTTATAGTTTCTACAACCAAAGATTTTTTTTTATTTTACTTTTACTCTTTCTTTTATTTCTTTGCTTATTTACTTCCTGTGGTACTGAGAATTGAACCAACTGTCACGGTCTACTACTGAGCAACATTCCCAATTCCACATTTATAATCAATTCCACATTTATAATCACACAGGGAACTATTTCTCCCCACCCAAACAAATGTCCCACATTATGGCATCAGATTTTCTGCTAATAAGAAGCTTCTGTCAGACACTTAGCTTTTCAACACTTGGCCAGAAATGTGAGATGGAAGGCAAGAGGAAGAAGAAAAATATCAGTCACTAGGTCTTCATTTTCATCATTCTAAGTATCAAACCTGGTCTTCTTCTATTTAAACCTCCTATTATCACCCAAATCTAGTCATTATTTTGTCTATCAAACTGTGGTTCTCTCTTTCAAGGGCTCCAAATACTGTAGCTAAACCTATCTTCCTGAAATATGTCAATTACTACACTCAAAAACCTTCAATAGCTCCCTACTGCCCAACTTAGCACATCTATGTTATTTTTCCTTTTTCTGGTTAAGTCCTCTAATCTAGCCCTCTGCAAGCTACCAAAAAATATGCTTTAAGTTGAAAATATGAAATTTTCTTACCAGTGAAGTTAATTTTCTTACTCTAAGAATGACAACACAATGTTTAGCCTTCACCTTTCTACTATTATTCACTTCTACAGTGTTTGTCCTCTTACTTAGTTACCTAAGCTATACTTCAAATACAGTTTAAGTGATACTGCCTGTATAATTAACAGCAACAATAATCACTGTCAGGCACTGTTCTAAAACTTTTCCCTGACTAACTCATTTGATTCTCAGAATAGCCTGAGGAGACAATTACATGAAATTTCTCCTAGCACTGAAGAATAATTTTCCCCTTCAATACTCATAATAAATACAATGCTACTGATTTTCATTAGCTATCTACTGTATATAATTTGATGAGCAAAACTGGCAATAGTTATGATATAACCTGGAAGAACATGGAGTTGGAAACCTATATAATAGAGCCACAGGTGGGATATTAAATTAGTCAAATATTCTAAGTCTTGATTTCTTCATTATGTTGCATGGTTAAATAATACTCATGGGATGGTTGACAAAAATAAATTTTCTAAATGAAAAGGCCTAATTAGCTATAAAATACAGTGATAATAATGCTACCATTCATACAGTATATATGAAATGCCAATTATTCTGCTAAGAGTGAGCTCCAAGGCAAAATAAAAAAGCTTCTGATTGAATCCTTAAAATATTAGCAATAATTAAGATCAAATAAGTAAGTATGACTGAGTTAAGTCCTACATATAATCTGGTGCCACAAAACTAAGTACTTAGTTTGCTGACAATTGTTCCTGTGCAGTTTTGTCTTTCCAAGATCATTGAAGAGAGTTCTTATCTTTTTTTGCTAACATCAGGCATAAAAGTCGAACAACAGGCCCACAATAATAGTAGTTGATTTAATGATATTGAGAGGAAAAAGAACCTAGTAAATTACTCTTTGAATAAAGTATATTCAAAGGCTTGGCAATACTACTGTGACTTCTAAAAGTGTTACCAACTGAAAATGCGTCAATAAATATTTATTATAATCACCCAAAATATTTGCTGTCTTAAAATAGCTCCTATTTGCTCCCAACATAAAGACAAATAAAATATACTTACCTAAGTGCAGAAAATGTAAATCCTTTCAAACCATCTTTACATCTGAAACAAAAATTTACAATCATAAAATAAATGTTTTAAACTATAAAGTAGCATATTAAACAGTCATTTTTTCTTTGTGGTAATGATCTAAGCTTTGAAAATGGTCAAACAAGCAACAGGCAATAAGCATGCCTTACCATGTCATATTAACATAACTCAGGGCTCAATTCTCACATCTGCTGAAGAGACTTATACCAAACTTCTAAAGGCTCCACCTGGATTTACAATGAAGACTGGGAGTAGAGAACTATTCATTCTACCCAGTCCCTGGGGGAGCAATTTGTTCTGAAGAAAAAGGCCACATACACTTGCTGGGGGATTAGATATAGGTCACTCCAGGTCCAGACTTCTCTCTTCTTATTAATTCAGTGAATGCAGAGCAACATAGAATTGGCAGGCACAAAAGACCTTCAAGTTCAGATCAAAAGTTTTACCTTCTGATTAAGGCAAGGAGAAAAGCTAATATTGAATGGGGAACAGGGATCAGCAGAAAGAAAGCATTTCAAATATAAACAGTATTTATTTAGTGCCTACTTTTTGCCGGAGAGTTTGGGAGCTTGGGACCTTTATGCTCTGTGCCATTTACTCTATCACAAATCTATGAATATATTTTTCTTCCATTTTGCAGCTACACAGGCTCAAAAACTGCAATAACTTTCCAGAGATGATAAAGCTAAAAGTGATCAGAATCAGGGAGGTTGAGAGATCAGACTTAAAAGTCATTATTTATCCCTTGAGTTTGTATTAGTTTTAATTGAGAAAAAAGCAAATGATAATTAAAAAGAAAAAAAAGAAATTCAGATTTGAATGAACTGTTTAAGTCTGATCTTAAAGTAGGGCTATTACTAAGACCCAATAGATCATTGTGAGGTGATTAGAACTCTAAGGAACCTTATATAAAGGGCCTTTGTGTGTTATCAAAATCTCTTGAAGAAAATATATAAAGATTAGTGATAGAATGTTCTAATTTATATACTATTTCACCAAGTTTAAAGGTCTTCAACCAACTATCAAAAATAAGAGTAGCTATGCCTCAAGTGGTAGAATTAGCTTTGAGAGTAGGAGGGGGAGAGAAGAGTCTATCTACCCTCAAATATAATTGGACAACTCTTTCTTTTGTATGCAAGGTCACAATAAGAAAATAAGAAAAATTGCTCTTATTTTTAAAAAGTCTGTTTTTACTGAACATGATACAGAATCTCAGGAAAAAATGTGTACATGGAGATATTTTTAAAGACTTAAGGATTCATTCACTTCAGCAACACAATCTACTATGTGGTTATGTTAAGAGAGAGAAATGTAACCACAGAATTCAGGTAACGTACTACATAATTTGGGAGTAAAGTCAAAAGGCTCATATGTTAAGCTAAAAATGTGCATGGGCAAATTACAGCATTAAAAATCTTACATTTATCTATTTTCCATCTGAATAAAATGTTTCATAGTAATGTAAAACTGATAATCTAGAGAGCTGGAGAAGAGAGGGAGTAGGCTAGGGACCTACTGACTAGAAAAAAGAAAGCAGCAGATTGATTAAAAGATTATGTACATCTGGGAACAAATTTTGGCTTTGATATGTTATTGTTAAAAGATAGCCATTTATCTTTGTGCAATGTGAACAGATAAAAGATTCTGACAACTTGAAATTGTCAGCACTGCATAGTTGTGATCCTAAAGAATAAATTTAATTGCAGACCAAAACATCAAAAAGTAGCTTTCAAGTATAAAAGAAGCATATACAAATGCATTTGCAACTTCATTATAATGGAAGCTGGGTTCTTTCAGCAGAAGCCTGTGGGAAGCACTTCATATTGATAAAGTCTTAACAAGGACTCAAAAGGGACTATTCTTTCTTCCATTCATGTGTATAAGGTTAGTTAATGTAATTGAGGGTCAGATGTCTAGTCAAAAGAACAAAAACGTAATTATTCCCATTAAAAGAATCTTGAAAACAGTAATGTGGCCTTACATTTTAACATCAAGAGTATTGTATGAGCATTAACCCAACTAAAAAACATTACCCTAATCTGTGTTAAATGTAAAAGGTATGATATAAATATAAGATTTAAACAAAACAGATCCCATTAGGACTTTTCTCATTTTTCTATCGATTCGGTTATTGTTCTAAAATTACACTTTCCATTTAAGTATCAATTCTCATTGGCTTATTCAACAAATAGTAACTAAATGTCTATTATGCATAAGTACCTAAATGGGTACTTACACAGAACACTCAGATGTCACAGAGTTGGCATTCCAGGGAAAAGAGATAATAAATTATAGTAGTAGTAGATGATAATTGTAGTAGTTAGAAAATACCCTACAAGTGGTATTCAGAAGAAACTATGTTGAAAATGAACTGTAGAACTGTGGGCAGTGATGGGAAGGAAAAACTAGGTGAGAATGAGGGAAGGTGTGACATTGTCCAAAAAGAAATGTACTTATTATCTGACTTATGAAACAGTAACCCCTCTGTACATCACTTTTATGGTAACAATTAAAAAAAAACCACCCTGCAACATAAGGGAGAAACAGTAATGTAGTCATGCTTTCTTAAGTTACATAACTTACTAGTAACTAGAAAGGTCCAGTCAGTTGTTCTAAGAAGGTCATATTTGGTACTCAGACCAGAAACTTCAATATACTGAGGGAAGGCATTTCAGGGTGGAGCAGTATCAAATGCAAAGCCTACATTAGGAATCTGCATAGCAAGTAAGTAAGAACTTCAGGTAGTTTTAGAACTGGAACAGAACAAGGAAGGAGATGAATGTTAGGGAATAAGATTATAGTGTAGGGTGGAGGGAGAAAGTGGTCTACAATGGAGGGAGGCCTCTTCAGGCTCTTGAGGAAGGTTTTCAGCAGAGCACTGACAGATCTATCTTAATTTTTTCAGAATCATTCTGACTGCTGGATGGGAAGCAAGCTGAGCAAGAGGACATAGTTAGAAGCAAGGGTAGTCAGCAAGGAAAAGTTACCTGTGGTCAGAGGGGGAGAGAAGTAATAAGAACCTGAATGTAAGCCAGGCACCAGTGGTTCATGCTTATAATCTTAGCTACTCAGGAGGCTGAGATCTGAGGATCATGGTTCAAAGCCAGCACAGGCTGGAAAGTCTAAACCACTAGAAAACTGGAAGTGGTGCTGTGGCTCAAGTGGTAGAGTGCTAGCCTTGAGTTGAAGAGCACAGGGACAGCGCCCAAGCCAAGAGTTCAAGCTCTAAGACCGAACCTGAATGTATTTCAAAAGTCAAATTTTCTGCCAAAATTTATTGGTGTTTTGAATGTAGGATAAAATAATTTCTAAATTAATAAAAATGTTTTTGGTCTGAGCAAAGAAAAGAATAAAACGATCACTTATCTGAAGTAAGGAATACAATGGGAAGAAGAGATTCAAGGAGACAATCAACAGTTTGTTTTAGACATGTTAAACCTGAGCTGTGTCTTAGTACATTAAAAACAAAAGTGAAGGATGCAATCCACTGGCTTCAGAAATAAGGACTAAGGAAGAGAGCAGTGCTAAAATCCATGAATCTAGATATAACGATAAGGACTGAATAGTTTATTATTCCAGCATCGATAATGAAAAAAAATCTCATACAAAAAGGAAACAAAAATCTATGTCTCCTAACACAATCACTCTCTAATATAAAGTCACAGTTTTATTTAAGTGTACATAAAGATAATACACTTAACTCATTTGTACAGATTTTCTATCTAGTCTATTTGAATGACATAAAGTAACTACTATAATTTAATCCATATTCACTGATTCTAATTTTCCATGGTTCTTTGCTAAGCTAGACTATAATATAAAACAGAGCCAGGGTAAGTAAGAAGGAAAAGGAATTTGCCTCATTACATCAAACAATTTAGTCAATACACAAGTAATTACAGAGGTTCAAGTTGGAATTACACACTAGGTTACAGGAATGTATGAAGCTTAGTGTTATCATTGTTAGGATAATACTCTTAGTCAAATGTCCGAATTTTGAATTAAAAATGACAGTAAAAGAAGCACTTCTGTTCACAAGAGTTTTTTTTTTTTCCTCCCTGGCTTAATTTCCATGAAATTACTTCCCTGGGATACAATCATATTCATGATAACACTGTACCAGCAGATGTCGCTAGAAAACTGAGGAAGAATTTGTAGCTCTAGTGTGGGTTCTATATCAAACACTCTTTGAAGGACTTTTCCCCTATGCATTTGTAGAAATTTTAAAATGTAATAAATTTTATTACAAGTAAATGCTATGGCATTAGACTTAATAATTGTGAATTCTTCTATTTCTATAGTGTATCACTCATTGCATACTTACAAAATGTTTAAGAATACTCTGTTATAAGGTAAATCATCCCAGGAGTCACATTTTAAAATATAGAATATTGGAGTCTTTATTATATAGTTAACAGGCTGCAGGCTGCCAGTTGTTACAAAGGCGTGCAGCACACAAATACACATGACACAGCTAGGAAACATGCTAAAGAGGAAAGAGATAACAAAAACAATACCAACAACTGAATTAGGAGGCCATGATGACCGGAGATGAGACTAGAAACAGGACACCATCACGGAGACACACTTGGCATGGAGCCTGGCGGATAGGCTAGTCTGGGCCTAAATAGGTCTGCACAGAGGGCAGATCATCAGGAAATTCCCAGTCCCAGGCACTAGACTGACAGATTCAGTAACCTATCAGCCAAATGCCTGCCCCTGCCTCCAGGAGTCCAGGCATGCCAATTACCTGGGAGGCAGATGATGGGGGGTGGGGGGAAGCCATTTCCTTCCCCCAGCATGTGGCCAATATGGCGCCGGCCAGATCTGGCCTCCTTACTTCAACTTGACCAGTTGGCACCAACATAAAATCAAAGGGTGAATGTGCTACTTCATTGTATGTTCTTTAATGAGCTGAACAATAAGAATTAAAAAAAAACCTATTTTCATTCATAAAATAATTTGCTCCGTTTTCATTCATTTGATAGATAAAATGGATGTACAAAATATAGTTTATAAATCTCATCTTTTTTTAAAAAGTGCACAGTTTGGAACAATCATTGTTTGTAAAATAAATAAATAAATAAGCAAACAGGTACTAGTCACAACTTTTCTACCAACCTTGAGAAAAAAATCATTTAACTGTGGGGTTCAACTGTTTGTTAAAAAATGGCTGTTGGTCTCATGCCTTTAATCTTAGGCTGGGATCTGAAGATTGTTGTTCAAAGTCAGCCTGGGCAGGAAGGTTCATGAAATTCTTATGTTCAATTAACTTCCAAAAAGCCAGAAATGGAGCTGTGGCTCAAGCGGTAGGGTACTAGCCTTGAGCAAAAAAACTCAGGGACAGTGCTCAGGCCCTGAGTTCAAGCCCAAGGATCAGCACACAAAACAAAAACAAAAATATAGTCATTATAATTGAATTTAGTCTTCTAATCGGTATGTTATCATTTCATGTGATATGTTACTTTCATCACTAAAAGTTATAGTGGAAAAGTATAATTTAAATTCAATTAAATCACATAGTTTTTAAGTAAAAATTTCACTAAGGAATTGGGCACTGGAGGCTCACTCCTGTAATCCTTACTACACAGAAGAGGAGGCTGAGATCTGAAGACCATAATTCGAAGCCAGCCCAAAACCCAGAAGTGGAACTGTGGCATAAAGGCAGAATACTCACCTTGAGCAAAACACTCAAGGATAGTGTCTAGGTCCTGAGCTCAAGCCCCAGGACCAACAAAAAGAAAAGGAAAAAGGATCACTAAAGCTAAAAATAAAAACAACAAAAACAAACACAAATTCTTAATGTGCTTCAAGATTATGGGTTGTTACAAATAGTGCCTGAGGCCCCTTAGTTCAAGCCCTAGTACTTATACACACACACACACACACACACACAAGAATAAAATACCAAACAACTAAGACACTAAAGAATGACCTATAATAATACTGTTAAGTAAAAATAAGCAATTTTAAGTATTTTCACTAATGATAAAATGTTAATTGTCACTGTATCAATGATAAAAATATCATTTTATCAATGATAAAGTATTGACATTACTAATGGTAAAATTTAAATGTTGCCTATTCCATAAACCTGGAATGACAGCATGGTAGATAGGTAAAAAAAGAGCAGGAAATGCTCATGACCAAGGAAATGCCTTGGGATTTCTGTAAGATTACCTACTAAAACTTCAGATGGCCCACACTCTGGACCAATGACTGATATAATGAACCAATGATGGACATACGGCCCTATGTCCCTCTTATAGAGCACATTACCCATATCAAGGTACCTTTAAAACTTAATGTCTACTATATGCCTTCCATGGACTGGGCTAAACCAAGGAGGGCAAACAGGTTCAAACTGAAGAACAAAAAGGATCCAATGAATAGGCTTGCGCTCTCACACCAAGGTAGCCATGTCTCAGTCATCTGTGAAGAGGGGCACAAGATGAGGGTCTCAGTTTCATGCTATCTAGTAACCCCACCTTCTTATATAAAAAAAATCCCAGCCCAGACAGCTTCCATATAGGCAGGCCTTATGTGTATTTACCCACCTCCTCCAGGTGCACTTTTGCTTTGCTACTAAGTCACTCTTTACTTATCTTACTAACTCTCTGTCTCTTTCATCACACCTGTGGAAGCATCCCAATCTTAAAAGTATCTAAGAACAAAGGAATCTGAGACCTCAAACACTGATAATCAAGTTTCAGAATACTTCCAATGTCTTTTGTCTCTCTTTACTCATTGGTTACATAGAAACTCACAGGTTGTTAGTATTATATACTCTACCTTCATTCCCTCAACAATTATTAGTTAAACATATAACATACAGAAGACACAGCTGCTGCTCACTTAGGAATACGAAGATAGCTATCTAGCAATTAACCATTTTGTCCAGCATTCTATATCATTGACTATCTCTTAAATTAGTTGATGTGAGGAAACTACTACATACACAAAAGCACAGCTAAAAATGAAAAGAGATTGGCATGAAATAAAGACAAATTCTATTGAAAATATTGTATACACTGAAGATTCTTAAAATATTTTACCTCATTCTGACATCAGTCACCAAAATCAGTATCAAAAATTAAAGTTAATTTTATACAAACAAAATTATCTGGGCCAGGTGCTGGTGGCTGATGCCTGTAATCCTAGCTACTCAGGAGGCTGAGATCTGAGGACTGCAGTTCAAAGCCAACCCCTGGCAGGAAAGTCTGTGAGACATTTTCTTATCTCCAATTAGCCACCAGAAAACCAGAAGTGGTGCTGTGGCTCAAGTGGTAGAGTGCTTGCCTTGAGCTGAAGAGCTGAGGGACAGTGCCCAGGCCCGTAGTTCAAGTCCCACAACTGACAAAAAAACAAAAAAAAATGTCAAAATTTCTACTAGTTATGAAAAGAATGGTGTACAATACTAAAAGAGCTAGAACTATTAATTTCTGAATTATTTTACTACTATACCATTGTATTAAAACATAAATCAAGTTAAAAAGGATTGAGAATGCCAATTTAAATGTAATTTTATAAATTTTGTTTTTAGGCTAAATTCCTGATTTGTGTTTTCCCATATAGAAAATAAAAGCTAGCCAAGTGCCAGTAGCTCATGCCTGTAATCCTAGCTACTCAGGAGGCTGAGATCTGAGGATCAAAGCCAGCTCAGTCAGGAAAGTCTGTAAAATTTTTATCTCCAATCAACGCTCTGAAAAAGCCAGATGTGGCACTGTGGCTCATTTAGTAGAACACTGGCCTTGAGCAAAAAGAGGCTGAGGGACAATGCCCACATGCTGAATGAGGAGGAGAAGGGGAGGGGGTGAGGGGGGAGAGCTTTTTTCCTCCTAACTTATCAAAATAAAAAATAAAAAAAGATTGGCATGACATTAGTTCTGATTTTGTTTTGTTCAAGGTCCTAATCACATATGCATACTCCCAATAGGTTAGGTCAATAATATCAATTTATATTACAATGCCTAATACAAATGGTTTTTCCTCTTATACCGACTATTGTTTCAACAATAAAATAGAGTTCAATTTTAACCTGCATATGGCATTTATCATGGAAAACAAAATAACTAGTGCTGTATTCTTATTTTTAAAAAAACCAATAGGCTTGGAATAGTGAGAAAACAAATTGGAGAAAGATTATTTTGTTTGCTTTTGAACACATATTTGCGATAGATTGCACTGAGTAATTAATCTTCCCACTGCATTAAAAATACTGCTTTTGATTTTTGTATTTTCCAGTTCCCTCATTCTATTCAGAGAAAAACCCCGTGATTGCGTTGTTCTCAAGAACCCAAACAAAGCTACTAAAGCAGGCAGCAAGTATAGGTAATCAAGACTAAGTGCAGCCAGGTGCTGTTTGCTCTCACCTATAATCTAGGCTACTCAGGAGGCAGAGATATGAGGATCCAGATTGAAGCCAATTGGGGCAGGGAAGTCTGTGAGACTCTTGTCTCCAAAAATGAAAAAGAAATGAGCTGTAGCTCCATGTAGCTTGAAGGGGCAAACTAAGGGACAGTGCCCAGGCTCTAGGTTCAAGCACGGGCACCAAAAAACAAAACAAAAAGTGAGTACAAGTCCCCAACTGATGATGCTGCACTTTTTCTGTTGTATAAATTGGACTCAAACTTTTATAGTAGCTACTGTGCAACAATAAAATTTCTCCTTAAACTTGCTAAAGCTAGAGTTGATTTTGCTTTAGAATCCAAAGCAGGAAA
Source organism: Dipodomys ordii (assembly GCF_000151885.1). Taxonomy (NCBI): domain Eukaryota; kingdom Metazoa; phylum Chordata; class Mammalia; order Rodentia; family Heteromyidae; genus Dipodomys; species Dipodomys ordii. The sequence goes on along the minus strand of NW_012267238.1, from coordinate 15,524,453 downwards.
GTTATGCTCCAAGCTGCCATCAATTGCTGGGGAGCCAAGAATCACCTTCAGAGTATTTCCAAAGGAAATGTTAACTAGGACAAATTTCCCTCTCAAAATGGACTGCTCCTGGAAACTCTAGCCAAACTTTAAAGTAGTTGTAAAAAAAAAAAAAAAAAAGGCAGACTGGTTCAGTGGTCCTAACCTACAAGGCTTATTTGTAATTCCCCAGCAAATGACATGCGTTTAGACTTGATAAACTATATAGGCAATCATCAAAAAGACCAAATGGTGTTTCATGTAAATTCAAGTAAAAAATTATAGCAAGTGTCTTAAGCTGGTATTGCTAGGAATCAAAACTATTTACATTAAACAAAATTATGACCACAACACTGAACCAATCTACTTTTTAAAGACCTCAAGTCTGGCAAGTATTTCTACTTTTTCCTTGTGGAAAAACATATGAAAATGAATGTTTTCAATTACATGGAATGTCTGAAGCAACATTAATTTATTTCCCAGTGCATAGTGGTATCTATGTTATTAAAATAATACAACAATTAATTCTGATATGGAGCAAATGGGCAGCTATTTGGAACTATAACATTAGGATGTAATTTTTGACAAACTTTTGCTTATCTAACCCCAGAAAGTTCAGGTCTAAGATAAACAAAATATGTATCTTTGAGTAATGGAACAAAAAAATTGGAAACTTTGAAAAACTACTATATTCTGATTAGCTGGAGACTTGGAGTATTCTGAGTCCAAAAGAAAAGTATTTATTTAAAATACTTAGCTTACTTCTGCTCAAAGACCATGAATTTAACTTGTGGTATATGTGATAGAAATTGGGAGAGTTGACACATATTGGTATCTTGCTAGCCAAAAGCATGGTATTAGAATACTGGAATCTGGTAACTCAAGTAACCTGAGATAATTATATTTTACAGATTAAGAAACCAAAGCCAGGGAAGTAAGGGATCTGGTCCCAGTTTGGATTCAATATATCCTCATACAACAATAAATCCATCCTACTCGGCTAATTATCTGTCTGCTCAAGTCTCAACTGTGAAGAAGAAATAATACAGAGAAGTAAAAAGATCTTGGTTGTGTAAAAGAAACCACAGATCACACAGTAGAGAATAATAGTCTTTCAACTGCTATGATGCATACTTTTTACCAGGACAAAAGAAAGGATAGTTGTAAAGGAACTAATGTTCAGTTCCTCATTTCCAAGCATGAGTTTACTGAAAGTGTACTTTGGTCAGACTCCATGCTTACTTTTCTTATTACTTCCACTACACAGCAGCTATTTTTTTTCACAAATACAAATCCTTTGTCCCTCCTTCAGACCAGCTGAGCACAGAAATTCTTCAGAGTAGAAACAATCTATTTGTTAAATCTATTTTAACAAAATCTCCACATGATTCTGATGCATGCACAAGGTGGAGAACCACACAGAGCAAGGTTTGTTTCAGTAACAAAATCGTGTTGCTTTCAGCAATAAAGTTTATTTCCTGCTCACGCCACAGATCAAAAATAGGTTGGCTATGGCTAAGCTGCAAGTAATCTTTATTTCATAGCTAGGGTGATCAAGAAACATTTATCTGAAACTACTGCTAATTGACAGAGCAGAGGGAAATAAGAGAATATAGGGAATTGCTCTGATTCAACATTTTTACTCATAAGAAAAACATAAGTCACATCCACTCACCATTTCTTTAGCCAAAGCAAGTCAGAAATCCAGGCATATCAGGAGGGAAAGGAAATATAATGCTTCCCTGGGGAAGGCACTGAAGGATTTGAACAATAGCATATTCTACCACACAACACAGGCCAGCCACAGGATTGTTGAAAATCAATTGTATTTGCTCACAATATTTAAGGAAATCCAAAACATAATTTCCTTTTTCCACCTACTATATTACCACTAGTCATTTTTATATCTCATGTTAAAATGACTGTATTAAGGATCCTTTAGGTGCTAGCTTGAAAAACAGGGTGTCTGCAATGCATTAATATTTTGTAATATATGCAATAAATATATAGGCATAACATATATTCTGAACTCCATTATGTTTAAATTCCTAAGCCACTTAGAAATTTCAGATGGTTTGATTAAGTATGTACAATGGTGTATAGCACACAAGGCACTTCCATAGATATGTATTAGAAGTTATTTTTATCTGAAATAAATAAAAGAGTAATTATAAGCTTAACTGAGTGCCAAGTTTCTTAGGTCAGGTTTAATAGCAGCAATTCCAGTTTTATCTATGTTTTGATTTTCAGTTTCTAAAAGAATCTGTTTATTTTTAAATAAGCGGTTTGAACACTCATTAACAATTCCTAGGAATAATGTTTAGTATAAAATTCCATGGACTTCACTCAGGGCTCAAGTGGTAAAGTACTTGCTTAGCATGTTCAAAGCCTTGGGTTCAATACCCAAAACAGCATAATACACACACACACACACACACACACACACATACACACACACAAACACACACTCACAAAATTATATGTACATTTAATTATTTACACTCAGTGTGCACAAATGATAACCATCATGTATGCCCTCCAGGACATCACAATCCAGAGGGAAATTCATACAAGTAAATAATGGCACTATATCACAGAAAGTATTTTAATATGAAGTGTACCATGCTATCAGTGCCGGAAAGAGGAATGCTAACCCTGGTTTTGACATCATGAGGATGTCCAGAAAAAAAAAAAAGACTATAAAATTTAGGTAAATAAGGTAAGCTGCAACAAACAAACAAACAAAATCTCTGTGCCTTAATACAACAAAAGTATATATCTTATTTAGCATTACCCAATCAGGAATTTATCGAGGGTATTTTTGATACAGAACACAATCTCATTCAGTCAACGTAGTGTAGTTCTAGATATTGCTTTGTGTATGAGATTAATGTATTCTCTAGATACAGGAAATGATAATAAACCATTAAGTCACACTAGGTGGAATAGCTATTCAGTTTTGCCTTAATGCTACATCTAAACAAATACTAAGCAAGTGTTATTTCCATAATAATTTGTTACACCAGTACTTAATAAGTACTCAGTTGAGTTAAAAGAAAGACCAAGAATTCAGACAAGTTATTTAAATTCTATACCATTTCTCCATCTGTAAAATGTAAATAATAGAGCCTACTTATATAATTATCACATTAACTGCTAAATAAATTTTACTTCTTAGAGTAGTAATAAGTCTAGTACTATTGCTCTCACCACAACAAACACACACCTCAGGGATAGCAAAGTGTGACAATTGCCATCTTAAGCATTAGAACTATAAAAAAAGTTGAACCGTCCTTGCCTATCAAGCAAGCCTATGGACTTCAACATCTGCTGGAAATTAACACCACGTATGTAAAAGGTTTGTCACTACAGGCTCCTTTAGCACAATTGCTTAAAAATTTAGGAAAATAGTTAAGTCTAAGTTGTCAAACGACAGAATAAACTGAACTGGAAACAAGTCCACCAATACACACAGGAACAAATCGTGACCTATCTATGGAATGGAATACTATAGTAGACTCCCACCTTACCTAGATTTTTAATACACAATTTTGATCAAGTGTACTCAATAATAATAATAAATTTAAATAATAATTTTTTAATCAAAAGAAATTTCAAAATCAAAAATTCCAAATTCTTATGTACAATACACAGCTCAGTTGATGTCTCCCACACGAGTCACACATTATTGATAGGTGAGTTTAAATTATTAAGCCTTCAGATCTGCTCAACATTTTCCTGTCCTTACTTTTGTGAAATCTCCCTCCCAAACAGCAAATGGTATCCAAAAAACGAAGTAAATGTTTTAGTTTAAATGCTAAAGTAAGAACTTCAGATTCATTTAAAGACAGTATGACTTTAGCCAAAATTGAGTGAATTTATTGGGGGGCGGGGGGATCCTGAAGCATCTACAGGATAGCTGAGCTCTATACATCCTGAATCTGTTCAGGTTTTCCTCAACCTTGCACTTGGAGCCATAGACTTCTGAAACCCTGTGCCATAACAAAAAAATAAACAACTGAGGATTAACAAGATGAATGACTCTCCAAAAGTAAGTGGAGAAATAATCATACACACAAGCACATACTATATGTTCCCTCTTCTGTGGGATTCTAGAAAAATGAAAACCAACCTTTAGTGACAAGAAGTAATCAGTATTTTCCTGCTATGAGGACTTGAGGTAGGGGTGGAAAATGGTTGCAGAAGGGCCCAAGACTATATGAAGTGGTTATGATTAAGTTATAAATTTCTCAAAACTCATAGAACCCACAACTTATATTTTTAATATGCATATTTTATTGTCTATAAACTATAAATAATTTGAAAAGAATACTGTCCTTATTCAGTAATATAGTATTAAACACAGATATAAAATGCTATGTTGGAAACACTACAAAAGATTACAAATGCGGGGCTGGGAAGATGGCTCAGTGGTAGAGCGCTTGCCTTGCATGCTCAAGGCCCTGGGTTCGATTCCTCAGCACCACATACGCAAAAAGGAAAAAGCCGGAAGTGGCGCTGTGGCTCAAGTGGTAGAGCACTAGCCTTGAGCTGGAGAGCTGAGGGACAGCGCCCAGGCCCAGAATTCAGGCCCCATGACCAGACCCCTCCCCCACAAAAAAAAGATTACAAATGCATCTGCTATGAAGCACATCACAGGTTATGAAATTAAAAGAATACAAATTGCTTAAAATGAAAGGTGGTTTTATTAGAAAAACTACATTTGAAAAGACTTAAGTTTTTTGAAACTACAAAACCAGAGAAAGGTTCCAAAGACTACTGAAGGCTACAGGTGAAAGTCTGAAAAACAGAACCAGGGTGAATGAAGAGAGAAACCTAGAAGGTAAATTGGACCAGATCTGATGGAAGGCCTTTCACTGACTGAAGAGCTAGCTTGTCCTGAAGGAAATGGGAAGCCTGAAGTGTCTGGCATGGTCTCAGCCATTCTTCAGAAGGGAAACAAAACAAAATAGTAAAAAATAGTTCAATTTTCTATTAGAGAATGACTGGCTCTAGTGTATCATTTAGAAGTAAGTTAGGTCACAGGATAGAAAACAGACCATCTAATTTGTAAAAGTAAGAATTATTAATCTTCATTCTCCAAGTACAGCACAAGCAATATAGCATGGGAGTATAACACTTTCCACAAGATTGCATTAATATTCTGGATAAGACTAAGTAATAATATATATTAAAACCTTCAATATTTTATTAATTTCCCATATTTCACAATCTAAAATTCCTCAGCCTTCATAAAAAAAGGTTGTTGGCTTTTATTTTGAGAAAAGAACAGTAAGAATTTTCAAGAATGTGTTTATTTTGCTGAAATTTTTGCCCTATTTCTAAGTTCTGCAACAATCAAAATTATAAAAACAAGCTTTACAAATATCTTATAAATAAAATAAATACTTAGGTAACTGAATCATATAACATCCCATGTGTCCTTCTCAGTAGAATCTCTCACTCTATCCATGTACACACACACACACACACACACACACACACACACACTCATTCATATAAACTTTTGATACCAGTGTAGCAGAGTAGCTGAACTGGCTACTGAAAGCCTGAAATAAAAGAAGATCTGCAACAGAGCTTTGATACTCACAGAACTCCAATTTGATGTAGCTGAGAGCTCAGCTGACCATTTTGGGTAAAATTACTTGAAAACATATTTTCTGCTGACTCAAATGTAAAATCAGATATTATTTACCATTAAAAAAAAAACTTGGGGGAAGTGGCGCTGTGGCTCAAGCGGTAGAACACTTGCCTTGAGCTGAAGAGCTCAGGGACAGTGCCCAAGCCCAGAGTTCAAGCCCCACAACCTACCCAAAGGAAAAAAAAAAACTTGGGAAAAGATGAGCCACTGTTCCCACCTGTAATCCTAGCTACTCAAGAGGCTGAGATCTGAGGATCGAAGGTCAAAGCCAGGTTGGGCAGGAAAGTCCATCAGACTCTTATCTCCAATAAACCATAAGAACAGACATATACTAGTTATTGCAAATAAGGGAAACCATGGGACCTATGTTTCTTTGGGCCTGGCTTACTTCACTTAATATAATTTTTTCCAAGTCTTTCCATTTCCTAACAGATGGGCAATCTCATTCTTTCTGATGGAGGCACAGAATTCCATTGTGTATATACCATATTGTCTTGATCTATTCATCTACTGAAGGGCATCTGGGTTGGTTCCTTATCTTAGCTATGGTAAATAATGTTGCAATAAACATAGTTGTGCTGGTAGCTTTAGTATTCAAATGTTCTTTCTTTCTTGCGATTGTTTCTAACATATTTATAAGATGATTTCTTTGTTGCTTTGTATGTCCCTCCCCCACGGTATAACCCCTGTTTTCATTGTATTTGATGGTGGTATAATTTGTGGAGGGGAAAGGCAAACACAAATCATTTAAATAGGGAGACAGGTGGACCTATTGCAACAATGAGATGTACACGTTGTTATGTCAAAAAATGAACTATACAACTTTGGCCCGGGGTTTGGGGGTTAAGGGGATAAGGGGGGGGGTGGAGATGGGAAGGGATGGGAAAGGGAAACAAAGGAGGAGGCAACAATGCTTGATAATGAAATGTACTCATTACCTTGCCCATGTAATGTACGGTATTTTCACAATAAAAAAATTTAATTAAAAAAGAAAAAACGTAAGAAAACTGGAGGTGGAGCTGTGACTCAAGTGATAGAGCGCTTGAGTTGAAGAGCTGAGGGACAGTGCCCAGGCCCACAGTTCAAGCCCTACAACCGACACACACACACACACACACACACACACACACACACACTCTTGGAAAAATTTTTTAAATATATTATCTCAGACAAAGTGCTTAATAACAATTATTGTGGGTTAAATCTCTTTAATAACTGTGATTAAAACTGTTTTAATATTAAAACTACTGCTATTTAAAAAAACTACTTAATGAATACAGAATTTATATTATAATTTTAAGATGGCATGGTTGACAAATTAGCCCAAGGAGAAAATAAATGGTCAAGTTAATTAGAAAAGAATCTCAGAAAAGATTTATCAACGAGGGTATGGAGGAGAAAATGTGCCAGAAATCCTGAATTCCTTCTATCAGGATCTCCTGGAATCCTTAAGTTTGATGATCTTTCAACATTATAACTCTATTTTTGAAAAGTTATTAGGGGAGAAGTAGAGAAGGGAAGAAGAGTAGGTTATAGGATATTTGGGGTGAAAAATGTAGGAAAAAAGTTTTATTTTCCTTTAAGTATTATAAAACCTGAAACCCTACAATTGGGAAACTAGAATAAAAAGGTTTTTAATTCATACAGTTAGTTGGAATAGCTGTGAAGATTTTTGAGATATGTTTCTTAAATTCACACCCAAAAATGTGAGATTTGGCTTATATACGAAGTTTTATCTTCTAAAAAGAATGTACTTGACCTGCCTAAATAAGAAACAGAGAGGAATTAAAGGTCAGCTTAAACTATGAAGTCCATATGCTGTCAAAGACAGCTATTAGTATAGCAAATAGAGAGTTCAGTAAACAAAAGTAGAGCCATATGGAAGGCATTTCTTAGATCTCAATCAAGTGGCACTGATAACCTAAAAATGCAAGAGAAAAGAAACTCATACTCTTTGAGCAATGTCTGATTTATCAGCACTAATGACTTTAATAACTAAGAATAATCTTGAATTTACCAAGAATTTTAGCAAAAATCACTGGCTTGTCTGTGAATGCACCAACAAATATATATACCCTGATAGTAACTTTCCTTCTAATAAATATTCTTCTTCTATCTTAGGCTACACAATTAATTGTGGTTAGAATACCTGATTTTTTAATTTTTAATTTTGACCAATTCATTCAATAACCACATGTTCTTCAAAAGGAAACTCTGTTCTGAGCCTTTTCCACATATAGAATGAAAGACTAAATTAATACTGTAAGATTCTTCACAACTTAAAAATTCTACCATAAAGTATTACGCACAAGTGAATGATTGAACATGGTCCAAATCTGAGTTTGGGGTCAAGTTAACACACTGATATTGAATAAATACAAAATCTGTATGATGCAGATAAGGAGCATTGGAAGTATCTTTTTATATAGTCTAAGTACAAAAACAGGAAAATTAACATTTTCCTCAGGTTAAAAGAACATTTAATGTAAGTCCAGGAACTAAAACTTAAATTTTCAACATTATATTTTGTCTTAAGGTAGATTATCTATTTCTACATTACAGTGTCTGAGGAGCATTAGAAACTAGTAGGAAGGAAAGTGTGAGCAGGGAAGAAAGCTGTGAGGCAAATTACATTTATAAGGATATCTCAAGCAAGTCTGGATTATTCCTGAAAGCCATAGTATAACACACAATTGCCATTTTAGCTGGAAGACTAACAAGAGGTAGGTCCTAGGTAATGTAAGAAAGAAAATCAGACATTGGGAAAGGTTTCATATTTAGTCTTCAGCAATTTTCAGAACTGAAAGTTTCGCTGACATTTCAAGTTTAGGAAAGAGAACTTTCCTGATTTCCCCCCACTCTACAGTCTATAAAGACTGGCCTAACCACCCATTACCAAAAAAAAAAAAAAGTGTAAGGTACATTTCATGAATCTCATACCTGATATCTATTTTTAAAAGCATTCAACTTTCAATTATTTTTGTTACAACACTTGAGACCAATCTGTCTTCACAATTAGCACAGAACTCCAATATTCAAAGTAAAGCACTTACCATCAAAGTGGAGGAGGGAGGCATACAGATAACAAAGAAAGACACAAATAACTCAGAGCAAGTTATTAACATGTTTTGACACTACTGTTACTTTTGACATTTCTATTTTTCTTTTTCCTTTTATTTTATCTTGCTTTTTGGTCTCATATTTTGCAAGCTGTTATTGAACTGAACAATGGAAATGAACTGAAAATAAACCAAACAGAAACATGTATGAAATTGTCATGATCAATATTTCTTCTCTTCCTATAAGGCAGGATGCTCTGGCATCCAAAACAGTTCAGGAAAGTCTTCTTTTCTTTCTGAGAAGATTAAGTACCTTCCCTATTCTAAAGATAGTTTGAAGTGTGAATATTTATGTCTTATTCATTATATACATTTAATTTACCAACTAATACATTTTAGCTGACTTAAGGTTCCAGCTAATGATTTAAGGATTTGAAAATGAATGGGGTAATCTTTTCTTATGTGTATTTTTAGAGTATGTTAGGAACAAAATTCTGACCTTCAGGGTCAACGGTACTGAACGAATTTAACAAAGAATTCTGTCTCCTCTTTACTATTGTGTTCTTTCTCCTACTACACAGTCAACCTAGTTTACCACTGTTGTTACTGTTCTTTATTTAGTTTTGTTTGTTTTGTTGCTTGTAGAAACATGATTAGAGCTTTTGAGAGTGGATTTCAATCTGAAGTGATTTATTTTGTATATTTAAGCTGGATTCCAGCTGTTTGAGGTTTTTCTCTAAGAAGTCTAAGTTTCAGATAGCATCTAGATTGAAAAGACAATTCTGAGTAAGATAGTTATCAGAGGCTTTCTTAAACTATTTAAATTGTTTTTCGAAGATTTTAATAATTTTACTTAGGTTTTCTTGTTAAATACATCAAAGTTAATGCCTACATTTATTGCACACGTAGAATTAAACATCCCCAAATTTGCTTTTAAAATGGCTAATTTTAAGAAAGCATTCTGAGTTAAAATTACTTGTACTTTAAATTTTTCAATTAATCAAATAGTACTCAGCGGTCAGTTTTATAGAAAGTCCTATAACACACACCAAAAGAATGTTTCTTAAATGCTTCTCATTTAAAAGTTATACTCTGCTAATGTGATGAGATGCATTTCTAGCTATATATCTAGGATATGACTTGTCTTATTTATTCTTCCTGAAAGTAAAGAAACTTTTTTCTTAGATTTAAGTGTTAAACATCTGGTGGAATTTCTATAAAATCCTAATTCAACTTCTCTCATGTGAATTCTCGTTATAAAATACTTGTCATGAAACTTGCTGTCAGATTACCAATTGATTTGTTTACCTTTAGAAGTCTTGTTGATTGTTTCCTCCTTGACAAGAATGCTTAGAAGAAAAACCTTGTTGAAAACTATATACTACCACCAAACAAATAAATAAGATGTCTGTTTACAGTCTAATTGGGTTTAGGAGTTGTTCAATTTTATCAATAACCTAGAGCTACTGTATGATCACATTGACGTTTTATAAATTTCTATGAGGTTTTCATGAGTCCAGTATCAATGGAAAGAAGATTTATTACACATTCTATTACTACCTTATTAACTTTAATTTTCAGAAAGTCAGTGGACATCTGTTGGCTATAATCACTTTTGTAATTACCTAAAATTATATTGCCCTGTGTACTAAAGCACTGGCTACATATGTTATATGATATGTGGTTAGTTGAAATTTAGAGTACCATCAGTATAAAGCATACACAGCACAAATAGAATGTCAGAATCTCATTGACAGTGTTTATGCCTTTATTATTTTTAACTTACATTATTTGTTTATCTAGGACTTGGCCAGGTTGGGGCCAGTGAATTATATATTCCTGAAGTTAATTTTACCTCTTCATTTTCACTTTTTAAAATAGCGATATTAGGATAAATTTAACTGCATGTTTGTCTGTGATCTTTTTCTGCCAGATAGTACTGCTTTCTAGGAGATGCTTGATGATTTCAGGACTCTGTGGTACCAGCATTTGGAATGATTCTGACTGATGTTTGATTGATTCTAGAACATTAATTTTATTACAGATTTTCATGATGTTAAAGTCTTTATACAGATTTTTTTACAGGATCTTATTTTGGCATGTAGAGCTCTTAGAAAATCCTTTTTCTTTCTTTCTGGTTTTTTTTTTTTTTGGTTTGGTCTCAGGACATGAACTAAATTATTTTGCTGTGAAATTTAGCCTTTAAAGCTTTTCCCTATGCCTAGAACTTCTCTTTTCTGAAGTTGGACCTTTCTTCATGGTATAGCTAATATTAAGCCTTCTTCAGGTAATATTATACCTTTATTGTTTAAAAAGAGCCCTAAACATATTAATTTTAAAATGATTGTATTTATTCCATCTAGTATTTTACTTTCATAGACTAGAATGGGACAGAATGATGGGCTAAAAAAAAGAATGGGTTAGGGGCAGAGGGTCAGTGGTAGAGTGCTTGCCTTGCATGCACGAGGCCCTGGGTTTGATTCCTCAGCACCACATAAGCAAAAAGAAAAAAAGCTGGACGTGGAGCTGTGGCTCAAGTGGTAGAGCGCTAGCCTTGAGCTGAAGAGCTGAGGGACAGCGCCCAGGCCCAGAGTTCAGGCCCCACGACCAGACCCCCCAAAAAAAGAATGGGCTAGAAAAGAATGGGCCAGAAAAAGTATGTAGTATTTAGAGTCATCAGACTTACATTCTCATTCCAATTTCTTCTGTTCAGTTGCACATTCCTGGGCAAAGCTTACAAAGCTTCCATCTATGGATGTGTAGCTGATATTTTTATTGCCTGACCTTAGTCTTATTGTGAAATCTTTTAAACATTCTTTGACAGCACTTGACTCCATGAGTACTAGATCTTTCCTTCTTCCATTGATACTCTTGGTTCTATTTAGTTCTTTTAACCATTATGGTTATAAAGAAATGTACAACAGATATACAGATATTCCTTGATTTATTGTGGCATTGTTTTACTAAATCGATATGCTGAAAAATATCTTATGTTCAAAATGTAATCAGTGCAGCTAACGGGTAGAAACCACAGCTTATCAACATAGCATACTGCAGAGTGAAGAATATTTTTCCCTCATAATTCTGTGGCACTAGCCATACGTGGTGCAATGCCACAACCAGCATCAAAATAGTGTCATACTGCCTACCACAAGTCCAGCCAATGGTAAAAATTTTAAATAGAATGATGGTTTTTACTGAACACATTGCTTCTGTACCACAGTTAAGCTCAAAAAGCTCTTAAATTGAATAGGGACTATTTTACAAAATGAAAATCTCACTTGGAACTTGCATCTGATTGTTAAAAACTGAGAGAGGGGAATCAGAAAAAGATTTCTAAACACCAAAAGGAAGGAAGAAAAATACTACAAATTTTAGGGAACAAAACTCAAGAGAAAGGAACTTAACATTTATTGGATACCTGACATGTTCCAAACTTTGCTCTTGACAGATTATTTATATATTACAACTCATTTTATTTTAAGATTACTACATTCTTATAAGTGATCTTGCTCACTCTATTTCATGGAGAAAGAAACTGAGCAACAACTATGCACAAAATTCTATACTTTAGTAAAAAGCTTTTATATATCATTAAAATAATCATGAAATACAGTTATGGATAAAGAAATAAGGTTAACCCAAGTGACCACAAACAAGGCCACACTAAAGCTACTAGCACAACTTATGTTCATCACAGCATTATTTACCATAGCTAAGAAATGGAGGACGAGGCAACAATGCTTGATAAGAAATGTACTCATTATTTTGCTCATGTGATTGTAAACCCTCCGTACAGTATTTTCAAAATAAAAAGCTTATTAAAAAAAAAAAGAAAAGAAATGGAACCAACCCAAATGCCCCTCAGTCAATGAATGGATCAAGAAAATGTGGTGTATATAAATATATATATATAACACATTTATATATGTACCACATTTATATATAACACACACACACACACACATACCACATTTATACACACACACACACACACACACACACACTCACACACATAATGGAATCGTATGCTTCCATCAGAAAGAATGACACTGTCCCATTTGTAAGGAAATGTAAGGACTTGGAAAAAATAATATTAAGTAAGCCAGACCCAATGAATCATAGTTTGTAATAATTTGTATACATCTAGGATAATCTTAGCAGATGAGCAGAATAGCTAAATAGCTCTACACATATGACCATATAAGATGATGCTAAGCAAAATGAACTCTAAGACATTGACAGAACTTTTTCTTTGTTGTTGTTCCCAATGTACTACGTGATTTCTTTTTCCTTTTGTGTTTTTCCCCCTATGGTTTATCCCCTGTTGTCACTGTGTGTGATTTTGGTACCCTGTGTATTTATCTGAATTAGGGAAGGGAAGGAGAGTAACAAAATAGCAAGACAAAGGACAAAGGGGGAACCTAGGCAAAAGCGATACTCATAAGACAGTATGTTGGAAATGATCTGTACAACTTGGGGGAGGGGTAATAGGGGGAAAGGATAACAAGTTAGACAAGAAATGTAATCATTACCTTACTTATGTAACTTATGTAACCCCTCTGTATAGTGCCTTGACAATGAAATTTAAAAAAAAAAAAAAGGAAAGAAGGTTAAGTACTCATTTAAAGCTCACTAATCTCTTCAATAGATAAAAGCATACTTATACTGACTTGTTTTTTCTGTAAAAATCCTCCTGCTTAGGGAATAGGAGAAACCCTAGGTCTCCTTGGCACAGGCCGAAATTTTTTGAATAGAGACCCGGAAACACAACAAATCAAAGAAAGGTTGGACAAATGGGATTGCATAAAGTTGCAGAGCTTCTGCA
>NW_012267238.1:15503300-15509686 GCF_000151885.1 Dipodomys ordii | reverse complement strand
CTTGGTAAGAAATGTACGCATTATCCTGCCCATGCAATTGTAACCCCTCTGTACAGTTTGTTCACAAATAAAATAAAATTAAATTAAAAAAAAATCCTCCTGCTTTTCTTTTCTATACAATAAAGCCCCACAATCACATGAAGTCAGATACAGCACATTTTTCCATTCTTTAAAATAGGGAAGACTAGAAGGCTCATCTGTAAGAGAGGGTAAGTTAGAAGTAACTTCCTACTTACCATTCATTTAGGACTTAACTCAGAAATCAGTCTTTTTCTCCAAATATAATAAATGAGAAGTTTCCATTCATCCCTTTCCATACAGAAAGTTTTCAATTAATCAGTTAATAATGTAGCATATACTTTACATGAATATTTAATTAAGATATCACTTTCTTGTAGGGTTGCTTTGTTTTGAACTCAGGACCTCTGCCTTACTAGGTGATATTCTACTACTTGAGCTTGCCTTCAATCCTGTATTTTGCTGGTGTTATAGGTAGAACCTAATATAATTTCTAGCCTGGACACTTGGGTGAGCCTCAGTCTGCCTACTTTAGGCTTTTTGAGACCACAGATGCCACCACATCCAGCATCCCTCCTTCTTAGGAGCCCCTCAAAATGTCCTGCCAGGGCTGGCCTCCAATAGTTCTAAGTCTCATAAGTAGCCAGGATTACAAGGATATACCATTGATGCTCACTATATGGTAAGGTCTTACTCTAAAACTGAAGAAAAATGGCTACAATAAATACAATTTATCCTCTCTCCAACTTGAGCTTTGTACTGTTGTCTTGTATGTCATGTACAGCTTCTAAGTGACAGGAATCCATCCAAATGTCTCAGTTCTTGCCTCACATTTCAGTTAATAAAATGCTAATTTCAAAATATGCTGGGAGAAAAGTGTTAAACTGGGAATCATGCCTAGGATAACTTTTCAGATTGCTACCTCCTTACCACAACAGGCATTTCTTTCTCTCTACTGGAGTAAGAGGAACCCAATTGCTACTTAGGCATACTGCAATCCAGAATAAAAAGCATAATCCGCAATTGGTATGGAAACATAACTGCTTCAACTAATGAGCTTTGGATATAAATATTTGGAGCTCTGCTTAAAGATAACTGAGGAGAGTGGCTCCTTTTTTCCTTTTTTGGCATTTGCCTGCTTTTCGCCTAAACAACAGGTTTTTCAGCTTTAAACACTGAACCCAATCCTAAGTAATCTATATGAACAAAGAAAATAAGCCAAATGGAAGAAAATTTATGTATTTTACTGACCATATTCTTTGTGAGGTCTTATGAAGTAGTAAAACATCATGAGGAAGAGGAGGAATTCACCAGGCATAGTGATGTATACCTGTAATCTTATCAATTCAGGAGGTAGAGGCAAGAAGATTTTAAGATTGAAGCCAAACAAACAAACAAGAAAACAGAGCCCAAACTTTTAGAGGCAGTTAAATTCAAATCCTAGCTCTGCCATTTTCCAGCTGTGTGATCTTAAGACACTAATGAAACATCTCTGTGCCTCAGTTTCCCCATCTAAAAATGGGATGGTAAGAATTGTAGTTACATAATAAGGATGTTTTGAGACTTAATTAATATATAAAGTATAATATATGAGTTAACTAAATAAATACTAGTACTTGTAACAATAGCTTTTATTATGTGTGTATTAACTTGAAGAAGTTGTTCAACAATGAATGTTGTTCTGTTATATTCCAATACTGGAATAAATATTCCACTATGAAAGTTTACAAACACAATTACAAAAGTGTAATCACATCAGTCAATAAGAAAATGATTTCTATTTGGTTTTTACACTTAATTAAATAAACCATAATTTTTAAAGGATAATTTTTAATTAGGTTCTCTTTCAATAATTTAAAGTTATAATTAATCATGGGAACATTAAGTTTTTTCACTTTGTGATACTGTAAATCAAACTAAAGAACCCTACCACTTGAAGTCAGGTGTTGGTGGCTCACACCTACAATCCTAGCTACTCAGAGGCTGAGATCTGAGGATCGAGGTTCAAAGCCAGCCTGGGCAGAAAAGTCCGGGAGACTCTTACCTCCAATAAACCACCAGAAAACCGGAAATGGCGCTGTGGCTCAAGTAATAGAGTGCTTGAGTTGAAGAGCTGAGGGACAGCGCCCAGGCCCACAGTTCAAACCTCACAACCAAAAAAAAACAAAAACAAAAACAAAAACAAACAAAAAAAACCACTACCACTTGAGCCATGCCTCTTAGTCCTTTTGTTTTTTCAGTTTGTTTTTCAAGTAAGGTCTCACACTTTCACCTAGGCTTGCCTCCTACTACAATCTCCACCTCCATCTCCCTAAGTAGCTGGGACTATAGGCATGTATCCCCACACCCACCCTGAAAGAGTTTTAAGTAGCACCAGATATTTATAGAAGTTTTTCTCCAAGATGTATATAACCGATCTTTATACAAGTAGAATTCTATCATCCAGAGGTAGTCAATGTGTCATCTGACTTGAAATTTTATACTGCTTTTTCCCCTAGCTCTTGTAACTTCTCTTACTCATACTAGTATTCTTGACCTCATTCTGTTTATAATAAGATTATTAAAATTTATTTTAATATGGAAATTAACAAAAGGGATGGGCACATACTAGCATTTCCATCAACTTTTTCTCATTATTAAAAAAATAATTAACATTTACTGAGTGCCTTGTCACCTGTTTTACCTTGGTCCATATTCTTAACCCCATTTGATTCAACCCAATGAATCCAGTGAAAACCAACTGTCTCCTAAAGACATAAGTTCTGCTGGCATCGCTATTGAAAGTTTTTGCTTATCACCGTCTTCTTCACTCGCTACTTTTCATTGAACAGTATTTCATGTGAAGCACATACTTTTCAGTCACAAACAGCTTCCTCATCAATGTTGCAGCTATTAATCTGTCTATGATTCTCTCTTATCTATCAAAGTTCTTGACTGCACTCTCAGTCTTTCTCTCCTTTCCAACAATGATTTCAACACTGAAATGTATGATTCTGCAGGCCTCTGGACTTCATTTCACTTCATGTCAGCCATCCACTTCTGTGGTTACTACCTCAATCTTGTCATCATAACTTCTTTTTAAAAAACGCATGTAAGCTGCTCATCTTCGAATAATATTCTCCTTGTATCCTAATTTTGTTCCCACTATGAAGGTTCTATGGCCTCTTAAGAGACCTAAAAATTCATTAGCTCCATATTTCTATTCATCTATCAAAGCTTTCTCCTTCACTACCCTTCTTATCCAGCTTAAATTCCATTAGCCTAGGAACACACTCAAGGACCATAAATTCCTTGCCATTCAACCCTTGCATCCCTTCCACCTGGCATAATTCCTCCCAAAAACAAATGACCACTTCCTCTATCCAAAATGAACCAAGTGAAATGCGGCTAAGGAAAAACCACACAACAAAATACATTCAAGTGCAAATAGACATAAACACTGCCAAATAATCCTATCATTTTACTCTATGTATTCAAAACAATTCAAATCCTATAAATTGTAGCTTTAGGCCTCTGATTTTCTATGCTCATTTTTTAGCAAAGACTCTGCCTCCTACTGTACAAAGAAACACAGAAAAAAACAGATTAACCTTCCAGTGGGAAGCTGAGGATATTTCTGTTGGCTAGCATCTGATTTAAGTGTAAATTTTTCATTTTTTTCTTTTCTATTAAATAAGAATCTAAGTATGGGGTACATTTTTTACAAGAGTCTACAGCAAGATAATTAGAGAGCCTAGAATCAATCCTTAGAGAGCCTAGAATCAATCATCCTTGTCTAAATTTTGGTGGCTAAGTAGAAAATAGTGAAGCTCCAAATTTGCACTAAAACTAAATAAAACAACTTTAATCTCTCTCTCTGTGTTTCTCTGTCTCTCTCTCTCTCTCTTTCTCTCCCTCTTTTTCTCCTCTCTTTCTTTCTCACACACACATTTTGAAAACAAACACTAGTGTTTTCTGACAATACTGAACATCAGTTCTTTGACAAATGAAATTTTGCGATGTTATTAATACTAGATCCAAAGAAGACTTTCCTCTGTGAAAATAAAATAATGTACTTGACAGAATTTTACTAGCCAAGGGTGGGGAAAGTAAAATTATTACGAGTTACAGACACAGACTTTCTAGTTGGAACAGAGATATTAGTGACTCATCAGGAACATATGTAGATTTAAGATTCTTAACTATAAACAGTATGTTTCAGGCCTGGGTGGTCTGTGCTTTGTCCAATAATATCTAAATTGGCTTAACCTCAAAATAAATATTTCCTTTTTATTACTCTGAGTCATGAAAAATATCCAACCTTTGTTCAAAAATAGAAAAGTTTTCAATAAAACTTCTGAGCAATGTCTATATTTTCAATAGGTAGTTAGGGATCACTACTCACTAAATACATGTAAAGAGATATTAAATTATGTCTCAGTATTTTAAAGAACATTATAAATAAAATGGAAAATGCCCAATGAGAAATAAATGCCCCCTATGTACATGATCACTGGTTCTTTTTGCATAGTAGTTCATTTAACAAGCTGAAGGCTGAAGTGCTCCATACTTGATAAGAAATCATTTAACATACTCTACAAGCCATCTAAAAACTACTTTTAAGTTAAACATGACATTTTTACTTCAAAAGTAAACCTAAACTGCCAACTAATTAGGTGAAATAACAGAATATTGAATATTAGAGTTGCATAACTGTTACTTTCCAGAAGTCTATTTGGCCTAAGGGCTGGGTGTAGTGGCTTTCACCTGTAATCTGGCACTGGAAAGGCAGAAATTAGAAGGACTGAAGTTCAAGGCCAGCCTGGGCAAAAAGTTAGCAAGACTCCAGCCAGACATGGTGGTACACACCCACAATCTCAGCTACATAGTAGGTATTGGTAGAAGGATTGTGATCCATGGCAGGCCCTGAGGAAAAAAAATATCAGACTCTTACCTGAAAAATTAACTAAAGCAAAAAATGACTAGCCATGTGGCTCAAGTATATAACCCTCATTTGAATTCTAGTACCATAAAACAAGATAAATGGGCCTGACACTGGTAATCGTAGCTACTTAGGAGGCTGAGATCTGAGGATGACAGTTCAAAGCCAACCAGGCCAAGAAAAGTCTGAGAGTCTCTTATCCTCAATTAACCACACAAAGGTTGGAAGTGGTGCGTGGATCAAGCAGTAAACCACTAGCCTTGAGCAAAATTGCTCATTCACAGCTCCCAGCCCCCATGTTCAAGACCCAGTACCTGCACAGAGAGAGAGAGAGAATCTAAAGAAGTATTCATACTAAAAGAAAGAGATGAGAGTGGTGGAAAAGAAGAGAAAAGCCATAACTCTTGATAAAATCTATGTGAAGTATGTTAAAATGGCTCCCTGAAATCTGCCAAAGAATTACCTCTCTTCTAAGATGAAGCAGTAGACATTTTTCATGGATGACAGGAACTTGGTCTAACTCAGGATTTTCTCCTATACCTGCTTAATGAGCTGGCCAGAAAATATTCTGAAGTCATACAAAACTGTATCACTGGAATATACAAATACCAAAATCATCACGACCAGATGTGTAGAACTAAAGATCTTGGCTTCTGGCTGGATTTCTCACTATTGGCTTATGAAGTAAGTATTAAATATTATTTGTTCTAGCCCTAAACTCCTTCCTTCCAAAAAAGCTCAATTAAATGTGAAACACTTTTTGTCTGTATGGAAAGCCAGGGAGAGCTATGAGAAAGTGTTTTAGCTGTAACTAGCTGTATTCCATACAGAGCCTATGAGCTTCAATTGTGACTCCGAATCTACATGGTTCAATGTCACTCAGAATCTATATGGTCCAATTCTCAAAACTAAAGTCAAACACCAAAAATACTTGCCTCTAAAAGATTAATATGATCTTTTAATTTTTATTATATATTATATTTTCTAATAATTGAGATGCAATTAATAAATTACCCATCTTAGAGCTGCAAAAAATATTTTATTGGAATAAAATGGGTTGAGAAAAATTATACACTATTAATATTGAAGAATATAAAACATAGCTTGAGTTTGGATCTGTACATTATCCTACTATAACTAAATATATCTAAATCAATGATGTTAGAGGAAACCAACATTCTAAGAAAACTTTTTTTTTACAAAGAGAATAAGGGAAAAGAAAGAACATTTGTTATTTTTCAATCATTCTACTTATAATATGAAAATAAAGGGTATTTGATTTTCTTACCAATTTAAAGACATTATTACCAAAGAACATTAATACAGGAAACCTTTTATGAACATATAGAAAGCTTTTGGGCTGGGAAGGTGGCTCAGTGGTAGAGCGCTTGCCTTGCATGCCTGAGGCCCTGGGTTCGATTCCTCAGCACCACATAAGCAAAAAGAA
>NW_012267238.1:15477315-15499381 GCF_000151885.1 Dipodomys ordii | reverse complement strand
TCTTTGTAGCTTTGTATGTCCCTCCCCCATAGTATAACCCCTGCTTTCACTATATTTGATGTCAGTATAACTTGTAGAGGAGATGGGGAAAAACAAGTCGTTTAAGGATACGGGTGGACCTGTTGCAACAATGAGAAGTACAAGTTGTCATGTAGAAAACAAGCTTTACAATGTCGGGGGGGGGGAAGCGGGGAGGATTGGGTGGGGGAGTAGGGGGGTAGGCTGGGAAGGGAAGTGAAGTTTGCAATGCTTGATAAGAAATGTGCACATTAACCTGCCCATGTAATTGTAACCCCTCTGTACAGTGTGTTCACAAAAAATAAAAATAAAAAAAAAAGAAAAAGAAAAGAATTTTGTTGTGTTTTTAGCAAAAAAAAAAAAATTCAGCTTAATGTGCTATCATTTTGTATGGTCACCAAAGCAGGATTAATGACTTTGGATACCTATGTTCTGATTACCAGACTGTTTCACTAACACATAGTATGAAATCCAAATTCTTACATGAAGAAAATTATGAAAAATTTTATAAGCGTTCTTCAAACATAAAGCAAAACTATTTCTAAGGCTAAAGTAAAACTTATTTTTAAGCCTTGACAATAACATGTGTCACCACAGGTGTCCCAAATGTCTGTTACTAAATCTACATATTTTCTATACATTTTTGTATACGTTATGACAGAATCAAATTATGTGTTCAAAGTCTCTACATAAACCAGGATAAATTAACAGTTGCAGAATTTTTCACATGTGCTACAATTTCGTCAAACTACTGCCTAAATTTCAGGTGGCAACATTATTCAGAGACCTGTAAAACTGAAAGTAAAGTAAATCTTTCAAATGTAAGCTAACTGAACATGGGATATAAGAAATAGTCTTTCATAATAACTTAATTATCATACAAACATAACACAAATAGCATTATAGGCTATCTAGTCTCATACTTATTTATATAGAAAAACTTCTATAAAACACAATTCTTATGTAATATTCCATATATAGTTTATAGGAGTTAATATGATAATTATACTTCTAATTAAAATAGACATTTAGTCTAATCTCAAATTTACAGAAAGCCTGTATTACATATGGGAAATGAGGAACTATTTTAACAGCAGACTTTACTTCATAGGCCTGTGAAACACAAAAGAGTTTCTACCCTTCCGTAAACTCATAGTCAAATGAGGTTTACATGACACAAATAAAAATAAAAGGACTTTATAAAGAATACTATTCAGCCACGTGCCAGTGGCTCACACCTGTAGTCCTTCCTAACTACTCAGGAGGCTGAGATCAGAGGATAGCAGTTCAAAGCCAGTTTGGGCAGAAAAGCCCCCGTAAGAGTCTTATCTCCAATTAACCCAATTAACGACCAGAAAACCAGAAGTGGCACTGTGGCTCAGGTGGTAGAGTGCTACCCTTGAACACAAAGAGGCTCAGGGACAGTGCCCAGGCCCTGGGTTCTAGCCCTACAACCAACAAAAAACAACAACAACAACAAAATACACACAAAAATAGTATTAAATTCAAAAGGAAGGTCTTAGTAATGCGGAACTAGCTTTCCTAAAACATGCAATTAACAAGGGAGGCAGAAATTGTAGTGTTTGGGACATCTTTTAAGTTGTAATCACAAAGCTAATAAACATTTAACATAGCATTCTATATACATGCATAGAAGCCTTGTAAATTAATTTAAACAAGTTTCAACTGAGGGCAAGATATCCATTGAATAAATCGGTTTAAATTGAAAGCTCTCTCATTTGAGTTAGGAAATGAAGAGGACAGGAGCCAGAGCAGGAACATTGGCACTGATGGCAGGTGGCTCTTCCTTGGGCAATGACAGCTGCAGGAAGAAAGGGTCACAGAAGAGTTAAAGCAGACAACTGAAAGCATAGAAATGTATAAGATTAGCAACAGATAGTACAAAAATAAGGAATTCTGACATTCCAGAAGAGAATATTGAGCACTAATAATTAAGGGATGGCTAAAGAAGAAGTGTAATGAAGAAGCCATGGGACGGTAACTACAGAGAGAAAAAAAAAGTATGAAAAGACACCATTTCATTGAGTCTTTTTATCTCCTCTAATGAGAAGTGTATAAAAAGGTCCTAGGTAGCTGAGAGACCTTTTCAGATAAGTATCCTTTTCACATAAGTGTACACTAGATTTAATTACGGTTTATGTTAAGGACCTCAGAGATAAATGTCTGAAGAGTCACATGGTGGAAGCCAAGTTACAGTGGCACACAAGAAAATCTAAAACCAAGTACAGACAACATATTTGAGAATTCTGATTGTGAAGAAAAAGAAAACAGGTAGTGACTAGAAGGAACAGTGAGACAAGAAAGGTTCTTGCTCTTTCCTTGCTTCTCTCATTTCCTTTCCTCTTAACATGTATATACTTTCAATCTCTAAGACTTTCCTCTTCTGCATCATCATCTTCACCACCCACTTCCTGACTTCATGTATTTAAGATGAGTGGATCTTTCAGGGCTTGGATATAATGTGGCTTGTTGATGAAGCATCTGCCACACTCCCTGGGTAACACTAATCACTGCTTTAAGATGTATCACACCACAAGCCATTTAAAGTAATCTATGTATAAAAATATTGTCTCCTCTAGCAGACAGTGAGTTGGCTACCAAAACACACAGCTCAATAAATATTTCCTGAATGAGCAAAACCACCAATTATACACTGTTAAGATCACAGTACATAACGAGAAGGACAGGAGAAGAAAAAGAGGAAAGGAAATAGAGCAGAACTAAGAACTCATCACATTGAAACTCCTACCACCTGGCCTGTGGTAATAAGGGGAGCTAGAGACTCTGATACATAGAAAAGGGGCATTCATTTCTAGTACATCTTTTTTGAGGGAGAAAATGTAGTATAAAACAGAGATTCTCAACAAGTATACCTCCCACAACTGCCCAGTGACTAGATCCTGATCCCTTCCTTACTGTGCCCTGACTTGATGTGAAAGGGGAAGTTTCCAGAATCTGAGTCAGTTGCCTCCAGCTGTGAGCAGCACCAGCCACTCTCCTCACTCTGAAAAAAAGCACAGGCCAACCGTTCTCCATGATGCTCAGAGAAAATGTGAATGCCAACTGAACCAGGCATATTGAGTAATGAGGCAAACAGGAAACAAGGTCAAGTCTAAGTTTTCTTCCTCTCTAATTAAGAAACCCTTGACAAGTTCCTTAACCTCTCAAATCTCCAGTTGCCTTGCCTATACATGGAGAAGATTTCAATACCTACTACTGAGCACAGTAATGTGATAGCTACTACTTTTTCACTTTTCATCAAAACTATATGATTCGGGAACCTAGTCTAGCTCTGAAACTCCAGGAGGCACAGACTAGCATTATAGCATATTTAAGTCATAATATGTGCATATGTTATTTCCATTAAGTTCCTTTTAATATGAGTTCTTCAAAGCTAATAAAATTTAGATAAGTATTTGTTCCTCTAATTCATTGCATTTATCACTCTCATTGGTGTATTCTTTGCTCTGGTTTAAAACTTAGTCACAGGAATAGAATTGCAAAGATCTCTAATGTTAAAAAATTTATCTACTATAGCTGGGTGTGATAATGTATCTATGATCCAAGCAACAGAGGCTGAGGCAGGAGGATTGTGAGTTTGTGGCCAGCCTGGGCAACAGAGCACCCTGTCCAAAAAGGCAGAACAAATGTAGAACTTTAACCTAAAAAAGAGTTAATGTTTTAAAGACACAATTTCTTGTCATTATTTTTATAACAACAGCTGTTAATAACATTTCAATTTCTTCTTTATGTCAAAGTTTCAATTGGAGTATATTGTTACTGCGGCCAATTTGATCTAGAAAGTAAGAATGCAAAACCTATTTTGGGCAAGATCATTTCACACCCATCTTATAAAATCATAATTAAGGTGAGGGGATGGGGGGAGGATAGGATGGGAATGAGAAACAAAGGAGGAGGCTACAATGCTTGATAAGAAATGTACTCATGGGGCTGGGAAGGTGGCTCAGTGTTTGAGCGCTTGCCTTGCATGCATGAGGCCCTGGGTTCGATTCCTCAGCACCACATAAGCATAAAGAAAAAAGCCGGAAGTGGTGCTGAGGCTCAAGTGGTAGAGCGCTGGCCTTGAGCTGAAGAGCTGAGGGACAGCGCCCAGGCCCAGAGTTCAGGCCCCACGACCGGACCCAAAAAAAAAAAAAAAAAAAAAAAAGAAATGTACTCATTATCTTGCCCATGTAATTGTAACCCCTCTGTACAGTATTTTCACAATAAAAGAATTTAAAATTTTAAAAAATAAAAAGAATCATACTTAAATACAAATTTAAGTTATTTACAGCTTTATAAAAATAACCTAGAGGCAGGGAATGTAGCTTAGCTGGTAAAGCACCTTCCTAGCATATGAAATCCCTGAACTCAATCTCTAGCCCCACAAGATAGTAAAAATAACAATATACAATATCTTTTAAATCTACTTGTAAATCTAGCTAATTTTTTAACAAAATGCCATTACAAAAGGCAAAACAATCTTCACAAATAACAAAAAGATTTAAGATAGTCTCATTTTGTTGATAAAATTAACATATCAGAGCTGAAAGATTGAATTTGAATGAAAACTGACTACATTAGTGAGTTTAGTGCAAAACTGGTACAATATGCAGATCTTCAACATATGCATATCTCTCATAATAAGTGTTCAATTCAGCTGCGCACTGGTGGCTCACGCCTGTAATGCTAGCTACTCAGAAGGCTGAGATTTGAGGATCATGGTTCAAAGCCAGCCCCAGCAGGAAAGTCCATGAGACTCTTACCCCCAATAAACCACCAGAAAACTGAAAGTGGTGTTGTGGCTCAAATGGTAGAGCACTTGCCTTGAGCTGAAGAGCTGAGGGACAGTACCTAGGCCCAGAGTTCAAGCCCCACAACCGACCAAAAAGAAAGTGATCAATTCATGATAAAAATAAAATTGATTATAAGCTGCTATATAGTATAGCTCTTTTTTTCAAAAATGAATCGTAAATAATGCATACGGTAGCAGTAACAAGTTTAATTCAGTTAAAAATTCAATCATACTTAAAGTAATATAAAATGGACAATTAAAGTTCAGTAACGTAATACATTTCTAATCATTTTCTTAACATTATAAAGAAGAGCAAAAACAGAAAACAAGAGTAGCAATTGAATGGAGGGGTTGGGTTCGAAGGGATGGGGGAGAAGGATGAAAGGGACTTCATAGGTATATCAATTGAATCTGCATGGTTACAGTCTATCTGGCAATGTGTAACACGGAATATTTAACTAGAGTGCACAAGATGTGTATTTGAGAATATAGTCGCAGATGCCTTAAATATAAACCACTACTTAAAGTGAGTTAAACCTAAGGCACAAGGAAGATAAGTGGTTGATCAAAGGTGACAGTAAAATAAGTAAGCGTTTGAGCCAGCACAGCTAAACTCCAAAGACAGATATTCTTAGCCAACTCTGCTATTCTACAGTGTATCTGGATTACCTTGAGGAAACTCAAGCAGAAGAAAATAAAAGAAACAGAAACACAAGTTAGAAAAAGGCAACAGTATTATAGCATTCCACATAAATGGTAGAACAAGGATTTAAATTTGAACTGCTTCAAATTTAAGCATCAAAACCACAAATGTCTAGTCAAGAACTTCCTGTGATTATCCACTTTGATTTTGAAGGACAAAAGATAGATACTAAAATTAATTTCTATGGAATATGCGTGTGTTATGTATCATGTGACTAATATATTTATAAATGTATAATATATATTTTGCTTCCAAGACTAATACTTAATCATATTACATTTTGATATTTTCCATTCAAACTCATTTATTTACATAGCTGCTTTGTCTCAGGCATTCACCAATGGGTAACAGCAAGCAATGTGGAAAAAAAATCACTGAGCTAATGAATGTATCGTTATTGATTGGTATCTCAGCAAAAGCAGAATGAAAGAACAGTGGCTGTAGTTCTTAAACTACAAAAAAAGTTCTTTAGAATAAAGAATTTTAGGAATGTGAGAATTACCTCTGGTGTTAATGAAGTAAAATAAAGAAGAAAAGTGTTCTCCAGCAGGAGCAACCTAATAGTGGATGGGAACCTGCTAGAGAAGTTTCTGTGGTAAAGGAAGTTTACACTGGCAGGAGATATAGACAATTTTGGAGAAGTAAGAAGGAGAGATATCTAAAATGTGATCCAAAATGTCAACACATAAGGAGATTAACCACATATTACTTGTGGCAAATCTATTTTTATTTTAGCTTCTCAGGTTTTCAGATAATTGTACCCAAATACATTACTTGAAAATTTTAAGAAATAACAATTTTGCCCGGCACCAGTGGCCTATTATCCTAGCAATTCAGAGGCTGAGATCTGGGGATCACAGTTCAAAGGCAGCCTGGTATGAAAGTCCTTGAGACTCTTATCTCCAATAAACTTCTTAGAAAAAGCCAGAAGTTGAGCTTTGGCTCAACTGGTAGAGCACTAGCCTTACGCACAAAGAGGCGTAGGGACAGTGCTGAGGCCCTGAGTTCAAGCCCCAAGACCAGCAAAAAAAGAACTAACAATTTTAATTATAAGAAATAATTTGTTCACTGTTTTTGATAGGAGACAAAGAGAAATACTATGTAGGTAGAAATACTATAAACACAAAACTGTGACTACCTAAAGTGACATCAAAATTTATCTTTAAAAACCTTGCTACAGGGCTGGAAAGGTGACTCAGTGGTAGATCGCTTGCCTTGCATGCATGAGGCCCTGGGTTCGATTCCTCAGCACCATATAAGCAAAAAGAAAAAAGCCAGAAGTGGCGCTGTGGCTCAAGTGGTAGAGTGCTAGCCTTGAGCTGAAGAGCTGAGGGACAGCGCGCAGAGTTCAAGCGCCATGACAGGACCAAAAACAAACAAACAAAAAAAAAACTTGCTACATTATTTTCATGACAATAAAATGGCATTCTAGGTGGCTTGAAATTATTTTGTTTATAATTTTCACTTATATCATGTTAAAAATGCCATCCATAAAATAATCCCTTTGTCTATGAGACTTTAGAACATTTCTTTTTTCCACGATTATAAAGAAGATCCTAAATCAAGATGTATGATGAATCCTAAAATTAAAAGCAAACAAATGCTTTAAAGAGTACCTGAGACAAAATTTTCTAGCAAATTCTTAACTATGCTTTCTGCATAGTCTGTCTTAACTACAGCTATAAATTAAAGCTATTACAAAAGCACATATACTGATAAAGTAACTAAAGGAGGCAGAATCATATACTTAGAAAAACAATACAGTGGTTCATGCCTCTAATTCTAGCTACTCAGAAGGCTGATATCTAAGGATCCAGGTTTGAAACCAGCCTAGGAAGAAAATATCCCTGAGTTTCTTATCTTCAATTAACTCTTGAATTAAAAAAAAAAAAAAAGCCAGAAGTAGAGCTGTGGCTCAAGTGGTAGAATGCTAGCCTTGAGCAAAAACACTCAGGGACAGCACCCATGCACTGAATTCAAACCAGAAGAGAAGGAAGGAGGGAGGAGGAAGAGGAAGAAGAAGAGGAAGAGGGGAGAGAAAGAAGGAGGAAGTGGGGAGGAGTGGGCAGGAGGGAAGAGGGAGAAGGAGGAGGAAGAAAGGAGGGAGGAGGAGGAGGAGAAAGAGAAAGAGGAGGAGGGGGGAGGGAAAGAAGAGAAGGATGCCCTCCAGACTGTACACAAAGAACCTTCTTTCAAAACATCCTCTTACTAAAATTCCTCACAGAATCCATAGCATTGTTAAATACCTCCATGCCTGCATGGCTGGCAGGCCAGCTGGCTACAAACCAAAACAGAACCAGAGTTCTCTCTTCACACAGTCCCTCTCCTATCCCATGCCTTGCAGTATTCTTAGGATTCCATCCTGGGGTTTGGATGAAAACTTTCCATCACTTTGCATGAGATAACGTATGTGAAAGAATACAAAATAACCTGTTAAGAGCTACATGAGGGCTGGGAAGGTGGCTCAGTGGTAGAGTGCTTGCCTTGCATGCATGAAGTCCTGGGTTCAATTCCTCAGCACCACGTAAGCATAGAAAAAGCCTGAAGTGGCAGTGTGGCTCAAGTGGTAGAGCCTGCTAGCCTTGAGCTGAAGAGCTGAGGGACAGCATTCAGGCCCCACGACCCACCAAAAAAAAAAAAAAGAAAAAGAAAAAAGAGCTGTGTGAAAGTACTATAGTTTCATTACACATTTTGTTAACCTGAGTTTATAATGCCAAAAATGTTATTTTGATTTTTAAGTCAATTCAGACTTTAATCGTCACAGCCTTTAGAAAATACTTATAAAACCAAGTTTTTCAAGTTCTATCTTTGAAAAACAAAAAAGACTGATATACTTTCTATTGAAAGAAGCCTAATTTCCTTTTTTTCCAGATTAGAATAAAAACACGTTGACTTGTTTAAACATCAAATTTGGCAATACCATTTCATTAATTATCTAACTTTCTGCAGTGAGATTTAATATGATTATTAATAAGTTAAATAAACATGTCCACAACTATCTGTATGGATAGGAAAATTTACTTCCAGGAATAGAACACTGCAACTGCAATGGCCCAGGCTCTGCATAATACAGTTACTCATTACAGACACAAGCCAGAGTTCTGAAAAACATGTAACTTTGTTTTGTTTGGTTGTAGTTATTTTTTGTAAATGGTTTCATTTGACCATTCACCAGTTCTCTTTTGTTGAGTTATTCAAGCTAACATCTGCCAAGAACAAGAATTTGGTGATAGTACTTCTTTGGGGAGAAAAACAACCCCTTTTCCTCAGAAAACTGAAAGTGTTTATCTTGGCACTTAAACCTTGTATTGAGACTTCTGGAAAGTATTTTAAACTGTTGTTTTTAACCCAGACTTTGGGACTGAAACAGGAAAAGGCTCCATAGTTTTGCACCAAAACACATATTTATAGGGCAGATTTTCTCTGTACACCAAAAATACTAGGTTGGTGGCAACAGTTTTCTGAATATAATTTCCTAGAACTATGTTACAAGTTGGATAATTATCAGACTATTGAACATATAATTTGTTTTTAAACTTCAAAAACTTCTTGTGACTAGAAAATGCTAAACCTTAAACATGTATACTATTAGGTTGTTTCCTTTAATTTATGCTATGAATTTTTTATTTAAATTTCATTGTAAAGGTGATATACATAGGGGTTACAGTTACATATATCAGGTAGTGACTACATTATTCCCTCTCTCATTTTCTCCAACCCCCTCCTCTCCTACAAGTTATAAAGTTGATTTCCAACATAATGTCTAGTGAGTATCACTGTTGTATTGGTTCACCCTTTGTCCCAACTTTTCTGTGATTCCTCTTCCTTTCCCCAAATCAAATAAACTTACATACAAGATAAAGGGTACATGAATCAACAACAGTGACAAAAGGGAATAAACCAAAGAGGGGGAGAAGTAACTGCAAATTAAAAAAAAATCCCTTGCTTCCATTTCTTGGAAATAAGCATCATTTTACATGTTCATATCCATGTCGCTTTTGGGCCACTGTGATCCTCTGCTAAGAATATCCTAGACATATAAAAGCCTCGTCATTCTTGCTGTAACTGAATTCTGCCTAGATCCCCTAAAAGTCAAGTGATGGAGTACTAAGAGACAGTGCCCATGGCCAGAATTCATACTCAGGACTAGCATCAAAAGAAAAAAAATGATTTAATGAATATATTGAGTGTTCTAAATGGGAATTAAATGGCATCATTAAAACATTGAGATTATAAGGAGGGAAGCCAGACCCTAGTGGCTCACGCCTGTCATCCTACCTACCCAGGAGGCTGAGATCTGAGGATCACGGTTCAAAGCCAGCCCAGGGAAGGAAAGTCCATGAGACTCTTATCTCCAATAAACCACTAGAAAACCAGAAGTGGTGCTGTGGCTCAAGCGGTAGCACGCTGAGTGCTCGCCTTGAGATGAAGAGCTGAGGGACAGCGCCCAAACCCAGAGTTCAAGCTCCATGACCAACCAAACAAAAAAAGGAGTGGACAAAAAAAAAAAAAACCCACAAATTCCCACAGACATTCTTATTAGCATTTGTATGCTCAGCCATCCTAACCCATTCTTCTCAGAGCCTCAGTGTGGATGCCAAGTACAATTCCAACACCTACAATATTAATATTTGCAAAGTATGTATAGTGTGCAGGTCACCTTCCTAGAAGGTTTACACAAAAGTCCACTATTAATTTTCTATGTAAATTGAAAATCAAGAGTGAAGAATATAAAAAATCAGGTCTATATAAGATGAACATCAGAATTTGACAACTGGCATAATGAACTTTCCAAGATAAGCTACTCAAGAGAGTAGGAGGGGAAAACTCAATTGACTTCTTTTCTCTTCTCACAAAGCATGAACTAGGGATTTATCTCTAACCATAAGGGGGTGGGAGTACCACTCTTGAAGGACATTAGGGAAATACCTTAGTTTCATGGTTGAACACAAACTTCTAAGGGATACTATTCAGAGTATTAAAGTAAATACCGTACCATATTTAAAGAACAATAAAGCATACCTGAAGAAGAACATGTACATGGCTGCAGTAATGCAGAACAACAGCACCTACAAGGACAAAACACATTTCTTGAAGTACATCACTTACAAAAAAACACTGAGATCATTTGTATGACTTATAACAGATAATATCCACTATTATTAAATCTTGTACCTGAAATAGAGGATGTACAAACTAGTTTTATTTGTTTATTAATTTATATTTGCTACCTTCCAAATAAAATACATCAGATTTGCTACCTTCTAAATAAAACATGTTAAGCTAATAATAAAAATAATCAGCCAGGCGAATGTGGCTCATGCCTGTAATCATAGCTATTCAGGAGGCTAAGATTTGAGAATCGTGGCTGAGATCTAAGAATCATGCTTCAAAGCCAGCCCAGGCAGGAAAGTCTGTGAGACTCTTATCTCCAATTAACAACCAGAAAAACAGAAGTGGCACAGCTCTCGCCTTGAGCTGAAGAGTTCAGGGACAGTACCCAGGACCAGAGTTCAAGCCCCACGACCAACAAAAATAAATAAATAATAATCAGATAGTTACAATATATACATATAAAATATGATTTCAAAAACAACTCATCAACTGCCCCACACCAACAGATACCCAAATACCCAGATACTCAAGTCTCTTATATAATATGACTCAGTATTGGCATGTATCTTATACATGTTCTCCTGAATACTTTGAGTCAACTCTAGATTATTTATAATAGCTTATACAATGTAAATGCTTTGTAAATAGTTGCTATGTTGTATTATTTAGGGGATTAATATCAAAAATATGTCAAGTGTGTAATTCTTTCTGAATATTTTTAATCAACAGTTGAATCCATGGATATGGAATCCAATGATATAAAAAGTTGGGTATATAGTTTATGTATTAAGATGGATACTTTACATATAATACATATATACATATATATAAACAGTAACATATACACGCAATAAGTGCAAATATAAATACACATACAAGTTAAGTAAATTTATGTAGAACAGAGTTCAAAAACAAGATGATTTTTTTTAACTATTCTATCAGAATAACTGAAGCAGCAAGTAACTCTACAAGGATAACAGCTTTTCTATACTCAAGTCAAGTGATAAAACAATAGCCGGTGAATTACTGTATCAAGGTGACTAGATTTCTTATGATGTAAAATACATCCTAACTAGCACCCAATTCTAATCTGTTAAAAAAAAAACCCTCAAATAAATACTTCATCTTTTGTGAAATACAGACTATTTGTTTTAAAATAGTTCTCTTAAAGTTAAGTATTATATCCAGTAAGTATGGATTTAAGATGTTTCCATCAAAAGTATCATACTGAAGTGGTATATGGAAGCAATCCAGTCATGACAAAAGGCTTAGCTACAACAACATGGTAGATCTAACAAGGAAGTTGTGAAATGCACTGTTAGTAGCAGTGAGAATTAAGCACAAACATTGTGAGAAATTGACTACAAGAATAACAAAAATGAAAACAGTGTGAAACAGAGTTCTGCTATTTCCAACACAAATAATCTCTAGTCAACCAGAGGAAAAGAGTAACAGTTTAGCTATTACAAATAAAGTGTGACAAGCTTGCCATCTTAATTAAAGATAAGCATTAGGAACAGAAAACAAAGATACCAATTATGATTAAACGAATGTACAATGTGTGTATATTATATATATGAACTATATATAAAATGTGTAATTTGTTTGTTTAATATACTATATGCATATACACTGTTCTCCCTGTCTTCCTTTTCCCCTTCTCTACCTCTTCCTCTCATTGCCTTAAAAAGTATCCTGTACATAATACCTAAGGCTTACCACTGCACAGCTTTTAGAAACATAAAGCATACAGGATAACTTTTAGTTATTGAGCAATTATAACTTATAAATTAAAGCCTTAGTGAGTATGCTTACCTATTACCTATTAATTATCTATTAATTTCTTCATCAATTCCAGATCATAAAACTCAATTTTTTAAATTTTATTTTATTTGTGAACATACTGTACAGAGGGGTTACAATTACATGGGAAGGATAATGCGTACATTTCTTACCAAGCATTGCAGCCTCCTCCTTTGGTTTACCCTTCACATCCCTTCCAAGCCTTCCACCTCCCCCACCCAATCCCAATCCTTCTCCTCCCACCCCCCCCCACCAACGTTGTAAAGCTCGTTTTGGACATGACAACTTGTACTTCTCATTGTTGCAACAGGTCCACCTGTATCCTTAAACCACTTGTTTTTCCCCAGCTCCTCCACAAGTTATATGACATCAAATATAGTGAAAGCAGGGGTTATACTGTGGGGGAGGGACATACAAAGCAACAAAGAAATAATCTTATAAATGCGTTAGAAACACAGGCATGAAAGAAAAAAAACATTAAAATACATATCTAAGGGTTCATTTTCCTAACATCACATTACCTGACCTTTTCCGCTTGACTCATACATATACTAGATATTGCAAATAAGGGAAACCATGGGACCTATGTTTCTTTGGGCCTGGCTTACTTCACTTAATATAATTTTTTCCAAGATAAAACTCAATTTTTGATCTCCATATCTATCCCTCCCTATTGAGCAGTACTAGTTTCCCAAGTGTTCAGTGCTGAAAGCTTTAAAAAAAAAATACTTTCTCATAGTCTCCAACTTCTCAAGAAAATTGATCTAGTCTTGAGAGAATCAAATTTTCACCATGTTTTATCCTAATACCTTAAACATGTCTATGACAGTTATTAGATAACTATCTTTATGATTTGAATACATTTGAAACTGGGGAAAAGGGTAAGAGTTGTAAATCAAGTGGTATAAGTCTGAGGCCTGAGCTCAAATCCCAGCACTTTCAAATAATTCTTGTTATGTGTGATTGGATTTTTTTCTGTGATTTGCCAAAGCCTTACCTATAAATTCAGATAATGAGATAATGCTTACAAAAGTGTGAGGTACTTGACAAATCTTTTTTCTTTCGCTTCTCATAGAAGTGACTGAGACAAAAAAAAAGAAAAAAGCAAAACAAACAAACAAACAAACTAGTGCAGAGACCTAAATCTAGATAGGAATTTTCTTTTAAGTGCACTCTTAAGTGATTCAAATCTCAAATACTTTGGCTCATCTTTTATACAGCAAAAAATCAAGACATGAAAATAGTAAAAAGAGGGGAATAAACCTGAAGGATATTAAAATACAACTAATAAATTCATTCTACACACTACTATGTGCCAAATACTTATGTAGCACTTACAATAGCAAACAATATGAAAAAAAAAGCCTGTCCTCATGAAACATATCTACTAGTCATAAAAGAGAGGATATTGGGGAAAAATAACATGTCAGACCACGGTAAAAGTTTTAGAGGAAAATGAAGTAAAATAAGGAAACAGAAATGTAGGAGAGACAGGAAACTGTTTTCTTATACCAAGTAGCAAGGGAGGAAGACTGTTCACAGGGATTATGGACACAAATGAGCCAAGGAAACAAATCGATAGAGAACTGGAAGGATTATGGACTTTACCATAGAACTTATGGAAATAACCACAATGAAACCCAATTGTGCAATAAGAGAAAAAAGGAAGATGGGAACTGAGTGTACAATCCATTCAATAATATGTCAACTAAAACTACTAAAAAAAGTATTTTCCTTTTGGGCTAGTATGTTAACTTTCTATTATAGTGACAAATACCTGAAATAATCAACTCATAAGGAGGAATGGTCTATTTTGGCTCACAGCTTCAGGAGTTTCAGGGCATGGTCACATGTCCCTATTGCTTTGGGCTCAGTATACCATGGTGAGAGCATGTGGCAGAGGGCTTTGGGGATCCAGAAAGAAGAGAAACAGGAAAAGGATGGTGTCCCACTATGTCCTGTAAGACACAGCCAGTTACCCAGCTGCCTCCCAACAGGCCTCACCTTAAATGGTTCCAGTACCTCATAATAATGACATAAAATTGTTGAACAAGTTTTTAATGCTTGGGACTTTGTAGAACAGCCAAGATTCAAACTACAACACTAAGAAGCTTTTTTTCAGCATTTTTTAAGTCACTATGCTAGTTTATTAGTAATTCTGAGTTCAAAGAATACTTCCCCAAATAAATGTAAATCTTTAAATGGTCAAGAATAGTCTCTAGTCTACAAATTATAAAGTTCAAATGAACCTCAGAATAAACCATTATGCTTTTTTTTCTTCCTATGAAGAGATGTCACCCAGAGTAAGCTGCATGCTTATTGGGCTGTTTCTTGCAATCCTTCGTTAAATAAATATTGAAAAAGTTGTTTCTCTGTCATCTGCTAGATACAGAGGATATTTATACACACTTCTGATTCCAAGGAACTTACAGGTTGCTACTCCACAGGTCAACACAGTAACTACTGAATACTTTCTGTTACTTAGATGCTTCAAAGCTTATTGAAATATAACTGGCATAAGCAATCTTGAAAATTCTGACATAAGTAAATACCTGTAATATAATTATCATAAAAGATTCATTTACAATACCCAGAAAAATATTTTCTAATTATTTACTTATTTAAATTTACTAATTCTAGATTTCACTTACTTGGTGTTAAGCTTATTTTACTTTTCACAAATCAGGATCATTATATTTGAAGTTTATTACTTATAGACAACATGTATTATCTTTCTTTAAAAAAATTTTTTTTGGGGGGGTCCATTTGTGGGGCCTGAACTCTGGGCCTGGGTGCTGTCCCTCAGCTCTTCAACTCAAGGCAAGCGCTCTACCACTTGAGCCATAGCACCACTTCCGGCTTTTTTCTTTTTGCTTATGTGGTGCTGAGGAATCAAACCCAGGGCCTCATGCATGCAAGGCAAGCGCTCTACTACTGAGCCACCTTCCCAGCCCTGTATTATCTTTCTTACTTTTCTCAGTCATGACAATCTCTAACTTAATTGAGATAAGAGTATCATTTGTATTTAATGTGGTTCATAGTATGCTTAGATTTAAATCTATCATCTTAAGATTTTTCCTTTTTGTCTCTTGTTTATTTTGTCTACTTTTTCTGAATTAATTGTTTTAAGATACCATTGTCTGTGCTTTGATGGCTTGTTTTACTGAGTGTTTTGTTTATTTTTTGTTTTTTAGTCTTCACAGTACATATCTTTAATTTTATTTATTTATTTGTCAGTCATGGGGCTTGAAGTCAGGGCCTTGAGGTCTTCAGCTAAAGGCTAGCACTCTACCACTTGCAGCACAGTGCCACTTCCAGTTTTCTGGTGGCTAATTAGAGATAAGAGTCTCACAGACTTTCCTGCCTGGGCTGACTTTGAACTGTGATCTTCAGATCATAGCCTCCTGAATAGCTAGGATTACAGGCATGAGCAACCGGCACTCAGCAGTACACACCTTTAAATTGGTACAGCCAACATTGCAATACTGTACTAATATATAAGAGCCTTCCTTATAAGAGCATATTTTATTTTCCTCCTAATCTTGTGCTAGCATTGTCATGCATGCTGTAAATTTGCTTATGTGTAGTTTCAACTAACTCTCTATTACATTTTAATCACTTTTTCTTAGTTTCTTTTAAAAGACAGTTTCTTTTAAAAGACAGTTTTGTTGGGGCTGGAAGGTGGCTCAGTGGTAGAGTGCTTGCCTTGCATGCATGAAGCCCTGGGTTCGATTCCTCAGCACCACATGAGCAGAAAAAGCCAGAAGTAGCGCTGTGGCTCAAGTAGTAAGGTGCTAGCCTTGAGCTGAGGAACTGAGAGACAGCACCCAGCCCCAGAGTTCAGGCCCCCATGACCAAAAAATAAAAAAACGAAAAAAAAATAGAAGATAGTTTTGCTAAGTATAGAAGTCTAGGTTGTTTATGGACCATTTTCTTTCAGTAGTTTAGAGATGGCATTTGCCCTAATATCTTTTTACAATTTGACTGTGATGTACCTTGTCTGGTTTCCTGTGTGAGGGTTTCATGAAGCTTTTTGAGTCTGTGAGTTTATAGTTTCCATCAAATTTGAACAGTGTCAGCTGCTACTTCATCAAACTTCATCAAACCAACTCCAATCATGGAGTATGCCATCTGAAACTGTCCCACAACTTCCATATGTTCTCACTGTTCTGTAAAGAAAACTGTTTTTCTTTTTCCTCTGTGTGTTTCATTTTGGATTCTTTCTATTGCTATATTCTGAACATTTTCTTCTAAATGATTTTATACCAGGTATAAACTGCCATTAAATAAAATTCTCATCTTATATGCTACAGTTTTCATCTCCATGGTAGAATGTGGATTTTTAGCCTTTAATCCATGTTACTATTTAAATTTTATAAACCTACATGATTTATTACGATAATTATTTTTTAATATCCATGCTTGTTAATTCTAAGCTTTCTGTTAGTTCCTATTCAGTACTAACTTATTTATCACTCAATCACAGGCCAAATATTTATAAGGCACAAGGGTAATTCTTTATATGACATCAAATTTCCTGAA
The DNA here is from genome assembly GCF_000151885.1 of Dipodomys ordii. Taxonomy (NCBI): domain Eukaryota; kingdom Metazoa; phylum Chordata; class Mammalia; order Rodentia; family Heteromyidae; genus Dipodomys; species Dipodomys ordii. Next base: position 15,482,384 of record NW_012267238.1, on the reverse strand, counting down.
TTTTACCTTTTTGGTAAAATAAAGGCTTTGTTCTCGTACCTATTAAGTAACTTGGGGACACAGTAATCTTCTATGGATTTGTTTTTAAGATATTATAGGAGTGAGTACAGTAATGTTCACCTTAGGGCTAATTATTCTCCATTACTAAAGATAAAGTCTTAGCACACACTTCACCCACTGTTACATAATTCTTTGAGATTTTCCATTATCACTGGATAATAGGAACAAATACTGTTCCTACTCCTGTTTGAATGCCAAGCACTCAAGAACATCAAATCTTAATAATATGCTGAGACTTTCCTCTCTCTGCTAGGTCCTCTGAACTCTGTCTAGTATGGTCTGCCTATACTCTCAGTTTTATTTTCTCAACTCAGAAAAGTCCAATGGGTATCTTAAGAGTGATTCCTCTTTTCCTTGACTCATGCCTGGAAATTCTCTCCAGGCAGTGAGATACAGTGATAATAGGGCTCATTTGCTTCCGATAGCTCAGGGAACCCTTACCTTCAGTTTCTAATGTCTAGGCTCTTGCAAACTACTGTTATACAAATTTTGTCCATTATTTCAATGGCGTAGTCATTTCTTTTGGTAGAGTAAATCCAGTCAGTGCTAATACATCCTGATCAGAAGCAGAGTGTGGGTATTTAAATTAATGATAATATTAAAAAGCATTAAAATTCAGTTCCCCCATTTCCACTAACCATATAGGATGTATCCAATAGCTCTGCCATTGAGGATGGAACAAGTGTAGTCCATCCTTACCACTGTAAAAGTCCTAATGGACATCACTAGCCAGTGAACGACATTTTTACTGTGTTTATGGCAATAAAACTCTGCATATTTTAAATCAGGTTGTAAACTATGCATATGTACATAATTTTGTATAATATTCTTTGCTTAGACTTTATTCAAAATCACTAGAATATCACTTTAAACTATTTCTCTAAAACATACTGTCCACAATATACACCATGAGAATTAAATGCTACTACATCAAATACAGAAGCTTCATGGTGACTAATAAATCACAGACAATTAATAAATGTCAAATATTGGCAAGACGTAATTCCTCTGTAATTCCCAACAGCCTCACAACTATTGCACAATGTACTTGAACAGGGTAAGTAATTTTAAATGATTTTGGTATGGATGAGATTAGATGGGGTGACATCAATGGAAGCAGTGAGTGACATTGACCAAGATGCAAGGTACTGACTTGTTGTGTTAAAATACTTTGTGCAACTACTTAAAATTTAAAAACATTTTTAATTAAAAAAGTTTGTCCCAGGAAATGAAAACAAGAGGTTTCTTCTTTTCTCTGTTTTGCTTACTTTTTTTAATTGTTTGTTAATTTATATGTCATTGAGAACATAAAAGGAGGCAGAAATGGAAAAGACATAGGGTAAACATGGAATAATAGTACTCACTGGACATTACACTGAAAATAAACTATACAACTTGTGGGTGGGGATAGGAAGGAAAAACTGGAGAGAGTGAGGGAAAGGGTGCCATTGCCCAAAAAGAAGGTGGTGGTTTATGCCTGCAATCTTAGATACTCAGGAAGCTACTAGCTGAGGATCTCAATTCAAAGCCAGTAGGAAATCCCTGAGATGCTTATCTCCAATTGACCACCAGAAAACCAGAAGTGGTACTGTGGCTCAATGTGGAAGAGCACTAGCCTTAGGCTAAAGAGCTCAGGGATGCACAAAGGCACCATATTCAAGTACCACAACAGACAAAAAGAAAAAAGACTTATGTAATTGTAACCTCTTTGTAAAATTACCTTTATAATAACAATAAATATTTTTTAATTTTTGTCACTAGGAATAGTGACTCATGCCTATAAGCCCAGATATTTGACAGAGATGGAAAGGGATCATTTTTTTGAAGCCAACCTGGACTAAAATCTGGCCAGACCCTTTATCTCTATCCAAAACTGTCATCCCAGCTACATGGGAAATGTAAACAGGTGAATCAAGGTACAGGCTAGCAGGGGCAAAAAGGTGAGACCTTATTTTTTTTAAAGACTAAGTCAATAAAGGCTGAATATGTGGCTCCAGTAGTAAGGCATGTGCTTGACTTAATTCACTGAAAAGATTTCTAGTTGAATCCATGTTATTCTAAAGCATGGGATTATAGCCAAGCATGTTAGCACATGTCTATAATCCAGAATACTTGGATTAGTATGAAAGATCTGTGTTTAAGTATAACCCTGGCAAAACCAAAACTGTATTTGAAAAAAAAATAAACTAAGAAAAAAAATTTGAAGGTCCAAGGACATGACTCAAGTGGTAGAGTGCTTACCTAGTAGGATTAGTACAATTAGTATAATAATTAGCATAATAATAATTAGTATAACTCCCAGTACTGCCCACCACCAACAAAACACTTCATTCTCCTTTCAGATTGAATAGTGTCCCAATGCATGTATGTATCATATTTTCTTTATCCATTTATCAGTTGACAGACACTTAGGTTGTTCTATACTTTGGCTATTGTGGAAGGTATAGCAATAAACATGGAAATACAGATCTTTGACCAATAATTTCATTTCCTTTGGCTATGATACCAGGCATGGGATTGCTGGATTATGTGCTAGTTATATTTTAACATTTTGAGGACTGCCATATTGTTTTCTATAATGACTGTACAATGCACATTCCCACCAACATGTTTCCTTTTCTCTACATTTCAGCCAGAGCTCACTGCTCACTATCTGTTGTCTTTTTGATAATACCCATTCTTATGGAATGAGGTGAAAATGATGTTATTAATTTTGACAAAAGTATTTCCAAATTTCCCTCCTAGAAGGCTATGGCAATAAATACTCCCCAAAGAGTTTATAAAGGCAGGTACTTCCTATTTCTTTACGCATATAACAACTGTGTTTAAAAAAATTGTCTCATCATTGCCAATCTGATGGGTTAAAGAAATATTATCTCATGTTATACTTTTCTTCCAGTAAGGCTTAATCTTCCCATGTTTATTTTGCATTGCTGAGAATTGAAGCCTTACAGCTGCAAGGTAAACATCTACCTCTAAATTCCATCCCCAACCCCAACCTTCAATTTATTTTTTTGATTTATTGAACTGATTTGTCATATACTTAGCCCATTTTGACTGAGCAAAGGAACCATTCTTGTCTTTTGAAATGGAATATACTTCTATTCAAACATGGGATTAATTTCAATATTATTACCAAAAATAGAGTGGTTAAATAAAAGTGAAATCATGATGTATTGAGACAAAGAAGCAGCATGGAAAGTGAAGTCCCTGAGGCTGAGGAGTACTGCTCAGGAGGGCCAGAGTTAAACACAACTTCCAATTACCTGCAGGAAAGTTACTGATGCTCTCATCACAGGCCATGCAGAATCCTATAGAAGTGATGCCCCCAATAAAGACCTAGCAAAGGAGTCACACTAGATGAACACTTCAGAATCATGAAAATAACCACAAATATGTAGAAATGGAATTATGCCCAAACTAGTAGAGAAAGCTGGTGTTGTCATTTATGCTTCAAAACGGTTAAAACATATATGCAAGTGTCATTTTAAAGTCTATTAGAGATTGATGGTCTATTTAACTACTTCCTACCTCAGCATTCCTGTGCTGTTCTTGAACATACTCAGTTCAATAATTTTGTCTCTGGTCATAATGGACAGGACTACTCCTAATATGTTCAACTCCCTTCCCCACCCTGCACTACTTAATCACCTAGCTTTATTCTCAACTGAGATCCTATCTCTTCAATTATGCAAAGACCCACACTCAACTTTCTTTTCTGGAGAAAAGGCAATAGAATTCTGCTTGCTCATATATACTTAATTTATATTTTGTTATATATGAATCCACTCATCCAACAACACAGGAAGTAGCTTTGTATCTTTCTAATACTTTAGTACTCAGCAAGTGAAAGCAAAGGTGTGGATGCTGGTTGGCTCTTGATTTTTGGACTCTTAATGATCTGGAAGTGAAACACAACAGGCAAGGAATCACAATTTCTTAATTCACTGTAAACATGGAGAGTTTAAAGCATTTAGACCCTCCACCAAAGACCAGAGTACTCCATTCCTACCTCTACTAGGACCAAGAAAGGAAATACAGTTAATTAAAATGCAACTAATGACCAAGATAGTCAGCTGTTTCTTTGATTCCCCTCATTTATATTCCTCTATTTCATCATCACCTAATGGGACATCATAATCTATTAATACAACTAAAAACAAATGAGAGCAGGGTGCTGTTAGCTCACACCTGTAATCCTAGCTACTGAGAAGGCTAAGAGCCAAGGATTGTAGTTCAAAGCCAGTCCAGGTAGAAGAGTCTATGAGACTCTTGTCTCTAATTAACCATCAAGAAGTCAGATGTGAAGCTTCGGCTCTTTGGTAAAGCATGAGCCTTGACAAAAAAAATCTCAGGTACAAAGGATTAATGGAATGGGACTGAAGACCAAGAAATGAACCCACAGACCTACAGCCACCTAATCTTCAATAAGGGAGCTGGAAAAAAAAAAAAAAAACAGATTGGAAGAAACCAGCCTCTTTAGTAAACGATGGTGGCAAATTTTAGTAAACACCTGTAGAAAACTAAAGCTAGATCCTTATATATCACCCTGCACCAGCAACAACTCCAAATGGATCAAAGACTTGAGTCAAAGTAGACACCCTGAAAACATTACAAGAAGGAATAGGAGAAAGCCTAGGGCTCCTTTGCACAGGCAGAAATTTTCCTTAAAAAGATCCAGAAATACAAAACAAATCAAAGAAAGGTTGGACAAATGGGATTGCATGAAGCTGCAGAGTTTCTGCATGGCAAAGGATATAGCTAGCAAGATCAACAGAAAGCCTATGGATTGGGAGAAGATCTTCACTAGCCAAAAAATAGACAAGGGTCTCATGTCTAAAATATACTTAGAACTAAAAAAATTCAATCTCCTAACAACAAATCCTCAAAGAAACAACTGCCCAATAAATAAGTGGGCTAAAGACTAAAAGAGAAACTTCTCTGAAGAGGAAATAAGAATGGCCAATAGACACATGAAGAAATGCTCAACCTCCCTAGCCATAAACGAA
>NW_012267238.1:15446916-15477265 GCF_000151885.1 Dipodomys ordii | reverse complement strand
AAAGACTAAAAGAGAAACTTCTCTGAAGAGGAAATAAGAATGGCCAATAGACACATGAAGAAATGCTCAACCTCCCTAGCCATAAACGAAATGCAAATCAAAACAACATTGAGATACCACCTCACCCCAGTCAGAATGGCTAAAATCAAGAAATCTAATAACAACAGATGCAGGAGGGGATGTGGACAGAAGGGAACCCTACTACCTTGTTGGTGGGAGTATAAACATGTTCCACTTTGGAAAGCAGTATGGAGATTCCTCAAAAGACTCCACATAGAGCTCTCCTATGACCCAGCAATCCCACTTTGGGCATTTACTCAAACGATTACAAACAAGGCTTTACTAAAGCTACCAGCACAACTATGTTTATTGCAGCATTATTCACCATAGCTAAGATATGGAACCAACCCTGATGCCCCTCAGTAGATGAATGGATCAAGAAAATGTGATATATGGACACTGGGAGGAAGATGGCAGAGGAGAAGCTGGAGGATAAACAAGCTCTCACATACAAAGCAGTTTTAGTGTTCCAGTGAACAATCCTAGCCTAGAGAATCACACCAAGTGTGCCATCACAGTACAGAGAGTTTGGCCAGAGAGGGAAAATCCAGACAAGGAGACAGATCTGAGCACTTACTGGTAGCTGAGGCTGTGGCTGCTGCAGTGGAAGCCTCAGCGGCTACGGCCGCCATAACTACAACACAGAGAGACTGGGACAAAGGCTCCAGATGCAGCAGGTGAGCAGATTCTACTCAACACCAGCAAGAACTGACAAGGAGCAGATATCTTCATCCTGCATATCACAGACAGGAACCAACACTAGGGCTGAGTAGAAGCCTGACATACTCACTCCTTCTCAGGGAGCAGAGGAGGGAAGGCTGCCCCCTCCCCTACCACCAGAGATCTCCATCTTTGATACTGACAAAGGCCCAGCTGAGCAGCTAGCTCCAACTCAGGCCTTGAAAGAAAACAAAAGAGTCATTTAGCAGGTCACAGGAACCTGACCTGACCTGCCAGGCTCAGCTTCACCCAGGGAAAAGTCATCTCCGCCCAGGCAGAGGCAGCTCGCCCCCCCACCCCAGGAGTGACTTTCTTCACTGGGTAAACAGAGCTAGAGGCTGCCCATCCCTACAGCAGCCTGACAATCAATTGAAATTCAGTAAACATAAACCCTGAGAATGGCTCCAGGCTGGGCTCTGTGAGTGTCTCAGGAGCTAGCCCCTCAGGGAAAAGCTACTGTTTGCTGAAAGGCCTCAACCCTACCCAGAACCTAGCCTCATCACTGCATCTCCAAACTAGAGGAAACAGCCATCTCCATCTTCTGTGATACTCAAAGCAGATCTCCCTCCCACTGAACTAGCCTGGGAAGAGGATCACAAAATCCTGGGTAAGGCAGAGCATTATTCTGCCTGCTCAAACAAACTGACTTAAGAAACCAATCAAGCCACAGGAAAACCAAACACCACAAGCAGACCAGAGACTACAGGAAGAGACTGGTTACAGACACAAGGGAGATACAGGATCTTCCAATTCCACGACTCTTCCCCCCCCCCAAAAAAAAAATCAAAGAACTCTTTTTTGTAGCATTTTTAAATTTTTATTTTTATTTTAATTGTTTTCTATTAATCTTTTTTTCTTTCTTTTTTCCTCTGATCATTTTTATTTTTTTGGTGTGTGTGTGTGTGTGTGTGTGTGCTTTTTTGTAAATCACTTTTGACCTGTTAGTCCCTTTTTATTTTTATTTTTTTATTCTTTTTTTTTCCTCTTTCTTTTTTTTTGTGTGACTTAATTGCTATTCTGCTCATCCCCATATATAAACCCTTCATCGATTATTAGGCCTTATCCCCCATTGTATATGAACTTAATCCAGAAATTTATTACTTAATTGACAACTTCTTAGGCTTAACTTCTTTAATAGCAGTATTATATCTTTATATCTATATAATTTTCAAGTAACTAACTTTAAGAATTGTTATTTTTTGGTTTTTCATCTCACCTTTCTATCCCTCCCTTACTCTCATTCTATTCTTCTTCTCTCAATATCATTTTTTTCAAACTTACATAATTTTTAAGTGTTTTAATTTTTAAATTTAAATTTTTGTTCTTCCATTTTTTTTTAAATCTCTCTCCTATCATTCTGTCCAATCCATTTCCCTCTCTGAGATTAAGACTTGGTTAAATTCACTCTCCTTTTACCTCTCCACATCCCTCTAACCCTATTTTTCCCCACATTTCTCCCTGAATCTAATAATTTCTGATTTGCCAAATTCTTCCTTGTTGTTCTTAGCCCATTAATCCCTAGTTGTTTGATGTTGACTAGATTGTATCTGTTGAACTAGATTGTATAACTACAGGACTTTAGTTGATGCTTGCCTTAAAATAGTGTTCTAGCACAAAATTGGTGTTACTTTCATACCAAATGAGCAGAACAAGCCGGAAAAACACAAAAAAATGGCAAGTCCGGGTATCAAAACTCCCACTCATGGTAATCCGGTGACAGAAGACTTAATGAATAATCCAGAGGAGAGTTCCAAAAAAGCTCTACAAAAACTACTGGTAAAAATGGTGAAAACCTGCTAAGGACTCACTGCGAGCATGATAGGGAGAAAGAGAAGGCAAATCAAAGATTAATACAGGAATCTCATGAGCAAGAGGAAGTTACTCAAAGATTGATACAGGAATCTCGTGAGCGAGAGGAAGCTACTCAAAGATTTATATAGTACTTGCGTGAGCAGGTTGAGAACAATCAAAGAGAAATAAAGGAATTGCATGAACAGGCTGAGCACAGTCAAAAAGAAAGACAGGAATTGTGTGAGCATGCTGAGAACAGTCAAAGAGAACTACAGGAATTGCGTGAACATGAGGAAGCTAATCAAAGAGTAATACAGGATTTGCGAGAGTGGGATGAGAATAGACAAAGATCAACAGAGGCATTCATAGAATCCATAAACAGACAGCTGAAAGAAGTCAGGGAGACCACAAATGGAATGCTGAATGGAGCCCGACAAAAGGAATCGGAATCCAAGGAAACCATAACCAATCAACTAAGTGATTTGAGAATAAACACTGAACACCAAATTAAGGAAGTAAAGGAGTTCATACAAGATCTAAAACAAAGCTCCAACAAAGAATTTGAAGCCATCAAAGCCAACCAATTATAAGGAAAAGAAATAAAAAAGCAAAGTAGAAAGTCTTGACAGTAGGTTAGACCATGCAGAAGATCAAATCTCAGGAATTGAATACAGACTAGATAGTACAGAGAAAGAACATGCAACTACCCAAGACAAATCCAAGAAATATGATAGATCTAGTCAACATTTGGAAGACACTATCAGAAACCCTAATGAGGATAATGGGTGTTGAGGAGCACCTAGAGACAGAAGTTAATGGTCTAAGAAATTTGTTTAACAGGATCCCAGCAGAGAACTTCCCAAACATACAAAAAGATAGGCCTATTCAGATACAAGAAGCTTTTAGAACCCCAAATAGACCAGACCACAAAAGGACATCCCACCGTCACATTATAATCCTGCACAGTATCAATTCAGACCAAGGAAAAGATCCTTAAAGCTGTCAAGGAGAAAAGAGCAATCACCTATAGAGCGAAACCAATTAGAATCACCTCAGATTTCTCAGCAGAGACAATTAAAGCAAGAATGATATGCCATGCCCTAAAGACAAACAACTATCAACCAAGAATACTGTACCCAGCTAAACTCTTCTTCATAACTGAAGGCCAAATAAAAACCTTCCATAGCAAAGAAAAACTGAAACAATATATCTCCACCAAAACCGCCCTACAAAAGATACTTAAAGATGTCCTACACATAGAAAACTAACAAGACCACAATAAAGGCCAGGAAACCACACCCACGAATCCAAGAACCATAGGAAGAACCCAGTTGCCTCAGCCCCCAAGAAGGTGGATAACATGGCAGAACTCCCAAACACCTCTCAGCCCTAACTCTCAACATAAACTGACTTAACTCCCCAATTAAGCAACATTGACTATTTGGATTAAAAAGCAAGATCTTTCGATCTGTTGCTTTCAGGAGTCACATCTTGCCCATAAAAACACATTTTGAAAGTGAACGGCTGGAATAAAATCTACCAAGCAAACGGCCCCCATAAACAGGCGGGAGTTGCAATCCTAATATCAGATAAAATAGACTTCAAATTAAAATTAGTCAGAAGAGATAAAAAAGGTTGCTACATACAAATTAAAGGATCTCTCCTTCAGGAGAATATTACAATTCTAAATCTCTATTCGCCAAACAACGGAGCACCCAAATTTATCCAAGAAACACTGCTTTCCCTCAAATCTCGCATAGATCCAAAGACAATTGTTAGGGACTTTAACACACAACTATCCCCACTAGATAGATCAACTCGGCAAAAACTCAACAGAGAAACCACAGATCTAAACAACTGCATAGATCAACTAGATTTAACAGACACCTACCGAATATTTCACCCAGCAACATCAGAATACACCTTTTACTCAGCAGCACATGGAACATTTTCCAAAATAGATCACATTTTAGGTAACAAAGCAAACTTGTCCAAATTCAGAAACACTGAAGTTATTCCTTGCATTCTCTCAGACCAGAAGGGAATAAAATCAGAATTCAACACCAAAAGCCACCAAAGAAAGTCATTTAACACGTGGAGGCTGAACAATACACTGTTGAATCACCAGTGGGTCATGGAAGAGATTAGAAAGGAAATTCAAATGTTTATGATACTCAACAAAAATGAACACAAAATTACCAGCTCCCCTGGGACACAGCAAAGGCAGTACTTAGCGGCAAGTTTATATTTCTAAGTTCTTACATCAACAAATTGGAGAGATCTGAACCAACAATATAATGAGACATCTGAACCACCTTGAAAAAGAGCAGCAAGATAAACCCCAATCCAGTAGATGGAAAGAAATAATTAAAATTAAATAAGAATTAAATTAATTAAAATTCAAAAATTAACAAAATTAACAAAATTGATAGAACCTTAGCAAATCTTATCAGAAAAAGAAGAGAACACACCCAAACATATAAACTCAGAGATGAGACTGGAAACATCACCACAGAAACAACCAAGATTCAGAACATTATAAGGGAATACTTCTCAAACCTTTATGCTAATAGTTTGAGAACTTGGCAGAAATGGACCTTTTCCTAGCAAATATTGACATGCCAAAATTAAAGCAAGATGAAGTAAACCATCTTAACAGGCCCAAATCAAGCACTGAAATAGAAACAGCAATAAGAGACCTCCCATCTAAGAAAAGCCCAGGACCAGATATATTAACAGCAGAATTCCACAAGGCTTTCAAAGCAGAGCTCACACCAATACTCCTTCAACTCTTCAATGATACTGAAAAAGGAAGTTCACTACCGATCTCATTCTATGAAGCCATCATAACCCTCATCCTAAAACCAGGCAGGGAATCATCAAAGAAAGAGAACTATACACCCATTTCTTTGATGAACATTGCTGCAAAACTTGTCAACAAAATTTTGGCCAATCGACTTCAACAATTCTTCCAAAAAATCATACACTGCGATCAAACAGGATTCATTTCAGGGATGCAAAGCTGGTTCAATATACGCAAATCAATTAATATAATTCATCACATCAACAAGGACAAGGATAAGAAGCACATGGTTATCTCAACAGATGCAGAAAAAGCATTTGACAAGGTCCAACACCCCTTTATGATGAAGGTACTGGAAAAACTAGGAATCCAGGGAACATTCCTCAATACAATAAAAGGCTGTATATGACAAACCTATGGCCAGCATTATACTTAATGGTGAAAAATGAAAGTTATTTCGTCTAAACTTAGTAATGAGACAAGGATGTCCATTCTCTCCACTTCTCTTCAATTTAGTATTAGAATACCTAGCTACAGCAAACATAAAAGATGCAAACATAAAAGGAATCTAAATAGGGAAAAATGAAGTAAAACTCTTCCTCTTTACAGATGACATGATCTTGTATTTAAAGAATCCCACGGACTCCACTCCCAAATTACTCAAGCTGATTCAAAACTTTGGCAAAGTAACAGAGTATAAAATTAACCCTCAAAAATCAATGGCTTTTCTGTATGCGAACAATGAGAAAAGCATGGCTGAAATCAGGAAAGCAACTCCATTCATAACAGCCACACAAAAAAAAAATACCTAGGAATTAACTTAACCAAAGACGTGAAGGACCTCGATGATGAAAACTTTGAAAACCTGAAAAAGGAAATCCAAACAGAACTTAGAAAGTGGCAAAAACCTCCCATACTCCTGGATTAGAAGGATCAATATAGTGAAAATGGTAATACTTCCTAAAGCTATCTACAAATTCAATGCGATACCTATCAACATTCCAACCTCATTCTGCAAGGAAATAGAAGAGGCAACCCAAAAATTCATATGGAACAATGAAAGACCCTGAATAGCAAAAACAATCCCTAACAGAAAGAACAGTGTTAGAGGAATATCAATACCAAATTTCAATCTCTACTACAAAGCCATAGTAATCAAAACAGCTTGGTACTGGCACAAGAACAGACCTCAGGACCAATGGAATAGAATTGAAAATCCAGATATGAACTCACAGACCTATAGCCATCTAATTTTCAATAAGGGAGCTAAAAAAAAAGGAATGGAAGAAAGACAGCCTCTTCAGTAAATGGTGCTGGCAAAATTGGTTAGCTACTTGTAGAAAACTAAAGTTAGATCCTTATATATTTGTATGTCCCTCCCCCACATTGCAACAAGGAGATGTACTAGTCGTTATGTCAAAAACAAACTTTACAACTTTGGTGGGGGGTGGGGGTGAGGATTCGGTCGGTGGGGGGGGGATGGGGAGAAGGGATCTGAAGGGGAAACAAAGGAGGAGGCTACAATGCTTGATATGTACTCATTATCTTGCCCATGTAATTGTAATCCCTCTGTACAGTATTTTCACAATTTAAAAAAAAAAGAAAAAAAATTCAATCCCCCAACAACAAATCCTCAAAGAAATAACTGCCCAATTAATAAGTGGGCTAAAGACTTAAAGAGAAACTTCTCTGAAGAGGAAAGAAGGATGGCCAATAGACATATGAAGAAATGCTCAACCTCCCTAGCCATAAAAGAAATGCACATCAAAACAACATTGAGATACCACCTCACCCCAGTTAGAATGGCTATAATCAAGAGCTCTAGTAACAACAGATGCTGGAGGGGATGTGGACAGAAGGGAATCCTACTTCATTGTTGGTGGGAATGTAAACTTGTTCAACCACTTTGGAAAGCAGTATGAAGGTTCCTCAAAAGACTTCACATAGAACTCCCCTATGACCCAGCAATCCCACTTTTGGGCATTTACCCAAATGATCACAAACAAGACCACACTAAAGCTACTAGCACAGCTATGTTTATTGCAGCATTATTTACCATAGCTAAGATATGGAATCAACCCAGATGCCCCTCAGTAGATGAATGGATCAAGAAAATGTATATATACACAATAGAATTCTATGCCTCCATCAGAAAGAATGACATTGCCCCATTTGTTAGGAAATGCAAAGACTTGGAAAAAATTATATTAAGCGAAGTAAGCCAGGCCCAAAGAAACATAGGCCCCATGGTTTCCCTTATTTGCAATTACTAGTATATGTGTCTGAGTCAAGCAGAAACAATCAGATAAGCTGACGTTAGGCAAAATGAACTCCAAGATAGTACTCAAAATTTTTTCTTTCTTGTGATTGTTTCTAACATATTTATTTATAAGATGATTTTTTTGTTGCTTTGTATGTCACTCCCCCACGGTATATACTCCAGTATTTGATGTTGGTATAATTTGTGGAGGAGAAGGGACCCATTGCAACAATGAGATGTACAATAGTTAGGTCGAAAAATGAATGATACAACTTTGGACCAGCAAGGGAGGGGAGGGGAAGGGGAGGGAGAGGGGGGAGTGGGAAGGGATGGGAAGGGGAAACAAAGGAGGAGGCAACAATGCTTGATAAGAAATGTACTCCTTACCTTGCCCATGTATTTGTAACACCTGTGGATGGCATTTTCACAAAAAAAAAAAAGAGAGAGAAAGACAAATGAAGGGGAGATGTGGAGAATTCAGTCAAGAATCCAATGTCTCAGGGATGGTAAGGGGAAACAAAGGAGGAGACAATACAAAATGTACTCATTACCTTGCTCATGTAATTGTAACCCCTCTGTAAGGTATTTTCACAATAAGAAAACTTATTTTAAATACCCCAATGTCTAGCCTACCAAGTAAGCAGAATGGGGGAAGAGGTCGGTAGCTGAGTTGTGGGTGAGAATGTTGAAAGGGGTGACACTGATCAAGATATAATGTACTCATAAATGGGTTTGTTAAATGATAACAACTACTTAATTATGACAAAACAAGCATTTAAAAAAAGAAAATGTGATATATATATATATATATATATATATATACACACATATACATACATACATACACAATGGAATTATATGCCTCCATCAGAAACAATGACATCACGCCATTTGTTAGGAAATAGAAAGACTTCGGAAAAATTATATTAAGTGAAGTAAGCCAGGCCCAAAGAAACATAGGTCCCATCATTTCCCTTATTTGCAATAACTAGCATAAGTCTAAGTAAGACAAGCAGAAAAGGTCAAAAACTATGTATGTATGACCATATAGGATGTTGTTAAGTGAAATGAGCCCCAAGATAGGGACACAAGAGGTTTTATCTTTGTTGCTGTTGTTTTTAATGTACTTATACTGTACTATGGCATTCTTTTTTGTTTCTTTTGTATGTTCTTCTCCCATGTATGATCCATTTTCACAGTAATTGATGCCGATGCCCTGCATTTTGTATATACATTTTTCTAATTTGGGGAGGGGAAGGGAAATACCAAAATGCTGAAATAAGGATACAGGTTGACCCATTATAACAATGAGATGTACAAGACACTATGTTGAAAATGAACTTTACAGCTTGCGGGGAGGGAGCAGTTGGGGAGGGAAGGGATGGTAGGGAAAAACAAAGGAGGCAGTAACTGCTCCATAGGAAATGTACTCATTACTCATGTAACTGTAACCCCTCTGTACAGTATTTTTACAATAAAAACCATATTTTAAAAAAATCTTAGGTATAGCACCCAGGGCATAAGTTCATTTTTTTCCATACAAGGAAAAAAGAAGCCAGATGCTGGTGGCTCACGCCTGTAATCCTAACTACTCAGGAGGCTGAGAGCTGAGGATCATGGTTCAAAGCCAGCCCAGGCAGGAAAGTATGTGAGACTCTTATCTCCAATAAACCACTAGAAAACCAGAAGTGGCGCTGTGGCTCAAGCAGTAGAGTGCTTGCCTTGAGCTGAAGAGTGCAGGGGCAGCGCCTAAGCCCAGTGTTCAAGCCCTGCGACCAACCAAAAAAAAAAAAAGAATTAGAGCTTTTACAAGTTTCACTTGATAATGAAATACCTGCTAATATCGTGTATGCAGAAAATAAAATAGTAAGCTAAAATCTCTATGTAAGAGAGCACATTATTTATGTAACTAACCAGATTTCAGAAAAGTAAAAACAAAAATATCCATAATCCTCAAAGCTTCTATAAAATTACTATTGTATTAACTTTCTAAAATGACTAATTCAGATATTACAAACAAAAGCTAAATACCTGTCTTGTTTATGGATGTGGTGAGATTAGAGGATTCAAGGCCTGAACCAGTTTATCTGTGAGTTCACCAAACATGATTAACAGTGGCAAACATGTTACTTTCTCAACTCAGAAAAAAATTTCAACTCCCACATGTCATTCTGCACGTTAAAGAGACAGAGGTGAAAAGTTCTGCCTTAACTCAGGACAAACTTACAGCTGAAAAAATATTGTGTTTTCAGTGGGGCAAAGTAGACAGCTCACTGTAGCACAGCCTCCTTGTTATAAATAGACAATTTGTAGTAATTTCATTATTTTCCCCCAAAGGGAGGTATTCCCATTAACCTCAAGCAAGAATAAGAAACAGACTTGAGGTGACAGGATTTTCCCTCAGAGACATTACAAAAATAAAATAGAGCTTCCAGATTACTTTAGAAAGGTCACAGCAGGGCCATCTACAGTATAGCAAAGCTGCTTCTTACCATCTGGTAAACGTAGAAATGGAGGCTTTTAGCTAATGTGGTCAGTAAAACACCACAACTCACTACTGCACCAAACCACACTCTCCTGCAGACAAAGGCTAACAGCCCTGCTACAGCTGAGCTCACATTTTTTATGTCCACTGAGAGTCAATTTATTCTAGATACATAACCCAAGAGAAAACAGCCAACAAACAGGAGGATACAGAATCTCATTAATGTTGTTTGAAACACAGAATATGGGTAGGTTCCTCAGGTATGGAATGCCACTTCTCCCAATAGTGGGCCCTGGGCCTACAATCAAGCCATCTGCCAGTTCCCTAGGTATCAGTTCATTCCAGACATCATGTAAGAAAATCCCTCCTTCATTAGGCATGGTATTGCTCATATCTGGTTGCTTCTCACCATTTCTGTCCAGCTGTGGATTCCTCTCTTCCTACTCACTTCTCACTGATTAACATTTCTTCAAGCAGGAAAGGTCATGAACTGATGTTTTTCCCTAAAGAACATTCAGATGAGTCTTAGAAAACATTAGATTGTGGTTGAATTCTTGTCTAGAGGAACTATAGAAATGCTTCTCAGCTCCATTTCTTTGAAGAACCTAGCTATTCAGTGCTATCTTTCAACATAAACCAACACACAGTGTTGTCTTCCAGCTTCTGTGCTATCAGTGAAAGGTCAAGGCCCAGGCTGTGCTGAATAACCTTAAAATTTTTTCACTTTAAAATAGTAATAGAATAAATGTAGACTGTCTAGATTATACTCCAAAATAATGACTTGAATAATGTCAGATGCAATATATATAGAGATAGATAGATAGATATAGATAGATAGATAGATATAGATATATATACATCTTAGGGTTAGAATCAAACACATTCATTTTATTTAGTCATATAAACCACAGATTTGGTTACATCTCTCACACAGACTCTGGGTTTGTGTCTATGTGTCTGTGGGTGTGTGTACACACTGCTCTTGGAGCTTGAACTCAGGCCTGCACACTGTCCCTGACCTTTTTAGCTCAGAGCTAACTAGCATTCTTCCACTTGAGTCACTACTCCACTTCCAGCTTTTCTGGTGGTTAATTGGAAATAAAAGTCTCATAGACTTTCGTTCCAAGGCTGGCTTTGAAATCAGATCCCAACCTTTTGAGTAGCTGAGATTACAGGTAACTGGCTTCATGCAAAATTTTCAGAACTTTGTAAATCAGAACTACAAACAGACAGGAAAACATCTCAGTAAACACTCTAAATGTCCTGCTGTTAAGGTCACCCAAGCCATTAATGGAGGTACAAAAAAAAACTAAACTAATTGTAGTTTTACACAGGCCCAGTCTTGGAATAAATGTGTGTGTGTGTGTGTGTGTGTGTGTGTGTGTGTATGTGTGTGCAGCAACACTTAGAAGCATTTTTTTAATTTCTTAATTTTTATATCCTTAAAATTATAACATATAATTATAAATGCTTCTTTTCTAGTTATTTTCTTCTCATTTAAAATAGTCCATTTTTATATATTAATTTATCATTTTAAAAAAGATCTCATGGTAGACTAAATGATATGCCATATTTAATACACTGAAAACATTTTTCTTTTGCTGGCTTATTACGCTGGCTGTTTACTTAGAGGTAAGTAAGAACCTAGTATACATTATTTTTTTCTGTACTTGATGCACTAAATTTGAAGAATGCTATGATGTGTTTTTAAAGTATCTCAAAATTGAAACACTTAGATTCTCCTATTAGAAAATATATCTTAGAAATAACTTAAGGCAAATATAACTTGTATTTCTACAAGACCATAAATCATTTACATTTTAACTAAATAATTAGCCTCACATATCCAAAACTCAGCTGGCCAACAAGTCCAACTATGAACAAATCCAATTACCTAAAATATTAGTTTTAAAGTTTTAGTTTTTCAAGCAAAGAAATTCCTTGTTCAAACAACACCAGACTTGCAGACACTGTAAGTAAACCAAATGCAGAAATGCTCTGCCTGATGTACAGCAAGGGCCCGAATTCCCCCTATCTCCTACACCACATCGTCACTAGTAGGCTTACCAAAAATCTGGATATATCACAGAAAATACTACTGGAACACATTCAGGAAAAAAAAAGTCACTGTGTCCTCCACCTATGCTCTCTTCTCAAAAAAAAAAAAAAATTCAGAAACAGGGAGGAGAGAAGAGAAATTCTACAATAACCATATACTTAGTTTGAAGGAAGTAATGTCAAGTACTTTTTCCAAGATAAGTCTGCTTTGAGTTTACATAATAACTTGCCAGTATAGGTTAAATGGTCTTCAACAAACAGCAAATTAAGGGGGGGAAAGGAGATGGTAGAAGATGTATAAACATAGAATAATGAAGTTATAGTTGAACATAAAGAAAAAATAAAACCCTGGTCAGAATGATATATTATTGCAAAGAAGGCTACAATAATTTTCCCAATCCTCTCATCCACTAATGAAGAGATATAGTTGTGTTCTCTTCTCTTCCTCACCCTCAGATTTGTTTTGCTTCAAAAGATATGAAAAAAATGGTAACATGTCAGGCACCGGTGGCTCAGCCTATAATCCTAGCTACTCAGGAGGCTGAGATCTGAGGATCACTGTTCAAAGCCAGCCCTGGCAGGCAAGTCCATGAGGCTCTTATCTCCAATAAACCACTAGAAAACCAGAAGTAGTGCTGTGGCTCAAGTGGTATAGCACTCACCTTGAGTTTAAGAGCTGAGGGACAGCACTTAGGCCCAGAGTTCAAGCTCCACGACTGATCCAAAAAAAAAAAAAGTGATAATGTGTAATACTCCACAGTCTACTGCTCCCCTTTTAGCCTCTAGAGATTACTGTGCAAAGAAATCTGACCTAGCCAATTTAAGGAAGAGCAGCAACAATGACATAAAAACCAACCATCAGCTTAATATGTGATAAAATGTAATTAACAAGCAAGGCTCCAAATGACTACTGAGACATGAGTGTGTCTAGAAGACACTGCACAGCAGAGCCTGAACCAAAGTTGTAACCTGCAGAATCATAACCAAGTGGGAGGGGAGGACAGAGCCCACAGACAACATGCAAACACAAACCTCTTCTGGGTTAGCAGCCAGCCTTTTTTCAAGTCATTAAATTTGGGAGTACTTTACTATGTAGCAATAGATAAGAAAAAAATCAAAAAGTTAATGCCATCTGGAGATCATTTAATGTACAACAAAGATCCATCTCCAATATGCTAGGTCCTAAGGCATAAGTATTAAACCATAACATGCCTCATAATAATAAAAAAAATTCTAGCTAATCACTAATGTCTTGAAAAGGCAAAACATGTGACATATTATTATTAAAACAAATTATATAAGGTAATTTAAAATGTTTTTAAAATCAAAACTAATAGGGGCTGGGAAGGTGGCCTAGTGGTAGAGTGCTTACCTTGCATGCATGAGGACCTTAGCCGGAAGTGGGGCTGAGGCTCAAGTGGTAGAGCGCTGGTCTATCAGCTGAAGAGTTGAGGGACAGCGCCCAGGCACGGAGTTCAGGCCCTAGGACTGACCCCACCAAAAAAAAAAATCCAAACTAATAGAAAACTTGGACATTTATGTTCTTGAAAATCACTCTATACTCTTTAGAATACTACAGAAATTACTACAGGAAATAAGAAAATTTCTGTACTGTCTATTCTTCATTATATTTTTCATTAGTTCTAAATAGAAGGTCATTGTGGATATATAAAACATAGAACATACTTTTTAATGATCTAATAAAGATGCATATTTGGGGTGCTAAAACATTCATTCAATATTTTAAAAACTTGGCTTAAAAAGTCTTAAAACTAATTAGTTGTTTTAATAGCAGAAATTTGGCATAAAGCAACCACAATTTCACTCTTTCCTTCCCTTAACATTCCATGGTGATATAATACGGGGGAGTTTAAATACCATTCAATTTTACAAATGCTGTAATTACTAGTGTGTGTATATATGTATATATAGTCTTATAACATAATGCTGCAGCCAAAGAAAATGTTGAAACTCATGAAAAGCTATGCCAAAATCTAGTCTACATAGGTAATATTTTCCTTACCAAAAAAACTCTTATTCACTTGGTGATTTACATAGGGTAGCACACAAAGAAGTAACTTTCTAATACAGGTCTCCTGTTGATAAGAATTCCCTAATCGTACGTCTCACTTTTGTCTACCAGGAAAACTACTGCAATGCTGTCAGGGTGAAGAAGATCTAAGTACACAGAAGTCTGAAAGGGCTGAATTTCACCTTGAAAGATCACCTGATCACCCCATAAGTCTCTAGTAATAGTGCATGGCACTAATGCTTCACAAGAGAAATGAGAGGGATCTCATTCACGTTTTCAGAGACTTTGAAATTAAGATGCAAGGATGGAACATGCATGCACTTTCCATTATGTTCTCTTCTCTTGGATATTAAGTTACCTACTCCTTCTTTTTTTTTGGGTCCGGTCATGGGGCCCGAACTCTGGGCCTGGGCACTGTCCCTCAGCTCTTCAGCTCAAGGCTAGCGCTCTACCACTTGAGCCACAGTGCCACTTCCGGCTTTTCTCTTTTTGCTTATGTGGTGCTGAGGAATCGAACTCAGGGCCTCAGGCATGCAAGACAAGCATTCTACCACTGAGCCACCTTCCCAGCCCTTAAGTTACCTACTCCTTCTATGAGGGATAGGATTCAAGAACAGAAGGTAAGCCTGGTGAGTTTATTCTTCAACCAAATTGGAATGCCATAAATGTTATACCTATGATCAACATGTTTTGAGTGATAATAAAGCTATCCTAGGCCTATTATCTCCATGTCTGAGAAATTGGCAAACTGAATAAAGTTCACTAGAGGCCCATTTCTTTTTATTTTTTAATTGTGAAAATATAGAGGGGTTACAATTACATGGGCAAGATAATGAGTACATTTCTTATCAAGCATTGTTGCCTCCTCCTTTGTTTCCCCTTCCCATCCCTTCCCATCTCCCAACCCACCCCCCACTCCCACCCCCACCCCCCACCCTCCCAGCCTGCTGGCTAAAGTTGTAAAGTTCGTTTTTCGACATAACGACTTGTACATCTTAGGGAAACAGGTGGATCCATTGCAACAATGAGATGTACTAGAGACCCATTTCTGTATGAAAAGTTTAAACTGGATTCCTTGGTTAGTACAGATAGAAAGTCTGCATTAGAGACAAGAACTATTTCTTTGCTACTACCTCCTTCATGTCAAGAGGTACTTTTCTTTTTCTTTTCTTTCTGCTTTGATAAATAAATCAAAAAGTAGAAGAGAAACATTAAAGTCAACTTGTGGCTTAGAACTCAAATGTCTCCCTGAGGGCCATATGTTGCAGGCCTGGTCACCAGCCCGTGACACCATGTAGGAGATGAGGCCTAGAGTAAGGAAGCTGGGACATTGGAAACAGACCTTTGCAGGAGCTACTGCAGTTCTGGACTCTCCAGTGTCTCCTTTGTTTCTGGCCACTATGTGGTCTGTCATGCACGCTCTGTCATGCACTTCTACCATGATGTACTTCTTGCCACAAGTTAAGAACCAAAATAGGTCTTTCCTTCTTCTACATTGTCAATTTCAGATATAAGGATCACAGTGCTAGAAACTTGATCAGCATTAGGCCAAAGTCCATAGCACCCATTAAAAGGACTAATTCTTAAACAAATATTCTCATTTTAAACACCAAAAATACACAGTGGGCCTCTAGGTCAGTCATGGAGAGCCTTGGCCTAGTGGAATGGGAACAGTGATCCCCCCACCCCACCCCAGGAGCTGCTTGGAGACTTAGTGGCACTATCAGGAATAGCTGAGGCTGATGTCCTCCTATTTCTTGGGGATTCTGAAAGCCAAGGGGACCCTGAGCCCACCAGAACGTCAGGCCCTGTTTGGTTCTTGGGAACTCATCTATGGCACCAGCCAAGAACTGCTTCCCACTGGGCGCTGGTGGCTCATGCCTGTAATCCTAGCTACTCATGAGCCTGAGATTTGAGGGTCGCAGTTCGAAGCCACCTGGGGCAGGAAAGTCCATGAGACTCTTATTTCCAAGTAACCACCAGAAAACTGGAAGTGGAACTATGGCTTAAGTAGTAGAGTACTCACCTTGAGCTGAAGAGCTGAGGAACAGCGCCCAAGCCCAGAGTTCAAGCCCAACAACCAATAACAACAACAACAACAAAATCTGGTTTCCTACCTAGAGGAAGGGAACTGGGGACAGGGGCTAGAAGGGTCACTCTCCCCACCTGGGACTCTACACCCAATTTGCTGCCAATGCAGAAAGATCCCAGACTACCTTACTGGAGCGGATTAAAAAAATAAAAAAACAAATGTTTCTGGAGGTGTGTGCAGCTTCCAGAAGGCTGCTGAGACTGGGGGCCTTCAGTGCCAGGACCTACTCTCCCTACCTCTGCAAAGGCTCCAGCAGTATGAGAATCCCACCATTGCTTTGGCTGAAAACACAGGTCCCAATAGCCCTGACCACCAACAGCTAACACAGGCTGCCTGGCTAATAAGTGAGACTGCCTAGAGAGTCCAGGCTATTGGTTAGGAACAGAAGAATGGCCAGCACCTCCTGTGTGTCCAGGCTCTGCTCAGTGAATACCAGGCAATGGGTCTTATTTAAGATGCTGATTTCTATATCAGGACTGGCTGTTGGTGATACCTCCCCCTGGGAGGCCTCAACCTCAAAAGTTCTTTCTCGTTTCTGATGCACTCTTTATAGCCAAGTCCCAACCTTTCCTGCACCTGAGGATTGGCATTTTTGTTTGTAGGACCCTCTACCCCATGACCCAGTATCAACTTCAAGGAGTCTTTGGACACTCAGGAGACCCTTCTGGTGGACTGCTTAGTCTGTCCATCCCCACTGAGAAGCTACTGCTTATCTCCCCAGACCAAGAAGACCTGTCACATTGGCACCACAGCCTAACTTTAGCTATCAGAACTAGGGGACTCTCCACAGGACTCAAACAAATTCTGGAACTGGGTTATTCAGGGATAGGTCAGAGCCAGAAGCATAAAGCAATCTTCTGCACTAAATAAAGCACAGAACCCTACATAGTTGGACAAGGATCATTTTGTGTTTGCCAAGCTACTCCAGGGCATTTGACTAGCTCTAAAGAATTAAAACACCAACTCCAATACAGCTGAACCAGATCCCCTGATGCTGATGAAGGGACAGGCAAGTGAATGCTGACTGCAGCTGATTTATCGACTTTGTACCTTTGTAAAGGTGGCTGTTTTTATGTTATATATAGTTTTTCTTTTTGAGGCAGGGCATCACTGTGTAGTTCAAGTTGGCTTCAACCTTCACATTCCTCTGGCCTCACTTTCTGAGCCCTAGGACACAGGCGCATACCACTACACCCAGCTGTTATGTACACCTCCTAGAATTTATTCTCCTGCTAGATTTTAATAAAGTGGTGTTTTTAATTATTTTTAAACCCATTTGCACATCACTTTGGAATGTTACAGGAAAGTCTGAAGTTATGGTTCATTTAGACTTATCACCGCTAATCTGAACAGTAGTATGACCATGTTGAGTCAATATTTAGAATAGTATTTCATCAGATAAAATACACACTGTTGTTAGGTCATATATAAGTGTGTTTTAGGTTTCATATATCCACAACTGAAACTCCTATTCAACACAGAGTACTAATTCGAGTTATTCATTCTATAAAAAATTAACAGGATACTTATACTATGCTACAGATGAATTAGAGAACAAACTAGATAAATACTAATTTGTAAGCTTAAAAAAGCTCCTGTTCTATAGAGCATTTGTAAGTATAAGTACATATTGCTCAAACTGTGTTGCATCATTCACTTTGGAGGTAAAAGTTCATCATATGAACTAGAAATCTTTGTTTTTCTTTTTCTGTGTGTGTGTGTGTATGTATGCACACTACTAAAAGAACAGCATTAAAATAACTATTTAGCTGGTTCTTCTCCCTCTACTTTCCTTCTACCAATCAGATATATTCCCCTAAAGAATCAGACATATAAAAAAATGCATACCAACTCAAGAAAAAGATGGGCCAAAATCATCAAATTCCACAGAGGACCTTGTGGTCTCTTAGATTCTATACTATCTGCTTACTTTCTATCTTCTTTTCCTGGTTAATTTAGATACACTTCTCAACCTATACATCTTACTGAGGCCATGACTAGGAAGCTTAGAAACGTAAGGCCAAGTACAAAGAACTTCACAATAACCATGACATCTCTTGCTTTAAACATATCTATGAAGCAAGAATGCATTAAGAGTATATAGCTACATGATGGTAAAAAAAAAAGAGTTTATTTAAATGACATGACAAATGCAACTTCATTAAAAATTTCATTTTCTAAAAGGCAGTAGTTGTTCTACAAAGTTCTAAGATTTTGAAGTTCTAACACCTGCACCTGACCTGGAGCAAATTAAGTAGCCTCTGACCCTCTGTTTTAAATTTATAAAATGGGACTAAGAATGGTGTGTAGAGCTGTATTGAGGACTTAATGAAATAATAAACTTATAAACAGGACTTAGCATATTACTTGGCACAATGAGGTTCAATAAATGCTGGTGATTATAACTTGGAAAATGTATGCTTTTAATTAAATAAACAACATAACTTAATGGCAAATTATTAAACTGGAAACATATGTCCTTGAACCCCAAAGACAAATCTATGAGATGCCTGGAAAGTTTACTGAACCTAGATCAGGTACAGCAAAGGTCACAGGAAATAGGAAAACAATAATTATAAGGCAAGAGGGTCACAGCATAATATGCAAAAGCAATACAAAGGCACAATTATTAGTTTCACCAAATCTAAGCAAAACTTTGTAAAGCTCAGTTTATACTGAGTCTCCACAAAAGGCCAAAGTCTAAAGCAAATATCTCATGGTAGTGAACTAAAACATATCGTAGGTACATGGTATAAAAATTTCCCTACCTTCCTTCCCTCATGCTTTGTTCAATTTCCCTTTAATTCTGTTCTGAAATCATCCAATTTAATCAGAAAACTCCCTTCAATATTGGTAGCTAGGAACTACTATGCCATCTCGTGCCTTGACTAGAAAAAAATGCATACCTTCATAATGTTAGGTATCAGAACAGGGTAAGAACAAAGAATTTTGATTAGTCCCTAAATGAGCTATCCACACAACAGATTTTACCATACATATTAATATAAAATAACATGTTCACCATGTAATTCTAGTGACTCAGGAAGATGAGACCCAGAGATCAGTGCTTCAAAGCTAGGGAAGAAGTCTTTGAGATTGTATCTCCAACTAACCTGTAAAATGCCAGGCAGGAGGTAGAAAACTGTATATTTGTCTTCCATGTTTCTTCATGTTTTTCTCCATGTTTTATAAGCAGGCACATTTTGTTCCAAATTATCTTTCATGGATATTTGTGTGTAGTGGAAAGTGATGAAAGATGGAAATATGTTGATGCTCTGAGGCAAAAAGGCAGGCATGCTTACTTGCCAGTATAAAAAATAAACAAGTTACACCAAGTATTACAATGAAACCTTCTTGTTCTATTAATGTATGCTAATTATTTTGGGGTGGGTGTCCGGTTATGGGGCCTGAACTCTGGGCCTGGGCGCTGTCTGTCCCTCAGCTCTTCAGCTCAAGGCCAGCGCACCACTTCTGGCTTTTTTCTTTTTGCTTATGTGGTGCTGAGGAATCGAACCCAGGGCCCCAGGCATGCAAGGCAAGCGCTCTACCACTGAGCCTCCTTCCAAGCTCTGTATACTAATTTTTTAAAGACCAAAATCCCCCACTTTCAAGGTTGCACTGTACAGTAATCTAAAATAATTTCAGGTGTCACTTGGCCTTCTTCACTTTGCTCTGTGACAAATACTGGTCAAGAAAACAAGGCAATACTCCCCCCCCACACACACACACACAAACTATTACTATTGCTATGAGTAATGTCAATTTTTGTTTCAAACAAGAAATCTCATGGCTACTGACAGGTTCATTTATTAGTCTATAAGTAAGATAAAAATCTCAGGCACTTTATAATTATTAATAATAATTCTATTTGCCAAAGAAGGTAATCATAAATCACTTAATTTCAAATTATAGTTTCCTGTATAATAAAATAGAACCTACTTTAAGTACTAAACAATGAGAAAACTGAATTTAGCAAATTGCTTGACAGTGAATATCAATCATTATTTACTGCAACATGTTGTAAGTGTAAACAATATAAAGTATGTTTTATACACACACACATAAAACTGCCACTTGTTTCTCAAGAGTTACATATGCTAGTAAAAATGTAAAATGTGGGGCTGGGAAGGTGGCTCATTGATAGATCGCTTGCCTTGCATGCATGAGGCCCTGAGTTCGATTCCTCAGCACCACATAGGCAAAAAGAAAAAAGCCAGAAGTGGCACTGTGGCTCAAGTGGTAGAGCGCTAGCCTTGAACTGAAGAGCTTAGGGACAGCACCCAGGCCCAGAGTTCAGGCCCCATGACGGGATCCCCCCCCCAAATTAGCATACATTAATAGGACAAGAAGGTTTCATTGTAATACCTGGTGTAACTTGTTTATTTTTTATACTGGCAAGTAAGTATGCCTGCCTTTTTGCCTCAGAGCATCAACATATTTCCATCTTTCATCACTTTCCACTACACACAAATATCCATGAAAGATAATTTGGAACAAAATGTGCCTGCTTATAAAACATGGAGAAAAACATGGTATGTTTTAAATGTAAAATGCTGAAGTGGTAAAAGGAGGGGTTTTTTTTGTTTGTTTTTTTTGGGGTCCGGTCATGGGGCCTGAACTCTGGGCCTGGCCGCTGTCCCTCAGCTCTTCAGCTCAAGGCTAGCACTCTACCACTTGAGCCACAGTGCCACTTCTGGCGGCTTTTTTCTTTTTGCTTATGTGGTGCTGAGGAATCGAACCCAGGGCCTCAGGCATGCAAGGCAAGCACTCTACCACTGAGCCACCTTCCCAGCCCAAAAGCAGGTATTATTTATCAATTTCTTTTTTTAAAAAAATTTATATACATTTTTATCCCCCATTGTATTGAATAAATGTAACTGTATGATAGGGCTCAGAAATGCCCCTTTAAATGCTATTAAAATAAAGTTCCCAGATTAATATATTTTATTAATGATATTAATATATTTTAGCAAACTATGATTTTTTTTCACTTAGTTATTATGAATTTTTTTTCAGGTGTCAGTTTTCTAAGAACATGAAGGGGAAAAAAGCACACTAACATGAACAAAATTCAATTCCCACATTTCCCAAACCAGAGGTTTTTATAATGGACAGCTGACATTAGCTGTCATCATATGATAAAAATAACTGCTCCAACTCAAGGTTATACTTCTGACTGCATCAGTAATAATGACTGCATATACAGTCACAAAGTTACAGAGGGATGGGTATCAACAAACACCTTTTACTGAATAAAAACTTGGAATTGGCTAATTTAAACTGTACCTACTGACACTCTAGTTACAATCTCAGTGAGGTGGCAATATCTACTAGAAAAACTCCTTACATTTTCTAATTTGTTTTCCCTACAAAAAAGTTAATGTAAAAAGTAAAACGATACTAATTTTAGCAAAAATTGTTACACATGAAATTACAACATACATTTATGCAATCCTTGTCCAAAAATGTAATGATGTACCACAGCATAATCTTCTTGGATTCAAATTCTGAATTTATAAATTCCTTGCACTGTAGTCTTGGGAAAGTTACAAAATCTTTCTCCTGGACACTTCAGGTATCAAAAATGAAAGAAAAAAAAAAGCTCTATTTTGGAAACTTAAAAAAAAAGCTAAGATTATTCATCACTTAAAAGAAATAAACTATCAAACCAAGAGAACACATGGAAAACTGCATACTGTGATTTAAGTATGCTACTTAAATGTCTTATTACTAAGTGAAAGAGAACAATCTGAAATGGCTATATACCATATGATTCTACCTATATGATATTTGAGAAAA
Organism: Dipodomys ordii; assembly: GCF_000151885.1. Taxonomy (NCBI): domain Eukaryota; kingdom Metazoa; phylum Chordata; class Mammalia; order Rodentia; family Heteromyidae; genus Dipodomys; species Dipodomys ordii. Next base: position 15,455,165 of record NW_012267238.1, on the reverse strand, counting down.
AATAAACTATGGAGATAGTAAAAAGACTATGGTTCTTAGGGAATTTGACAGAAAAAGGGATACGATTTTTAGGATAGTAAAAGTATTCTGAATGAAATATAATAATAGATGCATATCGTTATACATTTGTCAAAACCCATAGGAAATATACTACCAACGGTGAGCCATAATACAAACCCATGGACTTTGGAAATAATTGATATGTCAATGTAGGTCTTTGCTCATACCAAATGTGCCACTTTGGTAGGGGTTACTGATCATGGAGGATGGCTGTACATGCACAGTAGCAAAGGATATAAGAGAACTTCCTGTATTTTCCAGGAAACTTTGGGACCAACATGAAACTGCTCTAAAAATTAGAGTTTCTGATTAAAACAAAAATACTCAAATTAAGAAATCATAATCTAACTTCACAGTATTTTGACTACCTAGAATTCTAAGTTTTCTAAAAAATGAGATAATTCAAATATCCCCTTTATGATACTTTTCCATTGATTTTTTTGTGTGTGAAGTTAGACAAAAGCTAAAGCCCTGTAAGGCCTATATGACAAAAACTTAGGTGGGTAAGTCATTTATTATTGAAAGTACAAATTGTGCTATGTTATCCCATAATTAAGTAACATTACTTCTCCTCTTTGCCCCCTGCCCCCAGTCCTGGCACTTGAACTCAGGGCCTAGGCACTGTCCCTGAGCTTCTTTTGTTCAAGGATAGCACTCTACCACTTGAGCCACAGTGCCACTTCTGGCTTTTTCTGTGTATGTGGTACTAAGGAATCGAACCCAGGACTTCATGCATGCTAAGCAAGTACTCCACCACTAAGCCACATTCCTAGCCCACATTACTTCTTTAAGACAATAACTGAGTTAAATTTTTCATAATTACAAATTGCAATGAGTGATTGTTAAATTATTAATGAGATTTACAAAAGGAAGCAAATTATACTGAAGATTAAAGTAAAATTAATTGTAAGCAGAGGCACTCCAAAAAAAAAAAAAAAGATTCAAGGGTTAATAATGGCAAATTACTTTTTTGTCACTTTACAAACCCAAATTCTTTTCTTCTTTCTTCACTTATCCTTACTCTACAGTTTCTTCAAAATGCCTCAACTAGAAATCTGAACGTATCCACCTCATGCCCTAGAGCTCAGTAATTTTTAAATATTACTACAGTATGCTCAGTTGAGTAAATTACTAATAATGCAAGTTCAGAGTCAGAAGTTCCAGAGTGAATGCTTGCACATGAAACAGGGCTCTGAGTAGAGGTCACAACTTCTATGTTTATAGCTTCCCCATACAATTAGTCTTGCAGCTGCACTTGATTGGTTTTTGACATGAATGTGCTGTCTGAAAGAGGTCAATGTAGGGAGGTTTCCATTCTTTTAACACTCCCCCCTAACTTACCCTAGTTAGAAACATTAAACCACTTGTAATAGCATTAGGCAAGGAGTTCCCAGTGTCTAGACTTTAGAAATTTCTCTGCCATCAGTGCTGCACTATTTAGTTTGTAAAAGGTAGACTGAACATGTTCCTTTTCATGACTAGCTCTTTGAAAATACAATTTAAAGTTGATTATCAAGTAATAGCTGAAATTTCTAGTGATGTTACAACATTTCAGCAAAAACAGAGCTTTTTAAAAAATGAAGATAACTGTAAACTTACTCTGTGGGGTTAAATTCTTCTCCTCAAAATATATTAACAATTGTTTTCACTAAAGTAGAAATGAAGAGTCATTTATAGCAACAATTGTAGTACTATAACAAAGATAATGATTAATATAAGAAACTGAAATCCTTAAAGTACTTAGGGAATGAATTAATTTTCTAAAAAATGGTTCCCTTAGAATTTCACAAAATTTTCCGAATATCAAAAAAAGAACAATGCAATGTAAACATTTTTCTTTTTCCACCATGACTTGTAAAAATGGATATTCTTAGTCAAACAAAAATACTGTGAAAAAAGTATCAAATAGTAATAGTTAAAATAGGGGAAATTTTTAAGCAGACATATCTACTTAAAGGCATTACATAGAGAGAAAACACCCAATGAATAAACTGCACTTCTCTCACCTAATTAGCCAGTTGGGAGACTGGCTTAAGTGCACATGGCAAGACACGCTAATTGCCAAGAAAAGCCAATTGGTGACTAAAAATGGTAGCTTGAAAAAAAAAACTTCTGTAGTTTAAAAAACAAACTGTTAGAGTAAACAATGGCATTTTTATGCCTAAGCCTCCACTTTGTTTTCAAATATGGCATGAATTTAAGTGATCCTAATTAATTAACATTATCTTTGCCAATTGTCTTTAGTTCATTATTAGTAAAGCTGCCATTTGCCTTCCATTCTTCTGGTATAGGCTTTTAGTGGAAACTTAATCTACTAGAGGATGATCACTATGGAGATTTGACAGATTTTAACAACTGCTAACAAACACTCATGGACTAATATGGTAACACTGTTATAAAAGGACTTCTCTGATATTAACTTCAAAAAAACACCTTTGGGGGATGTGTATATAAAATGGTATTAACTTGATGCTGAGGTGATAGCTGCAGAAACCCTGAGTTCAAACCCTAGTACCACTACATACACACATGCATACCTGCATGTACACAAACACACACCTACATACATGTATACATATGCATATATACGCATATGTATACATATATAAACGTAAGGAATTTTAGAGGATACCTATTTCTTCAGCTCAGACTTTATTTTTCCACTGTGTAACTTGAAATCAGAGCTTAGGCTCTGTTCCTGGGCTCTTTTTTGCTCAAGGTTAGTGTTCTATCACTTTGAATTTACTGGAGATAGAGGAGTCTCATGGACTTTCCTGCCCAGACTAGCTTTGAACCACAATCCTCAGACCTCCACTTCCTAAGTAAGAAGGATTACAGGCATGAGCACTAGCACCCAGCCAGCTCAGAATTTTGGCTTTTATCCCAATATTAAGTCATTTTTAATTATTACAAAATAAACAAGTCTCTTAGCTTATTAAAAACAATCTACATATGTCCTATCAATTCTACACAGGACTTTTAAAACATTATAATCTAACATTTTATATGTACATACCCACATCACATTCCAGTATAAACTAGATAAGAGTGGTAACAATTTGTTTTCCTATTGGAGCACTTCTAAACAACTATTATATCAACTATCTAATATATCAAATCCATTATTCACACCAAAGAGGGGGAAGGAGGAAAGAAGGGATGCTTTATTTGTCAGACAGAGAAAACTACACTACATAGTAATGTAAATACTTGAGAATATCTATACTTATTCTAAAGATCCCAGAAAAAAAATATTCTCTTGAAAGCAGAATGCATGACTTTTAATTTAGCTGTGTATAGAAGTTGGTATAGAATAATATACATTTTAATACATAACAAAAATGCAAGCAATGGAAAAGCTGAATAATAACCACTATGTATCCTGACTTTTAAATAATATAAATCATTTCCTCTTTCAAATCTATACTGACATAGGCCTTTGGTTTTACTCTTACAAACAAAGTAGTTTCAAGGCTAGGACTGCCTCAACATAAAGTCAAAATTTGTACATTCCAGTATAAACTAAATAAGCATGCATAGTACTAGAAGTTGTTCTTCTAGACATCCAAGTCAGAGCATCAAAAACCTTTTTCAAATGCTAAAATGATCCTTCATCATTCCATGGCTTTTTGCATATATGTTATTATAGCACTAAGCTTAAATGATCACCTTCTTGTACCTATCAAAATAAAAAGAAGTCTTGATGTCATTCAATATTTGTTCAATGATTTACAAAACTAGTTATACAGTAAGATATTGTACCTTTTTAGGTATCTCTGAAAACTGTCATTTCTTTTATTGATACCTGTGACACAGCCAGCATATTTCATGGGATAGAGGCTCACCAATCATTTTTTATATTCACTGGGGGAAAAAAATAGGAATGAAAAGGAAAATGAAATAGGAAAGAGTAAGAGAAGAAAGGATGGAAAGAAGGGAATGGGGACAGTAGACAAAGGAAGGGAGGCAAAAAATGAAAGGCAGAAGCAAGGACAAAGAAACCAAAAGAACACAGACATAAAATTATTTCATTTCAGAAAGTGTCCACGCTGACTTGTTTCTTATTTGTTGTTGTTACCTGGTTTGGTTGATCCCTAAAATATTCTAATATTTTCAAGAATTCTGAAGTTCCTGCTCTGATGAACTACCTTCTCAAAAAAAAAACAGATATAAAATGGGTATTCTCATAGAAATAGAAACAAATAGAAATAAAACATTTAAAACTAGATTTTAAGATGGAATTAATGTTTTCCTGATTTCCCAATAAATACAAATGTCCATTTTCTACTGGTCATTTCAAAGTATAATTTTTAATGGGGTCTTCTTTTTTTATTTTTACTTTTTATTGTGAACATACTGTACAGAGGGGTTACAATTTCATGGGCAAGATAATGAGTACATTTCTTATCAAGCATTGCAGCATCCTCCTTTGTTTACCCTTCACTTTAATGGGGACTTCTAATAGACACTTACTTCTAGAAATAAAATAGATTACTTTTTCATCCTAATTAGCAGTATATTTATATGAATTTGTAAATATGTAGTTAGAATTTAACTTTACACCCAAAAGTGACACTTTTTAATAAACAATATACAAAACACTCACCATAAATAAAACATGAGAAACTATCAACAGTAACATAACTAGTAAGGTACAATCGTGGAATAAGCTGTATCTTGTCAACAGCAAATTTTGCTAAGAGACTGCTCTGTTTCATATGTCAAATTAAAGCTACCATTCTCTTTCTTGTTTCAGATGCACAAATACTTAGGCATACTGCAGCTTAAGAAAAGGGAATTTTCTGTTTTATGGGAAAGCACAAAGGAACAAACTCTCCTTTAACTGACAGGTGACTTCATAATAGTCTGTAGAAGACTCATGTTTCCATTGATGATGAACTAGAATTGCTTATTTGCACTGCAGTGTAGAATTTAATCTTGTGGTGATCAACCTTTTATCTGCATCAAGAAACTTCTAACAAGAGTAAAAACCTTGATGTGCCTGAAGATAAACATAGCCCAGACTTGAGCCACACAATATTCCTTCTCTTTAAAAACTGTAAATAAGAATTACCTTTTCTTCTTAGTGTGGAGAATTGCTAACTACATTTCATCAATATCCCTCCAATGTTCTAAATCTCTGATGTTTAAAAATCAATATTTAAGAGTAGTACTAAATGCCTCAAAACATATAGGGATTCACAAAATAGTTCAAATCAATTCTGGGACAGTAATTTTCATGAAAATTATTAATGTCTTTAAAAGCCCTCTAATATACAGACTATTATCCCAATTGAAGGATTATGTAATAATATCTAAAGTTCAAGTTTCATTGAAAATTTCACTCAGTCTTGGCTTTGTCTTATCAGGAACCTCAGGAAATACTGAATAAGTGGCTAGATTGTGCACCATTACATTTGCAGTCAACTTCCTGACAACTATGAAAAGGTCTTCCTGTAAAACTAAGCCTTAATTTGAGGCCCCACTCCTATCAAAGTCCCCAAAAATAATGGCTGAAACTATGCATGGGGGAGGGGGGGCAATCCACCAGTCATCTACCTAAGCATGATATAGACAAGCTACAATTTTTAGCACAGAAAAACTGATAATGCCAAAAAAGCAAACATACTGATGGCTATGATTTTATCATTTTTAATAAGTCACCTACTTAGAAAAAGCATGCTAAGAATTCTCAATTTTTAAAAAAATTGTTATAAGTATTATTTTAACTTTTTTACTATTAATATTATGAGTAGAAATTTTTAAAATACATGTTTTCTTTACCAACACTTCAAAACAACTGAATGGTATTGTTCCATATAAGTTTAAAGCTTCCATAAGCTGTCTTTTTATCACAGTAACAAGATTTAGCAAGTTATATATATCCAGACTTCAGGGTCTGGGCACTATCCTTGAGCTTCTTTTTTCTCAAAGCTAGCACTCTACCATTTGAGCCACAATACCTCTTCTAGTAGGCTAGCAATCTACCATTTGAGCCACAATACCTCTTCTAGTATGCTAGGTAAGCACTCTACCACTAAGCCACATTCCCAGCTCCATGCCCTGTATTTTTAACTGCTTTTTGTTTTAACACCAAAGAACATCAACATTAACAGAAATACTCTAAGCAACTGTTGACAATACTAAATATGGAAAAATAATTTTTACTTCTGTCCAGGTAGGGAATTAACCTTCATAAATATACAGATTAAAATGTATCTTAGCAACTCAGGAAGGCTGTGAGGATCAAGGTTCAAAGCCAGCAACAGCAAGAAAGTCCCTGAGACTCTTATCTCCAATTAACCTTCCAAATAGCCAGAAGTAGAGCTAAAGCTCAAGTGGTAGAGCACAAAACTTGAGCAAAGAAGATCAAGGTTCAAGGCCAAGGATAGGCAAAAAGAAGAGGAGGAAGAGGAGAAGGGGGAGGAGGAGGGAGCAAGAAGGAAGAAGAAGAAAGAAGGAAGGAAGAAGGAGGAGGAAGATGGAGGGAGGAAGATGGAGGAAGGAGGAGGAGGAAGAAGAAGCAGCAGCAGCAGCAGCAGCCAAGCACTGCTACTCACAAGTCTGAGATCTGAGGATTGTGGTTTGAAACCAGCCCTGGCAGGAAAATCCATGAGACTCTTATCTCCAATTAACCAGCAAAAAAAAAAAAAGAATCACAAATGGCACTGTGGCTCAAAGTGATAGAGCACTAGCCTTGACTGAAAGAGGTCGGAGATAGCACGCAGGCCTGGAGTCAAGCACCATGACTGACAAAAAAAATAATAATTCTGACAGAATTGCAATAAACTGGATAGCTGATTTGGAGTCTTTCAAATATTCATTCTCTAGATACTCACTGAAATTCATATTTTAATAAACTTTCTCGAGAAACAATGTCTACTTAAGGTAATTTTACTTTATGTGTCTCACTCTAGTAAAATGCTATACTTAATTTGTAAAACCTGAAGTGGCTAACTATAACATGGGTTGAAAGTTTTAGAAAAAAAAAAAAAACAGTATCCAGCCCATATTATATAACATACATGCTCTATTTTAGTAAGACATAATTCATCTATTCAGGTTATGCAAATGCTCAACTTACAATCCTATCAAAAATCAGCAAGATAATTTTTTAAATGCCACATCACATGTGACTTATGAGATATTGTAGATTCTTCCATACTCAACAACAGAGAAACTATTCTTTTCTCTATCTTCAATGAAAACTCAAAATAATACAGGGTTAGGTTTTCCATTCTCTCTCAAATTCCATACTTTCAATAACCAGAAAATTAAGAATAAAAAAGTAATCATTTTAGGGATGGGAATGTGGCTTAGTGGTAGCATGCTTGCCTAACATGCATGAAGCCCATGGTATGATTCCTCAGTACCACATAAATAGAAAAAGCCAGAAGTGGTGTTGTGGCTCAAGTGGCAGAGTACTAGCCTTGAGCCAAAGAAGTTCAGGAATAGTGCCCAAGCCCTGAGTTCAAGTCCCAGGACTGGCAAAAGAAAAAAGAAAGAAATCATTGTAACTAGTTTAATGTGTTTGTGTAGTTTATAACTTAATTTTTCAATACAAAAAAATGCATGCGTATATGAACTAGCATGCATGTGTGTATGTACACACACACACACACACACACACACACACACACACACACCACCTTCCACTTCAAGAAAGTGGACTAATCAGGTGTCTAAAGCAAGAGGATCATTTGGCTCACAATTTCAAGATCAGCCTGGACAACACAGCAATTATTATTACCAAAAGTAATCATAATAATAGTGAAAAAAATTAAGAAGTGGAACTAAAGATGCATAAGAAACTAAACCTTAACTATAAAAGACAATACTGGCAAAAGTCTGAGGCATTATTATACTAAGAGAAATCTACAAACATCTTTGCCCAGTAACAGTCTGGAGAGATTCCTCTTTAAAATTTGCAAGCTAGCATATAATAAGTTGGACTAGGGTACTGCAGATATCAGCACTAGGCGAGAAGTGTGCATGTTCAACAACAGCTGAGAGTTGTCTTGTAGTATGGTATTGTGTTGGTTTAAGAAATAGCAGCTTTCACAGCACTTCACTCAACAAAGCTCTACACTTTACTTTTTTTTTAATTCATCCATAAAAAATGTTTCCTTTTGGGTGAAGCTGCAATTCCTTTCTTGCTAAGTGAAATTTAAATAAATAAATTACAGGGC
>NW_012267238.1:15427770-15446135 GCF_000151885.1 Dipodomys ordii | reverse complement strand
AAAAAGAAAAAAGCTGGAAGTGGCGCTGTGGCTCAAGTGGTAGAGCACTAGCCTTGAGCTGAAGAGCTGAGGGACAGCGCCTAGCCCAGAGTTCAGGCCCCACAACTGGACCCCCCCCCAAAAAAAAAGAGCTGGAAGTGACACTGTGGCTCAAGTGGTAGAGTGCTAGCCTTGAGCTGAAGAGCTGAGGGACAGCACCCAGGCCCAGAGTTGGGTCCCACGACCCCCCCAAAAAAATTCAAAACTTTTCAAGAAGATATAAGGACACCAAATTTGTAATTACTCTATTAAAGAAAGTATAATAAAACTGTCTCATTTGTAAGCAATGTGACAGCTTATATCCTCCTCAAGTAGTACAAGCATGAACAAACTAACAGACATGGTTTTGAGAATAACAGATATAATGATCAAAGTGTGAGATCCATCAATGACGGCAAAAAAAATAGAATAAGCTTAACAGATCTGTTCAACACTTACATGAAAAAATAATAAAGCAAACCGGGCGCTGGTGGCTCACGCCTGTAACCCTAGCTAACTCAGGAGGCTGAGATCTGAGGATCACGGTTCAAAGCCAGCCTGGGCAGAAAAGTCCGTGAGACTCTTATCTCCAATAAACCACCAGAAAACCAGAAGTGGTGCTGTGGCTCAAGTGGTAGAGTACTACTCGCCTTGAGCTGAAGAGTGCAGGGATAGCACCCAAGCCCAGAGTTCAAGCCCCACGACTGACAAAATAAAAAATTAAAAAGTAAAGCATTCTAGAAGGGATGTAGATTTGAGCTAATTTAAAGATATACCATGTTCTAAGGTACAAGGACTCAATATCAATAAAGATGGCAATACTCTATAAATTAATTTGTAAATTTAACTTTAATTAATTAAAATTTTATAATCTCTTATGAGCGTGTACAAGTTGATTACCAATTTCAAGCAAGTCAAACTGTTAAGAAAATCCTAAATAATTATAAGCTAGATGCCCTCCATAGTTCACACTTATAATCCTTGCTACACAGAAGGCTGAGAGGTAAGGATCATGGTTCAAAACCAACATGGATAGGAAATGTCCATGAGATTTACCACTAATTAACCACGAAAAAAAAAAAAAACAAATGGAGCTGTGGCTCAAGTGGCAGAGCAACAGCCTTAAGTAAAAAAGTTCAAGGACAGTGCCCAGGCCCTGAGTTCAAGCCATACTACTGGCACACAAAACAAAATAAACTATAAAGATGCTATCAGATACTCATATATATGCTAATTTATATTTGGTCTGAGGCAGATATCCTAGTCTGAGTCTCTATGTAAGAAACTGAAATAGGAATAAAAATACTGAAATGACAGCTGAGCATCAGTGGCTCACACCTGTAATCCTAGCTATTCAGGAGGCTAAAATATGAGGATCGAGGTTCAAAGCCAGCCCAGGCAGGAAAGTCCATGAGACTCTTATCTCCAAATAACCACCAGAAAACCAAAGTGGTGCTGTGGTTCAAGCAATAGAGCACTTGCCTTGAGCTGAAGATCTGAGGGACAGCACACAGACCCAGAGTTCAAGTCCCACAACTGACCTGCCCCCTCCCCCGCAAAAAAAACTGAAATGGCCCAATTGTGTATGAAAATACATAATACAATAGTGACAGCTTTTTGATATCCATGAATGAAAGTCTTTTCGATAAGTCGTGTTATAGTAACTAACAATGGATCCTTCAAATGTTGCATCAATAAAATTAGAATCAGAGGCTTGAAAAGGAGAGTAAAAGGGAAAGGAATAGAAGGTAAAAAGAGAAGGGAAGGAATCCAGAAAGTACTTGTTTCCAAAACCAAACTACATACCACCATCCATATGCATAATCTTGCCCTCCCCCCCCCCGAAAAAAAAATCAGATCTAAATTTGATCAAGTCTACACCCATTTACAAAACAAAGCAGGCCACAGGAAGACATTAGATAACAGAGTACAGTTAAGCAATATACCTTCAAGAGAGATTATGAGAAATCTGATTTCTTTACCAAAAAGAAAAGAAAAATACATAAACCACCTCAAAGCAAAACCAAAGTGACCTCCTATTCAGTTGAAAATGTTTACTTCAAATTAAAGAGAGCCTTACATAAAGTCAATTTAGGAATCTATTTATACAGAAACAAATGAAACAAAAAGAAGGAAGACTAGTAAAATTTTTGACAACAATGACTAGTTTTCAAATGGCTAACCAATCAAGTCTATTTTATTTCTGTGATGCTGTTAAGTACTCATTTAGTAAGCTGTACTGACAGTGAGTATTTATAGTATTCATAAAAAGTTATCTTGCAAATCAATGAATTTCAGTATGGAATCACAAAGAATACGAAACTGTTGTAGTTAATTATTGAAATAAAACAGAAGTACTCTGTAAATCAACAACATGCAAACAGATAACACACACAAAAAGAAGAAATGTTACATTCTTACGTTTGAACATATTTTTCAGCTTAAATATATATTTAAAGCTAAAGAAATAAAAATATCTGCCACAAAAATAATAACTGGTTGTGTAACCTAGACCACATGAGAATCAAGAGGACCTCTATTGTTGCTATTTTTCTCTCAGATCACTCTATAAAACTATAGTATTCTAATTCTGCCATGTTGATAAACTTCAGGAAATGACTTAATATTAATGATAACCATTAATATCCAATCTTTCAAACTGTTTACCTAACACTCCAAAGTTTTGTTTTGAACCCTGTTTCATAGTAATTTGCAAACAAATACCTACTACAGTTACTTTTTATAGAATATTTAAAATTCCTGAAACTTCTGAGTATTTTGGGAAGTTTCGAGTTTTCCAAATACTAAAATACAATCAGAACAGCTAAGAAAAAAGTCAGTTGATGCTTGTCTATGTGTCTGTCTCTCTCATCACCTCTGCCTTCGCTATTTCCCAGACGGTTTTCTATTTTCTGTAACATTATCTATAATAATCCTCACAGACAGCAGCCAAAGATAAACCAGAATTAGGCAGTGATTATATTTCATAAAGATGATGATTATATTTATTGAAGTCTGGAGAATATCAATAACGAGTAAGGAAGAACTTGAAGAGTAAATCAACTTTAGCCTTATCTGACAAAGTTATGAAATAAAAGTGTATGAGATATTCTGTAAGAAAATTATCTTGGCAGTCAGTATATTGATTTATGAGTGTTATAATTGCAGTTTCTAATTCTGCACAACTGATTTTTTTTAAAAAACTAAAAAAATACTTTGACTCCACTGACATATGCCTAGTCCTTGCAAATGATTTTATTTGTAACAGAAAATAATTTTTTACACATCTATTTTTTTGTGTGGGACCATCCCAGTTAAAGACCCCAAAGGCTTCCTTCATTAGAATATGTGAAATGCAGACCTTTCCATTTTTTCTAGTCTGAGAAAAAGACTTTAGTCAAATTCATCAAAACAAAATATTTACATGTGTTCTCATCTGTAAATATATCATAAATTGAGCAAACTTTTTGATAGCTATTTCAGAATGTATACTTCCTAAATCTAAAAATATTTTTGTCAAAGCTATTCCCAGAGAAATACTGTCAATAAGAAACTATTCTACTGTAAAAACTCTTAACATGTTTCTAATGATTACAAAATGTCTGAGTCTGCCTCAGATTTCTAGGAAAATGTGTGAAGAAGTCTGTGCATATAACTGGTAGAAAAAAAAGAAATAGTCCACACACACACTTGGTTACATCTTTAAAAAACTATGACATCAGCCCAATAACAGAATTTGAAACAATGTTTCCCACTGGTGTCACCGTGGAAATAATATGCTACATTAGAAAAATGCAAATTTTATAGTTCAAAAAATATAAAGATAATCCTTGCCCTCTGGGAATTTAGGATATGGCTTTTTAAAAACTGTATGGAAACTAAAAACCATTCAAAGGCAAGACAAAGTGACCAGTACAGAATAGGATCCTTAGGGAGAAATGTATATTTGCATAGCATATAAAATACAAGTATGTGTTTAAAGCTTTAACTTTCTTCTTTCCTTTTTTAGAGGTAGGGATCAAATTCAGGGCTTCATGCATCGTAGGCAAAGGCCACCATGTATTAAACTATATTAAGCTAGGCTTAAACTCTACTATTTTTTAAAAGCTTTTTAACTTTCATTCATTTATCTAAAATGTCTTTTTTCTAAATCATTAGTAGCTAAATTTTACTTGTCTTTAATATAAAATATAAAGGATAAAAACAAAAGCTGCAATAATTACAAATTTATAACAGACAAAGGAGGAGGCTACAATGTTTGATAAGAAATGTACTCATTATCTTGCCCATCTAATTGTAACCCCTCTGTACAGTATTTTCACAATAAAAAATAAATAAAAATTTAAAAAAATTATTTAAACTGGATATCTTGGCACATACCAGTAATCCCAGCTACTCAGTTGTTGAATGTAGAAGGATAGCAAGATTATATCCAGCCCAGGTAAAGTCAGAGAAACTCTATTTCAAAGAGCAAACAACAAAAAAAAAAGTTTTGCAGGGGTATGGTTCAAATGTTACAGTGCTTGCTAACATATTCAAGTCCCTGGGTTTAGTTCAATCCTCAGGTACATCAAAAAAGAAAACAGACTTTCAAACAGCTAAAATTATAATGCAACAGAGCTTCCTGCCTTAATAATTACTTTGTCTCACTGTCCTTCTTTAACATCAATCTATAGAAGTAAAAGTGGATAAAACCCAGTGAAAGAAAAACAAAAAAGCTTGTTAAGACTATTTCCATCAAATACATGTTAAGACCAAGTGCTAATTTTACTTGCCACCTATGTAAATAAAAACTAGCTATAGGAAAAAACACATTTCAGGTATTTAACAGCATATATTCAAGAAAAACACAAATGAAATATTTTTAAGTAACATCTATTCAAGCAGGGAACATGTCAATCGATACAACTAATGTGGATCTAGAACACAATTTAAAAATAAGATCATTTTCTAAAGAAAAAAGTTCTTAAGGCAAATATAATCTGCCATTAAGTAAAATAGTAAGTACTAAGATACCACCATTATATTAACATTTTATTTTATTTTATCTTATCTTTTTTATAGGGTGCCGGTACTAGATCTTAAACTCGGCCTGGGAGCTGTCCCTTAGCTTTTTCAATCAAGGCTGGACTGTACCACTTGAGCCACAGCTCTACTTCCAGCTTTCTAGTGGTAACTGGAGATAAGAGTCTCACAGACTTCCCTGCCCAGGCTGGCTTTGAACCACTGATCCTCATATCTCTGCCTGCTGATTACCTAGGTTATGGGTATGTGTCACAGGCACACAGTAAAATAAATTACTTTAAAAATCAAATGGAAGGGGAGGGGAATGGGAAGAGGAAGGTGAAGGAGAAGAAAAGAAAAGATGGGGGAGGGAGGGATGAAGAACAGAAAGAGAGAGAGAAAGAGAGAAATGGGAAGGGAAGGGCCAGGGAAGGGAAGGAGGGAAGAAAGGAGTAAAAGAAGGGAGGAAAGAAAGCAGGCAGGCAAATATTTGTCCTATCCCATGTATTGGAGATCCAAGGAGACAAATAACTGCTTCCAAACACCTATTTCATAGCATCTACAAGTCATAATACTTAAGAGACACACACTATTACTTAAGTTTTTCGTTATAACAGTTATGTGTAATTATTATAGCAACCTGTAACATATGGAAAACATCCACAAGAACAAGAAACAATTCAACAAACAAGAGAACACTTGTTACTTTCTATATTCTTAATTTAAATACAGCACATAGCACACAAAATGTGCACTGTTTATCTTTATTATTAATAGGAAATATAAAGCATTCCTTTGGGCATATCAACTTACTAAACAAGTTTTCAGGGAAAGACAATAAACAAAGACTTTATTTTAATTTTGTTAATATCCTTACATATAAAAACACTATTCTGAATCTTTATTTTTGGCAAATATTTTCCACATTCCTCATATACTCAGTTAAAAAGTAAAAAGGCCTGTTATACCTGTTCCAAACACAAGCCACAACAAACTCATTCAAAAGGAGATTGAACACTTTTACATCATACAGAAATATAGAGCCAGATGCAGTTCCATTTACTCAGGAGGTTAAGGCAAAAAGAAAGCTTGAGTACAGCAATTACCAGCCTAGACAATGAAAGAACCTATCTCAAACAACAAATGCATAATAAATGACAATGATTCCATATTCCTAAGAAAAACATTCAACTAACTCCTTTAATTATCCTCTTAATTTTCAACAGCCAAGGGGATAGTGTAAGAGCTGCCAAGTTCTAACTGCTTTGCTTTACATCAGACTTTGTTTAGGAATCACTTTCAAATGTTTGTAATTCATTTGACATTATTGTTCTTTTTGGAGTGTAGGTGTGTATAGGTTTTGACAAATGTAATCGGTCATGTATGAATGGAGAGATACTTACAGAATAGATGATGCTTCAATTCTGTATCTGCCAAGCATCATGATACAGAATGCATCCATCACTCAAAAATCCATTGGTCTGTCCTTTACAATCGCTCCCTCCCTCCTCCACTCCCAATCTCTGGTAAACATTTTCTATTTTCCCACAGATCTCTAGGCTCTGCTCATTTTAGTTAGTCTTTACTGAGTAATAAATTTTCAGGTTATACAAATTCTCCTGATCTTTTCAACTTAATCTTTTTGTCGTCATCTCTAGTCTGATACTGAACTCATCTAGTGGATTAGAAATTATTTTAATGAACTTAGAATTAGTTCTTGAATTATTTTTTCTATTTGAAACTTTAACACTTTCTACTTCTTTTCTGAAAACGTCAATCTTTCCATTATTTCAAAAATTCCACTGTTGTCTATAGAAAGAGAAAGATCCTACTCTAATCCTAATTTCTAGGTCATCTCAAGGAAGGTATTTGCTAACTATTCTTTTCTCTATAATTATAATAATAACTATAATTATTTTCTCTATCATTATAACTATTCTTTTCTCTATAATATTGGGCTGTGTCCCAGAGACTTTGACCATTGCATGATGGTATTTTTTGTTTATGCTGAAGATTCTAAGGCATCTAGAAAATTTATTTAGTACTTTTCATTTTCAAGGTTGTAGTTACTGTTGATCTAGGCAATCAACTCTACCAAGTTGGAAAGACATGTCCCACTCGCACTCTATAGACTATTATTTCAATGTCAGTTTATTTTACCAAGTCTTTTCAGTGCCATTTACTCTCTACTCATCTGTCCTCTAAATGACAACCTGGGCCAAGGGAGTTAGAGATCAATCTACACAATAATTCAGTTCTGAAGCTCTTTATTATGATTTCTTGACAAATTTCCACATATGCTCAGCTCAGGGAGTCTGGTACTTTATATACAGGTATAATTAGGTCATGCTTTTCTGTCTCCTTCCTCTTCTCAAGTTCCCACACATTCTTTTCTTGATTCTTGAGTTTCTGACTCTAAGCCTTATATTTTTGTTTCTTCACACTGACATATGTTTCTCAAACTACTTATGCCTTAAGAATGTAGTGGAAAGAAAAATAGGGCAGAAAAAACTCACAGATCCTCTCCTCATGCTGTTTGAACTATAAGAATCCTTCTTCCAGCTGGGCGCTGGTGGCTCACGCCTGTAATCCTAGCTACTCAGGAGGCTGAGATCTGAGGATCGCGGTTCAAAGCCAGCCCGGGCAGGAAAGACTGTGAGACTCCTATCTCCAATAAACCACCAGAAAACCGGAAGTGGCGCTGTAGCTCAAGTGGTAGAGCGCTCACCTTGAGCTGAAGAGCTGAGGCACAGCGCCCAGGCCCATAGTTCAAGCCCCACGACCAACCAAAAAAAAAAAAGAATCCTTCTTCCAGTTTCTATTGTCAATTGGTATGTCAGAGTTTTAAATTCCTGACTTTCCACTATGACCACCACCACAGGAGGACACCCTCATGATTAGGATTTCCCAGGGTCTCACCATAAGATAAATACCACAATAAAATTACAAAACAAAAAGAAACAGTGGTTTCCCTTAAGCCTCCTTTTACCATGCACAGTGAAAGAGGATCTTGGACACTTTTCAGGAGTCCCTGGAGTCCACATTGGGAGATAAGGAGGGTGAACAAGAAGCTCATCAGTATCAGTCACACCTAGTTTTGATCTCCCAATCCCAATCCTCCTGTTATCATTTGCACTTTGGGGATCTCAAACAATGGTATTCTGTATTTTGTCCAGCATGTCCAATTGTAATCATTCAAGAGATAAATAAACTGCTTTCTCCTACTCAGCCAATTCACAACCACAAAAATTTTAGAAATAAACACTGACATTTATGCTCAATTGGTTAAGACAAGAGTGACTAGGAAATTCATGAAACATTGAATAAGTTTTTCAGGAAAAAAATACTGCTATTACAACTGGATATATATGCAATATCAGTAACAGTAATGAGGAGGAAGAAGACAAACTTGGGCTTGGACTTTCACTTTTCACCATTTCCAAAACGAAATTCAAAATAGGCCATAGACTGAAATGAAAAAGCAAATATTATAAAGCTTGTTAGAAAGAGAAAACCACAGGGGAAGATTTTGTGACTATGGACTAGGTAAAACTTTCTTGAATATGATACAAAAAATATATAGCACATAAAAACAGTATAGAATAAAACGTTCATCAAAACTTAGAACTTTGAGCTTATATCCTCCTCAAGTAGTACAAGCATGAACAAACTAACAGACATGGTTTTGAGAATAACAGATATAATGATCAAAGTGTGAGATCCATCAATGACAGCAAAAAAAAAAATAGAATAAGCTTAACAGATCTGTTCAATACTTACATGAAAAAATAATAAAGCAAACAGGGCACTGGTGGCTCACACCTGTAATCCTAGCTACTCAAGAGGCTGAGATCTGAGGATTGCAGTTCAAAGCCAACCTAGTCAGAAAAGTCCATGAGACTCTTATCTCCATAAACCACCAGAAAACCAGAAGTGGCGCTGTGGCTCAAGTGGTAGAGTGCTAGCCTTGAGTTGAAGAGCTAAGGGACAGCACCCAGACAGAGAGTTCAAACCCCATGACTACCAAAAATGGACAGACAGGTTGAAAACTGGTAAAAAGTATTTTCATATCTTATAATTTTGACTTTTATGCTAAAAAAAATCAAAATAAATCATCTACAACTCAAGACAAATGAGGCCAATGAAAAACTAAACAAAAAATGTTTACAGGCATTCCGCAAATCATACAAATAGCTGATAACCACTATGAAAAGAGGCCAAACATCATTAGTCATTAGGGAAATGAAAGTAATAGCCTCAGTAAGACACCACCACACATTTCTTGAATGGTTACAAACAAACACTGAAAATATCAATGAGTTAACCAGCCAGTGGACATGTGACAAGGTACAATTATTCATATGTAATAAAGTCTCCACTACAAGGCTGAATATTGAAATAGAAGAGTGTCATCACTGGTGAATACAATGATGTACAAACAGGGGGTGATGTTCTCTTCCTCTATAGAGAGAAGGCACGGAAACTGCATCGAGCTTGCTTTCCAGACCTGATTCTGGGTATATTTTTCTATTAAAACTCTCATTACATTGCCAGTAAATTCTACGAATCATTCTAGACAATGACCTAAAAGGTTTGTGGGAACCCACCCTACAAACCTTTTCACTTGGCTTGTATGTGCAATGGAAGTAGTTACCTAGCAGTCAGAGCTCTTAACCACACGGAGTCCAGTTAGCAGGTGTTAAAATAGCAGCACTTGTCTGAAAGGCAGGTATCAAACTTTCAGACATGGTGGGGAGACAAGGACAAAACAAGACACAAAACGTTCAGTGGTGAGCAGGAGCTGTGAATAGCAGTAGTCATGGAAAGCAACCAGTATTTCTAAACACTGAAATATTCTAAACTGATTTGATGATGGCTAGATATGTAACTCCATAAACATATTTTTAAAAATCAACTAAGCTGTATGGGTTAAAAGAGAGCAATTTACTGTATGAAAATTACACTTCAATAAAATTATTTTGAAAGTCTAATCAGCAAAATGTATGTCATTAAAAAATTATATTCATTTTATGTCTCCATTCTATACTATCACAATCAACAGCAAAAAATAAATACTATAGGGGCTGGGAAGGTGGCTCAGTGGTAGAGTGCTTGCCTTGCATGAATGAGGCCCTGAGTTCTATTCCTCAGCACCATGTAAGCAGAAAAAGCCGGAAGTGGTGCTGTGGCTCAAATAGTACAGCGTTAGCCTTGAGCTGCAGAGCTCAGGAACAGTGCCCAGGCCCAGAGTTTAAGCCCTATGACTGACCAAAAAAAAATTTTTTTTAACTTTTAAGCCGGGCACCAGTGGCTTATACCTGTAATCCTAGCTACTCAGGAGGCTGAGATCTGAGGATCGTGGTTCAAAGCCAGCCCAGGCAGGAAAGTCCATGAGACTCTTATCTCCAATATACAACTCAGAAAACCGGAAGTGGCACATTGGCTCAAGTGGTAGAACGCTAGTCTTGAGCTGAAGAGTTGAGGGACACCATTCAGGCCCAGATTTCAAGCCCCATGACTGACATACATACATACATACATACCTATAACCATTGAAAAAATAAGAAATAAAGTGTTTCCAATGTCATGAGAATACTCCATTAGATTTAGAGAAGAACTCTACCAAAATTAGCACTACAAAATCAGACTAACAATTTCACACATGTAAGATGGATTGTATTTCCAAGAACTTCAAGATCTCTTTCAACTGTTTTTTGTTTTGCTTTTATTGGGGGGGTGGGGTCAGTCCTGGGCTTGAACTCAAGGCTTGGGTACTGTCCCTGAGATACTTCTGCTCAAGGCTACCACTCTACCATTTGAGCCACACCGAGACTTCTGGCTTTTCTTGTTAATGTGGTACTAAAGAATCAAAGGCAGGGCTTCATGCATGCCAGGCCTACCTAAGCCACATTCCTAGCCCCTCAACTGTTCTTTCACTTAATGGTCTTAAAATCTATTACTGTAAGTTATATCAAAAGAATTGTTGCATATACTAAAAATACATATAGTTCTATACTTAATATACATATATACAAGTCAAACTTGCATTTAGTAATGGCTGATAGAACACTTCAAGCAATTAGCAAGGAAAGGGAAAGGCTCTAGATATTCATTGTTTTCAGCTTCTGAGTTTTCCTCCTTGCTATTCTCCTTGAATTCTCCTTCAGAAGTTATAAAACCTAGCCAACGTCATTTTCTACTCATTAACTGCCATCCCACTATTACCTGACTTCAGATTCAGGCACTACACTTAACCCAGTGCTACAAAAAAAATCACTAAATCAGTTTCTTCTCAAATCACACCACTCTTCGAGTTACCTAAATGATCTTTTTCATAGCCTCCAGATATCTTCAATGCCCAGAGCTTAGGTTACCAGCTGTTGAGTTCATCTTAATACTACACATAAATTGCTTTGGCATTCTTTGTTCAAAGGAAATGTTTTCTATATAGCCAAAGAATTGAATTTTAAAATAGAGTCTGTATTACAACCACATTTAATTCTATAAGCAATATATGAAAGTTTAAGTTTATTGGTTATTAGCATAGGGAAGGTTGTCAGAACTGACCTTATCCATGTGGAAATAATTATCTTCTTAGGCTAAAGTTTTTATTAGAATCAAAATAAGCTGATGCTATCTTAAGAGCCCTTCCAATTTTTGAAAAATAAAACCTACATGGCCCATACTTAGGCAGACTTTTTCCAGATATTATTTTAAGGATACAATTACAGAATAATTACTCTTATATCTGAACAGATAGCGTATCTGTTAATATAAAGTTAGCTTATTTCAAAGCATAGAACTGGGTTTGGTGGCTAGCATACCTATTTCCCAGCTATTCAAGAGGCTAAGATATGAAGGGAGCTTGAGGAGTTTTAGAACAGTCTGGCAAAAAGAATTCACAATTATCTCAATACAGAAAGGCACATACAGAGTTGGTCTGGATAAGACTATCAAACTTAAACACTGTGATTGATACTTTCCAAAATCTGTTTGGCTCTTGGACTTTTTTCTTCTGCTGCAAAATTTTCAAAATAAATTCTATTCCTCAGAAGTATGAAAAAGTGTTAGAACATATAATATGATGAGCTACTTGAAGATTTCATGGAAAAAACAAAATGTTCTAGGAAAATATGAGTTCTGAAGTTCAATGTTTTATGATGTAATTCTGACAGGGATGAAAAATTTATTGGCATAAGAATACAAAAATGGTAAAAAACTTAATGCAACTGTCAAATATTTAATGATGTTTTGATTCACGAAATGGAGAACTGGAAATGTATCAACATCATACTTAAGACCTTGAACTGCATTATTTCTTGAACTACCCTTGGAAGTTCAAAATCTATACCATACAGATTGATGTGTGTAAGAAATAAAAATCATCTGTAAAAACAAGATAGCAATTCCAAAACCTCTTGGAAAACTCCTTTATATTTCATCATTCACAAATGATGTCCAGGCATTCAGTTATCTCAGACTTTCTGCTTTATGACCAAACTCATTACATGTGAATATATTAGAGATAGGTTTAAGACATCATCTTTGTATTTATCTTGCTTGTTAAAACCTCCATAGGCCTTAACATTTCTCCTTTCTCCTTTCTCAAGATCCTTCTCCATACTTACTTCTTCTCTCCTTTTCTGGAGGGCTGGGAAGGTGACTCAGTGGTAGAGTGCTTGCCTTGCATGCCTGAGGCTCTGAGCACCACAAAAAGAAAAAAGCTGGAAGTGGCGCTGTGGCTCAAGTGGTAGATTGCTAGCCTTGAGCTGAAGAGCTGAGGGACAGCGCCCAGGCCCAGAGTTCAGGCCCCATGACCGGACCCAAAAAAAAAAAAAAGTTTTATTTGAGCTGCTGCTCAAGAAAAAAAATATATAACTTCTATAGCTTACATCTAATAGATTACTGCAACCAACACAGAAATAGCTAAAAAAAAAAAAAAAAAAAGAATAGACTTGAAAAAGATAACAGGAAACATTCTGGAATGGTCAGAATTCTTTTTACTTCTTTGAATTTCCTTTGGAAATATGAACAATGGGATTAAGCTAATCAAGTTAACAATGGGAATATATTAAGTCTATGGACATTAGAGGTTTCATCCTTCTTAAAAAGAGTAAGAAAGAAATGACCAATGTGATTGTATTCAACTAAGAAGTTTCTGCATGGCAATGGACACGATTAATAAGCTAAAAAGATAGCCTACAGAATGAGAGATCTTTGCCAGCTACGTCAGACAATGGCCTAATATTGAAAATATACAAAAAGCTCAAGAAACTAAAGCCCCCAAAAATTAATAACCCAATTAATAAATGGACAAATGAGCTAAAGACTTCTCAGATGAAATAAAAATAGTCAATACAAACATGAAGAAATCCTCAACATCTCTGAAGGAGAATATTATATTACTTGCAAATAAATGGAAGGACCTGGAAAAATTATGTTAAGTGAGATAGATAGATAGATAGATAGATAGATAGATAGATAGATAGATAGATAGATAGATAGATAGATAGATAGATAGATAGATAGATAGTGATAGATAGATAATAGTTAGGGTCATTATTTGTTGAGTTAGGGTCATTACTTTTTGCCTGGACTAACCTCAAACTGTAATCTTTTCCTAACTCCACCAATTACCTAGCTAGCAGCTTACAGGTATGTGACACCACAACCAGCACCTAAGTAATTTTATAAATATGAGAAAATATCACATGTATAAATTCACTTTTTCATATAATGAACATAATATTCATTATGCTATTAAAAACGAATGCCACAAATAATTAGCATCTTAATAAACTTCATAATTTTAAAGTAATAGAGCATGAGTATACTTAAAATGAAAAATGTTTTCTAGTCTCACAATATCTTAAAACATAACAGAAAGGTTCCATAAGACAACATGCAATATCAAAGCCAGAAAGACAAAAGACAAAGTATGAAAAGAGCACTGTCTTCCTCTATCCAGATAACAAATTCACTCTGACAGGAATTGAAATAAGTAAAATATACCAATCTTCATTTCTCCATCTAATATTATTGTTATAAAATTACCAATTACTCTTCACTTAACAAATATTTTGCAGTACTGGGCTAGCTAATTTCTGACTTAGCTACCATTTACTGAATGCTTACCACAAGTCACTCTATATTTTTCAACTAGAAAACATTATTTTGCCAACCCTGAAATATCACAGACTTTTAAGACATTTAAGGGGTTAACATGTGAAAACTATCAACTGGTGACAAGCCCCCACTGATTAAGTGACACAAAGCTCTTGTTTTTAGAAACAGAATGCTAAGCACTGTGAAAGCTGATGATTTATAGGGGCATGGGAAGTAGGGAAAGAGAAACAGGCTCAATGGGGTAGGTAGCAGTAGGAAGGGTTTGGGCTAAAAAGGCAGATGAAAAGAGAATGAATAAGGTCAGTAGAAATACAGTATTTTCAACTATAAAAACCGAAAAACAACTATGTGGGATATATTTCCACAAAACTTCCTATAACATAAATGTCAAACTTTACTGTTCCCTTGATAAAACCTAAAGTTTGTTTTCAGACATTTAGGCAGACAAACAAATTTAATCTTATTACCTAGAATTTTTTCTTTTCTCAAGTAGTACTACATATATCAACTTACTCATCCATTCATAAACAACTTACTCATCAATTCATAAACAAAATACATATTAAAACTATAACAAAGTGCTGGGTGCCAGTGGCTCACAGTTGTATTCCTAGTTATTCAAACATCTGAGATCTAAGGATTACAACTCAAAGCCAGCCCAGGCAAGAAAGCTTATGAGACTTATATTCAGTTAAGCACCAAAAGAGAAATAAATGGAGCTGTGGCTCAACTGGTAGAGTGCTAGCCATAAGCACAAAAGCTTAGGCAGATTGCCCAGGCCCTAAGGTCAAACTCCAGGACGAGAAAAATAATATATATATATATATATATATATATATATATATATATATATATCCAATATTCAATTTATTGTTTGAGGGTGTAATGCTTTTTAAGTGATGCCATAATTGTGCCTAATAAGTAAATATATCAACTACTCAAATTTAGAATGAAAATACAAATCAAATTCTATTCACATATTAATATTTAAGCATTGAATTATAAATATTAGAATAAATAATAAAGAACTAAATTCAAGAATCGTATTTGAGTTCAAGCCATAGGACCAGCACACACAGAAAACAAAAAGATTATTTTCATTAAAAATATATCCATGCAGAAACCAGGTGCTGGTGATTCACCCCTATAATTTTAGCCACTCAAGAGGCTGAGATCTGAGGATCATGGTTAGAAGCCAGCCAGGGCAAGAAAGTCCATGAGACTCATAATCTCAAATGGAAGTAGTGCCAAAGCTCAAGTGGTAGCGTGCTAGCCTCGAGCAAAAAGAACTTAGGGACAGGCAGAGTTCAAGATCCAGGACCAGGGGATGGAGGATATATATATATATGTTGTGATTGACAAGTTATTTTCTTTTAAGAGTAAAAACAATTAGCAAACATTAAGCAATTTATTGTCAACAAAAGATCTGATTCTCATAAACTGTAAACTAAAATTGATCTGTACACATATACTCACATGTATCAAGTATTTGTTTGTTACACAAATCCTACAGAATTCAAATTTTATATTGTAGACATTGTAAAGTATGAATTAACACTAATAATTATTTCAAAATTCTCATCTTACTTCTCCATTTCTTAATGTTGTGATGGCTCCTCTTGCCACACCCATTCTAAATAGTGTTTCTGTAGCCTGTGAAGAAAAAAAAAACAAAAACAAAGAGCTAAATTTAGCATCCATACCCAAAAGTAAATCTCACTCCAGAAAAGTTTAAAAAAAAAAAAAGTGTGACATCAACTTCCATCGAACCACACCAATAAAGCACAATAAGAGCCAGAAATTCTAAAATACCACAGAAATACCATTTTTACAATCTTTTAATGTTATTAAGAGCTATAATGAACTGTTTCAGAAAGTTATTTTGCTATACTTGCATTCTTTCAGGTCAAATCTTCAAATTGGCTCACTTAGACAGGTATAATCTTGGACTGAGAAACCAAAACTAACATAAAATGTAGTATTTGGATCCCATTCAGAAATTATTATTTGTTCTGAATTTTATTTTCCACTGGATTCAGTTCAAATCAAAAGAATTTAGTAATCTCAGATAATAGGAAACACCCCTAAAGTCATTGCTTTCTCCAAGCTAACGATGAATGATGAGAAAAGAAAAGGTAACAATTTCATATATAACCACATCAAAATTTAAAACATCTTAGGAAATAAATGTGTGGATAAAAAGAAAGAAAAAAGCTTTCTTCACTGAACTGAGCAAGCCATTATTGAAAAACATTAAGGAAAATACAAAATTTGTAAAGATATCCTATGCCTTTGGTTGGAAGACTTACCGAAGTAATCAATAACCAATCAATAACCCTATCAAATGCCCAATGACCTTGGAGGGGAAATAAATTAAAATCCATACAGAACCCTGTAATTACAGGGGTGGAAGAATATCAAGAAAAGAAGGTTAGTTATGAACAATATTTATATAATTTATTTTTTTTCCCAGGGCTGAGGACCGAACCCAGAGCCTTGCGAGCACTGGGAGGGCGCCCTTCCGCTGGGCTAAACCCTCAGCCCCAATATTTATATAATTTGATAGGATCAGATAAGACATTTTATCTAAAACTGATATATTACTATACTGTGAGTTCCATATCCTATCATCACCACAGTATCGGAAAACTAAATTCCCATCAGCTGTATAAGAAGCCAAGAATGGGGCTGGGAAGGTGGCTCAGTGGTAGAGCACTTACCTTGCCTGAGGCCATAGGTTCAATTCCTCAGCACCACATAAGCAAAAAGAAAAAAGCCGGAAGTGGTGCTGTGGCTCAAGTGGTAGACCGCTAGCCTTGAGATGAAGAGCTGAGGGACAGTGCCCAGGCCCAGAGTTCAGGCCCCAGGACTGGATCCCCCCCCCCTCCAAAAAAAAAAAAAGCCAAGAATGTGCACAGTGAATCAAGAAGAGGAGTGTTTGCAAACTTACTCCATTTGAGTAAGTAAAGCAGAAGCTGCTTCAGCAATGGAAGTGGTGGGAAAGACTATTACCTAGGTTCTCAAGTACCTTTGCAAACTATCAGACTATTTAAACTACATGTAAATTTTTTTTTCTCTTTTGGCCAGTCCTGGGGCTTGAACTCTGGACCTGGTTCTATCCTTGAATTTCTTTTGTTCAAAACTACTGTTCTACCACTTGAGCAAAGGCGCCACTTCTAGCTTTTCTGAATAGTTTACTGGAGCTAAGAATCTCTGCCAAGGATGGCTTTGAACCATAATCCTCAGATTTCAGCCTCCTGAGTAGCTGGCATTACAGGCATGAACCACAGGCACTGAGTTTATGTAAATCTTTTATTAAAACTTTTTAAGTGTCCAACAATTTTACTACAGCAGTATGAAAATGAGGTCTAGAGGATATAATAGCAAAATGTTATATGTAAACTCCTTTGAAACACATGACAGAGAAGCTAAGGAATGAGACTGAGTTGTAGCTAGAAAAAGAATCAGAGTTGAGACAAAACTGGTAATAGGATACCTTGAGGATAGAAAATAATTGAATATAAATAGCCATGTAGAAGTCATTGGTCAGTAAGGTGGAGGAAGATTTAATACAGAAAAGAAAGTGAAGACTAAATGAATAAAGTTCCTGCTGAAGATAAGACTAGGAGTAAGTATTGTGATCTGTACGTTGTGCTAAAGGAAAAGAGTATGAATATAAACTCTCAGCCTTCCCTTTCTTCCTAGTCTTTCTCTTCCCTTCTCCCTAGCCTCTCTGAATTACAGTACAAAATAATCTTCTGAGAATGACCAAAATACTTGACTTCAGGACAAGGATGACAGTAATGCAAAAGTCCAAAATACTTGACTTCAGGACAAGGATGACAGTAATGCAAAAGTTTAAAAAAAAAAAAAAAGAGTACAGAGCTGCTAAGAATCCTTAAGTTTAAAACCCTAAATCTTTGTTGGTGAAAAACTAGCATTAAAAAGCCTGCATCTGAAAATGAACCCTTAGATATATATTTAAATGTTTTATTTCTTTCATGCATTTGTTTCTAACGCATTTATAAGATTATTTCTTTGTTGCTTTGTATGTCCCTCCCCCACAGTATAATCCCTGCTTTCACTATATTTGATATCAGTATAATTTGTGGAGGAGAAGGGGAAAAACAAGTCGTTTAAGGATACAGGTGGACCCGTTGTGACAATGAGAAGTACAAGTTGTCATGTCGAAAATGAACTTTACAACTTTGGTGGGG
>NW_012267238.1:15399839-15427705 GCF_000151885.1 Dipodomys ordii | reverse complement strand
TTAAAAAGAGCCTGCACCTGGGCTGGGAAGGTGGTTCTGTGGTAGAGCGCTTGCCTTGCATGCCTGAGGCCCTGGGTTCGATTCCTCAGCACCACATAAACAAAAAGAAAAAAGCCAGAAGTGGCGCTGTGGCTCAAGTGGTAGAGCACTAACCTTGAGCTGAAGAGCTGAGGGACAGACAGCGCCCAGGCCCAGAGTTCAGGCCCCACGACTGGACCAAAAAAAAAAAAAGAAAGCCACTCTTTGTAAGGTTACTGTTTAGCGATACAAACTGCTATTTCTCAGCATAAAGGATTATTCCACATGTCAGGTTTTCATTCTTGATGAAGAAAATATTACCTTCAACTTATAGCCCATAGTGTTTTACTGAAAGAGAGAGAGAGAGAAAGAAAGAGAGAGCGAGAATGTGTGTGTGTGTGTGTGTGTGTGTGTGTGTGTGTGTGTGTGTGTGTGTTCGTTCGTTCTGGACACTTACAGTTTTTTTTCCAATTACATTTGAATTTTAGCACCTTTTTTTTTTTAGCACCTTTAGCACCTTTTTTTCCCCACTTTGGGATTCACAAAGTACCCTGAACCTGGAAATATGTATGGTTTCACAGAATTTGGTATGTTTTCTAGCATTAATTATTTTCCTTATATCATCTTGGTTTTCTTCTTTTGGGGCATATGATAATATAAGAACAACTTTTTAGTATTTTTCCACAAGTGTGTGAGATTTGAGGTTTAATTTCAGTCACTACTCTGTTAAGTAAAATGAGTAATTTCTATTTATTTGTTACTTGCTTGTTTGCTTTATAGTAACAGTGTTTGAACTCTGGGCATCACTTTTGCCAAAGACCCTACCCAGTGAAGTAACATGTAAAAAAGACATACATTAGAAAGAAGGTAATAAAAATTTCCAAACTCACACAGGGCATGATTATGTAAACAGAAAAATGCTAAGAAATTAATAGGAAAATGATCTACCTATAATGTTTAGCAAAGTCACAAAATACAATTTTTTGCTATTGTCATTTTGGCCAGTCTTAGGGCTTGAATTCAGGGCTTAGCCACTGTCCCTGAGCTTGTTTTTTTTGCTCAAGGCTAGAACTCTACCACTTGATCCACAGTACCACTTCTGGCTATTTTTATTTCTATGTGGTACTGAGGAATCGAACCCAGGGCTTCATACATGCTAGGCAAGCACTCTATCACTAAGCCACATTCCCAGCCCCACAAAACACAATGTTGATATCAAATATTCCATCTTTTCTCTATGTTGGCAATGATCGGAAAATAACATTTTAAGAAATTTCCCTGGAATTGAAGGCTTAGTTCAGTTGGTAGGGCACTAGCCAATAAGGAAAAGCATTAGGTACCAAGTTCAAGTGCCAATCTCAGACCTGAAAAAAATAATTGTCTTTGCAGAAGGGCTAACTTTAACCTAAATACTAAAAATTATAATGCAAACTTACAAGACAGTAAAGACTCAAATAAGGAAATGGCGCTGTAGCTCAAGTGGTAGAGCACTAGCCTTGAGCGAAGAGCTGAGGGACAGAGCTCAGGCCCAGAGTTCAAGCCCCACGACCAACAAAAAATAAAATAATAAAATAAATAAATAAATAAAAATAAAAGACTCAAATAAATGGAGAAATTATGGCATGGTTATAAGCAGAAAGAATAAATAATATCAGATCTCTAAATTGATCCTAAAATCAAAGCGATCACAATCAAAATCTAGCAGGCATTCTTGATGAAACTGACCACTTGATTGTATGTCCAACAACCTTTAAACAATTGTACCAAGGCACTTATTTTGGAACAAATAGTCTCTTCACGCAGTGGAGCTAAAACAACTGAATGGAAATATTCTAAACTGCTACATATACCTTATTCTGTCCATATAAACTAACTCAAAATGGATCACAGATTTAAATTTTTGAGCTCAAGCCATAAAACTGTGTAGGAACATTGAAGAAAAATCCTCATGATCTTGGTTTAGACAAAAATCCATTAGATTCATGGGGAGAGAGAGAACAAAACATTAAAACAATTTGTCATGGCATGGCATGATATATATCCTATTGCACAAGCACCTTTTTAATAGTAGCACTGAATGTCCTGCCTCTTGAAACTGGAACATTTTAAACCACTTTTATAAACTTAACTTTAATAAAATAAGGTAGAGGGCTGGGAAGGTGGCTCAGTGGTAGAGTGCTTGCCTTGCATGCCTGAGGCCCTGGGTTCGATTCCTCAGCACCACATAAGCAAAAAGAAAAAAGCCGGAAGTGGCGCTGTGGCTCAAGTGGTAGAGCGCTAGCCTTGAGCTGAAGAGCTGAGGGACAGCGCCCAGGCCGAGTTCAGGCCCCATGACCGGACCCAAAAAAAAAAATAATAATAAGGTAGAAACATAATTCAAATCAAGGTTTCTTGGGACTTACTGCTTGAGAGCCCAGAGCCACCATATAAATTAAGGCTCAAGAAGCTACACAAAAATAAGGAGACTCCTCAGCTCTACCAAAACATAGCTCTTTGAGAATCCCAGTTCAGGTGCCAGTCATATGAGTGAGTTTCACAAGACTGAACATTCCAGCCCTCTGCTTTCAAAGGGCTGTGTCAGTCAATGTCAAATGGAACAGCAGGAGGAAATCCAGTGTAAACCACTGCTGGCCTGCCAAGTTGTGCAAAATAAACACAACTGTTAACTAGGGCCAGTGGCTCATGCCTGTAATCCTAGCTACTCAGGAGGCTGGGATCTGAGGATCACAGTTCAAATGCAGCCCAGGCAGGAAAGGTCCTCAGATTCTTATCTCCAATAAACTACTAAGAAAAAGCCAGAAGTGTCACTGTGGCTCAAGTGGTAGAGCTCTAGTCTTACACAAAGAGGCTCAATGACAGCACCCAGGTTCTGAGTTCAAACCCAAGGATAAGCAAAACAAAACAAAAACTGTTGTTTGCAGCAATTCAAATTGATATACTGATTAAATTGGCTAACTAAAAGCCTGTTGAGGATTCAATTAAGAAAATGAAAAAGCAAGTTAAAGATTTCAAAAATATTCTGTGTGTGTATATACACACACCTAAACATATTCACACATAACAAAGCATTTGCATAGAGAATATATAAATATTTCTTGTAATTAAGACAGTCTAGCAAAAACAAAATGAGCAAGATTTCAACACTTTCCTAAAAAAAAAATTTGACCCACACATATATATGCATATATGTAAACATACATATATGTATAGGTGTCCAAAAATTCAACATAAAGCTGTCCAATATCATTAGTCTTTAAGGGAAATAAAAGCTAAATGAAAAATAAGACATAGCTACTCATGCACTAGAATGACTAATCACAGAAGAAATGACAGTGTCAGGTAAGAGTGGAATTATGGAGCACCTATAACTCTCATGCTTTACTGGTAGGACTGTGAAACAGTATAGTCACTGTGGTAAATGGCTTAGCAGTTTATTATAAACATTCCCTACAACATTCTACACATAACTACCAATTAAGAACCACTGCTCTGGTATATATGTAACTTTTATGTAGTATGTAATCTATATGTGACTTGTAATTTAACAAAATCAGTACCATAAACATAAACTGGTAAATAAACAACTAATTACCAACGATCTCACCCTTCACTTGTAGGTAACTGTATTTATACTTGTATTTCAAGTCACCTTTTTTTATTATTATTTTTGGTTGGTCATGGGGCTTTAACTCTGTGCCTGGCCACTATCCCTGAGCTCTTCAGCTCAAGGCTAGTGCAACCCCTCTACCACTTGAGCCACAGCACCACTTCCAGTTTTCTGACGGTTTATTGAAATAAGAGTCTCACAGACTTTCCTGCCTGCGTTGGCTTTTTTCTTTGGTTGGTCATGGGGCTTGAACTCTGGGTCTATGGGTTGTCCCTGAGCACTTCAGCTCAAGGCTAGTGCTCTACCACTTTGAGCCACAGCACCACTTCTAGTTTCTGGTGGTAAAAGTCTCACAAACATTCCTGCCCAGGCTGGCTGTGAACTGTGATCCTCAAATCTCAACCTCCTGAGTTGCTAGGATTACAGTCGTGAGCCACCAGTGCCCAGCCCAGGCTGGCTTTGAACCATAACCCTCAGATCTCAGCCTCCTGAGAAGCTAAGATTACAGGCATGAGCCACCAGTGCCCGGCTTCAAGTCACCATTTTTGTTCAAATAGGAACTTAAGCACACCTGAATCTTTCTTCAACAATTTAACATACTACATAGTAATTTCTTACTCATCTAAAATTCTCATCAGATCTGAGGTCATATTCACTTATCATTGTAACTCTAGCACCTATACCTGAAAAGCAATAAATGTTGAATGATGTGAAATGTATGAGCTGACAAATAAGTAGTTACTTATACCATGTCAGACAAGTGTTCATACTTACTGTTTGGGGATATGTGGTTAACCAAAGTGTGAATACATATGTCCCAGTTGTATTGTAGCAATTTGAAATGCTGACAGTGTAATTTGTGACTCACTCTTTCATCTTAATGAAATCAGCTTGGTCTTTTTAGACATCATAAATGTCATAATCTGTTTTCATTCAGTAGACAGGAAACACACATTACATATGGAGACAATGGACCTTAGCAGTGGTTTAGGGTTATGAAGAATGTTACTTCTGTTTAGAGATGTAGGCTGGTAAGTTATCCAGGAATTTAAACGATAAGCAGATGGTTCATTTCCAAATTCAGAGCAGTCATCTAACATTAAAGAAGAATGTTCTTTTGTAAATATATGTTCTGTCATGTTCTATCTAATGTGACATGGTGTAATCGTGACTAAGTTACATTATGCTTTTCTTCCTTTAACATACAAAACTTAAGAAAAGCAGGATCTTTTTTTACAAGGTATCTTCTGACATTTAGAGTCATAACAAACAAACCCACAAATACTGAGGTTAAGAGTTACAATTCAACTATTTGAAAGCAAAACAGAGTTCAGTTACTCAGTCATAGCACTGAGCTCTCAAACCATTAATTAGGAATATTAAATATTAACTAGGAATATTAAATATTATTACATTGAGAATCCATTTATCTTTTAATTTGATATTCCCTTTATTTTTCACACAAAAGTCTACAAGTACACAAGCTTAATCTATGCATTAAATAATTATAGGATGACTATACAATACCCCTCATTGTCATCTACCATTTTTTGCCTCTGTCCTAACAAAATACTATTTATTTCTTTATATACTGGTTTATAATAAATCAATAATAACATTGCTCTTGTCATTAAAAATTTTAGATATTAACATATAATCAGAAACAAAGAAGGACATTTTGTAACAATACAGGGGTCAATTAATTATGAAGCCAGACCAAATTGGTCTATCCAAATCTGAGAAAAGGGCTTCTGTTAAGGTTTTTTTAAAAAGGAGTCCTTACAGGCTCCTATGTTAAATGCTTGAACCCCAGCTCATGGAATTTATTTGAGAGGCTGGACCTACTTGGGGGATGTGGGTCACTAAGAGATGGCCTTAAAGATTCTATTTGGTCCTTGGTCTCATTCTCTCTGCTTTCTGGCTGCCAGAAGGTAATCTGCCCCTGCCACACCCTTCCTATTACCATAATACATTGCTTCACTACAATGAACATTTTCTAATAGTTTATCTTACTAATTATGGCTAGTGTTTTCCAAAGAAAGCAAATGAGTATTTTATACTATTTATAATGAAATAATAAACATATTTAGCAAAAGTATATAGTTATTACACAAATTTTGCTTTTTCTTCCAACCACATATCACTACTAAACACTTCTAGAGGAGCAGAGGCCGACAGGCAGGGAGGGAGAAAAACTAGCATTTATATTCGAAAAACAATAAATGTTGAATGAATGTAAAATGAAAGAAAGAAGTAAGTAATCCTCAGATTTTTTTGTTATACAGTATCAATAGAATTATACAATAACTAACTTAAAGCTGATTAATTACAAACAGGGAACAGCATTGACATTTGGAGTAAATAGTTAATTTGAATTTCTTAAAACCAACTTAGGCACCTATACCATAAATCATTCCAATATATGAATATACTATTTAATCATTTGACTATTCATAGATCCTTCAGTTGAACACTGTTGCCATAACTATGCCCTAAATATTGTTATTAATTCTCCTGGTCTCTACACATAGGTAGAAATTACTCTTGCATATGCTCTACTTAAAAGAATGAATAGAGCACAGAGCTGGTAGCTCACGCCTGTAATCCTAGCTACGCAGGAAGCTGAGATCTGAGGATCATGGTTCAAAGCCAGCCTAGGCAGGAAAGTCCATGAAACTCTTATCTCCAAAAAACTACTCAGAAAAAGACAGAAGTAGTGCTGTGGCTCAAGTGGTAGAGCACTAGCCTTGAGCAAAATGAAGATCAGGATCAAAGCTGGGGCCCAGAGTTTAAGCCCTATAACCAAAATAAAAGAATGGATGGATAAATTATAGGATATATACACATTTAATTTTTACTGAACAAATCTTATCTACTTATTAGTATTTCACAAGTGATTGTAACTCAGTACTGAAAAACATTTCTTTAACCTTCCCATAATAAAGTAAATCAGACATTTCCGGTGAACTTCTCTTAATACAAGCAATGGAAATACATTTTAAAAAAAGAAGATCATTGAGAGACTTGGAAAAACAATTTGGAGTACAAACCAACAGCAGATTTGAACCAAGGACATATACATGCACATGCAAATATATACAAATACCCAAAATTGCATGTACAAAAAGGCATAATTAAGACTAAGAAAAAAGTGTAAAAAATACAACTGTTATAGATTTTTTAAGCTCTAAAACTTGTATTCTTTATTATTAAATTTGTTTTCTATTATAGTTGTACAAGAGGTTTCAATTTGGCTCTAAAATTCTTTAAAAAATAAGAAAAACTAGAAAGCAGGAATTTTACTAGACTATATCACCGTATCTATAGCAATTTCTCCATGATCTGTATAAGCAATCCGTAAGATAACTGGAACAAAACACAAAAAATTTTAGCTCAGATTCTAGATCCTCCATAGTTATGTTATCTATCTGATAAACAGTGCTTATTTGCCGATTTGAATTCTTTAAAATGTGCAAATTCCTCCTACTTCCAAAGTAGATGCTCCTCTGACACTGATGGACTACACTGTATTATATCACGCTATACAATCAGAATTTTTTTCATTTGTTAAATATTTGCAGGAAATTACAAATGTCTCTGGACACAAGGAACTTGGAAGGATTGGAAGGATGAAGGCAATAATACTAAGAGAACTCGGAAGAAAGATGCTGAAAATGTAGGAAAGAACCAAACAAAAAGTCTTCTTTTTTTTTTAACCATTTTTTGAATGCCATAACAGAGGTGCCTTAACAAAGTGTCTTAACAAAGTGTCTGATGTCCTTTAACTGATACATGAAAATTTAGTCTACTTAAGACCAAAATCCTACACTGGAATTATTTACTTACTAGCTAATCATTATACACTACCACAACACACTCATTTCTACATTAAGGTATAATGCAAGTATAACTCCAGATAGAAAATGATACAAAAAACTAGGGATTAAAACCTGAGAAGCTGGAGGAGAAAAATTGTCTCAGATGCTGAATCTTAGTATCACAAAACCTGGAGACCATGAATCTCGGTTCATTCACAGAAAGGCAACTGTGGAGATGGTAGAACTGGTCCCCAGGGAGCAAGTAATGTGGAATAGAGTCCTTAGTATTTTGTAATCTGGCACTTCAACTAGTTAGTTCACACTAATTGAACACAATGCTAAACAGTATCATCAGACACCAATCTAAGAGTATTTTTTGTTTGTTTGGTTGGTTGGTTCCCCACACACACACCCGTCCTAGGGCTTGAACTCTGGGCCTAGGCACTATTCCTGAGATTCTTTTGCTCAAGGCAAGCACTCTATCATTTGAGCTACAGTGCCACTTACAGCTTTTTGAGTAGTTTATTGGAAATAAGAGTCTCAGGGACTTTCCAGCCTGGGCTAACTTCCAACAAGATCGTCAAAGCTCAGCCTACTGAGTAGCTGCTATTACAGGCATGAGCCACCAGTGCTGGGCTAAAATGTTTAACAACCTATAAACTAACTCAATGTGAATTCTTTGTTTAAAGTCAAAAAGAACCAGACTACCTTGTCATAGATTTAACGAAGTAAAAAGAGTTGGAAAGTATACAAAACCATTCATTCAATATTGCTTTGCACCTGGAAGGGGGGAGGGGTGATATCTGTTAGTAAGTATACTGTAAAAGAGCTCAGCCCTTTTTATCTACCTTTCTATGTGTGAGGATAAAATAGATCCCCACTCTAAGTCATTCCTAATTCCACAATTTCACAACATTTCCTATACTATTTGGCCTCTGCTATTGACTTTTACTTCCATCATAAATTACTCTAACAAGAATTTGAAATGCAAACATAAATTTAGAAGCACAAACAGTACACATACCTACTTAATAATTAAAACCAGCTTTCTTCAAATGCAATGCTTCCTTCCAGCATTTCTAAAT
The DNA here is from genome assembly GCF_000151885.1 of Dipodomys ordii. NCBI lineage: Eukaryota > Metazoa > Chordata > Mammalia > Rodentia > Heteromyidae > Dipodomys > Dipodomys ordii. The sequence continues at coordinate 15,419,177 of NW_012267238.1, read as the reverse complement.
ATGCATAATAGCCTATACTTCATGAAAACTGCACTTTGTTAGCAATTTTAAACCAAAAGTGGAAAGTTTTATTACCACATTTTCATATAATCAGTGAATCCTTCTCTCTTCCAAGTACATATACTATGTGCTATATTAAAAAAGAAAAAGAAAATCAAACCTCTTAGCACTTCTAAAACCATACCATACATTTTAGCCAAGACTAAATTTGTTTTTAAAAAAGTAAAACAAATTACATATTTTTTTCACCATAAGTAATTGTTTTCAATATGGTCATTTTTAAACTACCATTTTTAATGGATGTATTAGCAATGGCAATAACCTAAATAAATCTATGAAATACTTGATAAAAAATTTAAACACTAATATCTTAACACTATGTATATAAAAGCAGACATATATATATATATATATATATATATATATATATATATATAGTCCAGACTTCTAAAGAGACAGCTACAAAACTTAAGTTTAAAAGGCTAGTAATCAAGATATAATTACTTTTGAAAATGATAAATAAGAACATATTGGTCCTGTAAATACTCATTTGCATTACACCTTAAAAATAACAAATCATTTACAATGTCGGTGGGGGGGGGGGGGGGGAAGGATTGGGATTGGGGGGAGGGGGGAGGCTGGGAAGGGATGTGAAGGGTAAACAAAGGAGGAGGCTGCAATTCTTGGTAAGAAATGTACGCATTATCCCGCCCATGTAATTGTAACCCCTCTGTACAGTATGTTCACAAATAAAATTAAATTAAATTTAAAAATAAATAACAAATCATTAACTATGTTCAACAAGAAATATACTCATAACCTTACTCATGTACAGCATCTTTACAATAAAATAAAATTTAAAAAATAACACATCACTTTCATACATATGTGCTAACTTAAAAGGTAGATTTTGATTATAATACTATGGCTAAATAAGCAATGAGACAGTTACTCTGAATCTGTAAACGGTGTTCCCAATCCTAAAATAGCTGGCCTAATGCTTCCACAGATATTGTCAAGATTAAGGTTAAAGTTAGCTATGATGACTATAATTCTCTCACCTCTTTGTTTTCCAATAACAAAATACACTAGGGTGCAATTAAGAGTGAATTACATTAGTAAAGAGATAATATTTTCACTTCTATCAGCTAAAATGTATTGGAGCATGCTGTATTATAGATATCAAATACAGATATATTGGGGGTTTTTTGACAGTCTGGGACTTGAACTCAGGGCCTAGGCATTGTCCCTAGGTTTCTTTTTTATCAAGGCTAACATTCTATCACTTGAGCCACAGCACCATTTCTGGCTTTTTAACTGTTTATATGGTACTGAGGAATCGAACCCAGGGCTTCATGCATGCTAGGCAAGCACTCTACTGCTAAGCCACATTCCCAGCCCTATACATATTGTTCCTTGATTCATTTTTGAAAATGACTATGGTAAGATGGGTAGAAACAGCAAGGAGAGAAAAGATATATTCCATATACTGACTACATTTGTCTTTCTGATTTCATTTTATATCATTCTGTCCATTCTGCCCAGCCTAATAGTTTCTTCCATCATAAATGAAATGAACCAACTTGTTCTTGTATAGATCTATTTGCTCTCTATTCAATCTCCCTGGATGCTCTTTTGCAGGTTTTTCTTAAGATCTAGGTCCCAAACCCAGTACCTTGGTGCATGTCTATAATTCCAGCTACCTGGAAGGATGAGCGTGAGGAGGAAATTCAGAGTTCAAGGTGCTCTCTCTCTCTCTCTCTGTTTCTCTCTCTCTCTCTCTCTCTCTCTCCTCTCACACACACACACACACACACACATACATACATACATACATACATACACACACACACACACACACACACACACACATACATACATACATACATACATACATACATACATACATACATACATACATACATAGCTCCCTGCTATCATTCAAGACCTCATGGTCATCTCTTCAGAAAAGCATCTCCAGATCAGAAGATTCCCAGGGAACATTATCTGCTTATTTTCTACCTCTTATCATTTTTTGACATTTACTTATTTTTGACATTTGACATATACTTATTTGATTATTTTTCTGTCTTTCTTCTAGAATGTAAGCTTTATAAAGCCAGGGACACTATTTTATTTGTTCCTTGGCCCAACTTCTAAAAGGTCAGGCATATAGCAAGCATTCAATATATATTTGTGAAGGAACTTAAATAGCAACACAAAGCAAGAAGCAAAATTTGTGTGTACCTTAAGAGCATTTTCTTTTTTAAGCCTTAGTAGTCAAAACTATTATGTAAAATCTCAGCTCAAAACAAAAACTCATCAGTGTGATCAGAGTGAAGAATAAGAAGGGAGAAAAGAACAGAGGGAGAAGGAAAGGAAGAAATGGAGGAAGGAAATTACTGTAACAGGGCAGTAATCTAAGTGCAATGGAAAACAGAAGAGAATATACTCTATTCAAAAGGAACAACCCTAAATTTAGATTGTCACAATTACAGATATAGTGCTAAGTTATAACAACACACACTGAGTATTAAATGGATACATGAGTACATTAAATGGATACATCTAAATCCCTCCCAAAGAACTAGAATTTGAGATTAAAGGCAAGTCACCTTCATGATAGTGTCATATAAAAGGAGCTACGACTAAATTTCCTGTAACTGCCCTTGATTCCAGTCTTTCCTGAGATTTGACTAGCAGTTCTGTTAATTCTATCAAATCAATTTTCCTCCTTTCATTGTGATTTATATTTTAAGTTATCTACATTTGCCTCTGTTTACAAAGCAACTATAACACATTTAAAACATTGTGGAATTGAAATCATCCTCAAAAGATTAATGATCATGGACCTAAAGTCACCAATATGTAGACACTACAGTGCAATATTGTGACTGAATTTCAAGTACAAATTTAAATCCCAGGTTCATAATTTGCTAACTGCATGATGTGAGCTTGAATGAGTAATATTAATATTATTCTCAGTGTGTTTTATTAGCTACTGATGATAATAGAATTTGCCTTATTGGGTTTTGAAGATTAAATAAAAGAAGTTAAACCACTCAAAAAATATCTGGAAGAGAGTCAGGGCTCTTTTAGTAGTTAATTCTCATCTTGTTTCCCAATAAGGAGAGAATGTTTAATTGTGGAATAAATAAAAGTCAACTCTGGCTCGAGCAGGGTCAGCAAATACATCTCACAGCCAAATCTGTCCATTACCTATTTTGTAGGACCCAAAGCTCAAGTGGCTTTTACTTTTTTTTTTTAAGTATGATCCTAGCACACATGAATGTGGCCTTATATGGAAACAGGTCTTTTCAGATACAATCATGTTACAGTAATATCATGTATTAAAATAACCACTAAATCCAATTGCTCATATGGTCTTGAGAAAGGGGAGGGAATTTGCACACCAAGCTACCCAAACACACAGAGAAGGTGGCCATGTAACAACAGTGACAAGCCAAGAAATAGCAAAGATCAGATCACAAAGGCCACCAGACCTGAGCAAGGAATGGAAGGGGTCTTTCTAGAGGTGAGCATGCTGCTGTCAACCTTGCTTCCAGGCGTTGGGCCTCCAGAAGGAATTTCAGTTGTTATAAGCCACTAACTTGGTGCTCATTTTTTAATAAAAAGAATATTTCTTGAATGTCAAATAATCTACAATTCAAGTTTCATAAAGTTTTGTTGGAACAAGCCATGCTTGCTAGTTTCTGTAGTCTATGGCAGATTTCATCCTACACTGGCAACGCTGAATATCTGCCATAGAATCCATGACCCCACAGCCAGCAAAGTATAACCAGACCAAAATAGAAAAGTTTACCAATTCCTGGCCTTGAACTCTACCAAGAGAGGAACAGCTGCCTGAGCTAGGGTTCTAACATGAATCTGCAAAACACCAGGGACCAAGCACCAGCTGACTACAAATCTAAATGAACAAACCAAAAGATCTAGATGTTTTAATCTGAGAAATGGCTTAAATTTTTTAAATAAATATGGATTTGGCAAAAAAAAAACTATGAAAACTTGGAAACAGCTATGGTTCAAAGATCAGAGCACCAGCAAAGAGTGGAAAAGACTAGCAAAACACAAAGCTGCTAGTCAACAATGGTATGGTATCTTTGTAAAATAAATCAGGTGACATTAGTTATGCGCAAACTTGGTAGAGCAGAAGGAACAAACTATTGTTTTATGTATAAGCTGTAATGTAGACTGACACTCTAGTCTCTTTCTTATCTATATGCTAATTCTAAGCAATTAAAACTGTTGACACAAAACCTCCTAATTGGCCATGTCATCAAATTATCCCTATGAAAAGCCATCATATTAAAAGAGCACTTTGGGGGTGGGAAGTTGGCTCAGTGGTAGAGTGCTTGCCTCACATGCATGAGGCTCTGGGTTTGATTCCTCAGCACCACATAAGAAGAAAAGAGCCAGAAGTGGGGCTGTGGCTCAAGTGGTAGAGCACTAGCTGAAACGCTGAGGGACAGCACCCAAGCCCAGAGTTCAGCCCCCACTACCAACAAAATAAATAAATAAATAAATGAGTACTTTTACAATAATTTTCCTGTAATAGAATATTTGGTTGCAATATGGAATTTCTGTAGCTATTTTTTAATAAAGTATTATGTGAACTACTGCACCACAATTCCTTTGACAACTAAACCAAATCCCCTCTTCCACCCTAAACCATTCCATTCCTCAATATTCCACAAGCTTCTCCTATGTTTAACATTGTTACATACACCAGGACTCCATCCTTTCCCCATAATTTTAATTATTTATTCTCCCCAACTATACTGAATTTTATGATAGAAACATGTACATCAGGTACAATGATACCCACAGCACCCTACTTGTTTTTAAGGCTAAGTGTTAGTTGAACAAAAACAACTAACTGAACGCTAGGTACCAGTGACTGCAATACTAGCTGCTCAGAAGGCTGAGATCTAAGGATCCTGGTTAGAAAGGTTAGAAAGCAGAAGAGTCCATGAGACTCCTACCTCCAATTAACCACCCAAAAGCCAGAAGTGGAGCCTGAGGTTCAAGTGGTAAAGCACTAGAAAAGACTAAAAGACAGGACCCAGGCCCTGAGTTCAAGCACAAGAACTGGCATGCACGCATGCAAACACAAACACACACCCCCACCCACCCCTGCACCCCCCACACACAGAATGATCACAGACCACAATGAATACATATATTCATGACACCATTTTGTACGCAAAAATGCCTCCTCTGCTAAGACTTCTTTTTGCCCTACTTACCAACCTAGAAGTTCATATTCATGCTTCCGATGTAGCCTCCTTGGAAGACTTTTCCTACGCATCCTAGCAATTATTCTTCCTTTCTCCATATTACTAAAACAATATTAACAGTATCATATTATACTGTTCATTACCTACTCCTGATAAAGCCTTGAGTCATTTCATTTATCCTTACTTCCACAGAACTTAATTCACAGACTACAATATGTGAGGGGTCAGAATTTGCTGAGTAGATAAAATTGAGATTATCTTAAAATGCAATTCAATAAAGTTCTAGGTCATGCAACATTATATACTTGAGTATTTTCCCCCTCTTAGAAGTTCATTGCTTTAACAAGTTACTGATGTGATTATGTATTTTACTTTGAGTAATTTGGAATTAATAATAGTTCATCTCATGCTATAAATTATTTTATTATGTAAGTAATAAAATGCTTAGAACATGACTTTTTCTACCAGCATTCCCCATTTCCGGATCTTAATCATAATTAATAAGCCATATAGTGTGTTAAGTGACTCCTTTCAGTCTTTTATCTATCTCTCTATATATCAATTTGGCAATAAATGCATATGTATTTGAACACGTCACAAATCCTAATAAATATTAAGTATTAATTTACATCAATTGTTAGAAGCATCCCAAATAAATGTTGTAATTTCATTGTAATTCTCTAATATCTGGAATCAATTAGTTCAGGAATGTTTCAAGAGGGCCACCCAGTAATAAACACAAAATAAATTGTGTCTGCTGTCCTGTTGGTGATAATTTTTTATTGCTACCTCAGTTTCAGATGTCAGAGTAATGACTTCCATATTCTGATTAAAATGCAAATTGAAGCCATATGTTAGAAAAGCATAGTCTTTCAATATCCCTGTTTTCTTAGTTTAAGCACAATAAAGCTATGTTTGAAAAGTCCAACAGTTATCCAAATGAATATGGTCAACTCTACATCTAGATAATATGGAATTTTACAACTCAAATTCTGGTAATATAAGCATTGTGTCAGCCACATCAATGATCAGCTGTTTTCATGTAAGTACATACATATCATTGACCAGAGAGGGTAAAAACTATACAACAGTAACAGAACAAATCTCTATTTTCTTTAACAATAACCATTAGCCAGTGCCAGTGGCTCATGCCTGTATTACTACTTCAGGAAGTTGAGATCTGAGGATTTTAGTTCAAAACCAGCCTGGCAGACAAATCTAAGAAATTATTTTTTATTAAACAGCAAAAGCTAGAAGTGGAGGGATAGAACAAGTGGTAGAGCTTCAAACCTTGAGTGAAAAGGCTGAGAGAGACCTTTTTTCTGAAGTCCCTGAGGTCAAGCTCACAGTGGCAGGTAAAAAAAGAAAAAATGGGGTGGGGGTAACAAAAAAACTTTCTGTAAATCTGTTTTAATCAGATTTGCTAAAGTAATTAAAATTATTTTAATTAATAATTTTAAAATAATTTTAACTCCTATATTCTTTTTGTTTGTTTTTTTTGTGATAGTCCTGCGACTTGAGGGCCTGGGCACTGTCCCTGAGCTATTTTTGCTCACAGCTAGCACTCTACTACTTAAGCCACAGCTCCACTTCCACCTTTTTGGTAGTTAATTGAATATATGAGTCTCATAGACTTTCCTGCCCAAGCTGGCTTCGAACTGCAAATCCTTGATCTCAGCCTCCTGAGAGGCTAAGCCACCAGCACTCAGCCCAATCTACATTCTTAAAGGGTAGATTGATATTTTATGTACTTTTTTTTTTTTTGCTTTAGGATCTTTCTTTTTTTTTAATTTTTTATTGTAAAGATACTATACAGAGGGTTTTTTATGTACTTTTTAAAATATATTTAAAAAAACACCCAAGTCTGCATAGTATTTAGTATTTAATAAACTTCTAATACTGTGTTATAACTTTTCCTAGAATCTTTTTCAATTGAGATTTAAATATTAGTCCCAATAATAATTAAGTGTGTTTAAAAATGGGTTTAGGGGGCTGGGAAGGTGGCTCAGTGGTAGAGTGCTTGCCTTGCATGCCTGAGGCCCTGGGTTCGATTCCTCAGCACCACATAAGCAAAAAGAAAAAAGCCAGAAGTGGCGCTGTGGCTCATGTGGTTAGAGCGCTAGCCTTGAGCTGAAGAGCTGAGGGACAGCGCCCAGGCCCAGAGTTCAGGCCCCATGACCGGACCCAAAAAACAAACAAACAAAAATGCCATTTCTATCTTTGATAGTAATTCTTTTTGTGCACAAATATTAACTTTTAACTGATTAGTCAAAACCGCATCTACCAAAGATCTGCACTTTTTTTTTGCAATCCATGACTCTGTCACAAGGGACATCAGGTAGAACATGGGTGGGGAACCATTGTTCTGACAAAAGCTATTTGAATATTTATATCATCATTCACAAGCCAGACAAAATTGTAAATACAGGAGAATGGCCACAGTCTGATAGGAAATAACCAATAAAAAGCATTTGGTCCCATCATGTACCTAGAGAATATGTCAGTGAAACCAAGAAAGATGGTTTTTTTGTTTTTTGGTTTTTTTTGGTTCCGGTCTTGGGGCCTGAACTCTGGGCCTGGGCGCTGTCCCTCAGCAATTCAGCTCAAGGCTAGCGCTCTACCACTTGAGCCACAGTGCCACTTCCAGCTTTTTTTCTTTTTGCTTATGTGGTGCTGGGGAATCGAACCCAGGGCCTCAGGCATGCAAGGCAACCTTCCCCAGCCCCAAGAAAGATGTTTAAGTAAAAATTAGTGCATATTTATTAGAACAGTTCTGGATGTTCCATATACACTACAACCTAGATAATGAGAACCTCACACTATAGTCATTTGTAGTTTTAAAAAGTAGTAAACGTAAAAAGAGACAGTGAAATAAAATCCAAGTAAATATTTCTATGCTTTGTTCAAACTACCAACCTAGGGCTCTTTAACTAAGAATGATGTTATTATCTGGATTTTCAACATAAATCTACATAACCTTTTATACCTATATGCTTATTATTTACATGTATTAAATAGCCATAATACCTATTTCTTTCATGATTTATCATCTTGTAACAGGAGCTCATTATTCATATGCTAAATTACACTGGCCCCTATCCTTTCTTCTTCCAATTCTTATTCGCATCACTATTTTTCATTCTCCTATTATTTTTATTATCTTACATAATATATTTCATCTCTTTCTTGTTTGGTTAGGGGTATTTATTTTGTTTGTGAGACTATGTCTTGCTATATAGCATATGCTGGCTTCCAGCATATTTGCCCTACTGCTACCTTCAGAGTACTGGGATTACAGGCATGAACCACCATGCCAAATTCCTAGTTATTCTATCACTCATTGACTCCACTATATGGAAAGAATATTATTACAACTAAACTTTCTTTTGTTTCCACTCCCCCCTTTTTTGTACATCTTAGCTTTTATGTGATAGTTATTTTTTACACTGTCGTACTTTATACTTACAATCTTTACAGGATCTATAACTATCCTGAACTTTGCCTGATTGATATGTAAAAACTTTTAGTAAAGTTCAAAATTTAAAGTTGAAATGTGTAAAGTCAATATTAATACATGTAGCAGGATCCATTTAATAGTACATCAACTTTAGTAATAGGAACATATTTCTAAGGCCAAGATGAACTCTCCAACAGTTCAACACTTTGTTACATTGTCTCAAATTTAGTCTATCACTTTCCTGTACAGCTTTTTGTTTTTCATGGAGTTTCTAATTGTTTTTCTTTAATGCTAAAAAAAATCTTTTCTTAAATCACTGAATTTTCCAAATCTTTAATCACATATTTTCAAATGAAATAGACATTCTTCTTAGAGCATAGCATATTAGTTCCGTATTTGCTGGTTGGTTGGTTGGTTGGTTGGTTGGTCATGGGACTCGAAATCTGGGCCTGAACACTATCCCTCAGCTCTTCAGCTCAAGGCTAGCACTCTACCACTTGAGTCACTGAAACACTTCTGGTCTTCAGAGTGGTTTATTGGAGATAAAAGTCTCACGGACTTTCCTGCCTTGCCTGGCTTTGAACCGTGATCCTCAGATCTCAGCCTCCTGAGTAGCTAGGATTACAGATGTGAGATACTAGCATCCGGTTTTAAGTTCCTATTTAAATTTGAACCAACACTTTTCAAGATTTGCACTTGGGTAAGTTCTATTGCTTCTAGGATCCATTAGATTTTCTCTTCTAAGTTCTTTTTAATTTTGCTGCAGTCAATTTCTCAAATAAGCTTTTTTCTTTCAAGAAACCAGAATGAAATGTAAACTTTAAGTCCTCAGCTGGCTGAAAACTATCCTACTCCTCACTCAAGTTCAGATTCACAGTTTGACTGAATACAGAATCCAAAGATTAAAATCACAACTCTTTCACTATCTTACATATTTTCATTACAACTCTTTCACTGTCTTAAAAATTTTCATTACTGCTAATGATAATCTGATCAGATGTTTCTATTTTGTGGATGACCAGTTCTCTGTACCCTTGTATTCTACAACTCCACCTGAATATGACAGATGAGTCTCTGAGGATTCATCTTGCTCAACACACAAGTTTTTTCAATGGGGAAACTAATGGCTTTCTTCAAACTGTTACCTATTATCTATTTATGATTTCCCCTCTCAAAGCTAGAAATGTGGCTTAATGGTAGAGTGTTTGCCTAGCATGCATGAGGCCCTGGGTTCAAATCCATGGTGCTACATAAATAAATTCTTTAAAAAGAAAAAAAAAGATTTCCCTTCCATTTTATTTACTTCTTAGAATGGTACAATTCAGCATATCAACTCATTATTCAGTGTTTTGTACAACAGTCTTTTTTCCACTTTTCTGCAATAAACCCAGCTTTCTGCCTTTTAAATGAATACTTTTATTTCTAAAAACACCTTTTCTTTCTCTAATTGCTTCTTTTTCAAAGCATTCTATCCTTGTTTCTCTGAGAAAATGATTTATTTTTGAGATTGCTCCCTTTCCCCAATCATCTGCTTTTTCCCCCAGATAGAATTTTTATTCAGTATGCACTGTCTTTGGGGCTGTTCACTTTCTTCAAATGTCCACAAATACTTGACTGCTTATTTATGTTTATGAACAAAAAACTAGGAAGATACTCACATTTACATAGGCATATCTACATAGACAATAGAGAAATGCCCTCTGTGGTTGTGGTGTTGTTTACTTTCTTCAGAATAAAGGGCAAACTGAGTTGTAAGCATGATTAGGAATGACTACTAGACATCATTATACTGGAATAAGCCACAGATGGGAGACCTCCCAAATGCTTAAACACTTCAATAAATTTTATTCTTGGGTAAAGTTACACTGCACCACCCAACTCCTCCCTTCCATTCCTAGGAGGAATGACTCCACTCTTCCAGACTCATCCCATTAATTAAGTGCTGATTCCTGCTCTCTACTGAGTTCCCGGATTATGGTCCCTTCAGAGTTCCTTCAAGAAGAAAGGTTCCAAGTTTTCTTGTTGCACTCCCTTGTAAGTATCCTTCCCTGGATGTTTACATTTTAGGGTTTTAGTTAATAGGACTCAAACTTCCAGATATTCATCATCAAAATCTTTTGTCTTTTTTTTAAGATTGACTTTTTTTTTTACATATTTACTGTCATGTCATTAGGCTTTGAAGAAAAGAGATAAAGACAATGGCCAGTAGTATCCTGAGCATCTTTGAAATCTTTGTCTTTTTTAATAGATGATTTGTTGTCAGATGATATCCTCTTTGTATGACAACCAATATTTCAGGTGCAAACTAACCTAGCTATTTATATCTATCAGTGTCTTTGGTCAGTCTATCATTTCTTGGAACCCCTCAGTGATTCATGAATTATTTATTTTCTAATTTTTGAACAAATTTTTGGATTTTGTATATTATCTCTAGCTTAAGAGAAAAAAATTAAGGGATTAAAAATATTTTATTACCAATAAATCCATCTGACACAAACAACTCCTGATAATCATTTTAGTCTGTATGATTCTCCTCAATAAAAGAGACAATTAAAAGTGTACAAATGTTAAGTATTATATTCTTTAGTTATATTTACATTTTGAATTCCTTGGAAGAATGACAATTAAGTATAACCTGCCATACATTATTATCAATGATTCTATATCTATTTTAACTGAAAATTACTAAATTCACATACCAACTGTTAATCACTGCTTTATGTACATGGAAGGAGAATAAGAATTAGAGAGTTGAAACAGATATGCTTTGGAGAAAATTCTCTATTAAAATACTAGAAAAATTGGGCTGGGAAGGTGGCTCAGTGGTAGAGCGCTTGCAGTGCATGCATGAGGCCCTGGGTTCGATTCCTCAGCTCCACATAAGCAGGAAAAAAAAGCCGGAAGTGGCGCTGTGGCTCAAGTGGTAGAGTACTAGCCTTGACCTGAAGAGCTGAGGGACAGTACCCAGGCCCAGAGTTCAGGCCCATGATGGAACCCAAAAAAAAAAAAAAAACTAGAAAAATAGATTGCAATATGAAGATTTAGGTTGAAGGTTTCTGCCTCCATAGTATGTAAGCTTTTCCAAGCTTTTCTTAGAAATAAGATATTTTTAGACTATGAAGATTTCACAGACATAATCACTGTTCCAATTAAAAGAATAAAAAAAGTAAATTGACTGAAGATCTCCCTTTGTGTTAGTAAGTCTTTTATATATTCTATTTCTTTTTTGTTTTACTGTGAGGTAAGTACTATTATGATACCCATCTCAAAGCTGAGAAAACAGACACATGCAAGTACAATGGTTTGGCCAAGATCATCATGCTATCGATAAGTAAGAAGCAGAGGCTGGAATTCTTAGTGACTAAAAGTACTGAAGTTTTACTAAAAAAGTTTCAGTGTCCCAGAACAATAAATCAGAAACAAGGAGTCAAACTATACAACATTAATAGGTATGAAAACTTATGACAGAATTTAGGTCTCCAGAGTCCTGAATAATTTGCCATTAATTTTCTTTGCATTCTGTCCTTTGATGAGTATCAGATTGCTGCTACACTCTTAAGATACAGAATCCCAACTTAAGGGCTGGGAAGGTGGCTCAGTGGTAGAGTGCACTTGCCTTGCATGCATGAGGCCCTGGGTTCAATTCCTCAGCACCAAATAAGCAGAAAAAGCTGGAAGTGGCACTGTGGCTCAAGTGGTAGAGTGCTAGCCTTGAGCTGAAGAGCTGAGGGACAGCGCCCAGACCCTGAGTTCAGGCCCCATGACCAGCAAAAAAAAAAAAAAAAAGAATCCCAAATTAATACATTATATCTGATTTTGTCAAAAGATTCTTGGTTAGCTAGGCATCCATTAATCTCATCTGCAATCCTATTTACTCAGAAGGTTCACATCCAGGATTTGAAGCCAGCCAAGGCAGAAAACTCCATGAGACTCCATCTCCAAAATAACAAGCAAATTGCTGAACTGGAGGTATGGCTCGAACATCAGCCATGAACAAGAAAGCCATGTGCAAAGCCCTAAGTTCAAATCCCAACATCAACACAAAGACTTGTGGTTTTATGAAATCAAGCTATGTTTTTTAAAATATTTTAATATATATTTATTGTTATTGTAAAGGTGATGTACAAAGGCATTAGTTACATAAGTTATGTAATGAGTACATTTCTTTTTTAACAATGTCGCTTCTTCTACTCACCTTCCCTCCCATCCTCACCCACAAGTTGTACAGTTCATTTTCATCATAGTGTCTAATGAGAACCACTGCTGCATTTGTTCACCCTTTTTCCCACCTTTTCTGTGCCCCCTTTCCTTACCTTCCCAAAGATAAAGTACGTAAGAGAAAAGGTAAAGAAAACAAAAACAAAAACAGCAACAAAGAAAAATGAACACCTCTTGTTTGCATTTCTTGGAGTTCATTTTGATAAATATAATTTTATATGACCATAAGCACATAGTTACTGAGCCTTTGTGATCCTATCCTAAGAATATCCTCCTTTGGTCTCACGTGCATATGTCTAGAGACCTATATAATTTATAATGTCTTGGTGTACTTTTTGCCTTTTACCATCCATTGTGTAGATTTATAAGCACATTCTATTACTACACATGAGGTAAACCACACAACCTGCTTTTCTGTATGTCTGCTTACTTCACTTAATAAAAATTTTTCCAAGTCTTCCCATTTCCTTACGAATGGTTCAATATCATTCTTTCTGATGGAAGTATAGAATTGTGTCTATGTACTGCATTTTCTTGATACATTCATCTACTAGGGGGCATCTGGGTTGATTCCATATCTTGGCTATGGTAAACACTGCTGCAGTAAACATGGATGGCTGTGCTGGGAGCTTTAGTGTGGCCTTATTTGTGGTCTGTTGGATAAATGTCCAGGAGTGGAATTGCTGGATCATGGGGGAGCTCTATATTTAGTCTTTTGAGAAATCTACATACTGCTTTTTAGAGAGGTCCACAGCCCATGTCCTTACCACTTTACTGAGTTTTTTTCAAGAAAAAAACTTGAAAAACTATCTGCATCCTTCCACATAAGTAGCACACCATCCAAAATCATATCAAAAAAGATTCCATTCTCCATGAGGAACTCCTGTTCTGCCATAGCCAGCAAGACTTCTACAGTAGGTCACTGTCACAAATGACTTACTCCAGGGTACGGTCATGGGAAGGAGGTAGATAAATGAAGTGGAGAAACCAGGGAGAATGCAGTCAATAATTCAATGTATATCCTACAAAACTAAGAAAAGTGAGGGAAGGAGTGCATTGGGAGGAATGGACAAGAATGTTGAAAGGGGTGACACTGATCAAGATATGCTGTATTGATAAACTACTTTGTTGAATGGCAACTTCTCTGTACAACTACTTAAAGGTAATAAAAAAAATAAAAATAAATGACTACTCCAACAGTGAACACTAGGATAAAATTCTCAATCAGAAATCTGGAATGGCTCAAGTCTTTTTACCTAGCACCGAAATGGAGAGCTTAGGTGGTCATTTTTCATACAGAAACTAAACTGACTCAAACACACATACGCACGCACACAAACTATGAACCCAAAAAAAGTCATTCTATTATTCATGACATTAAGGGGGATTAGATTGATTCAGAAATGTTTGCTTCTCTATCTCATTAACACACAGAGAAGTTAAAAGCCATCTGAAATGCATTATCTTTGTAGTAGCAACAGAAATGATTTGGTATTTTAAAATTATTTCAAGCCTTTATTAGAAAAAGCTGATAAAACAACTCACTGTTACAGCATGTTAAATTCTAGAATATTTGAGAGTTTTTGATGCTATATAATAATTTTTAACAGCTTTAGTATGCTAAAATAAAACATCACAAATTTAAAGCAAGACTGGTTCATTTTTTTATATACAAATCTATAATCCTAATGTCACAATCAAGAAAATTAACACATTCATGACCTATAAGTTTCCACTGTCTCCTTCAGAACATATGCCCAGAGGCCAAACACACAAGGGGAAAGGAAAGACACTGTGGTTTCTCCCTCATTCACTACAACCAGATCACAAGTTCTCCTGAAGCTACAACAAGGTACCCAAACTGCCTCCGTGAAATGGGATCAGAAAAGGCCAAATATGAAGCTGAGATTTTCATCATCACTATCTGGTAAAAAGGTCTCTGCTAGCCAGGTGCTGGTGGTGGCTCATACCTATAATCCTACCAAATCAGGAGGCTGAGATCTGAGGATCAGAAAAACCTATGAGACGCTTATTTCCAATTAACCACCAGAACACTAGAAGTGGCACTATGGTTCAAAGTGGTAGAGGGCTAGCCCTGAGCAGAAGAGCTCAGGGACAACACCAAGGCCCAGAGTTCAAGCCCCACCACCACCACCACCAAAAAAAAAAAGTGTCTGCTTCCCCCCATGCCTAGGGATGTCAGAAGAGATCACCTGGGAATAGGTTTCCCACTCCCAACTAGCAGCAAAGAAGAATCACACCCCAATAATAATCCTTTTCCTGCTTTTCTAATAGGATATTCTATAGTAGTAATCTGTAATGAACAGAAACTTATTGGCTCACAGTTAATCCAGTATCAAATTTCTTATACTAGAGATATGATAGAGAGCATCACATGGCTAAGGAGCAAAGACAGTGAAAGAGGACAAGTCTATTACCAGAATAATGAGCCCAATCTTGAAAGAATGGTTTTATTCCTAAATATAAGACCCTCATGACCTAAACCCTCTCAAGGGCCCATCTCTCAATATTGTTATAATGGTAACTGAATGTCAACATGAGCTTTGTGGAGAACAAACATTCCAACCAAAATATCCCCTTTCAGTGTCAACAAAGCCTAAGTGCTTGTTAATTATTTGGGGGTAGGGGTTATTTTGTACTTTCCTTTCTTATACTGCTTTCCTTGTCTTTCTTAAAGTCTTTTGTAAAATTCTCCTTTGCATCTATTTCTTACCTATTTTTTTATATTATCTTTCCATGCAAGCAGAAAGAAAAGGTATGGAGCTGAAAATGTGGCTTAGTGGTACAGTGCTTCCCTTACATGCATGAAGCCCTGGCTTCAATTCCTCAGTGCCACATAAACAGAATAAGCCAGAAATGGCACTGTAGCTAAAATAATAGAGTGCTAGACTTGAGCAAAAGAAGCTCAGGGACAGTGCCCAGCCCTGAGTGCAAGCCCAGGACTGGCAAAAAGAAAAAGAAAAAAAGAAATTGCATTCCCTTTCACCTTGGTATAGCTGACCATGATATTGTCTGTCAACCCATTTATAAGAGAATCTCTACTAGCTTCCAGGCTGGATTTCCACCATAAAGTTCCTAAGGTGAGTGATCAAATTAGTCAAACAGAAACGCAGGACAAAGAAGCAGAGACAAAATTCCTTCCCAAAGTAAGAATATATCTACCTAGAATGAAGTATTAGAATAATGTTTTCTCCTATTCCAAACCATTCTATCCTTTTACTAGAAAACAGATGATCTGAAAACATTTATCTTGTTAGTTTTATAAATAATCAAGTACAAGGGGTTAGAAACAATCTGGACATCTGTGGCTGGGAAAATGGACAAGAAAAAATATAGTATATAACACATTCTAAATGTAGATAGTATTAAAGGTCATAAAACTGTGAAATATTAAAAGCTACTGGCTCCATGCTTTTAAATTGCAAAGGTTATAGTGTAGGAATATCTAATATGGATTTCATATAGGCATTCTGGCATATTATGCAACCATCAGAAAGAGTACATCAGAAATAGATACAACAACACAAGCAGTGTTAAAAACAGATGCCAAGTCAAAACTGAATATTATATGGATATATGCTGAAAACACTGTATTAAATTATACAATAGAAAAAAAGGATGTAGTATTACATATAGCAGTGATTATCATATTTCTACATGCACACTTCATGATACAATTAAGTAGTTTCCACCCCATGCAGTCTTTCATTATTCAAAGTATGTACAGATAGAACTTAACAAGACAAAGTAAACTAAAAGTTCTGCACTGGAAAGAATATAAAATGCAATTATCATAGTTTGCTTTTAATATTACCAATTTAAGAATTGGTGATAAAGCTCCTTAGAACAAGTATTATAGGGAATTTAACATCATCTGTCTCTGTCTAAAACATCAGCAAAGTTTCAAGAGAATTCTCCTAAAGCAGTAGTTCTCAAACAATAAGTGGTTAATATCCACCAAAATATTACCTGGGAATATTTGGAGAAAGAGACACAAAAACAAAAACAGAGATGAGGGGAGAGAAAAGGAAGGAAGGAGAGAAAGGAACGAGAAAGAAAAAAGAGAGAAGGAGATCTAGAGAGACAGATACAGACTTCTGAGCTGCAAAGGGGTCAGGCTTGCAAATTTGTTTGTAAAAGCTATCCAAATGCTTTTGATAAAGATCAACTAACTGTGTGAACCAATCCTCAAAGTACAGTCTCCAATTTGGAACACAAAGGAGAAATTGTTAAGAACAAAAACACAGAAAACCTTGAAAGTCTAGCTCCTTAGAGCTAAACAAGAAAAAGACCCTTCTTTTATTCACTGCCATTAAGCTTCATCTTCCACTAGCAGAGAAAAACCCCTCATTATCATGGGCTCTTTAACACTATTTCACAAGTCTTAATTACCTGTGGTAATAAATGAAGCTAGCAAATTGTGTCAGTCTTATTTAACAAGTTACTGTAAAGTTCTCTGAGCCCCTTTTACAGAAAACAAATCATACATACTTAAAGAAATGTATAACATTCTTGTGAGATCTCTTTCCTTCTCTTTCTCTCTAAATGGCTTCTCTCCTTCCTAGTACATGTATAACTTTGTAGTTATGATTATTAATGACCCAAACAAGAAAAATGATTGTAACTAAAAGTTAACACAACTACTGACTAGGAAAATAATCTAAAAATTCCTAATAGGGGGCGGGGGGAGGATGGGATGGGAAGGGGAAACAAGAAGGAGTCTACACTGCTTGATAAGAAATGTACTCATTATCTTGCCCATGTAATTGTAACCCCTCTGTACAGTATTTTCACAATAAAAATAAAAAATAAAAAACTGAAAAAAATAAAAATAAAAATCCCTAATAAGTCTCCTTTCATGCTGTAGGAGCAGTCATCAGGAAAATCCCTTTATGTATATGGTAACTTTAACTTATTTACCTATGTCAAAATCAGATAAGAACTCTGAATATAATTGTTACATTGCACACCAGGAATATTTATATATATATATAAAAATATATAATATATATAATATCTATATTATATATATTATATTATATATAATATATATAATAGTTATATTGACTATGAGAAACATTTCTCAATGCAATCAAACTAATTAAAATAAAAACAGATTGAAGAATATGGTAAGTAATTCTGGCTACATAAGAACACTTCCAAGGAAGAATCTGCCAATACTTTGGGGATTCTGGGAATTCAGCTGAGACCTTTGGGAACCTGGGCCATTAATTCTTTTATCTTGGGAGTGGGGTTACTTGGTTAATTTAAGGATTACAGTCTGAGGCTGATAGAAGGTTGGAAGAAAGAAGAACAGGTATTATTGGGACCAAGTTAGAAGATAAAATCATTCTCATCTTTGCCACTTCAAGGAGTATTTGTTCCCAAGCTACCTTCACTAAATAGTCACTGATTAGGCACAAACTATATTCTAAAATGCTATGAGAAAGATTAAACAAGATTATGAGGAACAGTGAAGAGAAATTTCTTTATAATAGCATATGATACTAGATTGAAAACTGAATAGAGAAGATTTTGATAAAGAAAAACTTGGAGAAAGATATGTTCAAATACAAAGAAAATAAATACTAAAGCTGTTAGGAATTAACAAAATTTGAATGTTAGCAGAGAGAAAAAACAATGTAATGAATAAGAAGAAAAATTAGAAGGTGATGAGGTCAGAGAGAAGGAGCTAGCATACACACAATCTAGTGACCAATAGAATCAACAGGCTCTTTGAATTTCATTTCCTTTTTTGTTTGGGGGTATTTGTTTTTTGTTGTGGTTTTGGTTTTGGTGGCACTGGGGTTTGAATGTAGGGCCTTTCTAGGCCGGTGCTCTTCCACTTGAGGTACAATCTTGGCTAGTTATTTTTCAAATAGTGGGCTAGCCTGAACTGCAATCATTCTATTCCCTACTTCCTGTGTAGCTTGGCTGACAAGCCTGAATCACCACACTAATCTTACAAGATACCGCCCTAACTTTTTGCCTGTGTTAGCTTCAAACAGGGATCCTCCTAATCTTCACAGAAGTAGGGATTACCAGGTGTGAACAACCACACCTAGCCTCTAATTTGTATTTTTAATGATTCAACTGTCATACAGTAGAGTAGAACAAGAAAAAGTGGAAAGGTATAGATCGATCAAAGCTATTAAAATAGCTCAGACTAGAAATGTTAGAGCTTAGATTATGATTATGTTTCTGTAGGTTGCAAGACATAATAAAATTAAAATATACTTTTAAAGTATATTAAGAATCTGGGGATGAGCTGGGAAGGTGGCTCAGTGGTAGAGCGCTTTCCTTGCATGCTCAAGGCCCTGGGTTCGATTCCTCAGCACCACATAAGCAAAAAGAAAAAAGCCGGAAGTGGCGCTGTGGCTCAAG
>NW_012267238.1:15340130-15399159 GCF_000151885.1 Dipodomys ordii | reverse complement strand
AGTATAACCCCTGCTTTCACTGTATTTGATGTCGGTATAATTTGTGGAGGGGAAGGGGAAAAACAAGTCATTTAAATAAGGATACAGGTGGACCCGTTGCAACAATGAGAAGTACAAGTTGTCATGTCGAAAAGGAACTTTACAACTTTGGTGGTGGTGGGGGGAGTATTGGGAGTGGGGGGGAGGCTGGGAAGGGATGGGAAGGGTAAACAAAGGAGGAGGCTGCAATGCTTGATAAGAAGTGTACTCACTATCTTGCCCATGTAATTGTAACCTCTCTGTACAGTATTTCACAATAAAAAAATAAAAATAATAAAAAAAGAATCTGTGACAGAATACACCAAAAGAATAAAGAGAAAAACTGAAATTTCTAAGTTCTGATCCTAAGCAACTGGATAAATGATTAATGTTAAAATTTTGCCAATAAAGGGAAGGCTGGGGAAAGAGGACCTTGAAAGAAGGTTTATAAAGTGTTTTTGAATATAATACTTTTACTTGAGTTTATCTGTCAGATGTCTCCAATTAGTTTACAGTCTATCTCATGTCTCTTTTCTGTCCTGACATGCTCAGCACAGCACTGATACACATAATAAATAACGTGTTAAATTCAATTAAATGGAAGAGACCTTTTAAAAAAACATAAATCAACATTTTCAAACCTTATGTTTGAAAAATCAAATACAGATGTTTTAATCAAACACATTGCATGTTTAACATTAGAAAGTAAATGCTAGAGAAATCTACTAGATACATGTTTACAATTTTTAAATGCACAGGCTGTTAAGTGTCTGGTGGTATGAGTAAGGACATACACAGCAGGATTTTTTTACTGTCTTGAATTTTATTTCTTACAACTGAACTGAACATGAATCAAACTCACTATCCTATTTTAAATAACTTTTGCCAGCATATGATGAATTTTGAAAGACAAGAAACCTTAGTTATTAAAATACCAACACAATAAATACAAACTCATGTAAATGCAAATTTAGCTTGTGTGTTTCTCTGTGAAATTGTTCAGTGATAAAGTTGAGTGCTAGCAGCTGGTGTTCATGGAGGTAATTGGTTTTGGCATATCAGCTCCAGGAAAACTTTTCCACTATTTCAATGCTATTCTCTGGAGCAGAAGCCAGACAAAAATATTTAATGTATTTCATACTTTTTCTTTTTTTTTTTTGTCGGTTATGGGGCTTGAACTCTGGGTTTGGGTACTGTCCCTGCGCTCTTTAGCTCAAGGCAAGCTCTCTACCACTTGAGACACAGCACCACTTCCATCATACTTTTCCTATATACCTATTATTCATTTTTACCCTTATCAACTAGCTCATTGTCAATGTGAAAAATATAGAATATAGAAAACTGTGTGGTTTTAATAAACTAAACTTTTTACCCTAAAACATGCTAATGAGAAATGATTTTTTAAAAATTTCAGGCAGGTATAAATTCTACTGCTATAAGTTTGTATTTTTAAAATTTTTATCATGAAAACTATATAAACTTATATGGTAATAACTATAACTTAGCAGGATTTATGTGAATATGTTAATAGAGATGTTCCTTTTTTTGGAGTATACTGTTGTTCACCTGCCCCCTACAACATCTTAACACCCGTAACTAGTTAAACTGAGATTCACAATTACACAGTACAAGCACTTTCAAAATATATACATGTTTTAAAACAACACAATACCCCATTAATACATATAATTTCATGCATTTGTGTACCATAAAATAAATTTACTATCTTGCTTATTTTGGTAATCCCAATTTCCCTTAAGTGTCTAACGTGGCGTAGCTGCTTTATGAATGATTTTATCCTTTTCCCTCCTAAACTTTGACCACAATTAGCAATACTTAGAAGGGCAAGAATTTTGTCCTTAGGTAATAACAGCAAGGCTCTAAAATGTAGCTTCCTCTAACTCCTCTTATTTCTACAACTTTCAACTCATGTGTAACTCCCAATACCTTCTATGATTGTCCCAGCACTAAGCTAACACCCTCAAAGTCCTAAAGGTGGTGTCATGAACACCTGGGATGACTAACTATATATTCATTTAAAATCCAGATCGAGATGTACTTTGCTTACTTACCTATATTCAATACAAAAACAAAATCAGATTCCAGAGGAAGATGGTGGAGGAGAAGCTGGGGGCTAATCAAGTTCTCACATAAAAAAGCAGTTTTAGTGTTCCAGTGAAAAGTCCTAGGCTAAAGAGTGTGCCATCATAGTACAGAGAGTTTAGCCAGAGAGGAAAAATCCAGGCAGCTTGGTTAAGGTGACTGATTTGAGAACTTGTAGGTGTCCGTGGCGGTGGCTGCTACTGCAGCCACCATATCAACAAAGAAGAGCCTGAGACAAAGGCGCCAGAGACTCTGTGCAAGAGGATTCTACTCAACACCAGCAAGAACTGACAAGGAGCAGAAATCTTTATACTGCTGACCATAGACAGTTGCAGAGAGTGGACAGCCGGAAAACCAAGGGATAAGCATGAATACCCCAAGACATCCTCACTCCTTCTTATGGAGCAGCAATGGGAAGGTAGCCCCTCCCCTACCACAAGAAGAACTCCATTTCTGATACTGACAAAGGCCCAGACATAGCAGCTAGCACTCAACTCAGGCCTTGGAAGAAGACAATAGAAGCAATTCAATAGATCACAGAAAGCTGACCTACCCAGTGCAGCTCCACCCAGGGGTGATGAAAAAAAATGAAAAAATTTAAAAATAAAAAAATTAGGTAGAAAAAAGAGTCCTTCGATTTTTTTTTGGGGGGGGAGATGGAGGAGGGGGTCCAGTATCCATAACCAGTCTCTTGGTTGCGTCTCTGGTTTGCTTGTGGTGTTTGGTTTTCCTGCGGCTTGATTGGTTTCTTAAGTCAGGTAGTCTGAGCAGATAGAAAGAATCTCTGCCTTACCCAGAACTCATATCTGTTTCTTCTCTCTTAATTTAGGTCTTGGTTAAATTCCCTCTCTCTTTTTCCCTCCTCCCATTCCTCTAATCTTATTTTCTCCCCACAATTTTCCCTAAACCTATTCATTTCTGGTCTGCTGACTCCTTCTTTGTCATTTTTAGTCCATTAATCCATAGTTGCTTATTGCTGAACTAGGGTGTAGTTATTGAACTAGATTCTATCTGTACTCATTTTGACTGCGTCAAACAACCGGTGCAACAACAGGGTTCTGGTTGATGCTTGCCTTAAAATAGTGTTCTAGCATCAAATTGATTTTGCTTTCATACCAAATGGGCAGAACAAGCCGGAGAAACACAAGAAAAATGGCAAGTCCAGGTATCTCAACTCCCACTCATGATAATCAAGTGACAGAGAACTTAATGAATAATACAGAGGAGAGTTCCCAACATGCTCTACAAACACTACTAATAAATATGCAGAATGAAAAGACTGAAAACCTGCAAAGGACTCTGTGAGCATTATAGGGAAATGCGTGAGTGGGACAGAGAAAAGGGTGAAGATGATGAGGCTAACCAAAGACTGATATAGGAATTTCGTGAGCATGAGGAAGCTAATCAAAGATTAATACAGGACTTGTGTGAGCAGGATGAAAATAGACAAAGACTAATACGGGAATTTCATGAGCTTGAGGAAGCTAATCAAAGAATAATACAGGAATTGCATAAGCGGGATGAGAATAGACAAAGATTAATGGACGCATTCATGGATCCACAAAAAGACAGCTGAAGGAACCAGGGAGGCCACAAAGGGAATCCTGAATGGAGCCCATCAGAAGGAAAGGGAGTCCAAGGAAACCATAACCAATCAACTACGGGATTTGAGAATGAACACAGAAAACCAAATTAAGGAAGTAAATTAGTCCATGCAATATTTAAACAAAGCTCCAACAAACCAAACCATCAACCAACAAACCATCAAAGCTGACTAATCAGAGGAAAGGAAATAAAAAACAAAGTAGAAAGTCTTGAGAGTAGGTTAGATGAAATAGAAGATCAAATCCCTGGGATTGAAAACAGCCTAGATATTATAGAGAAATAACAGACAGCCATTCACAACAATCTAAGAAATATAGTAGATCTATTCAACATTTAGAACACTATCAGAAGGCCTAATCTGAGGATAATGGATGTAGAAGAGCATCTAGAGACAAAAGTTAATGGTCTAGGAAATTTATTTAACAGGATTCTAGCAAAGAACTTCCCAAAAATGCAAAAAGATAGGCCTATTCAGATACAAGAATCATTTAGAACCCCAAATAGAACAGACCAGAACAGGACATCCCACCGTCACATTATAATCTGCACAAGATGAATTCACACAGAGGAAAGGATCCTTAAAGCTGTCAAGGACAAAATATCAATCACCTATAAAGGGAAACCAATCAGAATAACTTCAGATTTCTCAGCAGAGACAATTAAAGCAAGAGCCTGAAAATGATGTATGCAACGCCCTAAAGACAAAAAACTATCAACCAAGAATACCATACCAGCTAAACTCTCCTTCATAATGAAAGGTCAAATAAAAACCTTCCATAGCAAAACAAAAAACAAAAATGTATCTCCACCTAACCAGCCCTACAAAAGATACTTAAGATGCAAAAAAAAAAAAAAAAAAGATACTTAAGATGCCCTACACATAGAAAACTTTGCCGGGCGCTGGTGGCTCACGCCTGTAATCCTAGCTACTCAGGAGGCTGAGATCTGAGGATCGCAGTTCAAAGCCAGCCCGGGCAGGAGAGACCGGGCAGGAGAGACCGTGAGACTCTTATCTCCAATAAACCACCAGAAAACCGAGGGACAGCGCCCAGGCCCAGAGTTCAAGCCCCACGACCAACAAAAAAAAAAAAAAAAAAGAAAACTAACAAGAGCACAACAAAGGCCAAGAAACAACCCCCAAACAGAGAATACAAGAATTATTGGCACAGCCTCCCAAGAAGGTGTATACCATGGCAGGAACTCCCAAACACCTCTCAGTCCTAACTCCCAATATTAATGGACTTAACTCTCCAATTAAGTGACACAGATTGTCTAGCTGGATCAAAAAGCAAGATCCGTCTATCTGCTGCCTTCAAGAGATATACCTTGCCCATAAAAACAAACATAATCTGAAAGTAAAAGGCTGGAATAAAATCTTCCAAGCAAATGGCCCCCATAAACAGGCCAGAAGTACAATCCTAATATCAAACAAAATAGACTTCAAATTAAAATTAGCCAGAAGAGATAAGGTCATTACATACTAATTAAGGGATCTCTTCTTCAGATATTACAATTCTAAATATCTATTCACCAAATAATGAAGCACCCAAATTTATCCAAGAAACACTACTTTCCCTCAAATCTTACATAGATCCAAAGACAATAATTGTTGGGGACTTTAACACACCACCATCCCTGCTGGATACATCAACCCAGCAAAAACTCAATACAGAAATCTCCTATCTAAACAACTGCATAGATCAACTAGAAATAACAGACATCTACTAAGTATTTCCTCCAGCAGCATCAGAATACATGTTGTTCTCAGCAGCACATGGAACATTCTCCAAAATAGACCACATTCTAGGTCACAAAGCAAATTTCTCCAATTTCAGAAACATTGAAATTATCCCCTGCATTCTCTCAGACCACAAGAGAATAAAATTAGAACTCAACAACAAAAGCCACCAAAGAAAATCCTGTAACACATAGAGGCTGAACAACACACTGTTGAATCACCTGTGGGTCCTAGAAGAGATTAGAAAGGAAATTCAAATGTTCATGATATTCAACAAAAATGAACACACAAATTACCAGCTCCTCTGGGACACAGCAAAGACAGTACTCAGAGGCAAGTTTACAGCTGAGTTCCTATATCAACAAATTGTAGAGATCTGAAACCAACAATTTAATGACACATCTAAAGCATCTTGAAAAAGCAACAAGCTAAACTCCAATCCAGTAGACAGAAACAAATAATTAAAATTAAATGAATTAGAATAAAAAAAACATAGTAAGAACCAATAAAACAAAGAGTTGGTTCTTTGAAAAAATTCACAAAATTGACAGACCCTTAGCATATCTTATCAGGAAAAAAAAAGACAACGCACCCAAATAAACAAACTCAGAGATGAGAATGGAAACATCACCACAGAAACTACCAAGATTCAGAACATTATAAGGGAATACTTCTCAAAACTTTATGCTAATAAATTTGAAAATCTGGAAGAAATGGACTATTTTGTAGCAAATATTGACATGCCAAAACTGAACCAAGATGAGCTAAACCAACTTAACAGACCCATATCAAGCACGGAAATAGCAACATCAATAAGAGACCTCCCATCTAAGAAAAGCCCAAGACTGGATGGATTTACAGTGGAATTCTACAAGGCTTTCAAAGCAGAACTCACACCAATACTCCTCCAACTCTTCAATGAAACTGAAAGTTCACTACCGAACTCTTTCTATGAAGCCATTGTAACCCTCATCTCAAAACCAGGCAGGGACTCATCAAAGAAAGAGAACTATAGACCCATTTCTTTGATGAAATCGATGGAAAACTTCTCAACAAAATTTTTTCCAGTCAACTTCAACAAATCATCAAAAAAAAAATCATACACCATGATCAAACAGGATTCATTTCAGGGATGCAAAGCTGGATCAATACATGCAAATCAGTTAATATAATTCACCACATCAACAATATCAAAAATAGGAACCACATGATTATCTCAATAGATGCAGAAAAAGCATTTGATAAGATCCAACACTGCTTTATGATGAAGGCGCTGAAAACACTAGGAATCCATGGAACATTCCTCAATATAATAAAGGCTGCATATGACAAACCTACAGCCAGCATTATACTTAATGGTGAAAAACTAAAGCCATTTCCTCTAAACTCAGGAACAAGACAAGAATGTCTACTCTCTCCACTTCTCTCCACTTTAGTATTAGAATACCTAGCTAGAGTAATAACACAAAATGCAAACATAAAGGGGATCCAAATAGGGAAAGATGGAGTAAAACTCCCTCCTTTGCAGATGACATGATCTTGATTTAAAGAATCCCATGGATTCCACTCCCAAATTACTCAAGCTGATTTGAAACTTTGGCAAAGTAGCAGGGCATAAAATTAACCCTTGAAAATCAATGGCTTTTCTGTATGCCAACAATGAGAAGAGCGCAACTGAAATCAGGAAAGCACCTCCTTTTGTAATAACTCCAAAAAAATAAAATACCTCAAAAAAATAAAATACCAAAAGATCTCTATGATGAAAACTTTAAAAGCCTAAGTAAGGAAATTAAAGCAGAACACATGAAGTGGAACAATCTCCCATGCTCCTAGATTGAGAAGATTAACATCCTGAAGATGGCAATACTACCAAAGGCTATGTACAAATTCAATGTGATACCTATCCCAACCTCATTCTTCAATGAAATAGAAGAAGCAATCCAAAAACTCATATGGAACAATAAAAGACCCTGAATAGCAAAAACAATCCTTAGCAGAAAGAACAGCGCTGGAGGAATATCAATTCTATATTTCAAAATCTACTACAAAGCCACAGTAATGAAAACAGCCTGGTACTGTCACAAGAACAGACTTGAGCACCAATGGAATAGGACTGAAGACCCAGAAATGAACCCACAAAACTATAGGCACCTAATCTTTGACAAGGGAGCTAAAAAAATAGAATGGAAAAAAAGACAGCCTTTTCAGTAAATGGTGCTGGCAAAATGGGTTAAACACCAGTAGGAAACTAAAGCTAGGCACTGGGACGATGGTAGCGGTTGTGTGAAGATGGAGTTTCCTGGAGGAAATGACAATAACCTGACAATCACAGGTCCTTCGCACCCTTTCCTGTCGGGGCCGAGACATTCCATACACCAAGCTTAGGTGATGAGGAATTTGAAATCCCACCTATCTCCTTGGATTCTGATTTGCCACTGGCTGTCTCTGATGTCATTGGCCACTTTGATGACCTGGCAGACCCTTCCTCCTCACAGGATGGCAGTTTTTCAGCTCAATATGTAGTCCAGACATTGGACATGCCTGTGGGCATGACTCATGGCTTGATGGAGCAGGGCATGGGGGGGGGGGCCGCTCCTGAGTGGGGGCTTGACCATAGATTTGGACCATTCCATAGGAACTCAGTACAGTGCCAACCCACTTGTTACAATTGGTGTACCGATGAGACATGACCTCAGGCTTGATGGGGCATAGCCAATTGACTACAATTGATCAATCAGAACTGAGTTCTCAACTTGGTTTAAGCTTAGGG
The DNA here is from genome assembly GCF_000151885.1 of Dipodomys ordii. Taxonomy (NCBI): domain Eukaryota; kingdom Metazoa; phylum Chordata; class Mammalia; order Rodentia; family Heteromyidae; genus Dipodomys; species Dipodomys ordii. Next base: position 15,390,925 of record NW_012267238.1, on the reverse strand, counting down.
AGTGATACCATCTTGCCCCCTGCCCAGTCACCTGAGGATCGTCTTTCAACCACCCCTTCACCTACTAATTCACTTCATGAGAATGGTGTTGAGGATTTCTGGAGGCAACTTCCCACCCAGAAGACCGTGGTAGTGGAAGCAGGGAAAAAGCAGCAGGCCCCAAAGAAGAAGAAAAAGAAAGACCCTAATGAGCCTCAGAAACCAGTTTCAGCATATGCTTTATTCTTTCGTGATACACAGGCAGCCATCAAGGGACAGAATCCTAATGCCACATTTGAAGAGGTTTCAAAGATTGTGGCTTCTATGTGGGATAGTCTTGGAGAGGAACAAAAACAGGTGTATAAGAGGAAAACTGAAGCTGCCAAGAAAGAGTATCTTAAGGCCCTAGCTGCATATAAAGATAACCAAGAATGTCAGGCCACTGTGGAAACAGTAGAATTGGATCCGGTGCCACCATTGCAGACTCCTTCGCCATCTCCTGTGGCTGCTGTTGACTGACCCAGCATCTCCAGCACCAGCCTCATCCGAGTCCCCTGCCCTGTCCCCTTGCATTGTTGTTAACTCTACTCTTTCATCCTATGTAGCAAACCAGGCATCTTCTGGGCCTGGGGGTCAGCCCAATATTACCAAATTGATTATTACCAAACAGATGTTGCCCTCTTCTATTACTCAAGGAAGGATGGTTACTGTTATCCCAGCCACAGCGGTGACCTCCCGGGGGCTCCAATTAGACCAAACAAGTATAGCTACCATCCAGCCCAGCCAACAAGCCCAGATTGTCACTAGGTCAGTGTTGCAGGCTGCAGCTTCTGCTGCTGCTTCTACGCAACTGCCCCCACCCAGACTACAACCCCCTCCATTACAACAGATGCCTCAGCCCCCAACTCAGCAGCAAGTTACCATTATTCTGCAGCAGCCTCCTCCACTTCAGGCCATGCAACAGCCTCCTCCTCAAAAAGTCCAAATCACTTACAGCAACAGCCACCACCTCTGCAAAGCAAGATTGTACCTCCACCCACTCTGAAAATACAGACTACCTTGGTCCCTCCAGCTGTAGAAAACAGTCCTGAGTGGCTTATGAACAACAGCCCTGAAGCCCACACAGTGGAGGCAACCTCTCCTGAGACAATCTATGAGGATTGTGAGACAATCTCAGACGGATGTTGAATTGGTCAGTGGGTCTCCTGTGACACTTTCACCACAGCCTCGATGTGTAAGGTCTGGTTGCGAGAACCCTCCTGTTGTGAGTAAGGACTGGGACAATGAATACTGCAGCAATGAGTGTGTAGTGAAACACTGCAGGGATGTCTTCTTAGCCTGGGTGGCCTCTAGAAATCCAAACACTGTGGTGTTTGTGAAATAGGCTTTCCAGTTCCTCAAGCCAGTGAAGATTTACCTGCAGGAAACAAGTCCAAGAGCCTGTTTTTGAAACACAAGCTTCTGGTAGTGCCTGATCACAATCCAAGACTTTCCTTCAAGCTTCCCCTACTTTCCTGCTTTCAGCAGTGGCCAGGTTATGGAGCAGGGTCATTGAGTTTGCTGTAATCTGGAATTGCTTTTTACTTTCAACTGTAAGCAGAAATACCAAGATAATAGTAGAGGAAAGAGTAAAGGGAGTATAGACAAGCCAATCATGGGGATGGTAGGGCTGGTGGTGGAGGTTGAGGAAATTTACTGGTATAATTTTCATAGGACTTGCCTAAAATACTATTAAAATGATGAGAAAGTACTCAGCTTTGATCTAGGTGGAAACACCATTCTGTGCATCCATTTTAAAAGGGGATAAGAGGAATAGGGGGTATAGCTCAGTTGTAGGCATGCCCTGCTTTTAATCCCCAATACCAGAAAAAAGGGATCAAAGACTCTATTAAAGATCCCTCTTAAAACAAATAGAACTATTACTATCATCAATATTCTGCTTTAAGAACAAAGGTTTTCAACACAAGTAAAAAAAAAAAAAAGAAAAAGAAAACTAAAGCTAGATCTGTATATATCACCCTGCATCAGAATCAACTCCAAATGGATCAAAGACCTTGAAATAAAAGCAGACACCCTGAAAAGATTATAGGAAGAAATAAGAGATACCCTAGGGTTCCTTGGCACAGGTCAAAATTTTCTTAATAAAGACCCAGAAACACAACAAATCAAAGAAAAGTTGAACAAATGGGATTACATGAAACTGCAGAGTTTCTGCATAGCTAGCAACATCAATAGAGAGCCTACGGATTGGGAGAAGAACTTCACTAGCCATACAAGAGACAAGGTTCTCATATCTAAAATATACTTAGAACTCAAAAAATTAAATCCCCAACTACAAATCCTCAAAGAAACAACTGCTCGATAAATAAGTGGGCTAAAGACTTAAAGAGAAACTTATCTGAAGAGGAAGTAAGAATGGCGAATAGACACATGAAGAAATTCTCAACTTCTCTAAGCCATAAAAGAAATACAAATCAGGGAAGGTGGCTCAGTGATAGAGTGCTTGCCTTGAATGCATGAGGCCCAAGGTTCAATTCTTCAGCACATAAGCAGAAAAAGCCGGAAGTGGCGCTGTGGCTCAAGTGGTAGAGCGCTAGCCTTGAGCTGAGGGACAGCACCCAGGCCCAGAGTTCAGGCCCCACGAGTGGCACAAAAAAAGAAAGAAAGAAAGAAAGAAAGAAAGAAAGAAAGAAAGAAAGAAAGAAAGAAAGAAAGAAAGAAAGAAAGAAAGAAAGAAAGAAAGGAAGGAAGGAAGGAAGGAAGGAAGGAAGGAAGGAAGGAAGGAAGGAAAAGAAATGCAAATCAAAACAACATTGAGATTCCACCTCACACCAGTTAGAATGGCTAGAATCAAGAAATCTACTAATAACAGATGCTGGCAGAGATGTGGCCAAAAGGGAACCCTAGTACATAGTTGGTGGGAGTGTAAACTTGTTCAACCACTTTTGAAAGCAGTATGGAAGTTCCTCAAAAGACTGCACATAGAGCGCCCCTATGACCAAGCAATCCCACTTTTAGGCATTTACCCAAACGCTCACAAACAAGGCCACACTAAAGCTACCAGCACAACTATGTTTATCGCAGCATTATTTTCCATAGCTAAGATATGGATCCATCCCAGATACCCCTCAGTAGATGAATGCATCAAGAAAATGTGGTATATACATAGACATATATAAATATCTATACACACACACACACACACACACACACACACACACACACACACAGGAATTCTATGCCTCCATCAGAAAGAATGACATTGCCACATTTCTTAGGAAATAGAAAAACTTGGAAAAAATTATATTAAGTGAAGTAAGCCAGACCCAAAGAAACGTAAGTCCCATGGTTTCCCTTATTTTCAATAACTAGTATAAGTCTACGTCAAGCAGAAAAGGTCAAAAGCTATGTAAATATGACCATATAAGATGATGTTTAGTGAAATGAACCCCAAGATTGGGACACAAGTGTTTTTTTCTTTCTCGCTATTGTTTTTAACATTTAAATTTTAAAATGTATTATGTGATTTTTTTGTTTCTTTTGTATGTTCTTCCCCCATGGTATAACCCGTTTTCACTGTATTTGATTTCAGTGCCCTGCATCTTGTATATACATTTTTCTAATTGGGGGAGGGGAAGGGAAATAACAAAATGCTGGAATAAGGATACAAGTTGACCCATTGTAACAATGAGATGTACAAGACACTATGTTGAAAACGAACTTTACAACTTGGGGTGGGGGGATGGGATGGGGATGTGGGGAGTGAAGGGATGGTAGGGGGAAAAACAAAGGAGTAGGTAACAATGCTGATAGGAAATATACTCATTACCTCACTAGTGTAACTGTAACCCCTCTGTACATTATTTTTACAATTATAAACATAAAAAGCCAGAATCATGACATATTTAATATCCCTATACAATGCATTGTAAATATTTACTGATGAAAATAAAGACAAATATAGAAAAGACAATGGTAAACTAGTTCTATGTATTTGTTTATCCAAATGACAACATCTTCAAAGTCTCTAATTAAAATAATTAAGGAATGGGTAAGTATCACAGCCAAAACACAACATCATAACTCACCAAGTATTTCACTACCAACAATTTAAGTAGAGCTGTCTATATGCCAACCCACTGTAATGAACGTATAACCAAAAGGCAAGTCAAAAAGTAGAAATAAATCCCCAAAATGCTTTACTAATATAAACAAGAGAAGTATGGCACAAAAACATGTCTCCAACTTTAAAATATGTCACATAGCATGGAGGATATACGGCATCTGTTTATATATTTATGCATTACATTGGAAAAGAAAAATTTTAAAAAGACTAAAATTTTTATAATTACAAATGGTAAAAGTACAGATAACTTCTTCCTGATTTTCTGCATTTTCCAAACCAGAAACACATACCAAAATATAATAAGTATATTGTTTAAATAAAACATTCCAATGGTCAAAATTTTTGTTATTCATGTTATAAGCTAACCATTTTGGGTTATATAGTAATAATATAAATGGCTGTATAAATAAAGGGAGGGTGAAGCTTATTAGATTATGATTAGGATCCAGAATGTATCATAATATGTACAAATTCACCTTCAGACATCTATATGTAAAATCTTTTTGCTCTTGTCGTCTAAACACATGCCTGTTATAACTATCACAAAAAAGACAATGAGCAATCTATATTTGGCATTTTCTTAGAAACTTTTCTAATACTGAAATTTATTCATCTGGACAAAAAATTACAAACTTACTTGACAAATGCACCTCTATCTCAAAACAAAGTTTTCCATTGAGAAAAACTAGAGGTTCAAATGTTTATTTGAGACTGGGAACACTATCAAAGTAGAATAGCCACTGCTCTGAAACACAAATTGACAGTTTCTTGAAAAACTAAACATATAACTATCACATAAACCAGCAATTGCAGTGCTGGGCATTCATCCCACACAAATGAAATCTCATGCCTACACAAACCCTGCATATGAATATTTACAACAGCTTTATTCATAATAAGCAAAAACCACATACAAGCCAGATGTCTTCAATGGACATAACCATACATGGAGTACAACTCAACAATTGAAACAAATAAACTAGTGACACATTCATCATCATAAACAAATCTCCACAGTACTGTGCTGAATGAAAGTAGCTAATCCCAAATGGTAACACACTATATGATTCTACTTATGTAACTTGACATAACAAAATTACAGAGATAAACAACAGATTACTGTTATCAGGGACTAGAAGTGGGTAGGAAAGAAAAGAAAGCCAGTGGGGCAGTAAAAAGGCAGTATGAGTGACATTTAGGATGACTGACATTTGGGGTGAGGCATTAGCTAAAAAGCTGAGCAAGCACTGAGTTCAAATCCTAAAGAAAGTGAAAGTGAAAGAAACGGGGAGAAAGAGAGAGGAAGAGAGGAAGAAAAAAGGAAAAATGAAGGATGGAAGAAAAGAGAGAGAGAGAAAGAAAGAGAGAGAGAAAAAGAAAGAGAGAAAGAAAAGAAAAAAGAAGAAAGAGAGAGAGAGAAAGAGAGAGAGGGGGGAGGAAGGAAGGAAGCAAGCAAGGAAGGAAAGAAGGAAATGAAATGTTCTGTATCATAACTATGTCAATTTAATATTCTGGTTCTGATTGTAAGATTTAATATTCTGGTTCTGATTGTAGGATTGTAAGATGCTATGAATAGTAGAAAATGGATAAGGAATACAAGGCATTTCTAGGGTTTGGGAATTTTGTTTTGAGTACTAAAATTTGAACTTAGGACCTTAACACTTGACAGGCAAGCTCTCCACCATTTGAGCCACACTTCCAGCAAATTTTGCATTAGGTATGGTCTAGTGCTTTTTGCCTACCAGAGTCGCATCCACTGCCCTACATCTACCTCCTATATAGCTGCGGATACAGGCACATGCCAACATGCCTAGCTTGGGTTTCTGTTTTGTTTTGTTTTGGGCAGTACTGGGTTTAAACTAAAGACTTGTCAGCTGTTAAGCAGGTGCTCTAATGCCTCAATCATGCCTCCAGCCATTTTCGCTCTGGTTACTTCTGAGATAGGATCTTGCTGTTGCACAGCTGGCCTGAACCACAATCCTCCTGTATGCTTTCTGCCATAGCTGGGATAGTGGATACATGCCACCATAGCCAGCTCATTCTGTTGAGATTGGTTCTTTTGATATATGTTTTTTTTTTGGTCCAGGCCTGCAACTACAATCATCCCCATCTCAAGTTCCCACGTAACTGGGATGACAGGTGTATATCACAGCATCTAACCATTTGTTGAGATGGAATTTCACAAATGTTTTCCCAGTCTGACCTCAAATTGCAATCCTGATCGCCAACTTCCAAGCAACCAGCCCCCCAGTGTAGCTTGCTTTCTTTCTTTCTTTTTTTTTTTTTTTTTGGGTCCAGTCATGGGGCCTGAACTCTGGGCCTGGGCGCTGTCCCTCAGCTCTTCAGCTCAAGACTAGCACTCTACCACGTGAGCCACAGCGTTACTTCCGGCTTTTTACTTTTTGCTTATGTGGTGCGGAGGAATCAAACCCAGGGCTTCATGCATGTAAGGCAAGCGCTCTATCACTGAGCCACCTTTCCAGCCCTGCTTTCTAAGATATGATCTTGCCAACTTTGTCTGGGTTGTCCTGTACCCACAATCATTCCATCTCTAACTCCTATATTATTTTTTACAACTGCATATCAATCTGCATTTATTTCAATAAAAGGTTTAACATACAGTTAATGGTTAAGTGCATTTTCCAATGCTGTTTATTAAACAAACCTAAAAAGAAAATTACAAGACAATTTATGTCCTAAAAGACAAACACATAAGTTTTGAGGTTTGCTTATAATTTAACTGAGTATTAAAGTATACACTATGTGCTGTAAAAAAAAAAAAGCATGTGAGTAGCCAGAAAATATATGAAAAGTATCATTCTAATATACAGGTATTATATTTTAAAGATTTTTAAAAACTTTTTTTAAAAAAACAGCCTGATAGCAAGACTACTGAGAAAATTTATTCTATTTTGTTTTGTTTCATTCTGTTGTATACTACAGATAATATATAACCAAGATTTATCAATTGTTTGACTATCAAACTCAGCTTATTTATTGAAATAGGGTCTCATTATAATTTAACCAAGGCTGACTTCAAGCTGAAATTCTCCCAATTTCTGGTTCCTAGATAGCTTATATTACAAACACCAGCCTAAATCCTTTTCTTCAATAAATAGAGTCCTAAGGATCATTTAATAAAGTGTGACAAACAGTACATGTCAGGCACTGTTCTAGGCATGACACAGTAATGTACAATACAGATGAAAACTCTTCATAGTGCTTAAATTCCCAGAGGAAAAATAAAACAATGGGACAGAGAGAGTGAGATATTGATAAATTCCATTAAAAATAATGGACTGGGAGTATAAAAATGTAGGCAGCTTGAAGGTGAGTGTTATTCCATGTAGGATGCATATAGAAGGCCTCAAAAACCTGGCATCTCAGCAAAGAGCAAGACAAGCACTTATCTGAGGCCAAAAACAGCCAATAGCAGTCCTGAGAGAAAGTATGCTTGCTGTACTTCACCAGAAGGGGCAATGTGGCAGGCACAGAGAATGAGGAAAGAGAGTCTGGAAAAAGGCCAAGGAGGCACAGATCACTCAGCTTCACATTTCTTCCAAGTCTTGAGAAGAGCCCTACATCATTCATTCAAATAGTCACATTTTATAAACCTTGACAAACTTAAGCATTTTTACCAGACAATAATTACCACTTTAGGTTCTGATTTCTCCAACACCCCCCACACTGCTGTGCAGAGCACAGTTGGAGCAAGATATATTCACTAAGCTACTTTCCAGAAAATTGATTCCTAATAGTCCAAGGAAGGGTGGAGTCCAGGAATAAGCTACCATTCTTTGTGCCAATTTACCCTGTCATAATACAAGAGAGAAAGATCAGAGGCCATGCCAGACTACATATGGACATTCTAGTAGGCTAAACTCTGAAATGCAGAGGTAATGAAAATGCAGAGGCCTAAGACAGGCTGTCAAAAGTTCTTCCAAGCATTAGAAATGAAAAGTAGTAAGAAGAGGGCTTGACTTTTATCAAAGTCTAGTTAACAAAAGGAAACTATGTTCCATTCAAGAAAATGAAGTGAATGCAAACATAAGTATTACAAATGGAACAAATTTGTAAGTTTTTTTCTTGTGGAATTTTATAATACAGATTATTTTAGAATTCCTGTGCTTTAGAAGTACTATCTATAGCTGAATTTAAAACATAATGATCTGTGCACTAAATCACATGGTTTTAAATATTCCATATGTAAACCATTTTAAAACATATGTATGAACAAAAGATGGAATTATATTTTTATTCTCTCCATAGAAAATGAAACTATAAAATCATCATATGATTAAATAGATGCTTTAAACCAGGCCTCAATGACTCATGCAGGCCTAGCTATGCAGAAGGCTAAGATCTGAAGACCCCCTTTAAAAGGTAGCCTGGACAGAAAAAATTCATAAGATTCTTATCACAAATAACCACCAAAAGGCCAGAAGTAGAAGTGTGGCTTAAGTGGCAAAGCCCCAGACTTGAACAGAAAAAGCCAAGCAAGAGTATGAGGCCTTGAATTCAAGCTCAAGACACACACACACACAGGCATGCACATGCACACGCACGCACACATGCGCACGCGGGCGCGCACACACACACACACACACACACAAACACACACCAGGCCATTTATAAGCAATAAATGACCAAAAAAAAGTATTTCCAAAATATACTAGAGGATTATTTTATGAAATTACATAATTTTCCTGAATTGTTATGTCTGACATTTATCATCTCTTTAAAATTAAAACTACCATATCATTCAAGGTAAATGTTTAATGACTACATTAAGAAGCAATTAAATACAAGTCCCTGGGTTTAATCTCCAACTTGCATACACAGGTAAATAGATTAGGTAACTTGAAGACAATCTGAAGAGAAACAAAATTCTCTTCAGAATTGTTAAGGAGCAATGTTAAGGGGCCATTAAAAAAAGATCAAGTGGAAAATAAGGAGACAGAAATATGGATATAAGTCTCTATGTAGAGAAATATAGCCTACTTCAATTAGTCAACATAAATTTTTTAAAACAATTGAGAAAAAAGAGATACTAACTAAATGAAAAAAACCAGACTGACCACAAATTCCAACGGCATGTATAAAAAAACAAAACTAGGTGATCATCCTTAGATCACTGTCAAGTTAGAACTCCATGTCCAGAAATATTATTAATTCAAATAAGTATTTCTCAAACTTTAATGCACTCTACTTGAGAGTTTGTAGTACAATGAGAAGTAAAACTGAACAAGTTTCTGACCTATCTTTCAAGAAGAATAAAGACAAAGTATCTACTTTCCCCATGTCCTGAATTTTCCATCTCATTGCAAATAAAAGTTTCAAATACTTTTTCTGTAAGTTTTCTGTAGCACAATCTTCAAATAACTTATAGCATATCCTAGGCTTACTTTAATCAGAGGTACATGAAGCCTCTGAAATTGCATGGAGATTTGAGTTTCTTTCTGTACTTGAGCAGTTTTCTATGAAGACTATGTTTGTTATCAGATCCTCAAACAGGAGTATGACCCAAAAAGGATCAGACCCACTCTTCTACGACTCATCCCCTCCCAACCATCAGTTTGGCATTACTCTTATGATTCTTACAATATCACATAATTTATCCTGCAGTCCTTCTCCTCTACTAGGACATTATCAACTAGACAGCAAACTCCATGAGTTCAAGGGCTATGTTACTTCCCAGCATACAACACATCTAACTAAAACATGGAAATATATGGTATTGAAGAAAATTATTTTACCACTGAAATGAATTGCTATATGCATCTCTGTAATATAGTCCTCTGTTAGGGAATCTACCCTTAGGTAAATATTTATATTTTCTTAGTTGAGTTGCTTTATGCCTATCAACTCTGTTAAAGAAACTGAAAGATTATAATGTAAATGTTTTTAAGTTGTAAATTTGGTGAATCTAGTGGTAAAACATTGGTTACATATTACTATAAATAATGTCACACAGGCTGGGAAGGTGGCTCAGTGGTAGAGTGCTGCCTTGCATGCATAAGGCCCTGGGTTCGATTCCCCAGCACCACATAAGCAAAAAGAAAAAAAGCCAGAAGTGGCGCTGTGGCTCAAGTGGTAGAGTGCTAGTCTTGAGCTGAAGAGCTGAGGGATAGTGCCCAGGCCCAGAGTTCAGGCCCCATGACCAGACCCAAAAAAAAGAAAAAAAATAATGTCACACAGGTAACATTAATTTCATTTCTATAAACTTGGCAATTTGGAAAAAAGGCTAATTCTATTTTAAGCGCGTGACTGTTTTAACATTTAGGGAGGTATATCATCCCATCATTTCTCCTTCAAGAAGTGGCAGTAGATTGTTTCTAACATATTTATAAGATTATGTCTTTGTTGCCTTGTATGTCCCTCCCCCATGGCACAACCCCTGCTTTCACTATATATGATGTTGGTATATGTGGAGGGGAAGGGAAAAAACAAAATGTTAAAACAGGGATACAGGAGGACCTATTGCAACAATGAGATGTACAAGTCATTATGTCGAAAAAACGAACTTTACAACTTTGGTGGGGGGGGGGGACGGGGAAGGGGGAGGATACGAAGGGATGGGAAGGGGAAACAGAGCAGGAGGCTACAATGCTTGATGGGAAGTGTGCTCATTATCTTGCCCATGTAATTGTGGCCCCTCTGTACAGTATTTTCACAATGAAAATATATTTTAATAAATAAATAAAAAAGAAGTGGCAGTAGAAATAAAGCTAATTATGGTTAAATACATAGATTATATAACCTAAGATGAAGTAGTAAACATCAAAAAGAATCACAAAAAGCACTGACTGTGAATCGCTTTCCTCTTAAAATAAATGAAGATTAATTCTATATAACAGAACATAATCACAGGGTATCAATGTTTTTTTAAACATGTAAGTCCATCCTTCAAAATAGACATGGGATATATGCTGATTTTTCCTTTATTTTCTTTAAGTGAATTAATTTTTAAAGCCTATAGAGAAAACTCAAAGTTAAAAAAAATAATTTACTTACCAAATTGGCCATATAAATTGTGAGCAGCCCTCTCCTGCAAATAATTTAAAGAAAGAACAAGATTAAGTACTGATAGAACTTAATTATCTTATCATTTTTCAGAAATCTATGATAACACTGTCAGGAATTGAGAAACATACTGGTATTTTAGAAAAATAGACTAATAGTGCTAAACCAAGATTTTTATTGCCCTAATAGCTGAATCTAAATAAGATCAGTGATAATTAAGCACTCTGCTTAGTGGTCAATAATACTGCCTTCTTGTTACATTTGTTATTAGGAGTAGTAGTATAATGTGTCACTACTCTATGTTAGATAATGTTTATTTGTGACAGGGTCTCACTATATTGCTTAGGCTGATCTCAAACTTCTGCCTCCATCAAGGACTGCAGGCATGACAGCCATGAATCACTGTATCTAATTTTTGCTGCATTCTAAAGAATTCATCTTATATGCATGTATGAAAGTACCACAATGAAACTCCTTTGTACAATTAGAAAAGAATTCATTTAGGGAAGAGAGAGAACAAGGCAAGTGATAAGATAGACTGACTTGAGTAAAGTGTAACTATGTATAGAAATATAACAAAAATCTGCAAAATCCCCTCCCGTAACTAATGCAAGCTTAATTTAAAAACAGTATTGATTTTGCCAAAAGCCAAGTCAAGAACAATTCAGACTAAAGGCAAATTAATTTAAAAACCAAGTTTTCTATTTGTTTAATGAAAAATTAATGGTTTGCTCTATTAGATTTCATTATAAATTACACTAAGTTACTTTGGTTTTAATTTCATTGTTAAGTCGGGAATCAAGGGACCTTTCTAACATGAAAGGACAAACCAAAGTATATAAACATTTATTTTATGGAAAATACCCTTTTTATGAAACTTAATGAGAACCCATGTAAAAAGTCAAAGATTAGAATTGCTCTTAATTTAACTTGCACAGCATATAAGAAATTAATGAAATATATCTTATTCTCTAGTAAAGAGGTTTTAACATGTTTTAAGAGTTCAAGAATTTGGGCTGGGAAGGTGGCTCAGTGGTAGAGCACTTGCCTTGCATGCATGAGGCCCTAGTTCAATTCCTAAACACCATATAAGCAAAAAGAAAAAAGCTGGAAGTGACGCTGTGGCTCAAGTGGTAGAGTGCTAGCCTTGAGCTGAAGAGCTGAGGGACAGCGCCCAGGCTCAGAGTTCAGGCCCCATGACCAGACTCAAAAAAAAAAAAAACAGAGTTCAAGAATTTGAGTTTTGAAAGATGAACACTTTATAAGATCACTTTCATCTAAATAGCGTGCCATATCTATGAGTAAATGTTATCAGTGAAGTATTCTTCATATCACATTCATACATGTTCCTAATTGTTTATTTTTCAAAACAGCTTACTAAGATTGTTAGAATTTCCAAAGCCACATAGAGGCAGTATAATTTAAATGAACAGTGCTGAATGAACACAGGACAGCAGAGTTCCAGTTAACTAACTCTAAATTATCTGCTATAACTCTAAATTATCTGCCATTCTGTCATTTCTTCATTAAATGATGAGTTAGCTACTTTTTTAAATAAATTTTATTTAAAGGAAATAATGTATATTTCTCATCAATATGTAAGTTGAAAGAATGCAGAACCCAAACCTCACTGTATTACACCTTTTAGGTAATTTTCCTCCTAGCAGATTCTAGTGTATCTTATCAAAAAGAATCCAACTGCCTCACCAAGAGAATACTGTGGTTTCTATATACAGATTGAAACTGCCCTTATTAATCCATTACAACTTTCCAGTCACTAGCAAATTCTAAATCTAAGATGTTCTAATATCACTTATTTTAAATAAATCATATATAGAAAAATGAATAGCCAAGTCACACACATGGACAGAACAAAGAAAAATCAAATGCTTCTCAAAGAGATACTCATTGTATTGTTATAAAGAAAAATATTGCAAATAATACTTCTAAATAAATAAAAATAAAAATACTTTTGTGCTTTCAATGGTAGTACTTGATAATACATTTCATTACTAAGTAAACTAATAAGGATGATGCTATTTAACAAAAAACACATTTGTGTGGTAGAGCACTAGCCTTGAGCTGAAGAGCTGAGGGACAGCACCCAGGCCCAGAGTTCAGTCCCCCCCAAAAAAAAACACATTTGTTCCACCAACCTTATTCTACAATCGTCAACTGTAATGAAGTTACAGTTCCATCATTCACTCTATCTCTATAGTATTCAACAGTAATGATTCACCATTCATGTTATGTGTCTGAAAATTAAACTATCTTTAATTACGAAGATAATCTTGTGAAGACATTTCCATAAACTGGAAAAAGTACCTGGCATTTCTAAGAGGCATGAAATAAATGACTGTGGAATTACTAGACACAGAACCAGCAAAAGGTTTCTAAAAACTCAACCTTAGAAAAAGAAGCATAACATAGTTATTTTATGCCAGATACTGGCAACCAGTAGAAGGAGGGGAGGCCAATGAATTATTCCAACTCAATAACAAGTAAAGAAGTAACCATGCTGGACATTAGTAGCTCACAGCTATAATCCTAACTACTCAGTTGGGTGAGTCATGAGGATTGTGGTTCAAAACCAGCCCGGGCAGGAAAGTCTGTGAGACTCATCTCCAATTAACAATCAGAAAACTGGAAGTGGAGCTGTGTCTCAAAGTGGTAGAGTGCTAGCCTTGAGCAAAACAGGTGAGGGACAATGCCCAGGCCCTGAATTCAAGCCCCACAACCGGGAAAAAAAGAAATGGAAAGGGGGAAGGGGAAATGGAAAAGGGAAGGGGAAGGGGAAAAGGAAAGGATAGAGAAAGACCTAGATTGCATATAAAGTCTATCAATATGAAATCAGGATTTACCCTCCGAATAGTCCTCTTAAGAATTTAGGCGGTGCTATTATGCTGACAATCTAAAGACCAAGAAGAAAACAAGTGATGTCCTTACAAATACAGACCTAGCAAAGACAAGCTGGAATTAGGTGTCAGTTCATCTGAGAATACTTTCACTCTACCCAATCATTTGTTGCTCCAACAGAAAACAGTTACACTAGAGGAGGCAACAATGCTTAATAGGAAATGTACTCATTACCTTGCTCATGTAACTGTTATCCCTCTGTATAGTATTCTTACAATAAAAAAGTATTTTAAAAAAATATGAAACCAGAAAAAAAAGAAAAGAAAATGGTTACACTACTAAGGTGCCTTTAAGTTATGTGATTCAAGCTGTTTTTGTTTAATGTTACTGTATAGGTGATATAGAGAGGGGTTACATAAATTAAGTAATGAGTACGTTTCTTTTTGAATGTCACCCTTTCTCTTGCTTTCTCCCAGTTTTTCCCTACTGAACCCCACAAGTTGTATAGTTCATTTTCAACAGTGTCTACTGAGTATCACTGCTGCATTTGTTCACCCTTTGTCCCACCATTTCTGTGCCCCCCAACGTTCCCCAAAACAGATAAACTTACATACAAGACAAAAGGTACACAAAACAACTTCAACAAGAGAGAAAATAACAAAAAAAACTCTTGTTTCCATTTGCTAAGAGTTCATTTCAATAAATATAATTTTATATGATCATATGCACATAGCTATTGAACCTTTGTGATCCTCTCCTAGGCATATCCTCCTTCAGTCTCACTGTCCTGCATAATTTTATAATGTCTAAGTGTGTTTGTTTTTTACCATTCAGTGTATTTACTTATAGATTTATAGGTACATTCTAGTTACAACAAATAAGGGAAATTATGCAACCTATGTTTGTTTGGGTATCACACTTTGCTTAATATGTTTTCCAAGTCTTTCTATTTCTTTACAAATGGTGCAATATAATTCTTTCTGACATAAGCACAGAATTCTATTGTGCATATACACCAACCTTTCTTGATCCATTCATCCATTAAGAGGCATCTGGAGTTGATTTCTTATCTTGGGTATTGTAAACAATGCTACAGTGAACATGGCTATGCTGATAGCTTTAGTGTGACCTTGTTTGTGGTCTATGGGATAAATGCCCAGACTTGGAATTGCTGGTCACAGGGAAGCTCTATGTACTTTTGATGAACCTCTATACTACTTTCCAGAGTAGTTGAACAAGTTTACAATCCCACCAACAGTACAGTAGTGTTTCCTTTTGCCCACATCCCTACCAGCATCTGCTATTGTTAATTTTCTTAATAATGGCCATTCTAACTGGGATGAGGTAGAATCTCAAGGTTGTTTTGATTTGCATTTCTTTTATGGCCAGAGATAAAAATTTCTTCCTGTGTCTACTGGTCATTCTTACTTCTTCTGAGAAGTCTCTAAGTATTTATCTCATTTATTAAGTTGGTTGTTGTTTCTTTGAAGATTTATTTAGGGGGTAGGGTTAATTTTTTTGAGATCTAAGTATATTTTAGATATGAGGCCCTTGTCTGATGCATAGCTAGTAAAGATCTTCTCTCATTCTGTGGGCTTTCTATTGATCTTGCTAGCTATGGCCTTGTCCTTTGTCATGCAGATACTTTTCAGTTTGATGCACTCCTATTTATCTAGTCTTTCATTTATTTTTTGTGATTCCAAATCTCTACTTAGGAAATTTCCACCCTGTGCCTAGGAGCCCTATTGTTTTCCCTACCCCTTCCTGTAATATTTTCATGGATTCTGGTCTTAACACTGAGGTCTTTAATTCATTTAGAATTGACTAGGCTGATTTTAATATAGTTTCCTAACAGCCTTCTGTGTTTAGAGGATAAGTAAAGTTTAGATCTACTCTTACTTTTGTGAAAAAGCAGACAATGTATTGTTATAAACAATGTATTATAATTATAATACATTATATAATATATAATCACATATTATATATTATTACATATGATTATATATAATTACATGACACATAATATACTATAATTAAGACCCTATTTTGGTCTCAAGTTTCAATTTATTCTATCACATTACAACTCAATTTACATATTATATTCAATTTACTCTAATCACATCCAATATCCTCAAAAATGTTACAGAGGACACTATCTGTGTAGCATTATGATAGAATCAATGGTAACACTACACTCCTCCTGAGAAGATTCCCTTGGTGCAATTCTTCATCCTCTCCTATGTCAATTTTCTAACTGTACACAGTCACAACTTGATCACTTCTCAAATTATCTATAGTATCACAAGAACTTGAGAAACAGTCATTTTGTATTTAACCTTTCATAGTATCTATCCTAAATCTGAGGCCACACCCTTCCAAGTAGGTAAAACCTCTCTAAAAATCAAGAAGGGAGGAATACCACTGAGAACAGAGGGGAGCAGAGGACTAAAGGGGAGGGGCTAGTGACAAGAAGGACAAAAAGTAACTTTTTAAACTTCATAGAATGTCCTTATGCACATATACTCCTATGTACATCAGGTTGGTAAGGACAGCAAATAAGCAGCCAAATGCTTCTTTAAACCATATATAATTGCTAGTTTATTTTATTCCCTCTTCTCATCCCATGATATAGCCCACCCCTTCTCCTTTCTCCCTCCCTCTCTTTTTCCCTTTTATATGCATATCTAGAAGTATTTTCTTAAAATGTATTTGGAAATGCATATCCAAAAGTATAATCCTAAAAAGTCAGCTATAAAAAGAATTAAACATTAAAAGAATCTTTGAGGAACATCAGAGTACATTAACAACCTCTCATTCTATTCAAATTTTAAGCATTATTACCTTCTAACAAACAATGCTTCAATAATGAGAGGGGTTTGGGGTTTTGTTGGGGGTTTTTGTTTGTTTGTTTTTGTTTTTTTTGGTCTTGGGGTTTGATCTCTGGGCCTGGGTGCTATCCCTCAGCTCTTCAGCTCAAGGCAAGCACTCTACCAATTGAGCCACAGTGCCACTTCCAGTTTTCTGGTGATTTATTGGAAATAAGAGTCTCACAGGGCTGGGAAGGTGGCTCAGTGGTAGAGCGCTTGCCTTGCATATATGAGGCCCTGGGTTTGATTCCTCAGCACCACATAAGCAAAAAGAAAAAGCCAAAAATGGCACTGTGGCTCAAGTGGTAGAGCACTAGTCTTGAGCTGAAGAGCTGAGGGACAGCACCCAGGCCCAGAGTTCAGGCCCCACGATCGAACACACACACAAAAAAAATAGTCTCACAGACTTTCCTGCCCAGGCTGGCTTTGAACCATGATCCTCAGATCTCAGACTCCTCAGTAGCTAGGATTACAGGCATGAGCCACCGGCACCCAGCTGAGAGTTTCTTTTTAAAACTTTAGTGCATAGTGTACATATGCTTTAACTAACCTCTAAATTAAATGACACTGTACAATACATTCCATAACTGAGGTCACTACCAAGTGTAATTCCAAATTATAATTCATGTGATTCTATATGTACCTATGTAATATTTAGATGCTCACAAAAAATTTTAAGAAATAATGAAAGTTCCTAAATATTTGTAATTGTATTAAGAGATGTATTTAATCATTTCAGAAAATCTTTCAAGACACAATCGATTTTCGTCTGTCAGAAAGTTTTGGAAGAATATAAAATACTTCCCTTAAGGTAAAAGAATGAACAAGATAAGCTTTCAGTTTACAGCAAAAACAAGATTATATTCAATTTTATTCAGTATATAATACAGAATAAACATCTCAGAAAAGATGAAACTTAAAGATGTCAAGAATTAATAGCAAATTGGTGATATTCTCTAATTACATACTTTATTCATTTTGACATGTGCTTATGAGTTTTATTAACCCATAATACACCTGAAATAAATATGATATTTTTGTTATTTTAATCCAGGTTAATGAGTACAAGGCAGTTTTTAATTTACCTAAACTAATCCTAAATGTCAAAGCAAATTCCACTGCAATTCTACAAAACAAAATCCATCAGAACAAGTCTTTCAGAACCACAAACAAAGCAGGGTGAAGACTAGTTCTTAAAAGCCCTCCTAGGGATAAACTTGATGTTACCAGTGCTTCCTGCTGAGTTACTCATTGCTGGTTCTTTGTGGTACAAATTTTTTTAGCAACCCTGGAAACTACTTCAAAGCTTTATCAGAACTGCACAACGATGCAATTAAGATTTAAGGAAGCTTCCCTTCTAACTAGGTATCAGGAACTAAGCTTAACTCTGGAAGGAGGGACAGACAGTGGATGAACAGCATGGATTACAAAGAGGATACAAAACTGGGAAGGAATAAGAGTTAATTAAACTAATAAAAGAATGAAGACATTCTCATGGATATAAAGATATCTTCATCAAAGGTATCTTGAAAATGCAGAGGTTAGAGAGCTAGCTTGTATGTCTCACTTCATTATTAAGTACTTTTTGCAAAATGATTACAAATGTATACAACGGCAGAGTAAAATTTTCATTATTAAATAGACCTTTAGAAGTATAAAAGGTAGAAAAATCACTACTTGCAATTTTGAAAGCATACAGTTGTTACTTCTCTATATTATGCTTCTTTCACTCTTTCTGATGCTAATATGTACTGAGAAAAGATAGAACTATACACTGTTCTTTGAAAACCTTATGCACATATACCCCTGTGCACATCAGGTTGGTAAGTACAACAAATAAGCAGCCAAATACTTCTTTAAACCATAGATAATTGCTACTTTATTTTGAAAATCTTTTCTTATGCTGTCCTCTCCTATTCCCATGTATCCTACAGCTAAACAGAAAAAAAAAAAAAAACTTCCAATTTTACTCAACCACCATCTTGCCTCAGAATGAGGAATCAAGTTTCCATTTACCTAGTTTGAACTTCTATCAGTGTATCACAGATTTCTTTGTGAATTATTGCCCTAATTATAAATTTTTCCTTTTACAATAAAAACATTAATATACTTCATTTTGCAATAAGTACAACAATATAGACATGTGTAAGTTCAATCTTTATAAATTACCTAAATTTATTAATGGTCTTGATATTTAATAAAATCTCGAAACAAATCTGTGATAAGTACACTTTTTCAGAGCAAAAAAAAGGTACTACCTTACACAAAGAAGACAACTTATAAATAAACCAAAAAGTTTCAAAAATTAGCTCCAAAAAAAATTTAAATAAAAAAAAAAGCTTTAAAATTTTTTAAGCTATCAAAAGTCAACAAAAACAGAAATAAACTAACAACCCAATCCATACAAACATCACACTTCTAGGAAGCCTCTCCTTTTGCTCTAAAAAATTTCATTTTTAATATAAATTATAAACTTTTACTTTTAGTGTTATAGTATCTAGGTTATTTAGTATTTAGGTTAATATTATTTTTAAAAAATTAACATCCTACAGTCTTTGATTTCTATAACTTGAGAGATGGTAAAATATTAATGCTAAGAAGCCAGATGCTAAATTAATCATGTATATTTCTCTACAGAGAAATCATTAAATTTTTTAAACATTTAAAAATTAAATAAAAAAGAATTTTAAGTATTCAGTAATGCAAAAGAAGAAGGAATACAGAAATAATAAAACAAAGCAAGTAATATGATGGCATATGTAGAGAGCTCACCTAGCAAGAACAAGGCCCTGAGTTCAATCCCCAGTAAAGAAAAATAATAAAAACACAAGTTGAAAGCTTAAAGTAAGCAATTTCATAAAATATTTGGTGTTGGTGGCAGATTTCTTTTACTTAGTATAATGATGTCATTGACAATATGTATCGTTGTAATCTTGCTTTTCATTGTCAACTAAAAACTGGTCACTTTTACATCTCTGCATATTTACTTGTTCTAAACATTTCATTTCCATAGAGAACACTGATAACTTCTTAAAACTACTACCAAAAGAATCACCAGGCCCATTCAAAGGCCAAAATATACACAGCAACATAAACTCAGCTAGAACAAAGAAGAGTGACATAAATGACATATTCTATGAAGTGGCTATCATACCAATAAAGATACAGATTGAGAAGTTAATATCACAAATATTGATATTATGATGAAGACAAGTTTATTTTAGCAAACTTACCATTCAATCATTCCAATCATGAATAAAAAATACATTGATAAGATCTGATGACCACAACCATCCTCATATCTTCAACTTGGACCCACCAAGCTACATACCTTTCTTTATCAATTGTCTCAAAATTACCTATGAAGTGCATTTTTACAAAGAATGCTTAATGTGAATCAACTCAAGCCTTCAGATAATGCCTCAAGTTTGCAGGGAAAGAAGTAGATAAATGAACCAGTAAATAATGTAATGACAGAAGATACCAGAAACATTACATGCAAGACAACTGCCCTTATCACTTCAATAAAAAAAAAGGGGGAAGGAGATTTAAGTTAAAAGACAATGAAGACATATAAAAATATATATAAATTGTGGCTACATTCTGGTTCAAAGAAGCAGACAAAAAAGCCATTTTAGGAGACTATGGACTAGGCAGTATTAACAATTGTTCGTTTTCATATGTGGTAGTGTAATTACATAGCAAACTATCCTTATTTTAGAAAATGCATGCTAACTTTTAGGAGTGAAATGTCATGAGGCCTACCACATGCTTCTTCTATATGATGCACCCTATACACATACGCATGAATTTACATACAAAGTAAAAACAGCAAAATGTGAACAACTTTTGACTAGCTGGTTGTTACGAAAGTATTCATTTCAAAAGTATCAGAAATATCTACAAAAACCTTCTAGTCAACCTTGATATACTTGATTAAAGGATGTTCTGTTTCGCATATAAATATTTTCAACACATATTTTCAAAACTAATTACTTATATTTTAAAACTGATAAATTTGCAATCACCAGAATAACTCATTATCTATAAGCAAAAAGAAAAACAGTAGATGCTAAATATTTTGGGGGGGGGGAGGTCCGGTCATGGGGCCTGAACTCTGGGCCTGGGCACTGTCCCTCAGCTCTTCAGCTCAAAGCTAGCGCTCTACCACTTGAGCCACAGCACCACTTCCGGCTTTTTTTTCTTTTTGCTTATGTGGTGCTGGGGAATTGAACCCAGGGCCTCATGCATGCAAGGCAAGCGCTCTACCACTGAGCTACCTTCCCAGCCCTATATTTTTAAATATATTGTTTGAATAAATTATTTGAAAACCTGATAAGTAACATATCACTATTTCATTTTATTCTGGCAGTTCTGGGGTTTGAACTTAGTTCCTTGCCCTTAATAAGTGCTCTAACTACTGAGCAATGTCTCTAGTCATATTTTCTACTGTTTAGTTTTGGAGTAAGGTCTTACTTCCTCTCCAAACCTGGACTTAGGTTCAATGTTCCTATTAGGTTTCCAGCTAGCAAGGATAACAGTCCAGTGCCAACATGTCCAACTCTTCATTAACAAGGTGTCTCACAAACTTTTCTGCCTGACTGGCCTTAAACCACAATCCCAGCAATCTCAGCAACCCAAGAAGTTAGGATCACAGGTGTGAGCCACCAGCACTTACTACTATTTCCATTTTTTAAATAAGGAATAAGCCAAAGACGTGTCACAGTAAGTTGCATAACCAGACTCTTCAGCCAGACAGTAAAGCTCCAGAGTCCACACATACCTACCCAGTTCTACGACCTTCTTGGGTGTAGTAAGCTATGTTTCTGGCAAGACTAACTTAATTTTACAGGGCTTATAACATCAACCAGTTCTTTGAATTTAGCAATTCTAATAATGTAAAAGTATCATCATGTATCAAAGTAAAAGATCACAAAAATTAAATATTACATTTAGAAAAGTATATTAAAAATAGGGGCTAGGGATATAGTCAGTGATAAGTGCTTGCCCAGGCTGAGTGTGACCTTGGGGTCAATCACCAGCCCAGCAGAATAAATAAATACAAGATTAAAACAAACAAAAAAGAATGGCTTCAGGTGGCTCAACTAAACATTTGGTTATCTGATAAGATCTACTCATACTCTTACTAGGAAATCAAAGATCTTAATAAGTATCTTTGCAAAGTAAAAAGTTGAACAAATTACCTCATTTTTATTTTCTGGAACAAAACTTGGTAAGTTTCTCAATGCCAAAAATAATAAAATATTTTTTTTTGGGGGGGGGTCTGGTCATGGGGCCTGAACTCTGGGTCTGGGCGCTGTCCCTCAGCTCTTCAGCTCAAGGCTAGCACTCTACCACTTGAGCCACAGCACCACTTCTGGCTTTTTTCTTTTTTTGCTTATGTGGTGCTAAGGAATCGAACCCAGGGCCTCAGGCATGCAAGGCAAGCGCTCTACCACTGAGCCACCTTCCCAGCCCCCAATAAAATATTCCTTTTTTCTTAATTTTTATTTTTTTATTGTGAAAATACTGTACAGAGGGGTTACAATTACATGGGCAAGATAATGAGTATATTTATTATCAAGCATTGTAGCCTCCTCCTTTGTTTCCCCTTCCCATCCCTTCTCATCCTCCCCCTATCCCACCCAATCCCCCCACACACACACCAAAGTTGTAAAGTTCATTTTTTGACATAACGACTTATATATCTCATTGTTGCAATGGGTCCACATGTATCCCTATTTAAACGATTTATTTTTCCCCTTCCCTTCCACAAATTATACCGATATCAAATACAGTGAAAGCAGGGGTTATACTGTGGTGGAGGGACATACAAAGCAACAAAGAAATAATCTTATAAATGTGTTAGAAAGAATCGCATGAAAGAAAAAAAACATTTGAATACATATCTTAGGGTTCATTCCCCTTATCTGACCTTATCTGACCTTTTATGCTTGACTCAGACATATACTAGATATTGCAAATAAGGGAACCCATGGGACCTATGTTTCTTTGGGCCTGGCTTACTTCACTTAATATAATTTTTTCCAAGTCTTTCCATTTC
Organism: Dipodomys ordii; assembly: GCF_000151885.1. NCBI lineage: Eukaryota > Metazoa > Chordata > Mammalia > Rodentia > Heteromyidae > Dipodomys > Dipodomys ordii. The sequence goes on along the minus strand of NW_012267238.1, from coordinate 15,368,010 downwards.
CTAACAAATGGGGCAATGTCATTCTTTCTGATGGAGGCATAGAATTCCATTGTGTATATATACCACATTTTCTTGATCCATTCATCTACTGAGGGGCATCTGGGTTGGTTCCATATCTTAGCTATAGTAAATAGTGCTGCAATAAACAGTCGTGCTGGTAGCTTTAGTGTGGTCTTGTTTGTAAACATTTGGGTAAATGCCCAAAAGTGGGATTGCTGGGCCATAGGGGAGCTCTATGTGGAGTCTTTTGAGGAAACTCCATACTACTTTCCAAAGTGTTATGAGAAAGGTTGGACAAATGGGATTGCATGAAGTTGCAGCGCTTCTGCATGGCAAAGGACATAGCTAGCAAGATCAATAGAAAGCCCATGGAATGGGAGAAGATCTTTACTAGCCATACAACGGACAAGTGTCTCATATCTAAAATATACCAGGAACTCAAAAAATTAAATCCCCCAACAACAAATCTTCAAAGAAACAACTGCCCAATAAATAAGTGGGCGAAAGACTTAAAGAGAAACTTCTCTGAAGAGGAGAAGGAAGGCCAACAGACACATGAAGAAATGCTCAACCTCCCTAGCCATAAAAGAAATGCAAATCAAAACGACATTGAGATACCACCTTACTCCAGTTAGAATGGCTAAAATCAAGAACTTTAAAAACAACAGATGCTGGAGGGGATGTGGACAGAAGGGAACCTTACTGCATTGTTGGTGGGAGTGTAAACTTGTTCAACCCAATAAAATATTCTTTAGCCAAAGCTTTTTTTTTTTTTTTTTGGTCGGTCATGGGTCTTTTGAACTCTGGGCCTGGGCGCTGTCCCTCAGCTTTTCCGCTCAAGGCTAGTGCTTTACCACTTGAGCAACTTCTAGTTTTCTGAGTGGTTTATTGGAGATAAGGGTTTCACAGACTTTTGTGCCCTGGCTGGCTTTGAACAGTGATTCTGAGATCTCAGCCTCCTGAGAAGCTAGGATTACAGGTGTGAGCCACCAGCACCCAGCCTAGCCAAAGCTTATAACTTAAACTGTTTGTCTGAAGAGTTTATACAAGCTTGCTGCATTCTAAGGGAACCTTATTACTTCCAATAGAAAATTTTAAAGTTAATAACAAAATAGTTTAATGCCTTAAAAACAATATGCCTTACTACATAATGAGTTCCAGGTTAGTACAGCCTACAGGGCAAGATTCTGTCTTAAAAAAACAAAAGCAAAACCCAATCAACCCAACCAACCAACTCAACTACAATAACAATAGCAATAAGAAATAACTCAGGAAACTAGTTATTTAAACTAAAAGTATAACAGTTTTTGTCCCTTTTACTTTTTCATCAATGGAAAATGCTTCCCACTAAAGGTCACTGAATACTAGAGCTCTCAATGGTCTTTAGTGGGAAGCATTTTCCATTGATAATAAAAGATGAGGCACAGAAATAGAGGGACAAAGTAAACAAATGTAGCAACAGTACTCACTGGACATCATGTTAAAAATGAACTATATAATTTGTGGGTGGGATGGGAGGGGGAAACTGGGAGAGAGCAAGGGAAGGGGTGACACTGTCCAAAAGGAAGTGTACTTTCTGCCTGACTTACATAAATGTAACCCTTATGTTTAATACTTTATGAATAAAAAATGTCTTAAAGATAATTTGTATTCATAAATTATTTTAAGTGGCAACTCTTTTGTACAACTACTTAAATAAGAAAAACTAGTCAAAAAATAAGCATTAATTATAATAATAACTAGGCAGACATTTGTGGTTCATGCATATAGCATATAATCCAAGCTACTCAGGAAACTGAGTTCTAAGGATCCTAGTTTGAAAATAACTTGGGCAAAAAAGTCCATGAGACTCTTATGTCCAATTAGCCACTCAAAAGCCTAAAGTGTAGCTGCGGCTGAAGTGGCAGAATGCTAACCTTAAGCACAAAAGCTAATGGACAGCACCCATTCCCTGAGTTCAAGCCCTAGGACTGACAATAATAATAATAATAATGCTGGGAGCCAATAGTTTGTGTCTGTAATACCAATTACTCAGAAGGTTGTGATCTGGAGGATTACACGTCAAGGTCAGCCCGGACAGAAAAGTTCATTGGCATCCATCTTCAAATAACCAACACAAAGCAGGGCTAGAGGCATAGCTGGTGTGTTAAAAGCATCAGCCTAAGCATGTACAAGTTCCTGAGTTCAATCCTAATACTATGCAAAATAACAACTAGAGCATCAATAATGACAGAAGCCATTCAAGGACCTGAAACAAAGTACAGATTTAAATAACACTAAAAACCTATTATTAATTTTTTCAGATATGATAATGATACTCTAGCTATTGAAAAAAATCATCCCTGGCTGACATAGTGGCTCGCACGTTAGAAAGCCTGTCTAGCAAGTCAAGGCTCTGAGTTGAAACGCCAGTACTGTCACAAAGAAAAATCTTTCATTAGGGGCTGGGAAGGTGGCTCAATGGTAGGGTGCTTGCCTTGCAAGCATGAGGCCCTGGGTTTGATTCCTCAGTACCACATAAGCAAAAAGAAAAAAGCCAGAAGTGGCGCTGTGGCTCAAGTGGTAGAGCACTAGCCCTGAGCTGAAGAGCTGAGGGATAGCGCCCAGGCCCAGAGTTCAGGCCCCACAACCGGACCCAAAAAAATAAATCTTTCATTAGAATCTGCCATGTCATGTGTTAACTAGGCCATACATAGAATAATTTTTAATAAACGGAAGTTACTATAATTCTAATATCAATATTTATATCTCCATGCTTTATGGATTTTTTGTTTTCTGATCGGTCGTGGGGCTTGAACTCTGGGCTTGGGCGCTGTCCCTCAGCTCTTCAGCTCAAGGTGAGCACTTTACTGTTTGAACCACAGCGCCACTTCTGGTTTTCCAGTGGTTTATTGGAGATAAGAGTCTCACTGACTTTCCTTGCCCAGGTTGACTTTGAACAGTGATCCTCAGATCTCAGCTTCCTCAGTAGCTAGGACTACAGGCATGAGCCACCAGCATCCGGTATTTTATGGATTTAATAAGTATGCTACTACAAAATTTTCAATCAAATATGTTGCAGAACTAAAAGAAAATATGTCTAGAAATATTCCTCATCCCTAGACTATAATAAGTAATGAGCAATAAATTTCCTACTAGGTATGCAGTTCTATTAATGTAGATGTATAAAATTTTACCTGCTTTTTCTTTCAATTAGAATGGCCACATAGGATGCTGGTAAAGCGGCACCAAAGCCAGGAGTCCAGGAGTAGAATTTTCCAAGTATCTTCCTGAAATTCAAATTCCTTGTTGGTTATTTTGGTTATTACAGAGAAAGATTTCCCTTTGCAGTGCCCCTCCATCCAAACATCCCATCATACCTCACATTCAAATACACTGCCACTCTCCCCAGGGCCAGGCAGGGTGCAGAGTTAGCATTCCCAGTGTGAGCTGTTATCACATCATTACTTCTATTGCATGTACAATTTTTTAACACATAATATGACATGCCACAATCTTTGATATTTTTCTTTCATTACTTCTTTTAGTTTTTAATTGACTGTGGATATCATTTTGCATTTACTAGAATATATTACTCCCTACTTTATCCTATTATACTAAAATAATCTTATTATACTAAAATAAATCTTTGTTAAAACTTCAATGAAAGAAGGAAAGAAAGAAAGGAAGGAAGGAGGAAGGGAACTTTCTGCCTGAGAAAAATGGAGTTTTCCCTCCAATACAAAATCTACAGAGAGTTATTATTACTGAATGTAAAATTTAAAGGAAAACTGACTCATTGGGTTAGTTGTAGAAAGAATATGAACATGTTGAATTAAATCCCTTTATATTACTACTTGACGATAATTCAAAAAATAAACCAATTTAAATTTTCAAAAAGGGCACAAATCTTAATGTTAAGAATTGTATGGTACTACAACTTAGGCAAACATGCTCATAGAACATAACAAAATACACTGTAGCCAGGTACTGGTGGCTCATGCCTGTAATCCTAGCTACTCAGGCGACTGAGAACTCAGTTGGAAGCCAACCCAGGCAAAAAAGTTCTTGAGACATTTTCCTCTCAAAAAGCCAGAAGTAGAGGTGTGGCTTAAGTGATAAGAGTGCCAGGCCTTGATCAAAAAAGCTAAGAGACAGACAGCACTCAGGTTCTAAGTTCTAGTCCCAGAACAAGCACCAAAAAAGAAAGAGACAGAGGTTATTAAAAACTTTATTTTTAGGGGCTGGGAAGGTGGCTCAGTGGTAGAGCACTTGCCTTGCATGCATGAGGCCCATATAAGAAAAAAGCTGGAAGTGGCAATATGGCTCAAGTGGTGGAGCGCTAGCTTTGAGCTGAAGAGCTGAGGGACAGCGCCCAGGCCCCACAACCAGACCACCCCCCCAAAAAAAACTTTATTTTTAGACTTGTAACAACTCTATGAAACTTCAGGAGACCACCTTACAAAGTAATTTCCTTACAGAAATTCCAAGTCAATTTTAAAGACATGATTTGCTCAACAGTATAGAAACTTTATCAGTTATTTTATTCATTATTTAAAAGTACATAAATACTAAAGTTCTGAGATAAAATCTGTACAGCTACTGTGGACAGCGCACAGATGAGGATAATGTGAACTGAGTATTTTTAACTTGACGGAAGCAAATCAGTTTAGTTTAGCAACGAGTGCTTAAATAAAATTAAAGTATCTACTTATATATTTTGCTTTTGTCAGAACCTCAAGAAGCAGAATGCAGCATAGATAGATACCATATACAAGACTAAATCCGGACAAATGTTCCATCACTAAAATAAACCAACAGTTAATACACTGCCTAATACACAAATGTGTATTTCATATTGCATTCAAATTTGGTTCACTGCATATCATTCCTAAGCCATTTCATAGACTGATGCTTTGAACTGCTGATCTATGAAACTGAAAAACTAAAACATCTTCGTGATCAACTTTGAAAATATAGCAAGCCTCATAAAATGACATATTAAAGCATTTTTCCTATATAATCATACCAATAACTTCAAGTTTATATCATATCTTCAGACTTAGAGCCATGAAGGTCCTGATTTCATTAACTTTCTGAGATAAATGACATTTCAGAGCTTTAAAAAAAAAAACAGAAACAATGACCTAAACAATAGTTAGGCAAACATCCATTTGTTTACATTTCAACATAGAAATCTGTATTTATATCTAGTGCTGATTATGGGTACCAACCTGAAAAGGCAAAACAAAGTAATATACAAGGACCCATTAGCAGTCAGAAATGAAGCGGATTGCAGGATCTCAGGGAGTAGCCTGTATAAATAATAGTCTAATTTTCGTTTCCGGAGAATTGCTGCAATCTGGAAAGAGAAAGGTTTTTGTTTAATCCAAACAGTTGTTCCCACTTAAATTAGCTCATACATGAACGCTACTGAATGAAGAAAGGGATATATAAATGTTAAGGATATAGCTCTGAGTTTAAGTGCCTGCCTAACACACGAGGCCATAGCTACACACACACACACACACACACACACACAAAACCATGGCATTTTACTGTCTTCTCTGTAAAAATGAAAATTCCAGAATAAATACGAAGTCATTTAAATTTACTGTCAGAGAAATATACGCCAATAAATTTTAACATGGGTCATGTGATGACAGTTTCATGTGTTAAATATTTCTAATGCCTTAAAAAATCTTAAGTTGAAATATTAACTATATTTTAAATGGAAAAATTCAATAGAAACTCAATGCTATAACAAATCCATCACATTACAATCACCCTACCTCAGTGATAGAAAGCAATGAAAAAAAATCTGTTATTCAATATACTGTATGGTATATTATAATATAATATATATTATATATTATAATATACAATATATTATAACATATATTATATATTGGTATATTATATATAATATATTATAATAAAATAACATAATAGTTATAATATTATATTATATATGTTATATATTATATATACCATACTATATAATATATTTTATGTGTTATATAATATTATATATTATATATATTAATATATATATTATATATGCCAAGGGCCGGTGGTCAAACCTGTAATTCTAGCTACTCAGGAGGCTGAGATTTGAGAATCGCGGTTCAAAGCCAGCCTGGGCAGGAAGTCTGTGAGACTCTTATCTCCAATTAACCACCAGGAAACCGGAAGTGGACTGTGGCTCAATGGTAGAGCGCTCACCTTGGGCTGAAAAGCTCAGGGCCAGCACCCAGGTCCAGAGTTCAAGCCTCATGACCAAAAAAAAAAAGAAAGCTAGAAATATGAAAAGTAACAAAAGTAATATCTGTCCTCTAGTAGAGCTGAGAAAAAAATTAAGAAAATCAACAGAAATAATAATAATAAATGTATATACCACATGGTAACAGAACTCAGAAACAGAACCAAGTAATTAGAGGACTGAGGAAGTTTATGATATGAACCTTTTATTTAAAAAAAAAAATCAGCCAGCTGTCACTAGTAGTCTTACCTATAATCCTAGCTACTTCAGTGGCTGAGACTCAGAGGATCAAGATACAAAGCCATCTAGGGCAGAAAAGTCTTCAAGACTACAATTAACCAGGAAAATACCAGGGTACAGACTTGGCCTGACTCTTGTTCAGCCTATCCTTGTATAGAATATAAATCATACTATGCTCAAAATATGGATATCAATATTAAAGAGTGATTAAGTGTAATGCAATAGACAGTGCTGTGGAAACTTAGTAGAATAAATCTCATATGTGGGTAGAAGTCTTGTACAAAGGGAAGATGAATTGAATTTGGAAAATCAGAACAATCCTCACAGGTCAGAAGAAAGAATATTTTGCTACCATGATAAAATAGGGCACTAAAGGAATGCACATTCGAACAGCGTAATTAGGGAATAAAGAAGTAGGGAGAAGAAAGGACAAAATTGACTAGAAAACAGGAAGATGGAAAAACTGCACACTCCACATCTCTGAATATAACATTTTGCCTAAGACTGTGATTAACAAATCCAATTGCCCCTTGTAAGTTTTTCATGCTCTACCACCTTGTAGCCTCTCCTATTTCAGTAAAACTACAATACACAGGAAAGAAAAAAAAAGAGTAAAAGCTAAGCCTCTTTTTCAAGGAATAAAAATACCTTGTTATAGAAAAAAACACAAGCTGCACTGTGTTAGTGCAGTAAATGTTAAACTAAAAGAAGAAATGGCTGAAGACTTACTCATATAGGAGTTGGGAAAAGACAGGTGAGAATGTCAGGCAGATTTATGTGAATCTTTTTAAATAGATCTTGACAAAAAGGGGGGAAAAATCTATAGTGCCTATAACACACCATTCTTTTCATTCTCCTATATTTCTAAATTTTCTTCCTTTTCAGCAACTTGGCACTTGAACTCTATTCATTCTACATATGTTCTCTCCTGCAGTACCATTTACCATCTGAATATAAAAATTCTTAATATAATCCTGAACTGTCCCCTAAAATCCAAATCATTTCGAATGTCAACTGAATATGTGAACACAGAGTTACATGAGCATCAAAAAAAGCAACAGGCCCAAAGCAGAACTCACTGTATTTCCTAAATATGACTTTTCTTCTGAATTCCCTACCTCAAGTAAAAGGATCACATCCACCCAACAAAAGAAAATATCAACACATGGTTAATTCTTTCCATGACGGGGCCATCTCATCAGTTCCTAGTATTTTCAGGATTTAGAATGTAAGGTCTCCATGGAGGCATATGCTTGTAATCTCTCTCAGAGGCAGAGATAGGAGGATTAGATTTTCACAACAGCCTAGACAAAAAGTTAATGAGACTCCCCCCAACACACACACACACACACACACACACACACACACACACACACACACACACACACACACACACACACACACACACCTCAACTAAAGCTGTCAAGGTGCTATTTGCCTGGATGCCAACTACAGGAGACATACATAGATAAGCTCGTGGTCTAGGCTGACCCTAGATTAAAAAAAAAAAAAAACCACAAGATCCTTGTTCACAAATTAAAAGAAAAGATTAATTAAAGAAAGGGTTAGGGGGTCTGGGAAGGTGGTTCAGTGGTAGACTGCTTGCCTTGCATTCATGAGGCCCTGGGTTCAATTCCTCAGCACTACATAAGCAGAAAAAGCCAGAAGTGGTGCTGTGGCTCAAGTGGTAGAGCACTAGCCTTGAGTTGAAGAGCTGAGGGATAGTGCTCAGGCCCAGAGTTTAGGCCCCATGACTGACAAAAAGAAAGAAAAAAAAAAAAAGAAAGGGTTAGAAAGCATGAATCCCTAAGTTTAAACCCAGGTACCATTTTTTAAAAATTACTTAGGCATAAATCTACAATACATTTAGAGAACTTTTATAGTGAAAACAAATTTTGTTTAATCAAATAAGGTATTTTTTCAAAATGGAGAAACATGCTGCTACCTTCCAATCACTATGACCAAAAAACAAAAAACATGAGATAAATTACTTATTACAAGAAAAAGTTTCTTTTGGCTCAGTTACAGAGGTTTCAGCCTATAATGAATTGGCTCCACTGTTCTGGGGTCTATACAACCATCAGAATAACTAAAATAAAAATAAAATGGTAACAACACCAAAAGCTGGTATGCATTCAGAGAAACAAAGCTCACTAACTCATGGCTAGAAAAAACATGAAATGGTGAATCCATCCTGCCAAACAATTTGGACATTTTTTGGAAAATGAAACAAGCAGCTACCATACAACCAAGAAGTCCTGTATGGGCTAGTTATCTCTGATAAATACAAACCTGTGTTTCTAGCAAAACCTGTGCTTAAATATGTATTCCCAACAATCAAAAATTATGAACAAGTCACATACTCTTCAACAGGTGAATGGCTTAACAAACCATGATATTCTCATAAAAGAAATAAATAGTTCTCAGTAATAAAAAACACAAACCAGTGATACATGAATACATGAATCAATTCTAAACAATTACACTGAGTGAAAAGAAAAAGTCAACCTCAGGGGGGAAAAAACACTGCACAATTCTACCTATATAAAAGTATGATTTTCTAAATTTCTAATGATAAAATGGTAGAAATAAAGAATCTTTCAGTGGTTGGCTGGGATTAAAGGGAGAAGAGAGTAGAAGAATGTGAGTATGGTTACAAAAGAGAAGAACTAGGGGCTCTTATAAGGTAGCAATATTCCTGACTGCATCAATGGTAGTATTTTGTATAAAACTGTACTGCTATTTGGCAAGATGATAAGAGAACACATAGAATAGTTCATAGAATCTCTGTTATTGCTTCTGCCCAGTGAATCTACAATGATCTCAACATAAACAGCATAATTTAGTTTTAAAAAGCAATTTACTCACCAGGTACCACTGGCTTATGCCTACAATCCTAGCTACTTAGTAGGCTGAGATCTAAGGATTGTGTTTCAAAGACAGCCCTAGCAGGAAAGTCTGACACTTTTTTTTCCAATTAAGTACCAAAAAAGCCAGAAGTGGAGCTGTGGCTCAAGTGGTAGAGTGCTAGCCTTGACCAAAAAAAAAAAAAAAAAAACCTCAGAGGGGAGCGGGGAGAGGATGGGAAGGGATGGGAAGGGGAAACAAAGGAGCAAAGGAGGAGGCTACGATGCTTGATAAGAAATGTACTAATCTTGCCCATGTAATTGTTAACCCCTCTGTACAGTATTTTCACAATAAAAAAAAAAAACCTCAGAGACAGCACCCAGGCCCTGAGTTCAATACAGATACACACACACACACACACATACACAAGCAATTTATTCACAAAGCCAACAGACATGTGAAATCTTCTCACCTCCATTACAACCAGAAACCAGTAAAATGAAACTACCACATGCAACAGAATGAAGCAAAGGAAACAAACAAGTACTATACTGTGGTGGTAGGAAATGGGCACAAGTACATTTCTGCACTTTGCTGTGACTATAAATCTATACAGTTACTCTGGAAAATTGTTGGACAGTAACTAATAAAACCCAATGTAAACCTATTCTGTGACCTAGGAATTACAGTTCTGACTACATGCCCCCAAAAACAAAGAGTACTCATTCCCGTCAAGATAGAGTTACAAAAACATCCATAATCACAAATAGCAGAGTCACTTCGATGTCCATTAATAGTAAAAGTATATTGATTTTGCATATTTATAGTATTAGTAAACAACCTGTATTGTCCATTGTGAAAATAGGACACCTGACACAAAACAACAAAAACCCAGCACCTCAACATCACTGTGCTCTAATCTAGAGCTCACAACCTGGCCAAGCACTGGGTTCAGAGCATGGTAACCATTTGCTATGTACAGGCTGTTACAATGTGAAAAAGATGGAGCAGTACATATAAACAACCAAAAAGCTCTTATCTTTGTCTGTGAAATCACCATAGGATACATTCAGAAACATCACTTTCTATAGCAAAGACTTTGTCTCTGACCAAATGATTCCATATGAATTTTGCATAAAAATCTAGCTAAAAAAAGTATGTCATACCACTATGACTAAATACATATATATATATATACATTCATATTTTATCCTTGTTTTAGGAGGCTTTAATGAACTAGGAAAATAAATCAAAATATACACAGTAAGAACACAGACTAAAAAACAGTAATTTATACTGAACATATAAAACAAAGATTAGGATGTTATGTGTTGGTTATCACAGACTTGCTTCATAAAAAATTATTTTAATGTTCTTTTTGAATTTTGATATATTCGAGCTTTTCTACAATAAAAAGTATCATTTATAATACTAGGAGAAGGAATATATATGAGAGAATATGAAATTATTATTAAATAATTTTGGATAAAAAGAAACAACCAGTATGATAAAATTTAAAATAATTAAGATTTTGTTTTTAATCTTAACCACAACTCTATGAAATATCATTTAGTTGTTTCAATTTATTCATTTCTCAAGTGAAGACAATGATACATTAAAGAAATGTGATTCAAGGTATTAGTTTTCCTATTTCTGTTTATGACTTTTTAAAATAAATGAGCCTGAAAGAATTATATATCTGTGATAAAGAAAAAATTAACTTTGACCAGTGTCATACCGCGAACAAAAATTAATCTCAGATGGCATAGACCTAAATTTTAAAACTATAAAACACTTATGTATCTACATAAATAAACATAACACCTATTTTCATGAATGATCCAAGTAGTCAAGATGTATTGTATACATTAGCTAATTTCTTTTTTTTTTTCTTATTTTGTCAGTCATGGGGCTTGAACTCTGGGCTTGGGCTCTGTCCCTCAGCTCTTCAGCTCAAGGCAAGTGCTCTACCACTTGAGCTATAGCACCACTTCCAGTTTTCTAGTGGTTTATGGGAGATAGGAGTCTCAAGGACTTTCCTGCCCAGGCTGGCTTTGAATCACGATCCTCAGATCTCAGCCTCCTGAGTAGCTAGTATTACAGGTATGAGCCACCGGCGCACGGCTCATTAACTGATTTCTTGAATGGTAACTATTTTGTATAACTAGCTAAAAAAAATGTAAATATGTTTTTTAAAAAGGAAAACAAAGGCAGTATTCAGCATAATTCCCAATTTATAAAAACCCTCTCCTTTTTTCTTTTCCTTTTTTCTACTTCTTTTTTTTCATTTCTTTTTTTTCCTTGAGAGATAGGTCTTAAGGGATACCTCAAGGTATCCCCTCCAGCCTCTCATAAAGTGGTATACCTGAGGTACATGCCACCACAGGAGTTACAATTCAGCAATGATACTCATTAGACACTCTGTTGGCAATGAACAATACAACTCAGGCAGGGAGAAGCTAGAGAAGGGTAAAACCTGGGAGAAAATACGGAGTGGTTGACACTGTTCAAAAAAAGAAATGTATCATTACCTGACTTGCATAACTATAACACCTCAGTACATCACCTTTACAATTAAAAATGTTTTTAATTCTCTTCACAAAAATATCACTGTAAAACATCAATCAGGAATGTGAGCATTTCACCTCATTCATTTATTCTTTTGCTATTCCTTTGTCTGTTTCCCTGTAAGATTAACGCTATACATTTTCCAGGAAAATGGATTATTAGTAATATGATTTCTATCTTTGGCCAAGGACTAAACCGAAGGTAACTAGCCCTCAAAGGGATTAACTATGAATGACAAACTATAAATGAATAGTCACTTTTAGCCCTATATTTTGAACATTAAACTCTTAAAAGATTCCATTTCTAGAAAATCTGAAAAATACATTTCTCTGAAAAAGGATACTTCAGAATAAAAGTACATTTGATGTTGTATCTATTTCCTCTTTCTAGTTATAGCTAATAAATAATTATTTATTTAAAGAAGGGTTTCTCAACCTCAACAGTATAGACATATGGGGAGAAATAATTTGCTGCTGTGAGGGCATATCTTTTGTATTATAGAATGTTAAGCAGTATCACTGGTTTCTCCTTTCTAAATGCCAGTATCATCCCCATCTGTAGCAACAAAAAATATCTCCAGATACTGCCAAACGTCCCATATGAGACATTCTTGAATGAAAATAACCACTTTAAAGACAGCAACATCAATTTATATCTCTGCTATAAGTTGGATCCTAAATGTTTCCAATGGCTTATGTGTCCACAGGCTTGGTCCCCAGCCTGTGGCTCCATGTGAGATGTAGTAGAAAGCCTAAGAGGGGAAACCTAGTAGAAGGTCTTAGATGGCCAAAAGGTGTGCCCTTAAAGGGGACAGTGGGATGCAGCCCTTCCTGTCTCTGCCAAAGATGCAGTTCCCTATGGCGCAAACTCCCAGCACAGAGGCTGAAAAGCAACAAGAACAAGTAACCATGGATTGCTATCCCCACAACTATGAACCAAAGTAAGAACTTTCTTAAAAAAAAAATTGATTCAACAGAAGATTGGTGCCAAGAAGTAAGGTTGTTGTGATGACTATACCTGAGATGATATAGAGAAACCTATTAGTTTGTAAGACTTCAGAAAAATTTGCAAATTCAGGTTAGGAAAAAACTAATGCTTTCAGCTAAGCTTAAGAGGCAAGTCTAGCAGGACTCAAAAGCTAGAATACTAACAGAAATGTTGTCAAGAATGGCTGTAAAGATAAATTTCAGGTAAGAATGAGGATTCTTCTAGAAATTAGAAAATAAAGTCATTCTTATTATACCATGGGGAAAAAAACCTGATTACTTACGTCCATTCCCTGACACTTTGTGAGAAGCTGAGTTTAAAAGTGATAGACCATATACTGTACTATAAAGTGACTTGTTGAATTGAACCCCTATGTGCAACTACCTATAGATTTTTTGAAAGGATTAAATTAAAAATGATAGTCTAGTTCATCAGAAGAAAGAAATTTCAGGACAGCACATAATTCAGGCAGCCATAAGTACTGTTTGGCTGTATTTAGCTAGAATTACTATAAGAATCGGGAGCAAAAACCAAGCGGAAGGGCTTAAAGGTTAGCAACTTGGTGAGAAAAGAAGCTTTAAGGAGGATGCAGTGACTAAAGACATTAGTGACATTCAAAACCAGCCAAGAACTAGCTGGGCAATAGTGATTCATGCCTATAAACCTAACTACTCAGTCAATATATCTGAGGATTGTGGTTGGAAGCCAGCCTGGGCAAAACAGTCTATTAGGCTCTTATCTCCAATCTATCAAAAAGCCAGAAGTAGAACTGAGGTTCAAGTGGTACACTACCAAGCACTGAGTGGAAAAAGCAAAGACACAGCTTCCAGGCCCTAAGTTCCAAAAAGGGGGTAGAAGGAGGAAGAGCCAAGTACTATGCACATGCCTTAAGGGCATCTCGGGTACCAGGGAAGCACCATCTTCAGAACCAAAAGTTATAAAAGGCAAATTTGTTCCAAGGACTTTCCTTTGAAAAGACTCATTCTTGGGTATCCTGCTTGACCATGACCACCTGTACTGAGCTGACAAGGTATACAGAGGCAATGGTGGTTCAAGCACAAGTGGGCTTATGTATAGCTCCAGCTAGAAGCAGATTTTGGTAATGTCCACATGTTGCTGGTTTCACAAGCATATAGAATGCAAGCACTCTGGAGTCATGGAGGTTTCCACTAAGATTTCAGAAAAAACCCTAGGATACTGGGTAGTATGTGACAGAATGAAAAGTCCCTGACGAGTGAAATAGTGAAAATTAAGCCAAAGCTGCAATGGATACACCAGGAAGGCAGAGGTACCAGGAACATGGAATGCCTGATGAGGAAAAAACTGCAAGTAATATGCAATGCCATCTTAAGAGAGTAGCCATGTAGTCCTCTGGCAACAAGACTATAAGAATATGACTGCTTAAGCCCTTCACAGCCCATACTCTGCCACAGTGTGCCCTGGATGCCAGACATGGAGATAGAAATTTATGACTGCCCTGTTAGGTTCAGTCTTGCTTTCATCCAATCCCTACTGTCTATGCCTATATTCCTCCATCTAGAAAGAGAATATTACCTGTGTCATCATATGTGCCAACTTTTCAAAATTTAAAAAAAAAATAGGGGCTCACAACTAAGTTTCAATGGAAACCTTGGACTTAGACTTTTCAACAATAATGGGATAATTAAGACACTGGGATTGAATGAATTTTGCAGTGTGAGATGGTCATATGCCTTTCCACACCAATTTGTGTTTCAAAGTCCCATGTGTTGACGGTTTGGTCCCTAGCTGATGTCCATATTGGGAGATAGTAGAGCTTTAACAGGTGGGGCCTAGTAGCAGGTCATTTGGGTCATGACCTCCAAGAAGATATTAGAATACCCACTCCTTCCCTTTCTTTGTCTTTCACTTCCTGACCACCCTGAGATGAGCCGTTTGCTCTACCACATTCTCTCTACAAAGATATATTGTCTCGCACTGTCCTAAAAACAATTGAGAAGCTCATTTCAGCCAATAAACCAAAGAAATTTCAAAAACTGTGTGGGCCACCAAAAAATCTTTTTAAGCTGCTTGTTTTTAAGTTGATTTTTCTTAGAGTGAAGCAAAAGTAACACACTCTTTTAAAACGTCTTATTACCTAGATTTTTTTTTTTTGGGGGGGGGGAAGGGGGGGGTTGGTCATGGGGCCTGAACTCTGGGCCTGGGGACTGTCCCTGAGCTCTTCAGCTCAAGGCTAGCGCTCTACCCCTTGACCCTCAGCACCATTTCCAGCTTTTTCTGCTTATGTGGTGCTGAGGAATGGAACCCAGAGCCTCATGCATGCAAGGCAAGCACTCTACCACAGAGCCACCTTCCCAGCCCCTACCTAGGTTTTTGGGTTTTTTTTTTAACTTCAGAGCCCATGCTTGCTCAGTTTGTTTTTTCACAGCTGGCACTCTACCACTTGAGTCAAGCCACCAGCCCAGCTCTTTGATAGTTAACTGAAGATGAGTCTTGCAGATTTCTCTGCCAGGCTGCTTAGAACCAAGATTCTTCAGGTCTCAAACTCCTGAGTAGGAGGTTCACACCTATGAGAACAGCCACTCAGGAGGCTGAGACCCAAAAGATCACAGTTCAAAGCCAATCATAGCAGGAAAATCCGTGAGACTCCATTTCCAAAATAACCATCTCCAAAAGCTAGGGTGGAAGTGTGGTTCAAGTAACAGTTGGAACTGAAATTTTCTACTATAACTTAAAATATAGATTTTATTAAACAGGAATGGTCAATTTCACAAAATCTGTTAATGTAAATATTTATATGCCTATGGTTTCAAGTATAAGAAATGGCTAAATTTAAAAGGAAATAAATTAGTTTTTTAACTGTTTTGGCAGTCTTAGGGTTGTAACTCAGGGCCTTGCACTTGGTAGTGGGGCCTTGCACGTACTTTTAGTAAGCATTGTACAGTTGAGCCAAACTCCCAAGTAATCATATTCTGGCACTGATTTTAAGAAGATGTTAAATAAATTATTTTTCTATAAAGTAACTGCATTTTATTTCTCTCATTCTCCTTCTGCCAAAATTTTTTTTTTTGCCACAAAAGTTAAGCCTAATACATATTCACTTAACATATAGTAATATAATCACTGTGTCATTTCCTTAGGAAAGGCTTCCTAAACTCTCCATGCTAACATACCTAGTAATACCCTGGACATTTTAATGCTATTTATCACACCTGTAATAATGTCTGTGTGCTTTCTTTTAAGCTTATCTTCTCCCTTTAATTATAATTTCTATGTTCTTTGTATTTCTGACTTATTTTAATATTCAATGAATAGAAAAGAGAAGGAATAAAAATGGGGTAGTTACACTCCATAACTCCAAATGAAGCCATGGGCAACTACAGATAGGCAAAAAACAATCTTATGTCTATTTAATCAAGGTTAAAGAATCAAGGTTGATCAGTACAAACCTCTGTCACTGTCAGAGATACACAATCCTTTAAAGAAACTTCTGAAGTGGGCTAACTGCAGTTCAAACTCAAAGATCTAACTGGAACCAGGGAACTAAATAAAGCAACCTAAATGATGAAATGAGTTGAAAGACTTAATGCTAACAAATTGAAGACACTGTAAATTTGGCACTCACAAAAGGAATGTGATCAACTCTGATGACACCTGATCCAGCACTTTTCTCTTTAATACTGCACTTTTTTCCAAACTCATAAATCCTATAAAGTCTGTTTTCTTGAACTTACTGAACATTTTCCAATGATGTTACTAGTTAAAATCTGCCTTCATTTAATTATCAAGTATAGTCCCATATACAATTTGCAATGCCATTTCAAAACTAATTTGGTTCACTCATTAATCAAACTTTTTAATATGTATTAAATATATTCCTAACATCCCAAGATGAGGTACTCATTTCTTATTACTTTAAATGAAAAAACAAAAATCTTAATCTCAAAACTCTAAAGTATATCAATAAATAGAGAAAATTAGCTGAGAGTAGTGATTAATCAGAGGGCAACTTAAATTTTTTTATTTATATAAGGTTGATATGAATTCACATCAGTTTTTAATATTAGTGCTAAATATGAAAACTGTAAAACCTATAAGATAGCTGACTATGAAAGCATCAAACATCTTAAGCATTACTATACATTGCTATATTACCCTGTGGTATTTAGCAATGTAAACATCTATTTCACATTCACTTCATTAAACAATAAAAGTAAACGTAATAAAAACATTATACCAAGATATTTATAACTTTCTTTAAAAAGTTGCATTTTCAATGAGATGTACAAGTCATTATGTGGAAAAACAAACTTTACAACTTTGGTGGGGGGGAGGATAGGGAGGGGTGGGGAATGGGAAGAGATGGGAAGGGGAAACAAAGGAGGAGGCTACAATGTTTGATAAGAAATGTATTCATTATCTTACTCATGTAATTGTAACCCCTCTATACAGTATTTTCACAATAAAAAACAAATAAATTAAATAAATAAATTAAAAGTTGCATTTTAATTCTTTGCTAAACTTTCACTTGAATTAACTCCCTTCCCTATCTATTATAAAGTAATGTAGTAGCATTTTTTAATCATTTCTAAAGCTGGTACAGCTAGATATATGGAATATTAGTACAGTCTAGCCTCTGCATTGCCCTATTTTAATGAAATATATATACTGTTTATGTCCTAACTGAAGCTACAATTTTTATCAAAGTTGTAAGTCACAAAAGTCATTGTATATTTTATTTGTCCTACGTATCTATTGTCCACTTTAAAAATATTCCCCAGAATTCAAGGACTATGTGTTTTTAGTAATATAAATCTTAGACTGAAAAACATAAAATGAGCAAAGCAGAAAATAGTATGAAGGGCTGGGAAGGTGGCTCAGTGGTAGAGCACTTGCCTTGCATGCATGAGGCCCTGGGTTCGATTCCCCAGCACCACATAAGCAAAAAGAAAAAAGCTGGAAGTGGCGCTGTGGCTCAAGTGGTAGAGCATTAGCCTTGAGCTGAAGAGCTGAGGGACAGTGCCCAGGCCCAGAGTTCAGGCCCCACAACCGGACCCCCCCCCCAAAAAAAAAGAAAATAGTATGAAGTATGATCAGATAAGCATACAAAATATAGCATAGGCTCTGTAGGTCACAGGAAACTGCACACTTTTATTGAGCAAGAGGCATAACAAGGATTATCAAGGACTCACTCCCATCTTTAAACTACACAAAGTAGGTATTTTGTAAATAAAGACAATGGAGCTCACAAAATGTTCAGAACATGCTCAAAGCTACAAAGCTAGTTAAGTGGCAGGGTTGAGATTTAATCCCATCTTCATCCAATCTCTTAGCAGTATTTTACAAAGCTCCCACTCAAGACTTCTCTGCCATGCTATTCTTCCATCCAGCACTATTTAGTTCTCAACTTCTTCATTCCTCTGTTTCTATCTTTTCCCCACTACACCAAATATGAGCATTTTCCAGGTTTCCCCAAAGTTTATGAACAATTCCAAGCATATGACACCCTGTCAGCAACCTTTAACTGACTACCATCCACCAAATGAAGTTCAAGCTCTATCTAACATTTCTTGAACAACAATACCTTATTCTACCAGAATGACTGCCATTCAAGCCATTCCTCTCCCATTCTACCATCTATTTCTACCATTCCCAACCCTATTTTTTCTTCTTTCAAAGCCACTAAAATGCCAACTCTTCTATTAAGTTTCCTTCCAAATATTAAGCCTAAACATCAAACCTCACAATCTCCCTGGCATCGTTTATATATTTTATCTGTATCAAAGTAATTTCAAAAGAGAAAACCTCTTTAGTCAAAAATTCATGATGAATGCAATATTCTAAGTAGTAAACAAAAGGTCAATTATTTAAAATAATCTATATTATAATAAAACTAACTAGAAAGTTGGGTATGGAAACTATCTGATGAGCTAGATATAGTACTACGATCCCAGCTATCAGGAAATGGAAGTAGGAGAGTCATAAATTTGAGCCCAGCCTGAACAAGACAATTAGAGAAGAGAGAGAGGGAAAATCACTGTAAGGATTATCCGTGTGGATTTTATTCCCTTATTATCCCATGTAGATCTTGCTCCCAATAAGTTTATGCAAAATGAGTCTTTTTTTTTTTTTGGTGGGTCGTGGGGCTTGAACTCTGGGCTTGGGCGCTGTCCCTGAAATCTTCAGCTCAAGGCAAGCGCTCTACCACTTGAGCCACAGCGCCACTTCCGGTTTTCAAGTGGTTTATTGGAGATAAGAGTCTCACGAACTTTCCTGCGAACTTTCCTGCCCCGGCTGGCTTTGAACAGTGATCCTCAGATCTCAGCCTCCTGAGTAGCTAGGATTACAGGGTAAGCCACCGGCACCCGGCTAAAAAAAAAAAAAAATGAGTCATTTTTGAAGAAGATAAATTTGCCCAAGTAGAAGACCAATCCTTTTATTTCATGAGAAATATCTAGTGATGATGCAAAAGGAAATGATTGCAGGGAAAAATACTAATGATCTGAAGGCCTCTTATACTTTTTTTTAGTTAAACAAATACCTGTCTTAATAAGAATCTCCTAGCCCAAAAACTTGAACATTTATAACCTGTATCACAATATTTATTAATTTGAGAATTAAAAACTCCTTAGCTCACCTGTTATTTCTAACAAAGCAAATAAAGGTAAACCAGACAGCACTACCTCAACTCACAAAAAGCTAATACAGAAAAGGGTGACAGAGAAAGTGCTTACTCCAACAGTAAGCTCTCAACTTTCAACTATAGTGATACATTGGCAGTTGTACTTTGTTCTCCACAGAGATCAAAGACTAGTAAGGAAGAAGTCCCATCTAAAAACAAGTTCAACAAAGTCAAATTGACACAGCAATAAAAGGAAAAACTCATCCTTAGTTTCCTTTAAAAGAAAAAAAAATGACTTTTTTCCATCTCCAAAAACAAGTAAAACAAAGCAGGTAAAAATCATTTACTTATTGACTTGAAGGGATAAATCAACACTTTTACTCCTATCCCATAATAGGCCTCAAGCAATAGCAAAGATGGATTATGAACAGATATACAATTATTTAAATATCTCTAGAAATGAGGTAGTAAATACAAACAGATATTTTCAGTAGTTTGCATAATTCACTGATTTTAAGGTTTCTTGTTTTGGTTTTAGGAAAAAAACAAAAGCAAATGCCTAACAGCAAAAACTAACATTGCTAGTTTTGTTTATCTCTTTAACCAGCTAAACCACTGAGCTAAGAAACTTCAGTCCATATCACTGAGCTGATTTCTTCAGTTAGTGACTTTTCAAGCATTTCACAACTAACTAGAGACTATCTATAAATTATTTTTTATTCCTATAGTTGGAATTGTTTCTTAAATATTTAAGATCTACAGATAAGCTGATCCTTTATAATCTAACAGACTTGTTAAGAGTGTAACTACAATCTGGGCACTGGTGGCTCACACCTGTAATCCTAGTTACTCATGAGAGTGAGATCTGAGAAGTCAGCCTGAGCAGAAAGGTCCCCCATGAGACTCTTACCACCAATTAACCACTCAAAAACCATAAGTGGGGCCGTGGTTCAAAGTGGTAGAGCGCTAACCTTGAGCAGAAAGAGCTCAAAGACAGCACCCAGGCCCTGAATTAAGGCCCCACAACCAACCAAAAAAAAAAAAAGGAATGTAACTATAGATTTGTTAGATTATATCATTCAAATAGAGTAAAAATTGAGTGAACATTTGCAAACTCTGCAGAAGGATGTACACATCTAAAGGTGAATGAAAACAAAAGTTTTAAACTGTTTTAAGCTACGTCCAGTGGCTCCCACATGTAATCCTAACTATTCAGGAGGCTGAGATCTGAAGATCAAGGCTCCACCCAAACTCAAGCAGGAAAGTCTATAAGACTACTATCTCAATTAATCAGCAAAAACCCAGAGAGCAACATGGCTGAAGTGGTAGAGTACTAGCCTAAAGTTAAAAGACACTCTAGGCCCTGAGTTCAAGCCCTAACACCAGCACCAAAAAAGAAAACAAAAGCTTTTGAATAATCCCTTTCCCAAAGTACAAAAGATTCGCTATTTCTGGAATCAGATAAGGGTGAATGGTAGTACCCTACTTGTAAAGAAAGCCACCTAGCAAACAACCACTTGAATAAGGTTAGTCAAGTTTTCCTTCTTTGGGAAGATACCTTACAGACTTGAAGAACATGGAAATTCATACTCCCAAATATGGAATTATGCAATCTAAATCTGCCTCAAAACGAAGAGTGCTAAACTTTTAGTGGCTGTCTAGGGTTTTAGTCATGTAATAAGTTCTTTTCATGATCATTTGTGTAAATAGGCAATGACTAACATATAAGAAATGAAATACAACTTCGTAAAATGGGGGCTGGGAAGGTGGATCAGTGGTAGAGTGCTTGCCTTGCATGCATGAGCCCTGAATTCAATTCCTCAGCACCACATAAGCAGAAAAAGCCAGAAGTGGTGCTGTGGCTCAAGTGGTAAAGCGCTTGCCTTGAGCTGAAGAGCTGAGGGACTGCATCCAGGCCCAGAGTTCAGGCCCCATGACAGACACAAAAAAAAAAAAACTTCCTAAAACGCATGTTGGTGCGTGTATAAGTTGTTAGCAAATATTACAAAATTGGTAGGAATTTATTTAGGAGAAGATCACAAAGGAGCAATAGCTATCTGATCATATAAAATAATACTTATCAAAATGAACTCCAGGAAATGGAGGAAACAAGGATTTTTTGGTTGTTGTTTTTGTTTTCCTTTTGTTTGTTCATTTATCTGTCCTTGGGAGGGTAAGGGGGACACAAAAAGGGTGGGACAAAGGGTGAACAAATGCAGCAGTGGTATTCATTAGGCACTTTATTGAAAATGAACTATACAACTTGCAGGTGGGGACAGGAGAGAAAAACTGGGAGAACAAGGGAAGGGGTGGCATTGTTCAAAAAGAAATGTACTCTATCTGACTTATGTAACTGTAACCCCTTTGTACATCACCTTTAAAATAACAATAAAGAAATTTGAAATTTAAAAAAAAATACAAGAGAGCCAGGTGCCAGTAGCTTATGCTTGTAATCCTAGCTACTTAAGGGCTGTTATCTGAAGATCATGGTTCAAAGTTAGCCTAAGCAGTAAAGTCCATGAGATTCTTATCTCTGATAAACTACCAAAAAGCTGAAGTGGTAGAGCACTAGCCTCAAGCAAAAGAAGCTCAGGGACAGCACCCAAATGCTGAGTTTAAGCCCAAGGACTAGTAAATCAAAAAACAAAAACAAAAAAGATACAAGAAGTAAATTGTTGAGTGAGGATCAATTATTTTTTTACAAATTACAAAAAAACAAGGATTCACTAGTGAAATGCATATCTACATTCATAAATGTTTTGAGCAAAAGATAAATACAAAGAAAAATCATAGATACTAGGAAAAAAGAAGCCTGAGTACAAATGTACAGAATGAAAGTAATTATAATTGTAGTAAGTCAATTTAGTACAATGTATATGACAATAATTTTCCAATCAAAAGCAGATCATGTATCTTTATGTAATGATATATAAAATGAGACCCATTTTGCAAGTTCCAGAAAATACTAATGATTAAAATCTTTCCCATCTTCATTCAGATAGCCTCCACTTCTATCAATGATGGCAACTGCATCAATCAGACTTGAAATTATAGAAAACAGGTCTTTCTGTCCCATATCCTTAGGCTGTAAATCCTGTTCATTCTTCCTGCAGAATGCTTCTATTTTGGGTCCGGTCGTGGGCCTGAACTCTGAGCCTGGGCGCTGCCCCTCAGCTCTTCAGCTCAAGGCTAGCTCTCTCTCACTTGAGCCACAGTGCCACTTCCAGCTTTTTTTTTTTTTTTTTTGCTTATGGGTGCTGAGGAATCCAACCCAGGGCCTCAAGCTTGCAAGGCAAGTGCTTTACCACTGAGCCACCTTCCCAGCCCCTGCAGAATTCTTCTAAAACTGCCCTTTCATCTTCTCTTGCAGGCCTGCATAATGTCTTTCCTCTCTCCTGTACTATGATTGAGTTCTTTTATTCATACCTGTACATATTCACTAAGGCACTTACTGAAGTACTGTGCAAGTTCTGAATACCAAGCATTCATCCTAATAGGAGATAAGACCCAGATCACAATTAATGCAATGTTTCAACAGCAACACTACTTTATTAGATAAGGCCTTATTATATGTCAGTAAGTTCCTATCCCATTTCAAGCCTCATGACAGCCCTTAAACATAAGCATTTTTATTTTCCACAAGGCAAAAAGGCAAAGGCATAAAGAGATTGATTTCTCCTGTCTCATACTGCTAATAAGTTCCAAAAGGAATTGATAGGAATCAATTACTTCTACTGCATGAACTTCTACACCATCTTTCCAATCTAGCCTGTCCACATTTACCAGATTCATCATTTTAAAGCACCATTTTCACTCAATCCATTGCCTCAAAAGATCCTTCAAGCCATGCACCGGTGGCTCATGCCTGTAATCCTAGCTACTCAGGAGGCTGAGATCTGAGAATAGCAGTTTGAAGCCAGCCCATGCCAGAAAGTCTGTGAAACTGTAATCACCAATTAACCACCAAAAAACGGAAAGTGTCACTGTGGCTCATGTGGAAGAGTGCTCACCTTGAGCTGAAGAGCTCAGGAACAGCACCCAGGCCCAGAGTTCAAGCCCCATGACCAAAAAAAAAAAAAAATCCTTCAACAGTTCATTTAGCCTAACTTTCAGTCCAATTTTTGAATCAAAAATCATGAACTGAATCGTATTTTTTTTCCTTACAAGCACTAAGTTATTTAAAACACGTAATTCTCTTATCTTCCATTTTCTTAGCTATAAAATGGGAATAAGAAGATTGAGTTGTATAAAGATTAAACAAAACAAAACATGTAAAAGATTAAATATGTAATAGCTTAATAAATAGTTTTATTGTTCTGAACTTGATTCACAAGCTTTCTTTTTTTTTGGGGGGGGGGTCCAGTTGTGGGTCCTGAACTCTGGGCCTGGGCGCTGTCCCTCAGCCCTTCAGCTCAAGGCTAGCACTCTACCACTTGAGCCACAGCGCCACTTCCAGCTTTTTTTTCTTTTTTGCTTATGTGGTGCTGAGGAATCAAACCCAGGGCCTCATGCATGCAAGGCAAGCAATCTACCACTGAGCCACCTTCCCAGCCCGATTCACAAGCTTTCTGTTTTACATAATGTATATATGATTCCCCTATGAAACCATTGAGATTTTGGTCTCAATTCACATTCTTATTCTTGTTCTCCACTAAGAATAAGCACTTACCCAGGCTCTAGTGGCTCATGCCTATAATCCAAGCAACTCAGAAGACTGAGATCTGAGGATCTCAAAGCCAGCCCAGGCAAAAAAAATCTGTGAGACTCTGCAGGGGCGGAGGGGGGGGGGGGGAGAGAGAGAGAATGGGAAAGGATGGGAAGGGGAAACAAAGGAGGAGGCAACAATGCTTGATAAGAAATGTACTCATTACCTTGCCCATGT
Source organism: Dipodomys ordii (assembly GCF_000151885.1). Lineage (NCBI taxonomy): Eukaryota > Metazoa > Chordata > Mammalia > Rodentia > Heteromyidae > Dipodomys > Dipodomys ordii. The sequence goes on along the minus strand of NW_012267238.1, from coordinate 15,343,644 downwards.
AATTGTAACCCCTCTATGTGGTATTTTCACAATTAAAAAAAAAATTCTGTGAGACTCTTATCTCCAATTAACCACCAGAAAATGGTAAGTGTGCTCAGGGACAGCACTCAGGCCCCAAGTTCAAGCCCCACAACCAGCACTCTAGGCACTCTAGCCTATCTGCTGTAAGAGTCAATGTGGTTCCAATCTTATCTTCAAAGCTCAAGTCAAACTACACTTCCTCCAAGAAACAATGAATTTCACTCCTAGGTGTCACTGACCAATGGGAAAGAAATATTCATATTCTGGACAAGAAAATATGTTGTAATCATCAATGCATTATTTCATTTTTACAGACAAAGGTAGAGTAGTATGTGTGAAGTTAAACAGCTCTATAGTTGGTTAGAGCTGAGCTATGAATACACCTGATTCTTAAAGTCCAACTTCTTATCACATTACCATGTATCTTGGAACATAGGCATGTACATTTAGTGGATAACTATGCAACACTTATATAGGGCACAGGGTTACTATATGCTCTAACTCCATCAACAAATAACTATACACTGAAACTAATCTGTCATGAAACAACGCTTATCTTTAGGGTCTGCAATGCGCTCTAACATTTTCAAGTCTCCCCCATTTTACTTCAATAAGATAAAAAGTTAGTCTGTTCCCACTATTTTTGTTTTATACTCATGATAAGGTGCAAACCAAAGCTTAAAATATACAGCTGTAAAAGATACAAGACCAATGAGATAGAAAATTTATTCTCAAGAAGTATTTAATCAAGCCAGGCAACAGTGACATACATGATCTCTAATCCTAGTTACTCAGGAGACTAATATTTGAAGATTGAGATTCAAAACCAGCCCAAGCAGAAAAGTGCTGAAGACTCTTATTTTCAGTTAACCAGCAAAAAGCCAGAAGTGGAGATGTGGCTCAGCCTCGAACAGAAAAAGTTAAAGGAGGGGCTGGGAAGCTGGCTCAGTGGTAGAGTGCTTGCCTTGCATGCATGAGGCCCTGGGTTTGATTCCTCAGCACCACATAAGCAAAAAGAAAAAAGCCGGAAGTGGCGCTGTGGCTCAAGTGGTAGAGTGCTAGCCTTGAGCTGAAGAGCTGAGGGACAGTGCCCAGGCCCAGAGTTCAGGCCCCACAACCGGACCCAAAAAAAAAAAAAGAAGAAAAAGAAAAAGTTAAAGGACACTGCACGGGCCCTGAATTCCAGCCCCAGTACCAAGACAAAAAGAAAGAGAGAGACAGAGACAGAGAGGATGAAAGAGAAGACAAGAAAAAGAAAAGAGGGAGGGAGGGAGAGGAAGAAATTTGAATGTAAAGCAATCCTTTTCCTAGCCTCCATTTAGCCTATCTTTTTGGAAAAAAGAGAAAAGTATGCACCTGTTATTCAAATGAGCTTCCCTATCAAAGCATATAATCAATAAACTGTCTAGACTATAAATATAATAAATATCAAACAACGGACAAACATTTGAATAAATGAATGTGCTACAAATTTTTGGAGGGAGAAATTGCATAGCATAAATTAGTCTCCCACCTAGTTCATAATCCTATGAGGTCAGGAACCTTTTTTTTTATAATGCTATGATTGAACCCAGGGCCTTGAACATGGTAGGGAAGCACTTCCCCCCTAAGCTACAGTCTAAGCCCAAGAACAATCTTTCTGTGTAGCTGAATACATCAAGAGTTCAATATTCAATAATATGTATAGATGTTCTTTCAAAAATAATAATAATATATAGGGCTTGGAATGTGGCTTAATGGTATAGTGCTTGCCTAGCATGCATGAAGCCCTTGGTTTGTTTCCTTGGTACCACATACACAGATAAAGCCAGAAGTGGTGTTGTGTCTCAAGTGGTAGAGTGCTAGCCTCAAGCAAAAGGAGCTCTCAGGGACAGTGCCCAGGCCCTGAGTTCAAGCCCCAGGACTGGCAAAATAATAATATATGGCCAAGCACTGGTGGTTCATACCTGTAATCCTAGCTACTCAGGAGGCTGAGATCTGAGGATCATGTTTCAAAACCAACCTAGACAGGAAAGTCTGTGAGACTTATCTCCAATAAGCTACTGTGGCTCAAGTGGTAAAGTGCTAGCCTTGAGCACAAAGAGGCTCAGGGAGAGTGCTCAGACCCTGAGTTCAAGCCCCAGGACCAACCAATATAACTGGAACTGGAGCTTACAGAGACTATACAAGGCCCTTTAGTTCAGTCACCAGCACTAGGGGGAAAAAAACTCTAAATCATGAACTGGCCATAACTCATGTGGAAAAGCAGACAGAGATAAGCATAAATCTTTGCCATTAAAAGCCAACGAGGACATTTGCACTTCAAATAATAAGCTTATTGTATTCCCTTGCCTTTCCTCTAGATCCTTACAACTGATTGTGGCCCCAGAAGCAGCATTACTTGGGAGTTTGTTAGAAATGAGGACTTAGTCCCACCCAGACCTGACTCAAAAATCCCACTGAACCTGATCCCTAGGGAATTGCCAACACACAAGAAGTTAAGACTCACCAGTCTAGACCATAAAAATGAAGCCTGGCTCCTGCAACCTCAGAGAAAGTTACCATCTTCTGAGCTATCCAAACTATCCAAACTTTTTAAGTACACTACAACTACAGCACAACACATTTTCAAGCTATTCAGATATAAACCCCAATTGTAAATCCAAATATTACTTGAATGAAAAAGTATTTGACCAGTCACTAAATATTAAATGGAACATTTAGGAAATATATAAAAATTGCAACCTCCTCCTTCTTTAGAACAGACTCTATAAGAAAGAAAATGAGACAAGGAACCTCAGTGCCCAGTAAATAAATCTTTAATACCAAGGAGAAGGTATACTAAAGATGTTCATGGGAACATTAAGAATAGACATTTTTTAATACTCCTCAGTCAGTATTAGACGTATGTATTTCCATAGAGTCTCTATAAACTGCCATACATGTGAAGCTTACAATAAAACGAAAAATAAAAGGTGACAGGGCTGGGAAGGTGACTGAGTGGTAGAGTGCTTTCCTTGCATGCATGAGGCCCTGGGTTCAATTTCTCAGCATCACATCGAAAAAAGCAGGAAATGGCATTGTGGTTCAAGTGGTAGAGCGCTCGCCTTGAGCTGAAAAGCTGAGGGCCAGTGCCCAGGCCCTGAGTTGAAGCCCCACGATCAACAAATAAATAAATAAAAGGTGACAGAAGTCACATCTCCACAACACTTGAGTGACTTAAAGACAGAAAACACTCAATCTCAAGTCACAAACCGCCTGTAAACTGGTATTTAAAAATGAAAAATAAAATAAACTTGCAAAACCCTGAAGGTCGCAATCCCATCATCCAAACAGGATCTGTGGTTAACAGGCACTGAGGGTCAATTATGCCCTTTTCTCCCCTTGGAGAAGGGGAGGCGCACAGTAAAGTGGGGAAGGAGGCCAGAAAAGACGGTGGCCACCCAGATCTGCAGACCTGCGCGAGGTGGGAGAGTCCGGGCGTCTCAAGTTGGGAGCCCGGCCTCTTTGCAGC
>NW_012267238.1:15308097-15339964 GCF_000151885.1 Dipodomys ordii | reverse complement strand
CCTCCCCGGAGCTGCGCGGTCCCCCCAGAATGCCCCAGGAGCTGAGCGGCTCCCCGGAGCGAGCCCCACCCCCAGACCCCCGAGGTGCCGCGGGACACCCCCCCCTGGCCCATCCTCCACGTCCCGCCGGCCCCGGGGTCCGGGCGGCGCGGCGGGCCCGCGGGGGTCTCACCAAATACAGGGGCGCGTAGATCTTCAGGGACTCCTCCAGCGCGGCCCACGTGATCTGCACGAAGGACACCCGGCAGGAAGGGTGCCAAGTGTGGCCGATCTCGTAGCAGTTGTGAGGGATGGACTTGCTGAGGGCCGCCATGACGAGGAGCCGCGCGTCGCGCCCGGGAAGGAAACCACTGAGGCTCTCGAGGGAGCGGCGCGGCCTGTCAACCGTCGCCCGCTGGCAGTGAGGGGCGCTCGAGGGGCGGGATGGAGGGGAAAGGTCACGCGAGCCGGGTTACTCTGGGCCAAAGTCCTCGGATGTTGAGAGCTCCGCGTATAGCCGCTCGAGGGGGCGGGGCGCGCACGGGGGAGGCGGGGAAAGGCGGAGCGTGCGCGCTCGCTCCCTTGCCCGGAGTGGGGGGCTCCCGGGCGCGCTCCTGAGGCCTCGGCGCGCGCCACCCCGTGGAACCCGGAGCGACTCCGGAAGCGGAGGAGACAAGGTCCTTCGCCGAGAGGGAGCGCGCTGCTGGAGCTGGCGGCACAGCTCGGGAATGCGCCTACCTCCCCATCCTCCGCGCGCTACCGCGGGCTAGAGCGCCTGCACTCCGGCGAGAGCGCGCTGAGATAGGTGACTTAGGCCAAATTGCCCTGCCAAGTGGGACTGAAGGTACTGGAACAAAGGATTAAGTGTTGTTGGGAGCTAGCTGCAAGGTTTGCCAGAGGAAGGCCTGTAGTAAACATGCCCTGCCAGTTCCCCCTTCACGGTAATAAATTGCTAAGCTGCCTGCTGGTTGCAACTGACCTGCTCCTAGTGGCTAAACCCCCTAATCTCTGGGGTGCCTAGGAAGGATTTAAAAATCTCAGATAGCTGTGTTCACCTATCTACCATGTAGGGAAAGGACAGCAGGTCACCCTGTCCAAACCCCAGCCACTGAACCAATCACATCTACATCATCTATGTTAACGTTGCAGTCTCTTTGTAATTCTAAATTCTAGTTTCTTAAAGCAGAAATGTGCTGCATTTAGAGGAGTCTCTGCTAGTCAGCATTTATTCTACAATTATTCGGACAATATTTTCCAAGCACTATTGTAAGCCCTGGAAATACAGAGATAATGTTTGTATGTTCACAGAAACTAGTATTCAAGAGGATGAAGTCAGACTATAAGGAAGACAAGTAGATCAGATAGTAAGTTTTAAGTTGTTGGAAGGAAGTAGGGTAGCCGGATGAACAGCTCAGCTCAAAGTAACCGATAAAAAGATAAAAGTGAATCTCTGGGGTACAGTCCTAGGCTAAGAAATTCCAAACTCTCCACCAGGTTGCTCCACCAACTCTCACCTATTACTTCTATTCTGACTTACAAAATGACCACATAAGCTAATATAACTTCAAAATGCTAGCCAGGAAAGCCAGAGAAAGAAGAAAGAATGATATAAAGCTGTTTAGCAAAGTATCTCAGGCCAGTTTTGATGGTACACACCTGTAAGGGTCATGAGTTTGAGAACAGCCTGGGCTGCATAATGAAACTGAAAAGAAACTTCTCAGAGGATCCATACATGGGCTGGGAATGTGGCTCAGTGGTAGAGTGTTTGCCTACCATGCATGAAGCTCTGGGTTTGATTCCTGAGTACCACATACACAGAAAAAGCTGGAAGTGGCACTGTGGTTCAAGTGGGTAGAATGCTAGCCTTGAGCAAAAGAAGGTCTGGGATAGTCCTCAGGCCCTGAGTTCAAGCCCCAAGACTGGCATCAAAAAAAAAAAAAAAAAAAAACCTGACATTCAGAGAATCCATACAAACCACTTCTTACGTCCATTGACCAAAGTAACATGATCTGTTGCAACAGAGTCCAAGAAATGTTCTTTTCTTTTTTTTTTAATACATTGGACAAATGTCCACCTAACATTTCCACAATGGAAAGAACAGACATTGGGACAACCAATGGTTCTATGCCTCTGTCTACCCAAGTGTCTGGATATATATTCCTACAGAGAAATAGACTGAATTCCTTTCCCAAGGGAGACAACCTAAACTCCTATGCAGTTACTAAAGGATTGACTCCCTCCTTATTAGCCCAGGTGAAGCAAAGCACCATATATACCCTCACCTGCTTGCCTGACAGTAGGCCATTCCCACCTGGGCCCACCCAACAGTCCCCATCACCCCAGGCTGAACATTCCACTCTGGGCCTGGCCAAGGACACTGCCCAGACCATAGCCCCCTCAAACCATAGCCTCCCCCCCCACCCACAAAGCCTTCCATTCTGGGCCTGGCCTAGACATCACCCTGGGCCCCCAAGAGACCAAAGCCCATTTTTTATTTTCTGCTTCCTTGTTAAAACCCATGTAAACCCAGTCCCAAATCCAATCCCTTGCATAATCTCCAAACCTGAGTGAAGGTCTGAGTCCTTCACTGGCAATAAACAGTTCTAGCCTGTTGATAATGGAGTCCGGCCCATTCCTTTTCTGTTCTCCTACATTTTTCTAACAGGTACCATATTCTGTCACAGTCCACAGATTTCTATAAGACCAGATGCAATTCAAATTATTTCCCCTCTTCAACACACAAAATAAACCAGGCTGAAATGGGAATAAGGTAATCACATTTTTTTTTAAAGATCCCAAGTCAAAAAGTGAGATCTAGAGCACATAATATAAATTAGCAATTACAAAAATAGCAATACAGGTTTCTCATACTTCAATATCCCATTCCTGAATGCATGATGGCATGCAAAAAATGCTAAATGGGAGCAAAAAGGGAAAATAAAATGCATTACACATCAGCCCCAAAATTTTTGTACAGATACTTAAAGTAAAGTATGAAGTATGAGCAACAAACTATCTTGTTGTAATGGTGATACACAAGATTTTATTTATATATATTTTTTAATGTTTTAAATTTATTTTCTGGTCCTGAGCCTTGAACTCTGGGCCTAGGTACTATCCCTAAGCTCCTTTTGCTCAAGGCTAGCCCTCTACCATTTGAAGTATAAGACTACCTCTGGCTTTTTCCGTGATTAATTGGAGATAAGAGTCTCAACAGACTTTCCTGCCCCACCTGGCTTTTGAACCCCGATCCTCGGATCTCAGCCTCCTGAGTATCTAGGGTTAAAGGCATAAGCCACTAGAACCTGGTATAATCAAAATAGGATTTTGTTTTGTTTTGTTGTTTTTGCCTGTTCTGGCTTTGTAAAGTGAGAAAACCAAAGACACATTTTAAGAGATGGAATCTTGGAGTCTTTATTAAAAGATTGCATGGTAGACTCCTGTCGCAAAGACCAACAACCAGCAAATACAGTTAGCACTGTTAGGAAACTGAGTCATGAAGGCCAGAGAGGAAAGAAAGAACAAAAACAATACCAACAAACCAATTCAGCTCCAATGGAGAGCTGAAGTGGGATGCCATAGTGACTGGAGAAGAGCCAGGAAACAAGACACAAACACGGAGACACATGGCATAGCATAATGGCACCTGAGCTAGTCAGGGCCTAAATAGGATCAGGTCAGGGGACAGGGTCACAGGAAACTCCCAGTCCCAGGCACTGGACTGACAGGGTTAGTAAGCTATTGGCCAAATGCCCATTGTGCCACCAGGGATTCAGGCATGCCCATCACCTAGGGGGCGGGGGGCTTCACCTTTCCCCACCATGAGGACTAGATGCCAGCCCCTACCATCCACCATATGGCCAAGATGGCACTGACCAGAGTCGATCACCCTATTTCATTGGGGATTGAACTCAGGATCTCACACGCTTGCATGGCTTTTCCTACTCAATACTGGCATTGTACCATTCAGCCACAGCTCCACTTTTGAATTTTTTGTGGATAAAAACCTCACAGTTGGGGCTGGGAAGGTGGTCAGTGGTAGAGCGCTTGCCTTGCATGCCTGAGGCCCTGGGTTCGATTCCTCAGCAGCATATAAGCAAAAAGAAAAAAGCCGGAAGTGGCGCTATAGGTCAAGTGGTAGAGTGCTAGCCTTGAGCTGAAGAGCTGAGGGATAGCACCCAGGCCCAGAGTTCAGACCCACGACCGGACCCCCCAAAAAACAAACAAACAAACAAAAAAAACCTCACAGTTTTCTGTCCACAGTTGGCTTAAAACCACCATCCTCACATCTGAGCCTTCTGAGAAGCTAGGATTAAAGGTGTGAGGCATATGTGCCCTCGTGGGCCATTTATTCTTCCAAACTGGCTCTGACAGTGACTTCACTAAATACCCTCCTGAAAGTTGATTATTTCTTCTTTTTACAATACTCAAAATATAAAATTAGCCTAAGTGGCGCTGTAGCTCAAGTGGTAGAGCGCTCGCCTTGAGCTGAAGAACTGAGGGACAGCGCCCAAGCCCAGAGTTCAAGGCCCACGACCGACAAAAATAAATAAATAAATAAAATAAATAAAATTAGCCTAGATGCCCATCAACCCATGAATGGAGAAAGAAATGTGGCATATATACACAATAGAGTATTATTCAGCATGAAAAGAATGAAATTATATCATTTTCGGGAAAATGGCAGAAACTGCTATGTCAAGCAAAATAAGCCACACTGAGAAAGACAGATATCAAGTGGTCTCTGTCATATGTCCTTAAAAATAACTGACACAGCTGGGCATTAGTGGCTCATGTCTATAATCCTAGCTACTCAGGAGGCTGAGATCTGAGGATCACGGTTCAAAGCCAGCCCAGGCAGAAAACTCTGTGAGACTTATCTCCAATAAATCACTCAGAAAACCAGAAGTTGGCTCTGTGGCTCAAGTGGTAGAGTGCTCCCTTTGAGCTGAAGAATTGAGGAATAGCACCCAGGCCCAGAGTTCAAGCCCCACAACCAACAACAACAACAACAAAAAAAAAAAACTGACAGGAATAAACCAAGTGGAAGCAAGGGAAAAGGAGAGATGAAGAAGGGCTATGAATGTGTGTATTTTGTACACAAATATGAAAATAGAACAAGGAAACCTATTGAAAATGTTTTGAAAAGAAGAGAAGAGGGGCTGGGAAGGTGGCACAGTGGTAGAGTGCTTGCCTTGCATTCATGAGAACATGGGTTTGATTCCTCAGCACTATATAAGCAGAAAAATCTGTAAGTGGCGCTGTGGCTCAAGTGGTAGAGCACTATCCTTGATAGTGCCCAGGTCCAAAGTTCAGGCCCCATGACCTACAAAGAAAAAAGAGAGAGAGAGAGAGAGAGAAGAGGTAAGATGACAGGAAGTAGTAGAGTGGAGTGAATTTGTATATATGTGTGGAAATACCACAAACTCTTTTCATAGTTAATACATACTAATAAAATATAAAAATAAAGAACAACATATATGTGTGTATGTATATTTGAACATATTTTCGTTGAATAAGGTGATCACACAATAAAAAAGATGAAGAGCTCTTCTTCCTTTCCCTTTATGTGCTACCATAGTGTTTAATTTTATTCCCAACTTTCATACAGTATTCTTGGATTCCAACACTTGCTCCTATGTTTATATTTTTGTTGCTACAATTTATTTTCAGACCATAAGTTGCAATTGCTTTATACTTTTAAATGTCAAAAATGTTGTTATTTTACCCTTATTCTGAATTTGGTTACTTATAGAATTAAAGATTCAAAATAAATTTTCCCTCACCATTTAAAAGTATTTCTCTATTGTCTTTCTGAATAGAATTTTGCTAAGATATCCTATGTTGTTGGTTCATCATTTGTAGATGACCTGTCTTTCTCTGCTGGGTTTGTGGATTTTCTCTTTCTTTTCCCTTTGATGTCTCACTTCATATTTCTGATTGTGTGTGTGTGTGTGTGTGTGCGCCAGTACTAAGGACTAAGGGTTTTACACTTTTGCTTAGCTTCTTTGCTCAAGGCTAGTGCTCTATTACATAAACCACATTTCCATTTCTGGCCTTTTGCTGGTTAATTGGACATTAGAGACTCTTGGCTTTGTCTGCCCATGCTGGCTTCAAACCATGATCCTTAGATCATGAACCTCCTGAGTAGCTAGAATTACAGGCATGAGCCACCAGCACCCAACTCTAATTAAAAATTTTAAATTTCCCTTTCGCTGACATTTAGTGAAATCTTTTATTCTGAAGTACCACATCTTACTTCAGTTTTACAAAATTAAAATATTTAATCTATTTTTGGGAAAACTCCTGGAAAATCTATTAGACCAGACAGAGTTTTTTTTTAATCCAGATATCTGCAAATAGAACTAAAGAGAGAACTGGAAGAATTATGATTTTATTTTCACTAGAGGTACTATTGCATTTTTAAGTTTAGTGACCTCTAAATGGTATAGTATTTTCTGTCATTTGAATATAGGCACAAAACCACAGCAGTACTGACATTTTTGTGGCATTGTTACCAAGAAAAAGCCCAAATATTTTCATAAAACTATGGTAGAGCTCAAAAAAGACATTAACTCAACTGTCAGATATCATTATATAACTTACTGCTGTGTTGTTACATTACAAAATGTTAATACTTAGATAATTTTATTTTCATTGAATTGGTTTTCTTTGCAAATGTTATATGTATTATTTGGTACATCTTCACATATAGCCATGAAGCATTCTGATCATATTCTTCCATCTTCACACTCTTCATTCTCACGACCACCCTCACCCTAGACAGGACCTACTTTATATTCCTGTCATTCTGTTTTTATTGTGTGCTAATTATTCAAAGGAGTTTCACTTTGGTGTTTCAGACATGCATATAAAGCATATATGTATATATATATGATTTTGTCAGGTTTGCAATTTTGGTGATCAGAGATTGTCAGTATACATATACAATGACATCTTAAAGCTGGCATGCATATTATTAATTTTACATTTGAAAAAGAAAGACAAGATTAGTGCTAGATTCTTCCCTTTCTATTATCCAAACTCCTCACTTTTTGCATTTGTAGACCCTTCCAAAGTCTACTTTACAAACCGGGTGCTGGTGGCTCACATCTACAATCCTAGCTATTCAGGAGAATGAGATCTGAGAATCACAGCTTGAAGCCAACCCAGGTAGAAAAGTTTGTGAAATTCCTATCTCCAATTAATCACCAGAGTCAAAAGTGGAGCTGTGACTATAGCACCCAGGACCCAAGTTCAAGTCCCAGTGCCACACAAATACTTCAGAAGTGAGAAAACTAAGGGTGGTATAGACTAAACATTTATTCAGATCACATAGCTAGTTAGTAACTGGACTAGGACTAGAATGCAAATCTTCCAGTTTCTACTATAATGCCTACTCTTTTTCAGTTCTAGAAATGTACCTCTTTTCAGGAGCTAATGGTAATGATATTATAAGCTGTAGTCTAGGGGGGGGAAATCGTGTTTTTTTGTTTGTTTTTATTGTTATGTTTTTTTTAATTGGGCACATAGTTCTCTCTGATTCAAACACAGCTCAGTCTGTTAGTTGGCAAATACTTTCAATACTTGATATGTTACAAGGACTTATTTGGGCACCATAATACGATGTTGAGGGAGGTCCACTCCGTATTCACATGAAACTTTCCAATGAACTAAGGATAAACATGGGGGAAATATTTAACTCTTCTCCCCTTCTTTAGCAGACCTTCTACTTACATTTCAACACTAATTCAAATGCAGCTTCTCTATGAAGCCTTCAGGTAGACTTAGTTGCTTTTCCCTGAGCTTCTCTACCAGGTGGTCCATATCTCTGCTATCAACTAAGAACGTTTTGCCCCCCCACAATTTTTGGGGGGGAGGTCCGGTCGTGGGGCCTGAACTCTAGGCCTGGGTGCTGTCCCTCAGCTCTTCAGCTCAAGGCTAGCACTCTACCACTTGAGCCACAGCGCCACTTCCAACTTTTTTTTTTTTCTGCTTATGTGGTGCTGAGGAATCGAACCCTCATGCACCTTCTGGGAAGGTGGCTCAGTGGTAGAGTGCTTGCCTTCCAGGAAGGTGGCTCAGTGGTAGAGCGCTTGCCTTGTATGCCTGAGGCCCTGTGTTCAATTCCTCAGCACCACATAAGCAAAAAGAAAAAAAAAAAGCTGGAAGTGGCATTGTGGCTCAAGAGGTAGAGGCGAGCCTTGAGCTGAAGAGCTGAGGGACAGCGCCCAGGCCCAGAGTTCAGGCCCCATGACAGGACCCAAAAATAAATAAATAAATTTTAAAAAAAACAAAAAAAATTTTTTCAATTTTTTTAGTACTAACCTATTGATCTGTGTCCTATAGTCAGTCAGTAAAGATATATAGGTTTGATTATTCATCTTGCTATGGACTTCAGGTCCTAACACAGGGTATCACATACTAGTCAATAGAACTGAACTAAAGACAAGGAATGAAAACCAAAATTTCTCTACGCCTCCTTGATCTGAAGCTAGGTATCTAATTATGTTTTCAAATTCAAATATGGTACTTTTCATTGGTAATTTTTAATGACTGGCAAAAGTCTATTTTTATCATTTGGACTAGCAGCCAATATATGGAAACAAATATGTGAGTACTTGCCAACTGTTGTTAATTATAAAACCTGAAAGTCTATTCAGGAATGAATTGAGAGGAATGAATTGTTTCAATTTATCTGAATTGAGAGTCTCTACAACCTAAACCCACTAAAATCCATACCTCCAAATTCAATTAATTCCAAATAACCCATGACCACAAAAATTGGATCTTCCCCTACCCTGTCTCCACAAACTTCACTAGTTAACTTTAATTCTGTAACCTTTGTAAGATTCAGTTTGAACTTTTGTTGACAAGGAAGGTATCTGTGATTCAATAAAAAGAAAAAGCTGTGTTCCCTGGAGGAAGGCAGAGGCTTCTTTCTGCTCTCATGCTGGGCTAGACACACCTTTAGGAGTGATGTTCTCAAGAAAAGCAGAGACTAAGAAAGAGTGTCACTCTGTATCTGCAGCCTAGCCTTACAGTGAGTCCAGAGCTTTCAATTGCTGGGTAGAGATGGCCACTTGAGTGTTGTAGTCATTTTTGCAAGAAGTGGAACCTTTCATCTATCTGAACCTTTCATTCCTCATCCTTGGTATGGGGAAGATAATCTATATGATTGTAAAGAATCTCTATGTCTATAACATGGACAATATAATTTCCATAAATTTGGTTGGCAAGCCTTTTAGGTTTTGTTTTATTTTTAAATGTGTGTGTTGGGGGTAGGGGGTAGGGAGTGGGGTCCTGGAGCTTGAACTCAGGGCCTGGGCACTGTCCCTTAGCTTTCTCACTCAAGACTGTGACCACTCTACCACTTGAACCCCATTGTGGTTTTTTGGGCAGTTATTTGGAGATTAGAGTCCCATGGACTTTCCCAGTCCTCAGATCTCAGCCTTGTGAGTAGCTTGGATGACAGGATTGTGGCACCAGCACCTAGCTTAGGTCTTTTATATCTCTTAAGCCCTATATTGAACAGGTTACCAGGGTGCTAAGACTATTTTATAATGTATTCCAGATAACTATGGTTAGGCTACCTGGACTCCTGAACAGAGACAGATCCTTTCCTAGAATAGAAGTTTGATCAGAGAGCTAAACATTCCTGCACAATAATATTAAAAGTTGGCTTTATTATGGTCAGACCTACATTACTGTGGTTTATGACTCCTTGACGTGCTTCAAGTGTGGGTGTAGCCTATGTTAGTATCTACAATGTTGCATCTATTAATAGAGAAACTAATATAATGATTAAGCTACTTCCCACAGGATATCAAGGGTGAGACATTAGGACTATAAATTTAAAAACCACAGTTCTGATTGTGAGTTTATGTAGGCTAAACTGTCATTAAAAATAAACGAAACTAGGCTAAACATAGTGACAAAAGACTAATCAGCTATTATCTCACAGGTAGTAGTACTCTAGTACAAACTTTGAATAATCTTCCTTCATTTTGCATTTATGGCTCATGGAAGCTACAGGGAAAGGCCTGACCCCATGAATGGGAAGGGCTGGAGTTTCCCAGAGAAAGTGGACAGGAAATGAAAATAGGGAAGGCAGGCCTGCAACTCAGGAAACCTGAGGGGGGAAGTGTGGTCTTCCTTCTCCTGGGGCTTGAGATTGGAGCCTTTAGTAGAGTGAACTGACTGGAGGTCACTCCCAAAGGGAGAAAATAGTCAGAGCCTGCCAAGATAGCCCAATCTTGGGAACTAGGCAGAGAGGCATCCGCCAAGGTCCCAAGATAGCCTGGGCTTTGGCTGGTGGTATCTAAAAGTGTTCGTGACCAAGAGTTATTTTTAAATTTGTCAGTTTTGTGGCACAGATGTCCCCAGCTCTGTGAACATCTTTCCTTACACTCCAAAGCCAGGAGAGCTATGGTGAGCATTCGTCCTGGGGGCATATGGTAGAGGTGACAGTGATATAGCTGTGGTGAGCAATCCAGAACCACAAGGGTAGCAGTGTGGACATGTGGAACACATGAATGACTAAAAGGTCTTGAGACCTACTTAGGGAAAGGAGTCTCATAAAAAACACAACATCCTGTCATCAGATGAGATGAAAGTTTAAACTACAGTCACTTGGGCTTTATGAGGCAAATCTGACCTCATCTTTAATCATAGTATACAAGCAAACTGACACCTATAGACACCTGGAACATACTATAAAATATAGGCATTGTACTTTAGTAACCTGTTTAATATAAGGCTTGGGAATTATAAAAGAAAGGTTAAAAGGGTTCCCAACAAAATTTGTGGAAATTATATTGATCATATTCATTTTGTGGCAAATCTTGAATCCATTCATGTACCAAGCAGTACGGTAGAAACCAAAGCAGATCCACTGAAGTGCTGGTATAAATCTCCTAATATTTCAAGTGGATTTGTGATCATATACTCAGTTCTAATTAAACAAGCAAAAAGACTTGACTTCCCTCATATTAGAATAAAGGGGAATCTGGTAGCCCTTTTGAGAACCTTTTCCCTTCTTTCTGTTTTTTTTTTTTTCAGGTCCCTACAGGGAACACACTATCCAATTAGGAGCTTCATTTGACTTTCCCTTTAGTCCTGAAACCTAATCATCCACTAGGATTTATTTTACTTTCTTTTCTTCCTTCCTTCCTTTCTTTCCTCATTCCTTCCTTCCTTCCTTCCTTCCTTCCTCCTTCCCTCCCTCTCTTTCTTCCTTCCTTTCTTCTGTCTTGACTTCCTTCTTTCCTTCTTTGCTTTCTTTATACTGGTACTGGGGTTTGAACTCAGGGCTTCCCCACTCTCCCTTGGCTTTTTTATTCAAGGCTGGCAGTCTACCACTTTAGCCAAACTTCCACTTCCACCACTGTGATTCTCAATTTCTCCTGTTGAAAATTTATCTCCCATTGTCTGAGTGGTCCTGCAACAGCTTCACTGCCACTTGTTCAGTTCACCGAATGACTGGTGGGTACTTTGATGGTGGGTGACTTCATAAGAGACCGAGCTCTTGATGCTCTCACCAGATCTTCCAGCCAGTAGCTCTTAGTTCTCAATCCACCCTTCAGCTCCTGTCAGTCCTATCACACCTCACTTGAACAAACTTTCTTTGTTGGCCCCTTTACAAAATTGCCAAATCTGGGGCTGGGAAGGTGGCTCAGTGGTAGAGTGCTTGCCTTGCATGCATGAGGCCCTGGGTTCGATTCCTCAGCACCACATAAGCAAAAAGAAAAAAGCCGGAAGTGGCACTGTGGCTCAAGTGGTAGAGCGCTAGCCTTGAGCTGAAGAGCTGAGGGACAGCGCCCAGGCCCAGAGTTCAGGCCCCATGACCGACCCCCCCCCCCAAAAAAAAACAAACATACAAAATTGCCAAACCGGAAGCCAGTGCATTTTCCATTTCAACCATAAAAGCACAAAAGTGTAATTTCCATTTCCCTCCCAGAAAGCATTCTTATTTGGGTCGTGTTCAGGGCCTCCAGTCTTCTCTTGACCCCTAGGAATCAAGATCCTTGCTTTAGTGATTTAGAAAGCCTGGAATGGATCCTGAACTACGAATCTGTCTGTTAGTTCCTAAGAGATGACGCTATATATGGTGTGTGTGTGTGTGTGTGTGTGTGTGTGTGTGTGTGTGTGTGTGTGTGTGTGTCCTGGCACTTGGATTTGAATTCAGAAGAAGAAAAAAAAGCTAAGGTTTCCCTTAGGTTTTTCACTCAAGCATGGAGTTCTACCACTTGAGCCAAATCTCTTCCTGCTTTTTATGGGCTAATTCTTGTCGAAGCTGGCTTTGAACCTCAGTTCTCAAATCTAGACCTCCTGAGTAGCTAGGATTACATGTAGCTAAGCTCTTGTACCTTAATAATTCATTCCCCAAGAACTCCTCAAGCAAAGACAAAACTTCTAAGTTTAGGTTCTGGAAACACATTCTTTTTTTTTTTAGTAAGTTTTTTATTGTGAAAATACTGTACAGAGGGGTTACAGTTACATGAGCAAGGTAATGTATACATTTCTTATCAAGGATTTAGCAACACATTCTTTAACCACAGTTACAAACAGCCTATCAATAATATCTCCTGTAAAGTGAGAAAGACAAATAATGAAATTAAAATAATAGTGTGATGTCAGATAGATGGGTGCATAAAGGCAGATACAGAGTGCCTAACTTTTCTTTGGGTTCTAAAGGAATGAGACAGGGGAAGTTCAAAGAATTGAACTAAGCCTTGAGGAAATGATAGGCGTTTCACTGATAAATAAAATACTAAGCTGTATTCCAAGGATGCATTCATTCTGGCAAGTATCTACTGTATATTAACAATATGAGAACTTATTAATATATAACCTAAATATATATGACTATATGTAAATAAATATATATAATCAATTGTGTACATTAACATTTTTCCCCCAAAGCAACCTTTTGATGTCGCTTAAGTCTTATTTATTTATGTCCATCCTGGGTTTTCAACTCAGGGGCCTGGGCGCTGTTTCTGAGCTTTTCTGTGCAAGGCTAGTGGTCTATCACTTGAGCCACTGCTCTACTCTGATTCTTTTGATGATTAATTGTAGATAAGAGTCACACAGACTTTCCTGCCTGGATTGGTTTCAAACCATGATCCTGAGATCTCAACCTCCTGAGTAACTAGGATCACAGGTGTGAGCCACTGGCACCTGGCAAATCTTAGATTTTAAACTTGATATTATTTGGCTATTTTTCTATATAAGTATATGTAATTCTGTAGTGTTCTTTAAAAAAATTATCTGTATATAAAAGAAAAGGACATCTGCCTTTAGCCCCCATTTAAGTATACTTCCATTCCCAGAGATAACAGTTATCTGTTTGAATATGTCCTTCCATTAATCTTATACAAACACACCCACACCCTCAAACACACATACACTCACTTAAATGTGCACATGCATGTGCACACACAAGCAATGTATTACATTTTCTTTTGTATAAATGAGATGATGGATAATATTGGGCTCCATTCTTATTGAATTTTAATTTTAAAAGATCAATAAGGACTGTACACTTTCTTTCATTGCAGGTGCTTTTCTATCTTACTTGTGGCTGGCCACTGAAAGCTTATCAGAGACACTAGAAATGGAGCTACCTTACAGAAAGGGATTAGTGAGATCCCCCTAGGATATCTGACTCTGTGGGTCTCTCAGCTTCAGCTTTAGCATTACACATCAATCTGGGAGGAAAAGGGTGCCAGGGGAGAGTGAAGGGAAAAACGGTGCCTGAGCTGTTAGGGATATATGGGAAGTGCTGAAACTGTTGTGTCTCTTGGGGTCAAGAGGATGGAGGTCAAGTAAGTAAGATCTTGGGGGGAAATAAGGCAACTAAGCAAAGTGTAATCATTAGAGATTGGAAGAGAAATATGCTATTAGAACCAAGTGAGAGTTAATGCCAATGAATTTTGAAAGTTTGCTTTAATGAGTTAGTGCAGCCTTTTGTCCCAAATTTCTCAACAAATTCTCTATAGGAATCTTGGAATCCCCAGAGTCCTTAACTAATGTTACATGAGGCAATTTGACATGTCTATTTGTACAGATTATTTGCTAACTTTTGAGCGAGAAATGATTTTAAAATATCCTGGGTCTTATGATATTTCAAGGTAAGGAAATGCTCTGGAATGCTTCCCACTTTCCGAATGTAATACTTTCCAAAATAAACATTGGAGCAACTGTAAGGTTGATAGCATGTGAACATTTTAATTCACACAATAATATTCTAAAGTTTATGGGAGCTTGGCCCTTTTCCAAGAATTTTGCAAGCTTAAAGGCTAGCTGTTTCTTCTTTGGAGGAGAAGGAAGGAGCATGTGACTCAGAATTGGAAAATTGGAGAGGAGGTCACAAATGGCATGAAGTTAAGTAAGGAAAAGTACCTAACAATCTGCAGTGGGAAAAAAGCCAGTTGTGTGAAAGGGAAGGACTGGTTACCATCAAAGATCTCAAAATGAGGGCCTTGGAGGAGAAATGAACAATGCCTTGTTTTTCTCTCCTCTGGAGGATGGGGCCAGTATAATGAGATCCAGGTGTAACCCAGGGATATCAGGGATTTCCATCGTAGCTTATTTAGAAGTCCTCTCAAACCTTCAATGCATATAGCTCACATGCCACCTCTTCCAAAGGTCCTCCCCTTATGGTCTGAGTGCAGACATCAAGCCATCACTCTGTGAAGGTAATTTATTTCCTTATCCTTTTCTCCACAGTCCTTGAGATTCCTACAAGAGGGATGAGATAATACAGGTAAAGTATTGGTGCAATATCTGCTGAATAAATGGTAGCTGTTATTATTTATGTAATGGAGTTTCTAGAGGAACAGAAAATATATTTTATTAAAAAATCCTTCAGGAAATCACACTGGAATACATTTTTATTTTGCAGGAGTTACTTCGGAGAATTATGAAAACTATCAGTGATCTATTGCTTTGGAACAGAAATAATGGCATGGCTTAGTCTTGACACACTTGTTAATTCCCATTGTCTTCGCTAGAAAACTGGAATTAGGATTTAAGAAGGTGAGTGATGCTGAGCTGCCCAATCTAGGGGACACTAGGCAGACTATAATCCATTGTGATGGATGCACTGTGAGTGGTACTACATGGCTGATACCTTAAGGGTGGGCAATGGAGCATCCCTGAAAGAAAAAGAGACTCTAGCATATTTTCTCTTTCAGCTTCTAGGTTATTAGACCTCAATTGAAGTGGGATAATATTCAGTGAGATCCATTAGCAGGGACGAACAAGAGTTCAAGAGAGGCCCTGTCTCTAAGGGAAGAGCATCTGGACGTTGGGGGCTCCAGAAACCACAATGGGACACACTGAGTGTGTACCAGGGCTCAGAGGAGCTGAACTGTGAATGTAAAGCTTGGTGATCATGTGCCAGGATGTAATCTGCCACAAAAATGGCATCACCTTATCAGTAGACAAAGCCCAGGAGACTGTGAAGGTACAGCAGTGACCTGTTATGAGATAAAAACAGAGCCCCTTGGATTCATCTATTCTCCATTCTCTGAACCTGGCTTTGGAGTGGTCATAACCCCTTAGATGGGGAAAGTGTTTTGACCTATTAAATAATTCAGGGACAATGATAGTGAATGTCTTGTTAGGAAAAATTTAAGAGATCATACATATAATAAAAGGAATCAAAGAGATGAGACTGTATTTAGGTTGCAGGACAGTAAATGAGATAATAGTGGCTTAATCTTCTTCATTAGCATCACTATCATTGGTAGCTTCATGCCCTGAGAACATCTGGCACACATCTAGTACATGCTGGGTACAACCTCAAGAAGTCTGCCTTTGCAATAAAATTGCAAACTCAGATCTTTTCAGATAAAGTCTGTGTAACTGACTCAGACTCACTCAAGCATGCATGTGAATGGCTCAGGGGCATTGTAACCAAAACAGCTTTCTGAGCTTCATTCAGCACAGGCCAGAAGAACAGCTTGGATTAGAACTCTCCCCTATTATATCACCTGGAGGGTCCAGGAAGTTTAAACTGGGGTTTAATTCCACTTGAATTTCATCATCCTGGACAGTGTGTTCTCAGGAAATGTTAATCCCTAGATAACTGGATGAGTGCAGAGTTCTAATATGGAAAGAACTGGGTTCATTTATTAGCTAATTCCACAGAATGATATGAGGGAAGATCTTCTTGGGATTTTCCTTACATGTGTAATTTTTTTAAATTTAGAATCTACAATTTCATATGGGTCATCTCTTTACAATTTTGTAAGTACATAAAGGAGAATAGCCTCTTACCCATCTTTTCAGCTGACCCATAGAGTAGTAATCAGTGTCTTGGGTTTGAATTACTTGGCACTTTAGCTGGATTAGGTTTTGCAATCTATGTGTGATCTTGCATACCTCTTTCTTAACTTCCGAAGTTTGCTTGTATGTAGTTTATAAAGTTAAATGAGATTTTATATACCAGGTATTCTGCCTGATGTAAAACGGGGCCTGAAGAAATATTAGTGATTCCTAATTGCTTCCTTTATTACAAGATTCTTCCCTGTATTCTATTTCTTACCTTAAGTAGATATATGAACCCACTGCAACCTACTCCCCTTGTATCACACAATTTAATGTTTTGTTTTTTTTTAATGTATGTTGACACTGGGGCTTGATGTCAAGGCCTGGGTGCTATCCCTCAGCTTTTTCATTCAAGGACGATGCTCTACCACTTGAACAACAGCTCCATGTCCAGCTTTTGCTGGTTAATTGTAAGTAAGAATCTCATGAACTTCCCTGCACAGACTGGCTTTGAACTGTAATTCTCAGATTTCAGCCTCCTGAGTATCTAGGTTTACAGGTGTGAGACATCAAGAGCCCAGCTTTTCTTTTTCATTTTAAATCGTTGTTTTTCTTTAGCACATTGTTAAGATACGCAATCTGTGGAGGAAGCCATCAGTCAAGGAGATGTGCTGGATGGCGAAATACTAAGGACCAGGAAAAACGCAGGGGTGAACCAATCCCCTGCAATGGACCAGGTGGATTGCACACATGAAAACTGAGCTCTTAGATGCTTCCCCATGTGAGATTCAAACCATGCTCTGGAAAAAAAAAAAGACAATAATATTTATGAATAAGAAGAGAGCCAAATTAACATAATCTCACCAAATCCATAGAAACCTGCCTCCAGAACCCCATCTCAACATAGTGGCAGGAACAGCAGCAGCAACAGCTGTCATATGATCCTCTGGCTAGCTAGCCACCATGTTGCTCATTAGATCCTCAGAATTTAGTAATCTCTATTATCCTCTACGTCCCAGCAACTACTATTCTACTCTCTGTTTCTGAGTTCAACATTTTGAAGATTGCACATGTAAGCAAAATTCTACAATGTTTTGTCTTTGGCTGACTTATTCACTTAGCATAATGCCTACAGATCCATTCATATTGTCACAGTGAAGGAATTCCCATGTTTTTCATGACTGAATACTATTCCATTGCATACATTTCCCCGAAGATAAGTGATACTGAACACCTTTTCTCATACTTGTGAGCTACTTGTGTATCTTTGGGAAAAAGTCAGATCATTTGTCCAGTTTTGAACTGGATTATTTGAGGATTTTGCTATTGAGTTCCATGAGTTCCTTACACTTACTTTGCAGTTTACCAGAGTTTTGGTTTGCAAACATAGCCTTCTATTCTATGGGCTGCCCTGTCATTTTGCTATTGTTCCCTTCACTTGGTCTCACTTATCTTGCTTGCTTGCTGTTGCTTCTGTACCTTGATAGTCTTTTAAAGGTCTTTCCCATTACCAGGGCCAATAAACATTTTTCATTGATTCCTATGCTTTCTTTTTTTGGGGGGGGGTGTGGGGGGGGTCCGGTCGTGGGCCTGAACTCTGGGCCTGGGCGCTGTCCTCAGTTCTTCACCTCAAGACTAGCGCTCTACCACTTGAGCCACAGTGCCACTTCTGGCTCTTTTTTTTTCTGCTTATGTGTTGCTGAGGAATCAAAACCAGAGCCTCATGCATGCAAGGCAACCTTCCCAGCCACATCCTATGCTTTCTTTGGGGTATTTAATATCACTAAACATTTTCTTTCATGGAGTTCTCTCCTCCCTTTGTTTCCATGACAATCCACACTGGTGATTCAACTGTTAAACTTCAGGCCTCTACTTGCCTCTCAGCTTTTCTTCCCTGTCTTTTCTCCATTGGTCAGCCAACCATTCACTACTCCCAGATTTATACCATCACCTGCCTATCTACTTTCTACATTACTTTCTTGACTTCAGTTTTCATTCATAATCCTTTTATTTTGAGTCAAGTTCTTGCTATGTAGCTTTGGTTGGCCTCAAACTCATGACCATCCTGTTTTGCAAGTCTCCTGAGTGCTAGGATCACAGCTAATTACTCATAAAGATTTATAACTCTATCTTACTCTCCAGGCCTTTATTTTTTACCTCTGCCTGAACTTTTCTCAAGCACCTCAGATTTTAGGGTATATAAAGAAAATAGTATCCTCTCTCACCCTAGATCAGCAGTCTTTTTTTTTCTTCTTTTTTTGTGCTGGTACTGGGGCTTGAAGTCAGTGCCTTTTACTTGTTAGCTTTTTACTTAGTTTGACATTCTAACACTTGATCTACACCTCCACTTTCCTGCCATCTTCTTTCTTTTTTTAAAAAAAAAAACTTTAAGTAGTTGTACAAAAGAGTTTCCATTCAACCAAAATAGTATATGAATATGATGAATTCTGATCAGAGTCACCCATTTTATCATTCACTTCCATCCTTTCCAACCTCACCCCTTCCCTCAATTTTCTTAGCTCTGTGGACTATGCCCTGGATTTTATGAGAGCATTCTCTCCACCTTCCTCTCCTCGCTTTTGTCTATGTCCCTCTCTACAGTTCTATTTCAATTAGTGCTATCACCATGTCCTCATTTATCTATGCTCAAGTCAGTGGGGCTTGAACTCAGACTGGGTGCTGTCCCTGAGCTCTTCAGATCAAGATGAGCACTCTACCACTTGAGCCGCAGTGTCACTTTCCGTTTTCTGGTGGCTAACTGGATATAAGAGTCTCACAGACTTTCCTGCCGGGGCTGGCTTTGAACCACAATCCTCAGATCTCAGCCTCCTGAGTAGCTAGGATTACAGGCGTGAGCCACTGGCATCCAGCCTATGCTCTTTCTTTCACATTGCCCTCCTCATACTGTGAGGCAAAAATGCTTACAAAATAATGCTGCGTTCTGGAAACAATCAGAAATATGATTGTTTAGAGGGAAGGGAAGCAATAGAAGATCCTGGCCAAGTGGATAAGGGTCAAGCATATGCCTCCCATGCCCTCTATAGGCAGGTAGCACTTGATAGGGCTATTTACAGTAAAAATGGTCCCCTGATTTCACTCCAAACCCATGAAAAGAATTTTCTTTAGTTTTTGCATAGTGAGCATCACACATGAATATGCTTGTGCACTTTTTTGAGAATAAGATAGTCTGTTTGTATCCTATGCAGCAAGCTTACTGTGTAATACATACCTGGCACAAAGTAGGCACACAAGTGCTGTTCTGTTCAATGACTGGACATTGGGATGGATGGATGGCAGATTTCTTTGTATTGGAGATAAGCACTTTCCAAGGCTCTGGAGATAATTGCAATACTTCAATAAGTATGTATACACACAATCAGGATTGTGGAACTTAGGCTTATTACAAACTCAGTACTGTCTTGATTTATCCTCTTGGACTGGTAGCCATGAGACTTAAGTAATGTGTACAATTTACTTCAGTGTAAACATGGGTTTTGGGAAGTACTGTGCCTCCACCACACTATTTAATTCCTTTTTATTTTACCTCAACTTCAGACTTGTATCACTGTTAATTTAAGCTTTATTTATTGATGAGTATTCAAGATTTTCTAGTTCTACTAACAATGTCACAACGTTCTTGTAAGTAATTCTTTGACACATGTCTATTACTTCTACAAAATACGTTCCTGGCCTGACACCAATGGCTTGTGTTGGTAATCCTAGCTGAGATCTCAGGATTTGATTGTTCCCTTTTCTTATTTGATGTGTTCTTGCTTATCTTGCTTACTTGCTGTTGCTTCTGTACCTTCTTTTAAAGGTCTTTCCAGTTGCCAAGGCTAATGAACATTTTTCATTTATTCCTTTGCTCTTTTGGGGGAATTTGATATTATGAAACATTTTCTTTCACAGATCTTAGCTCAGAGAGATCAGGAAGCTGAGATCTGAGGATTGTGGGTTGAAGCCAGCCCAGACAAGGCTGAGACTCTTACTTCCAATTAACCATCAAAAAGCTAGAAATGGAGCTGTGGCACAAATGGTAGAGTGTCAGCCTTGAGCAAAAAAGCTTAGGGACAGCCAGGAGTTTAAACCCCAGTACCAGCAGACAGACAGAAACACACACACACATACACACACACACACACACACACACACATTTACCAGGTTACATTTAAGAAAAGTGTAATTTATATTTAATAGATTTGCAAGATGAATTTCTTCAAAGGACCATTTCTAGTTCCCCACAAGTTTACCAACATATCTGAGTAAATTTTCTGAGAAATGGTGAAATATAACAGTTAAGGACAGATCTGTCCACTTGGTATGAAATCCTAGCTCTTCAGTTACTCCTCACATAACTTTGCAAATGCGTGTATGTGACCAGACCAAAGTTTCAGGTCTATAAAAATGGAAGCAGAAAGAATCACTACCTGTTACAAATATGTGCCAAATCCTTGGAACACAATGAATATTCAGTGTAGGCCCACCACAATTAGAACTATGATGAACTTGAATATTAATGTGATCCAATCCTTATATTCTTCTAGTGGTACAGTGCCACAAAGATACGGAAGAAAACTCTCCTTTCCTGTTTCAGTGGGACACAGTTCACTCAGCACTCAGCAATGCAAGAATATCAAGGGCAGTGGATGGGACTAATAGGCAGAGCACTCATCTAGCATGTGAGGCCCTCAGTTTGATCCCCGGCAACACACACACACACACACACACACACACACACACATATGCATGCATGCACGCACACATGCACACCATGAAAGTCAAGACATGCTGGACATCAGTGGCTTGTCCAGAGGCTGAGATCTAGAGGATCATAATTCAAAGCCAGTCAAGGTAAGTAACAGTCTGAGAGATTCCTGCTCTAAAAGAGCCAGCAAAAAGCTGTAGGCATGGCAGTTTTCCATAGCCCTGACCTATCATGTTATATTATTCTCAGTGTGTTCAGCATTCTGGGTAAGTGACTCTACTGTTTCTAAATGCCACGTGACGGCTAATAGCTCATGAGGCCATATTGATAGAGAATTACTGCCAAGTCTTCACAGTAATAACAGAAGATACCTTATTTTCTATCCTCCACCCCCTACATTTTTTTTTTTGTCAGACATGGTGCTTGAATTCTGGGCCTGGGCACTGTTCCTCAGCTCTTCAACTCAAAACTAGCACTCTACCACTTGAGCCACAGTGCTACTTCCAGTTTTCTGGTGGTTTATTGGAGATAAGAGTCTCATGGATTTTCCTGCCTGGGCTGGCTTTGAACCATGATCTTCAGATTTCAGCCTCCTGGGTAGCTAGTAACACCCACCTTCTATCCCTATTTTAAAGTGAGAGAACATGTTGAGCTGTGTGTGAAAGGAATCAAATTCCAAAGAAAAACTAGGCATTTTTAGTTTTTTTAATTTTAAAGGATGGAAATAACCATTACATTTTACTGAGCCTGTGATTGAAGACCAATCCACTCTGTAGCTTCCCATCTGTTGTGCTGGAGCAAGCACTTATTTACACTAAGTTTCAGTTTAACATGAATTCAAACAAACAGAAAGCTCAAATATTTGGAAGTTTTTTTGCAGATTACTGATTAAGAGACAAACATAGCTATTAGCTAACAGGGAGGCAGTTTATCTAAAGCCGCTTTTAGGGAGTGTCATGAGACCCCTCACTTTTATTAGAATAATCTGATTGCTTGCTTTGGATGAGACACTGCCCTAGGTGTTGGTAGAAGCCAAACATGAAAAGAAATATGGTGGACTGGTACACACTGTGGCTGAATCTGTGGGCAAAGTGGTAAGCCATGCTTGCGATCTCTTGGCATTTAGTGAGAGAAAACTTCCTAAAAGCTTAAACAAATAAGCAAAGACAATTTTCTTAGCTTCAAAGATGGTTGGTCCAAGGACTCAAGGAATATGTTTGTACTGTGCACCTTCGAGATCTGCTAACCTAAGTGAGACTTCACGCTCAGAGTCTATGGAATGGAAGGTGGCTAACTACAGTATCAGGCCTGTATTCTCCCAGATTCATGTTTAACAGGAAAAAAAAAAGAATTCTCTTCCACAACAGTATGATTGATGAGTCTTGCAAATGACTTCCAGTGGCCAGATTTGGTTGCAAACTTGTCCCTAAACTTACCGAAGTATCCAGAGGGAGGCCATGTTCTAAGGTCAAGATGGAAGTGACAGGGGTGAGGTCAAGTACATGAACCTAGGTCCAGAAAATGAATTATACTTCAGAGAAAAAAGCCAGGTGCTCTGATGACAGAGCACAATACCACAATACCACTGCCTCCTCTTACAGCATTGTACAGCATGCACAAAAAGAATGCGGGTAAGAGAGGTGAGTACTGGAGCTCATGCCTATAATCCTAGCCAGTCAAGAGTCTAAGATCTGGAGAATCAAGGTTTGAAGCTAGCCCTGGCAGAAAAGAACCAGTGAAAATTCTGGATTAAGGGTATTACTAAAGTGATGGAGTGCCTGCAAGCAAGTCCAAGGGTAATTACAAGGGCCAATGTTCCAGAAGGGAGAGAGGGAGGGGAAGAGGGATAAGGAGAGAGAGAAACTTATTAGTGGAATAAGACTTCTAGATTTAATCCAAAGCATCAGACCAAAATAAAAATTAAATAAGAAGGAAATAGGGAAGGGCTGGGAAGTTGGCTTAGTGGTAGAGTGCTTGCCTTGCATGCATGAGGCCCTGAGTTCGATTTCTCAGTACCACATAAGCAGAAAAAGCCAGAAGTGGTGCTGTGGCTCAAATGGTAGAGTGTTAGCCTTGAGCTGAAGAGCTGAGGGACAGCGCCCAGACCCAGAGTTCAAGCCCAGGACTGGCAAAAAAAACAAAATAGGGAAAGCCAATAAAATTGTCATTAGAAAAATAATTTAAGAGCATTACAAATCTTTTCTGGGAAAACTAGTAAGTGATATTACACAAATACTTTCAAAATCAACAGATTTTTTTTGTTGGATGCTGGTGGCTCATACTTGTAATCCTAGTTGCTCAATAGGCTGAGGTTTAAAAATTATGATTCAAAGCCAGCCTGGGCAGGAAAATCCTTGAGACTCTTATCTTTAATTAACCACCTGAAAACAGGAAGTGGAGCTATGACTCAAAGTGGTAGAATGCTAGCTTTGAGCACAAAAGCCCTACAACCAACAAACAAAAACAAAAACAAAGAATTTTCGTTTTCTTCATTTATTTATTTTGTAGGTTGTAGGATTTGAACTCAGACCCTGTCTCTGAGCTCTTTTTTGCTCAAGGCTAGCGCTCTACTACTTTGAGCTGCAACTCTACTTCCAATTTTGAGTGGTTAATTGGAGAAAAGAGTCTCATAGAACTTTTCTGCCTGGGCTGCTTTGAATCTTGATCCTCAGATCTCAGACTCCTGAGTAGCTAGAATTACAGGCATGAACCACTGGTGCTTGGCAGATTTTCAGTTTTAAAAAAATCTCAAAACTTTTAATTTTACTTTAAAAATAAACAGAGAGGTTGGGAGTGTGGCTTAGAGGTAGAGTGCTTGTCTAGCATACATGAAGCCCTGGATTCAATTCCTCAGAACCACATAAACAGAAAAAGCTGAAGGTCTCTGTGGCTCAAGTGGTAGAGGGCTAGTCTTGAGCAAAAAGAAGCTCAGAGACAGTGCCCAGGCCCTGAGTTCAGTCCCCAGGACTGGCAAAAAAACAAAACAAAACAAAAAAAAATAGAGAAATCGGGAAAGAGAACTTAGCTGTAAAAGATGTAAAGACATTATAACCTATGATTGTTATGATTACAAATCTTTGATTATTATGTAAACCTATGATCAAGTCACTAATGTGCCTAGCATCTACAGCTATGGATGGTAGTGCTGGCACTGGAATTCATGTGCTCTCTAGAGTTGAGGTTCTTCATTAATTCTGTCACTATGTAAACAAACAGACATACAAACAAGCAAAATGGTATCACATTTCTCTGAGAAACCCATTTATGTTTAAAAGTAACAGAAGATATTGCAATATTATAAAGTAATACTTTGAGTTATATTTTTCCCTCACAAAACCAAAAGTCAAATAGAAAGCAACACACTCAAAAAACATATCTGCGTGTGTAGGTGGTAAGAAGTAATTCACATTAAAATGAACTAGAAAGATATTAAGGGTTTGGAAAGAGAAAAGCATAGGAGTAAATGATGTCCAAAAGAATTTACATGAGGAAGATGTTTGACCCTATTAATAATTAAAGAAATGCAAGTTAAATCTGTGATGATTTTATCAAATAAGAAGAGTGGACAAAATTTTCAGAGGTCTTCTAGTTGTGGCTAGTGTATAATGGATCATCATTCTCACACATTGGTGGTAGAAACACAAATTAGGAGAAACTTTGTCAAATTGTCCTGCAACATGTACAAAGAGCTTTAAATATTTATATTATTTTATCTATCCTGGGAAGCAAAGCCTAAGGCAATACGCACAAATGTAGAAAAGACTTTACGATCAATGACATTCACAACCATTCAGAAGAAAATTCTGAGAACCATGAAAACACCTGAGCCATCTGAAATAAAGGGAAATAATTAAATAACTTATTCTCTGAGCAATTATGTAAACATTAATATAACACTTACCCAACAAGGTCAGTATTTTGGCAAACATTTCCAACATACTTTTAAATTTAAAAATTCCAGGACAATTTATATAAAGAAAACTGAATTTTTACAGTAAAAGACTAAAAAGAAATATGTCAAAGATATTAAGATTTATTTCTTTCCACTTTCTGTGATTTTTTTTCCTGCAGTGAACAACGATTACATTTAGATGGACAAAATAAGCTTTATTAAAAAAAAAAAAAGAGGTGGGGGGGAGGGAGGGTTAATGGTTTGTGTAATGTGTTAAACTGACAGGTCCCAAATGTCTCTCACTGATCTAGTGGGTGGAGCTCTTCAATCTCTTTGAAGCTTCAGCCCTGGAGCTAGGCCTGCATTGCCCCATGGGCCTATTGATTTACTAGCATAGCCAGATAAAAACAGAAACTACAGAGCCTCACTGACTAGTGGGCACCAGGAGAGTCCAATCAGGCCAGTTTCTGTTTCTTCTGGTCAGTAGCTCTGAAAGACAGCAAGATTACACTGTGACTTTTGCACTTTGTCCAGGATGACATCTTCACCACTTAAGAGAGGTGGTAGATAAGGAATGAGAGAGAGAGAAAAGAAGACCCCTTGTGGTAAAGCTGACAGATAAGATCCCAAACAGAGCTACTATTCCTGCTTAACAGTTTCCAGGGTCTAAGGAACAAACAAAACCCCTTAGGAAGTAATGGGGAATCAAATACAAGCAGGGAATCCTGGGCCTGACCCATTAGAACTGTTAAGGATCCTCTGAAATCTATACCTCTCCCTTTCTCTTTCATTTTAGTGTATAGAATTTATTTAGTGTATCAAACAAGCCAGATGCAGTTCCTCATAGATTTTTCTTGTAGACTTCTCTAACCATTAGGTTTGGCATTGAGATTTTGTGACAGGCAGGCCAAAGTTGAAGTCTACATCCTTACAAATAACACTGCCATTATGCAGTGAGATGGACCAGCCAAGACAAAGTTGATTGATCCATCATGATTTCCAAATAAATGTTTGATTGTCTTGAGAACCTGTTTAGATAGATTTCCTAGATATCCGTTCTTCTGTACAATTCATCGAAGGGCTGAATTTAATATGAGTGGGAGACTCATCATTCTATTACAGATGAGAAAGCACTCCCACACCCTCAAAAAAAGACATTGGTTGTCTTAGGTAGCTTTTTATTATTGTTAGAAAACACCTGGACAAACAACTTTTTTTTTTAAGGGAGCTATACTTTGTGTCACACTTTCAGAGGTTTTCTTCCATGACCTCTTAGCTGCATTGCTTCTGGGTGTGGACTTGGTAAAGCAGAGAGTTTCAGTGGATTGCACAGAGGTGCCAAAGCGAAAACAGGAACTAGGGGCATGTCAGTCATGCCCCAGTGACCTACTTCCTCCAATCAGGCCTCACTTCCTACTCATCCATGTGGTTATTCCATTGAAGTCAGAGCTCTCATGATCCAATTACTTCTCAATAGTGCCACCAGCTGGGGACCAAGCCTTCAACACATGGGCCTTTAGGGGAGACACTTCATATTCAAACCATCACAAACATGAAGTCAGAGAGCTCTGAGTTTGAACTTAGCAAATTATTGATTCAACTTGTGTCCTTGAACAGTGCTTACCCTATGTGGGTGTGTTTGTTTATCTGAAACAGAGGTAAGCAACAGCTGCCTATAACACAGTAGTGGTCTGCACTGATAATACTCCTTTCTTTTTGTAATCAGAAGTTCCCCCCAGGGGTGTGTGTGTGTGTGTGTGTGTGTGTGTGTGTGTGTGTGTCCTGGGCACTTTAGTTCTTTTGAGCAAGGCTGCCACTCTACCACTTGAGCCACACCTCCACTTCTAGCTTTTTGCTGTGTCATGGACTTTCCTGCCTAGGTTGGCTTCAAATTGCCTTCTTAGAAATTGAGATTACAGATGTGAGCACTGGTGCCTGACATGCCCAATTTTGTTTGTAAAAGGAAAATCTCTGGCCTGGGTAATGGCTAATGAGTGATGGAAAGCAGAGTATAAAGTACATATACTAAACTTTCCAAGTCATTTAGTCTCTATCACAGCTTGGCCACTGAGGTGCAAAAATATCCATAGGTTATGTGCAAATGAATGTCTGTGACTATGTTACATAACCAAAAAGTTTAAAAAGCAGGCAGGATCCTGGTGCTGGTGGCTCATACCTATAATCCTATCTAGTCAAGAAGCTGAGATCTGAAGATTCTGGTTCAAAGCCAGCTTAGTCAGCAGTGAGCTTTTGCTCAAGAACATTAGCCTTGAGCACAAAATCTCAGGAACAGTGCCTAGTCGGTTCAAGCCCCAGAACCCTACTCCCCACTCCCCCCCGCCACAAAACAGGTAGATAGCATATTTTTGTTATTGTTTGCACACTCCTGGTCTAAAGCAACTGTGACAATCTTACTGGACTTTCTTCTCCTCCTGGTTAGCCATTTGACCTAGTGGCTATTACTGACGCATAACTAAGAATCTGATACCCTGATTATAGGAAACATTTTTTGCTTTGCTAAATAAAATGCAGGCTATCTTTCACCTTCAATTGACAGCTGATGCTGTCATCTTTCAATCATGAGAATAAAGATGTAAGGCTGACTACTGGCTTGCTAAAATGATGATGGGAAAGGGAGTACTTTATATCACTGAGAAGCTCCGTCTGTGTTATTCGGGTGCACCGATTTACCAACTCCACTCTGTGTGATCCACTATGGCAGATTCTCTGAATTTTTTAGCCAGATCTATTCCCATGTAGCTTCAATATATTCCAGGCTTTGTGTGAATATTACATGAGATAAAGATACAACTCCAAGGTATGAAAACAAGAGGGTTTTTGTTTTTGTTTTTTAATGTACTGTGTGAAGTTATTTCTTTTTCCTTTCATTTACTTTTTTTTCCCATTGGTTTATCCCCTGTTACTGTTTTTTATTTTGGTAACCTATGTCTAATATATATGTTTATCTGATTTGGGGAAGGGAAGAAGAATAACAAAATGGTGAGACAAAGGACAAAGGGTGAGCCAAAGCAACAGCAATACTCACAAGATACTATGTTGGAAATGAACTTTACAACTTGGGTGGGAAAGGGAGCCCGGGGGAGGGATAACAGGAGAAAATGAGGGAAGGGGTAACACTGTTTGAGGAGACATGTATTCATTTATTCATTACCTTACATATGTAACTGTAACCCCTCTGTACAGCACCCTTACAATAAAATAAAATTTAAAAAATAAAAAATAAAAATTCAAACCACATGGTACATATCAGTTGCCTAGTCAATGATGGTTTGATCCATATTTCCACAGAAAACTGACATCATTCTCTTTGTGACCAGTATTGACATTTTGCACAAGCTCCTTTAAGAGTTGAGTCCCAGGGGCTGGGAAGGTGGCTCAGTGGGAGAGCGCTTGCCTTGCATGCATGAGGCCCTGGGTTTGATTCCTCAGCAGCATATAAGCAAAAAGAAAAAAGCCAGAAGTGGCGCTGTGTCTCAAGTGGTAGAGCGCTAGCCTTGAGCTGAAGAGCTGAAGGACAGTGCCCAGGCCCAGAGTTCAGGCCCCACGACCGGACCCCCCCCCAAAAAAAAAAGAGTTAAGAGTTAAATCCCAATCATGGAATGCTTTTCAGGGTCACTTCTACTTTTACTTTAATGGTACATTTCCTAAGACTTCAGGCTAGGTACGGGGAAAGACTAGAAATGATATCTAGTTTAGCATAAGTCTGATGTCACGGGTAACTCTCAAATGAATTGGAGATATTCTCTTCCAGGTAACTATGAATGAAATTTCCTTTCTGCAGCCTCCTCTTATGCTACTTGCTGAGAGACCCCATGCTGGCCTTGTTGACTCTAGATATGAAAGGTGAAAAGCAGGTAGGGGCCTTACACAATTCTAGCCCTAGGAGACCCTTAGTAGATGTGATTGCCATTCCCTTTCTCCATTTGTCCTGGTTTTGTCCTCCTCTAGGTTCTCAGTTTAGTGAAAAATCTGACTCATAAAGGAGACACATTTGTCCTAAAAAAAAGAGGGAGAGATCAATAAATGATTAGTTTGAAGATTATTTTTCTTTTTCAGGGAGAGAGGTGATTGGTTAATTTTATTTATGTAAGTGGTAGAGTGGCAGCCTTGAGTGATAAAGCTAAATAAGAGCGTAAAGTCCTAAGTTTAGGCTTCAGTAATGACACAAAACCAAAAATATCCCCCTTTCAAACAGATAAATGTTTGGACAAACAATGCAACCAGTTACTGAAAAGCAGCTGTCTACAACTCCCCCTCTCCTCTCTTGTGTGTGTGTATAAGTGTGTATGTGCATGCATGCAAGCAAACCTCTGCTTAAATCATCCAAGTTAGGAATGCCAGGTGCTGGTGGCTCACGCCTGTAATCCTAGCTACTCAGGAGGCTGAGATCTGAGGATCACCGCTCAAAGCCAGCCCGGGCAGGAAAGTCCGTGATACTCTTATCTCCAATAAACCACTAGAAAACCTGAAGTGGTGCTGTGGCTCAAGCAGTAGAGCACTCGCCTTGAACTGAAGAGCTGGGGGATAGCACTAAAGCCCAGAGTTCAAGCCCCACGACTGACAAAAAATAAAAAGTATCCAAGTTAATCACTCTGAAGGTACTATCAATCTATCATATTAGTATTTTTAAAAAGTTTGAAAGCTGTTGTGGTGGCTCATGCCTGTAATCCCATTACTCTAGAGGCAGAGATTGGGTAGACCATGGTTCAAAGCCAGCCTGGAAAAAAGTTAGTGAGACCACATTTCAACAAACAGCCTGGCTGTGGTATTTTTATCTCTCTAAACCTAGTTACTCAGAAAAACAAAATAAATAGGAGAATTGTGATCCAAGGATGGGCCTTCAACAAAAAGCATGAGACCCTATCTAAAAAGTAACCTAAAGCAAAAAGGGCTGGAGTCCTGGCTCAAATGGTACAATAATTGCTTCACAAGCACAAGACCTTGAGTTCAAACCACAGTACTGTAAGGGTAATTTGGGGCTATTCACTAGTACAAACCCTTCCCAAATCTTACAGTTTGAAGAGGGTAGCTCACCCTCTTTTTAGTGGACCAACTCCACTGAGCCACTCATCTATGCTATTATTCATTTGCATCTTGTTGCTTCTGTTTTGTTTTGCTAAACACAATATTTCCAACAGGAGTCTCCCTCTATACACTAGTCTAGCCTCAAACTCTTCGTGCCTCTGCCTTTGCCTTCCAAGTGTTGGGATTACAGGTGTGCAGTTCCTGGGATTCCCAGAAACTCTTGCATGCAAATTTTATCTCTAAACTTTAGAAATTAGCCCTTTTATAGTAGCAACGTTTTTTGGATCTATATCATATAGATGTATTACACACATACCATTAGCTGAATTTTCAAAGAGGTTTTAGTCATTAGCATATTATAGAAATAAGAACTATTTTAAACAGTCTGATTCAAGCTATCTAATTCAATATATATATATATATATATATATATACAGGGGGAGAGAGAGAGAGAGAAAGAGAAAGAGAGAGTCTTTCTGGGAAATGTTTTCTCTACATATAGCTAATGTTTGAAGGACTGATTCATCCTTTCCTGCCTGAACCCTGTAACAATGTAAACTTGAGTTATAGGCTCAATCTGAAGCCAACATTCCACAAGATGCAAGTGTACCATTCTTTTCTAAAATAAACAAAACATTTATTACCTATCAATATCAGATACTGGCTCATATCTTTGGGGGCAATTTTCAAATACAACTTGGCAAAATGAGTCTTAGGGAAGTAGACAAAACTAGATTATTATGAGGAACAGGAAAACAGAGAAAAAGAGATTAGTCTAGTTTAGACTTGCCTTAATTATAGCCTACATACAATGAAATGTGGTAATTTGATACTAGTTGATTTAATGCTATAATCCTTGTTTTTGCACTAGTAAATAGGCCCAAATTACCTTTTATATGAATTATGTTACAAGAAATATGTAATTTCATCAGAGAGATTCTTTAGATAAAGGGGATAGAATTTAAAAGGTGGGTTCTTAAACATGAAGATTGTCTTTTTTATATAAATGGAGAGTTTTGAGGACTCTAAGCAACTTTTAAGAAATTGTGGATTTATTTTACTGACTGTATAAATAATACACACTTATAGAAGTACAAAGAAGAAACTAAAAATTATACATAAGCTCAGAAATCCAAAGGTAATCACTGCAAAAACTCTGGGATGATCCACTTAGTTCTTTCTCCTCCTACCTTCTCAAAAATATCACATCTATTTTAAGATCTATGGCTAAAATCACATTGTATATTATAAACCTTTCCCAAGCTGGTTAAGAATGTATCAAATCTAGTCTATTGTGTACATAAAAGTACACTATATCTACCTCTATTTGGTTTAAAAGATAAATCCAATGGCATTTAAAAAGATTTCAAGCAGAAACTTCCACTAGAAGTTATTTACACTCTTATTATTCTAGTACAACTGTTTTTCTTTGTCTTCTTCTTTCCTTTACAGAGTTACAGTTGCTGCCTCCTCCTCCTCCTCCTTCCCCCTCCCCCTCCCCCTCCTCCCCCTCCTCCTCCTTCTCCTCCTTCTTCTTTTTAGTGCTGGTTCTGGGGTTTGAACTCAGAGCTTGAGCCCTGTATCTTAGCTTTTTCACTCAAGGTTGTACTCTACCACTTTACTTACAGCTCCACTCTGGCTTTTTGGTGGTTAATTGGATATGAGTCTCATAGACTTTCCTGACTGGGTTGGCTTCCACAATTCTCAGATCTCAGCCTAGCCTTCTGAGTAGCTAGGGTTAGAGACATGACCATGGCACTGAGATATAACTATTTCTGTTCATAGAAAATACATCTTAGTTTGACTATGAATCACTTTCTTCAGAGGGCATCTTAACTGTATTGTTTCTTGGGTGAACCATAGACACTTACCAGCAGTCTCATTTAAAATGTATTAAAAAAATGCGGGGCTGGGAAGGTGGCTCAGTGGTAGAGCGCTTGCCTTGCATGCATGAGGCCCTGGGTTCG
>NW_012267238.1:15302421-15304316 GCF_000151885.1 Dipodomys ordii | reverse complement strand
TCTGGGCCTGGGCGCTGTCCCTCAGCTCTTCAGCTCAAGGCGAGTGCTCTACCACTTGAGCTACAGCACCACTTCCGGTTTTCTGGTGGTTTATTGGAGGTAAGAGTCTCACGAACTTTCCTGCCCGGGCTGGCTTTGAACCATGATCCTCAGATCTCAGCCTCCTGAGTAGCTAGATTATAGGCATGAGCCACCAATGCCTGGCATTCCTTTGGTTTTATAAATGGGTTTCCAATGTGCTTGGGAGGTAATCACCGAACAAAGCAATTTCCCTTCACAGGAGACAAAGCCTAGATTGAATGACAACAGTGGTGATTCTGCTCCATGAGACAATGCCAGAAAATAGATCCTTGAAATGGCACTTTGCCTGAATTTTCTCAGAAATGCATTTAATATCAAAATAGTATATCCATGCTGGCATTAGTTCGATCTAGTGCTCCCAAGGGCAATAAAACATGCCATGGAATGAGAGGAGTTGAGACTTTACACATTTTTGCATCTGTTGGAGGAGCCAGGCTTTTGGTTTGTGCCAAAGGAGAACCTTGAAGAAAGGGGGTTAGGGTGGAGGGAGAGGGGACTCATCAGAAGACAGCTTTGAAAATATCATGAGAATGTTCGTTGATCCATGAGGCCCAGACAACCCCAAATACATTAAATATAAATTAATCTTCTCTAAACATAATCAAATTCACAAAAGGCAAAGAGGGAGCATTTTTATTTCCCTACTTAAGAAACATTTTTGGTGATATTAGGGTTTGAACTCAGGTTTTTATATTTAAGTAGGTGCTCTATCACCTAAGTGATCCCGTTAGCCGGTTTTGTTTAGTTATTTTTCTGATAATGTATCAGCTTTTTGCTGATACATTGTCAGTTTTGGACTGCAATCCACCTACTTTTACCTCCCAAGTAGCTGAATTGCAGGCATGGCTACTACACTTCACCTAAATATGAAAAAAACAAAAATTTAAGAGTCAAGGGTAGTGGTTTGTGCCTGTAATCTCTATTCAGAGAAGAAATGGGAAGATCACAGATCCAGGGCAGCTGGGCAAAAGTAATTGAAATTTTATCTCAGAAAATAAGCCAGTGTGGTAGTTTCCAGATACACAAGAAGAAGAGGTAGGAGGATTAGAGGTAAAGTCTGGCCTGGAAATAAAAGCCTTCGACCCTATCTGAAAAATAAACAAAAGCAAAATGGGTTGGAGGACAATTACAATAGTAGAGTGCTCATCTAACAAGCAAGAGGAGTTATGTTCAAACTCCAGCACCACCAAAAGAAGTTTAAGCAATAAATCTCTTTAATATATGGTGGTGGGAAAACTAGATATCCACAGGTAGAGTAAAATTAGACCCATATCTCCTATTACATACAAAACCAGCTTAAATGGCAAGGAGACTTAAATGTGAGACCTGAAACTTTAACAAGAAGCAAAAGCTTCTTGACATTGTTCTGAATAGTAAGTTTTTTTTTTTACTATGGTTCCAAAATTACAGGCAACAAAAGAAAAAATAGACAAAATTGCTTCAAAATAAAGAGCCATCATACAACAAAGACTACAGCTAACACAGAAAACTTCAGAATGGGAAAAAAAATGTTTGTAAACCATCTGATAAAAGTTATTCATTGATCAAGATGCATTGCCCTTATAAACTGACTTGTTGAATTGAATACCCTTCATTCAACTATCTAAAGATAATTTAAAGAATAAAGAAAAGCGCAGGGGCTGGGAAGGTGGCTCAGTGGTAGAGCACTTGCCTTGCATGCATGAGGCCCTGGGTTCGATTCCTCAGCACCACATAAGCAGAAAAAAAAGTCGGAAGTGGCGCTGTGGCTCAAGTGGTAGAGTGCTAGCCTTGAGCTGAAGAGCTGAGGGACAGTGCCCAGGCCCAGAGTTCAG
>NW_012267238.1:15291071-15302371 GCF_000151885.1 Dipodomys ordii | reverse complement strand
CTGTGGCTCAAGTGGTAGAGTGCTAGCCTTGAGCTGAAGAGCTGAGGGACAGCGCCCAGGCCCAGAGTTCAGGCCCCACGACTGGACCCCCCAAAAATGTATTAAAATGCAAAATCTTAGGCTTTTAACCAAGTCAGAAACAGGAAGTAGAGGTAGGTAACCTGTGTGCATGTGCGTGTGCATTCATGCATGTGACTCAATGCACAGGTTTAAAGCTCTCTAGATAATTCTGACACTCACTAAAGTCAGAACAATCATCTGTGATCAACAATCTTCAGGTGTTGTTTGAGAAGTAATTGTCACAATCTATGTTTTCTGGAAGGTAACAGATACAAATTTCTGTCCCCTTCATTTGCCCAAGGGTAGAATAATAGATATTAGCTAGCTTCCAAGATTAGGATTCAATATAAGAATTAGTAAACTTGTTGTTTTAGTAAACTTGTTGTTCTATAAAGTATTAACTAGTACATTATTGTGTTTGATACTAGGTTTTGTGATGGATACCCTGAGCTAAAGCTACGAATTATATTACTAAGCTCTGGGAAAAGTGAAGTGGAATGTGGACACAGATGGTTCTTAACTTTCACATATTTATCTTTCATACAACCCAATTTTCACACATTACACAAACCACCCCTGAAATGCCTTTCCCACACCAAATCTGGAATTTTCTACACTTCCAATGAAATGAGCAATTTGAAGCATTCTACGGCTGCACCACCTGCCAGCCCACAGCTCTGCCTGGCCAGGGTCATGTCTTTATTCTGCAGATTCCTATGTATATTTGACTGCAGCTTCCCATGTTTTCTTTCTATTCTGTTTCTTGGGTAGTCTTACACTGTGATAGTTCCTACTCTTTTTTGTTTTGTTTTATGCATGTTATGGTCTCTGTCAACTATTTAAAAAGCTCCACCATAGTATTTTCCACATGTATATGCTGTAGTTCAATCAAATATGAGAAGAGTATAAATGGCCTTTGTCTTTCTGAACCTGTCTTACTTTGCTTGATGATGATTTCTAGATCTATTTCCCTGCAAATGATATAATTTCACTTATTCTTTATGGCTAATAGTACTCCATTAGATAGATGAGCTATATCTACATATATATATATGAATATATGTATATACTTAAATACATGCATGTATTTGAAAATATACACATATACACATACATGTAGATGTATGTATATACATACACATTTATCAATTGTAAGGCATGTGGTTGTTTCCATAGCTTGGCTATTGTGAATGATTTTATAATGAAAAGGGAAGTTCAGGGTTTTAAGCATTTTAAATAATGATATACATATGGTACAACACTCATGTTTCTATTTTTAATCCAAGATAAAAGTATAATATATACTAGGGAATTTATAATTTCTTTAGCTCTTGGGGATAAAATTCCTCACATAACAGGTAAGGTTATTGTTTGCCTTTTATATATTATGCTTTTCAGTAAAATTTTTGGGAACTCATTAAAAGCAAAAATAGAACTGCCTCCAAAAAAAAGATGTAATGAACAGAAAAATATTTAGAAGTAACCATTAGACCCTTGGGCTACAAAAACAAATATCTAGGTGTTTTATTAGCTTTGTAGCCAGCCTATTCCAATCTCACTATGCTGCTCAGTGCTCCCTGGAGAACTGTTCCAATGTCCTTTCTCTCAGCAGCTGTGGACATGGTGGGATGATTCTACATTCTGCCCAAGACTTCCATTTCCTTGGCCTGTAATTTTTTCACTATGGGATCTGACCCCACTGCCCTGGTACAGTCTCCTTGTGCTGATTTGGTGGGAGGATACCACCCTGCCTTTGAGGCTTCAGGCCACACATCCTTCTGGTGGCTCTGTGGTTTTCCTGGAGTGATGGCTGAGGAATCGTGTCCAGGGCTTACCCTGGTTTGTTTCTTTGGTGCATTAAGTACTGTTGGTGGGTTTTATTTACTTTCCTGTTGTCATTTGAATAAAATGAAAGCTGTTTTCAGAGGTGTTGGGGGAAAAAATCTAGATCCAATAAAGTTCACATTGCTGTGCAGAGATTCGATTCATTTCTGTTTTATTCAGCCATTCTCAACAGGGAAGAAGAGAAATTTTGCTTCCAGATGTTTTCACATATATAATTAAAAAAAACACAACACTAATGATGATAATCAGCATTTGTCATATACCAGATTAAGTATCAGTCTCAGCACTTAACATGCATTTCTTGTTTAAAAGGCATAATTACAACAAGTATCATTTATCAAATCCCATACATAATACATACTATACATACTTTATTCAATCTTAAAATTCTTTGCAAGTATTTAGAGACCAGGAAATTAAGTTAAGAAACATATCCAAGCTAGATGCCAATGTCCAAGCTGGGTGTCAATGGATTATGACTATAATCCTAACTACTGAGGATGCTAAAATCTTGAGGATCACCCAAACCAAAGCAGAAAAATCCGTAAGATTTCATCCCCAATTAACCAGCCAAAAGCATTTCTAGAAGTATGGCTCAAGTGGTAAAATATTAGATGAGAAAGCAAAACAAATGAGCAACTGGCATTGGGTTCAAACACTAGTTGATACTGGGGAGGAGGTTGGGGTACAGAAAGAAAAAAACATCCAAAGAACTGGGCATGGTGGTACATACCTGTCATCCCAGCTATCAGGAAAGAATCTGTAAGAAGATCCTGGTCCAATGGTAGCATCTCAAAACCATGAGATGCTATTAAAAATTTATAACCAAAAAGTAATAAAGCAGCTAGGACTATGGCTTACATGGTATAGTGCCTTCCTAGCAAGCACATGTCCCCATATTCAACAGCACTACCACCAAAAGATGAAAAAAGAAAGAAGGAAATATGTACAAAAATACACAGGTGTTACATCATACCATTGGGATATCCACCCAAGCCTTTAACATGTAACATAACTTTTTGCGTTATATGTGTTATATGTTATATATTTATTACTACACGAAGCCATGTTAAGAGAACACAAGTTTAAACTTTTTCACCAAAAGCAAACGTTAAGAGAATCCACATCTTTAAATTCTTGTTCCCACATAAACCATTGTTTGTACCTCATCTAATTGCAAGAGGAAAGACGCAGTTGTTAAATATTCAAGAACCCAGAGCTCCTCAAGCAGTGCCAGCAAACATTCAGCCAGCACACATCATCAAAGATAGACAGTACTCAACGGTTTTGCTTTCCAAACCACACTTCCCAATAAAAATGATCTTCTGTAGCAAGTTCCAAAGTAAGCTCCCAGCTGGGGACCCAGGCCACAGGTCCCAGGGGAGGTCATTACCCACAACCCACAGGAAGTGTGGCCAGGAGTTAGACCGACAGTCTGTACCAGGTTGCTCTAGAGGGAAAAATCAGTTTGGGCTTCTCTGAGTACTGTCTGACCTTCTGCTCACTTTTGCATGGCTTACTGCTTCTCACCTTCCTCTCCAGGTCACGGGTTCCCTGAACAAATGCTTCTTCTGGCCAAAAGGCTCCTCTGCTGGAAATAATTAGATAAGTATGCTCATACATTTTCTTGACAAATCAACCCATGTCACTTCAGGTCTCTACAGACTTTCTTCCAGTAACTTGACAATCCTTTACCACTTCCAATGGGTACTTAAAACCCAGATGCACCCAGAGCCCAGATTCTAATTTCAAGTCTCTACTGGCTCACACTCAGGATATGTTCTGTCTTCCGTCTCCAGCTGGCCCACTATCTTGCCCTTTGCTCTGGAAGGAAGACTCACTAGCATTCATCTCCACATTCCTCATACTCACACTAATGGAATTTATAGCTTGCTAACTCAGCCCTGCCCCAAAGAACAAGCAAAAGGGGGTTAGATTCAGTCTCTGCCTTTTTTTTTTTTTTTTGCTCTTTGCTTACTATCTACTTTTTAAAGACTATCTTTTCAGAAGTCTGTATAACTTTCTCAGCAGCCAGAACATGATGGCTAATTATAAAGTTCAACAACGACAACAAAGCAGACTCAGAGGAAGTTTGTGGAATCAAATATTTTATCTATTTCAGGCTCCTCTCCAGGCATAGGTATACCTTTAGTCTCTGCTACTTTGGACACTGAGACAGGAATCAAAAATCAAGGCCAGCTTGGAAAACACAGGGAACATAGTAAGACCTTGGCTTAAACCAGCCCCAAACAGAACATAATATAACAGCAAAGCTGAGTAGTAGACAGAAGTCTGCTAAGAAAGGTATTTTTGAGAGGTTCATTAACTCTTTCAGATCACTAGGGTAGTACTAAGCAATCAGTATCTTTCTAGTGACTATGAAATTGGGCAGAACTTATGCTCCCTTGTACTTAAAAATAGTATAGATACCAGTGCGAGCTTATATGAGTCCTTGCTTTGGGATAAATAAGAGTTAGGTGCTAATGACATACCAGGAAAACACAAAATAACAATATTTCTAGCCTTCAAAGAATCCCAATGCTTGAGAAGGAATTCAAGCCTCAAGTTCATTTCTATTTCCAGTGGTTTAACCTGTCTTAACCAACTACTGGAGGTTAGAAAAGTGTATCCTCTCTCCTCTCAATTCTCCATTCAGTTCTCCACTGTGCATTATAGGAATACAAAATTTCCCTGTCATTTTTAAAGTAGTAGGCAATATTAACTATCTACTTTGCAGAATTGTTGAGATCACTTAAGATGATATAATTAAAGTACCCAGTATATAGTAATTATTGACAAGCAATTAATTTTATTTAATTTTATTTACTTTAGTTTATATTTATTTATTTTTACCCATACTAAGGCTTAATCTCAAGGCCTCACACTCTTAGTTGGCTTTTGTGTGCAAGGCTGTTGCTCTACTACTTGAGCCACACTTCCACTTCTGGCTTTTTGCTGGTTAAATGGAGATTAGTGTCACTGCCTAAGCTGGCTCTGAACTGTAATCTTCAGATCTTAGCCTCCTGATTAGTTAGGAATACATGTTTAAGCCACCAGTGCTCCCCTTCCCCTGCCATATTAACAAGAACTTGAAGAATGAGCATTCAGTCATTGTCTAGTAAGAGTATTAATACAGCAAGTCTTTGGCTTCATCCCAAAACTCAAAGATCTCATGAATCAAGATGAGGGGTAATAAATGTAGAGAATTATTACCCATGGATTTTTTTACCCCCTCATCCTCTAGCATGTGAGCTTTGTTTGTGTAAGCCTTTTATTCTATCCCAAGGAGCTCAGGGTATATCTGCTCCTTGGGCTAGCCAAATTCTACCTGTTGAAGTTTCCTGTGTAGCCAGAGGTCAAGCAGCTGGCAAAGCCAAAGCAGCCAGCTGCTGTGAAGTGATCCTCCTGAAGGAAATCCTGGATGGGTCCTGCATGGGAGTTGTAGGCTGCAGCCTGGATTAACCCAGGCTGTTTATCAGTGGCCTCAGCTGCTCGGCCACTCTCTTCTGGGCAGCTGGGCAAGAACGCCAGGGCTGCCACTCCCCTCGGCCTGGGGTGGCCCCAGGGAACAGTGAAGATTCCTGAGCAGTACCCTTCTGCCCTTTTCCCAGAAGAGGGATTAAGTGTGCCCTGACAAGGTTTACTCTTCCATCATTTTTCCTTGGAGACTAAGGTGTAAGAAGAAGGGGACCCAAGTTTTTCTTTTTTTTGGGGGGGAGGGAGCGGTCGTGGGACCTGAACTCTGGGCCTGGGCGCTGCCCCTCAGCTCTTCAGCCCAAGGCTAGCGCTCTACCACTTGAGCCACAGCACCACTTCCAGCTTTTTTTCTTTTTGCTTATGTGGTGCTGAGGAATCGAACCCAGGGCTTCAGGCATGCAAGGCAAGCGCTCTACCACTGAGCCACCTTCCCAGCCCGGGACCCAAGTTTTTCATTCTTAGCCTCCCCAAAAATCTCTTTCACTTCTTTCTGTCATC
Source organism: Dipodomys ordii (assembly GCF_000151885.1). Taxonomy (NCBI): domain Eukaryota; kingdom Metazoa; phylum Chordata; class Mammalia; order Rodentia; family Heteromyidae; genus Dipodomys; species Dipodomys ordii. The sequence goes on along the minus strand of NW_012267238.1, from coordinate 15,296,491 downwards.
CAACACAGTCGGATCAAGCAACTTCTTGGTATCAAAATAATTTGTGTTCTTGGTAAAATGAAGATGATAATGCCAACCTCAGAAGATTATTATAGGAAGCAAGTGAGAGGCTCACATGTGAAAGCAGTCAATGAGTTGATTGGCCCTTCCTTACTCATGCACTGTGTCAAGAAAGCAAGTTCTTATGGCTTTTTCAGAACTCTAGAGGTAACAACCTAACTCAGACTAGCAAGGGGTAAAGAAAGGGGATGCCTTGGCTTACAGAATGAATAGACAAGGCTAGATCTAAAAGCTCAAATGAAGCATTAGGGATTTGCCTCTCTTTTTCAGCTGGTTCTGCTCAGCTTTAATTGTTGTTGTTGTGGTGGTGGTGGTGGTGGTGGTGGTGTGTGGGTGTGTGTGTGCGCACATGCATGCATGTGTGTTCTGAGGCTTGAACTCAGGGCCTGGGTGCTATCTCTTGGCCTTTTCACTGATGGTTAGCACTCTGCTATTTGAACCACATCTCTATTTCTGTTTTTTTTTTAAGAGTCTTGTGGGCTTTCCTGCCCAGGCTGGTTTTGAACTGCAATCCCCAGATATCAGCTTCCTGAGTAGATAGTAGTACAAGTATAAGCCGCTGTCACCTGGCTCAACTCTTAATTCTTTTTTTTTTTGTTGGCTTTATTCTTTTCTGATACAGACTGGACCTCATCACTTTGGAAGGAAAACAGCCCTTGGGAATCATGGACCACAAGGAAAGGCACATACTCTCTTCTATTGCTCACTTGTTAACACTCATGACCAAGACTGGCTTTTTGGTCACATGTCCACAGCTAGGAGTCAACTAGCTGTGATCCATCGTAGCTTTGCTACCTGTTTCTCAACAGCAAGGAAACTAAAATAGCATTTTATTTACTTCAATTTTTATATATATATATGTATGTTTTTTTTTTTTGGTCAGTTGTGGGGCTTGAACTCTGGGCCTGGGTGCTGTCCCTCAGCTCTTCAGCTCTACCATTGAGCTACAACACCATTGCTGGTTTCCTGGTGGTTAATTGGAGATAAGAGCCTCATGAACTTTCCTGCCCAGGCTGGCTTTGAACCAAGATCCTCAGATCTCAGCCTCCTGAGTAGCTAGGATTATAGGCGTGAGCCACCGATGCCTGGTTTATTATATTTTTTTGAGTGTTGGTCATAGAGCTTGAACTCAGGCCCTGGGTACTATCTCTGAGCTTTTTTTCTTTTTTCAAAGCTAGTGCTCTACCACTTGAGCCACAGCTATTTTTCTGGCTTTTTGGTAGTTTATTGGAGATAAGAGTCTCATGGACTTTCTTGTCTGGGCTGGCCTTGAACTGCAATCATCAGATTTTAGCCTCAGAAATAGCTAGGATTACAGGCATTAGCCACCAGTACCCACAGGCTTTATCACTTTTAAATGATTAAAACAAACTCTAAAAGATCTGCAATATTTTATAAAACCTGATAATTATATGAAATTGAAATGTCAGCATCCATAATTGTAATTTCATTGAAACACAATACACTCTTTGTTCATGTGTTATCTCTGGCTGCTTTTTCACTTCTACAGAAGGAGATGGGAGTGATGACAGAGATGGTACAGCACCCAAAGCATAAAACATTGGTTATCTACTCTTTTTCTTTTCTTTTCTCTGTTTATTTTTTGTTTTGTTTTTGTGCTAGTCCTAGGGCTTGAACTCAGGGCCTAGGTACCCTGAGTATTACTGAGCATTTTTGCTCATGGTTAGCGCTCTACCACTTGAGATGTAGTTCCACTCCCAGCTTTTTTGGTGATTAATGGAGATAAGAGTCTCATAGACTTTCCTGCCCATGCTGGCTTTGAATTGTGATCCTCAGATTTCAGCCTCCTAGTAGCTAGGATTATTGGCATAAGTGACCCATGCCTGGTGCGCTATCTGCCTTTATAGAAAAAAAAATTTTGCTGACTTTGCCTTATACCAGCTATAAAGAAAAGGAAGACAAAGCACTGTAATTGGCCAGATCTAAATTATATAGCTACTTTTACAGCTGAAGTTGCTTAGATAAGAATACTTCATATATGTTGAGTACTTGCTAAGTACTAGTTATTACTTGTAAGTACTTCATTTGTATTTATTTAATCTGTATGGAATCCAAAGACAATGATTTTTATCATCCCCATCTGATAAATGAAATAAATAAAATAGAGAAGAGTTAAGGATATGTTGAAAATAAAATATACAGATTGGTGGGGAGGGAGGTCAGGAAGGAAAAAACTGGGAGAAAAGGAGGGAAGAAATGATACTGGTCAAAAAGAAGTGTACACAATACCTCAATACCTGTATCTGTAACCCCTCTCTACATCACCTTCACAATAAATTTTTTTTTTAAAAAAGAAGAGTTAAGGAATCTGTCTAAAGTCACACAACTATAAGTGGCATAGGTAAGATGTAAACCAGATCATCTGACTTCTTTGGAGCTCTTTCTTGACTAATATAGGGTCTGTTCTAGCTGGGGAAAAAATTGTATGTCAGACAAGGTACTGTCTTTTCTGGGCAAAGAGGAAGTTCTTGGAAAAAGAAGAAACTTCCTAAAATCTTGGATTTCTTATCCTAGAGGGTAGATAAGACTTGTCCTTGGGGGTAATTATGCTGATGGTTGATATTTACTGAGCTTACTCTGGGGTAATATTAAAGACTTTGTGTATATTGTATCAATGAGAAACAAGTTATAAGAAGGCCACATATTCATTCAAAGTGGCATCAAGGTTATGGTAAGAAGACAGGTCTGTCTGACTCCAGTGCCAGGGAATCTAACCATCACATAACACTGTCCTCCAATCCCAGAGGATGCAAGGAGACTAGTTATCAGATGAAACTAGCAGAAGGCCTTTCATATTTCAGGAACTCATGGTAATTTCATTTCCTATTCTCTCCTGATTTTTCTTATTCACACCATGGAGATATATATGGGCAAAGAACCCATATGCTTCCTTGAAGAGCCCTATTGCCCCTAATCAGTCAGGATGTCAAAAAGGCAGAGCAAAACTAGCAAAGGAATAAGGCCAGGCACTGGTGGCTCATTCCTATAATCATAGCTACTCTGGAGGTTGAGATCTGAGGGTCACAGTTCAGAACCAGCCTGAGTAGGAAACTCTTTGAGACTCATCTCCAGTTAGCTACTGCAAACATGAAAGTGGAGCTGTCATTGAAGTGATAGAGCACCAGCCTTGAGTGAAAATGCACACGGACAGAGCCTAGGGCCTAAGGTCAAGCCCCAGTACCAGCACATAAACACAAAAATAAACCAAACCAAACAAACAAAGAAAAACCTAGGAAAGAATCAGAGCAGGGCAGTAAAAATGATTTTCAGCATGCCTGCTCAAAGAGCATGCCACGTAGAGAAATTCCAAACCTCAGGATCATTTCATTTGGAAAGGAAAGCTCCCAGAGGCACAGTGTTTACAATATAATAAGCTGATGACAGGTATAGGAAAGGCTAATCAGGACCTGGTATTTACTTTTCCCCCCAAATACAAGAAGCAGACTGTTTAGTGCATTGTATAATAGCCGTGTCACCTTCCACTTTGGAACACTATCAAAGTGAGCTTTACCCTCCCTTCCTCCTGCCTGTGGTGCCAAGCCACACCCCCGTCCAGATCGGTACACAAGACACTACACTCTACACGTACTACCCAGAATCGGGAGTTTTCTAGCAGAAAGGCTGGTGGGGGCAATGGAGTCCTTCCAGCACTTTATGTTATCATGAAACTAAGGTGAAATCACTCATACACAATTGCATGGTGAGTTTATAGCACATCTAGATACAGCCTTGCCTTTGGGTTCAAAGGAACTAGATCGTGCTCTTGGTGAGCTTAATGACCTTTATGAGACTCAGACTCCTTATGTTTAACTTGGTTAGAAGATCAACTAATGATTATGAAAATTCTCAATAAATGTTAAAACAGGTAATATGCTGTGGCTCAACTCTCAATCCAGTGCTTTTTCTTTTTTTGGTTTAAGTCATACTGCTCCTTCGAGCAGTCTTTTCAGATGGGAGCCTGTGGCTCACTTCTGTTATCCTAGCTACCCAGCAAGGTGAAATCTAAGAATATCAGTTCAAAGTCAAACTGGGCAGGAAAATCTGTGACACTCTTATCTCTAATCACCAAAATGCCAGATGTGGAGCTGTGACTCAAGTGGTAGCCTTAAGTGAAAAAGCTCAAGAACAGTTTCTAAGCCCTGAATTTCCTGCCCCAGTATGGGCATGCATACACACACACACACACACACACACACACACACACACACACACACACACACACACAATGTCTCTAGAAAAGAGCATAGTGCTGGATTGCTAAAAAAGAATTTGGAAGATATATCACCCTCCCCCTGCTTTACTTCGCTTGATCAACAATAAACTATAACTTTCAAAAAAACAAATTTGAAAATGGTAACTGCTGGGCTCCAGAGACCTTTCCAGAGTGGAACCCTGTGGTCACACATTGGCCACAGCAATCCTTGAACGACTTGGTTAGCATCCAGCTCTGTTTTCATTTGGGAATAAAGTTCATGTTTTGGAAGCAGTATCCTTGACTTTTTTTTATCCTGTTATTCAAATATTTCTTAATAATCCTTAGCATTTATACACTCAAGAGACCTTGAACGCAAAGGATGCTGGGATCCAGTCTTTTTTCCTTCCTTTTGCTAATGAATAAATGTTTTCTTTCTGAATTTACTGGCTCTATCATCCTACTTTTCCCCCTTCACTCAAATAACCCCTGAGAAAGAAGTCAAATAGAAAATAGCAAAGTATAAGTTACCAAGTTTGAGGTTGGATTTAGTTCTGAGTCTTTTCACTATTATAAAGCTAAATAGGCAGGGTTTTAAACTTCAGTACATTTATATCTACTACATAAATTAGCTGAACTTAAGTGTGGGTGTTCCTGGTGCCACCTATTGGTCATACTGAAAGATTGAATATGGTTGATGCCGAGAATTAATATACAATGGGAATTGTACTGTAATAGCTGAGAGTGTATTTCAGCAAACTGGCCGAATATTGAAATGGGATGATGAGCCTCAATATATCTTTAGTCATAGCTATTTGGAATCATAGGAATGGTTTTGTTATATGAAATACTGGGGCTTGACTTAATATAGTAAAGATGGTAATACTTCCAAAATTTATATACAAATTCAATGCAATTCCTAATGAAATCCCAATGACGTACATCACTGAAATACAGAAAACAGCCCAAAAATTCATATGGAACAACAAAAGACCTAGAATAGCCAAAACAATTCTAGGGGATAAAGACAATATGGGAAGGCTATCCATGCAGAACTTCAAACTCTACTACAGAGCTATAATAACAAAGACAGCATGGTACTGGCACAAAAACAGACCTGAAGACCAATGGAACAGAATAGAAGATC
>NW_012267238.1:15266552-15286916 GCF_000151885.1 Dipodomys ordii | reverse complement strand
ACACACACACACACACACACACACACACACACAGAAGGCTGAGTGCTTGTAGCTAAAGCCTGTCAGCCTAGCTACCTCTCAGGAAGCTGAGATCTGAGGATCATGGTTCGAAGATAGCCCAGGCAGAAAAGTCTATGAGAATCTCAGGACCAATTAACCAGCAAAAAGCCAGAAGTAGAGATATGACTAAAGCTATAGAGCACGAGCCTTGAGCAGAAAAAACAAGTGGGAGTGCAAGACAATGAGTTAAAACTCCAGAACTGGAACACACACACACACACACACACACACACACACACACACACACACACCTAAACAAGTGAAATATTATTCAACTTTAAAACACAGGAAGTCCTGACACTTGTGACAACATGTGTGAACCTAGAGGACAATCTACTAAGGGAAATAAGCCAGCCAAAGAAACCCAAATACAAAATGATCTCATTTCTATGGGAAGTCTTTGAGAGTTGATCCCACAGAGTCAGAGCATATAATGATGGCTGTTAAGAGACAGAGGGCTGTGGAAATGGAAAGCTGTCAGTGAAAGGATGGAAGTTTCAGAATTTGGAAATCTAATGTACAACCCTACCAGACGAACATGAGATTTGATAAGAGATTTAATCTTAAATGTTCTTATCACACAAGGAAACTGTATGTTGACAGAATGTTAATTAGTTTGATTATGATATCATCTCACAAACTATACACATACCAAAACACAATAAATACATTCAATCTTTGTGTCAATTTAAATAAATAAAACAATAAAACTGGGGAGGCAAGATAAGAAAGCTAATCATGCTTACTAAACACAGTCAAGCAAGAACTTTTGTATAGTTCTCTCTTTAATTCTCACAAAAACCCATAGGACAGCAGTAAAGAAATGTTGCTTTTGAATTTGTTTTTGTCTTGGAGAGGGTTACTATGATGGGGTTTATTCTAAGGAGGAAACAGCATTTTTTGGTGGAAGAGATTGTGGCTTGGGGAACGTTGCTTGTATTCTCTGTGGTCTATGTGCTACAGCTTCAGTACAATGCACTAAGCACTGATCTGTGGAAATCAGAAGGCCTGGATTCTGAACTTACTGTTTCTAGCTAGCAGGGTTAAGAGTGGATTGACCTTCCTCATGTATCTGCAAAATGGGGTGATGAGGTGGACTCTTTGGTCTCTGAGGTACTTTCCAGTTCTGATGTTCTTGATACCCCATAACCTCAACCTTTCTGCCCTCCTGTGGATGTTGTAATTCAAATTTATTGTTTATTCCTCCAGGAAGGTTTCAATAGAGTCAGAGAGGCAGATGTGAGTCATTCAACACAGTGCTTTTCTGAAAAACAGTGCTTTGATAAGAGGAAGGAGAAATGTAATTTAGGCAGATGTACAGTCTCTTGCAGGGCAGGCAGGAGGGATGTGTCTATTCATTCTTAGTGGCTGATGGAATCTAAAAGTGTTTGGGGAACAAGAAAAGGCTAGTTGAACAGAGCGGTCTAAGGCCTTGTTCCCTAGGTAGTTAGAAGCTTCAGGTCTAGCTGTTCCATCTTTCTTTCCTTCTTTCTTTCATTTCCTTCCTTCCTTCCTTCCTTCCTTCCTTCCTTCCTTCCTTCCTTCCTTCCTTCCCTCCCTGAGCTTCTTTTTTGATCAAGGCTAGCGGTCTACCATTTGAGCCGCAGTGCCATTTCTGGCTTTTTCTGTTTCCTTGGGTATTGAAGAATTGAATCCAGGCCTTCATGTAATCTAGTCAAGCACTCTACCACTAAGCCACATTCCCAGCCCAGTCTTTATTCTTTACCTAGAATTTGCTTTCCACAATATCCAGAGAAAGTGAGTGGAGGAAAGACATGGTGATGTGGAAACAGTCCTGGGGTTTGGGTAAAGAAAAATCTACTCCTATCTCTGTTTTAGATAAGTCATTCCCATTCATTGTATCTTAACTTCCTTATCTGTAAAATAGTTCTGCAGTTGATGATCTAGAAATTTCCTTCCAGGTCTGTCTCTGGTAGGCTAACAGATGCTATCAGCTGCTACTGTTTTTGTTTTTGTTTTTTTTTCCTTGAGTCTAAAAATCATCTTTAACTCATATTTGAACTAAAAAGCTCCTCTTATTTTTCTGTAAAACAATAGAAATGAAAACACAGGTTTGAGTTCTTGGAAGGCAAATTAGTTAAGAGAACAACAACCAATGCAGGGAGGCTTATGATTCAAAATTTTAAAAAACCTGAGGGCTACCAAAGAAAAATTAGATTAAAAAAATACAGGCAATTGGAATGTCATAAGTGAGTGATCGTTAATGTTACCCTGTTTGTAGCAGGTATTCCATTTATTCAGTAATGCATAGTAAAAAACACACAATAGTTGTTAACTGACTAACTTCACCATAATATAAGAAACTGGTGGATTATCACAGTTTCCCTCACAGATCTTTTGTTTTGCTGGCCCTAGGTCTTGAACTCAGGGCCTGGGCATTGTCCCTCAGCTCTTTAGCTCAAGGCTAGTGCTCTACCACTTGAGCCACAGTGCCACTTCCAGCTTTCTGCTTATGTGGTGCTGAGGAATTGAGCCCAGGGCCTCATGCATGCAAGACAAGCGCTCTACCACTGAGCCACCTTCCCAGCTCCTTTTGTTATCCCTTTTACCTAGAATGTCTGTCCTAATTTTCCCCACATCTATTCTTTCCTGACAAATGCCATTTCCTCTGAGAGATACCCCCAAATATTCACGTGTCACCCTCTTTCCTTGGCCCAACTTTATTTCCTCCACAGTCTTATAAATTACTGTTGGGTATTTTATTGCCTACTATTTCATTGTTTTCTTTCTCTACTAGAATGTAAACTGTATGAGATCAGACCACCTTTTCCTCTAGTTTATTCCTATTATTCAGTCCATGCTCAGTAACTAGTCATGAAATGAACAAACCTGTATGGTATCTACTGTTACTCTCTATTTTACAGAGTGTGTAGGAGATTGAGAAACTTGGTCTGATGATCACAGTAATGGCAATTGATATTTTAACACTTGTCCATCTAAGTCTTTAGCCTATGCTTTTAAAATCTACGGCCACCATCCCACACAGCTTCATTGTTTGCACAGGTCTCCTCTGGATGCAAACTGTGTCATAGAACAGTAGTACTGTGAGGGGGACAAGTACCAGTGCTCATGCCTGTAATCCTAGCTACTTAGGGTACCGAGAGAGGATTGCAGTTAAAAGCCAGCCCAGGCCGGAAAGGCCACAAGACTCTCATTTCCAATAAATTATTGGAAAAAAAAAGGGGGGGATAACAAAAAATCCTAGGCAGGAGCTAACTTGGCAAGTTTTAGGAAGAGAGGGTAGGTCAAAGTGACCGGAGGGTGATGAGCGAGGCAGAATACAGCAAAGAGAAAAAGAGATGGAACCTGGTCTCAAACGTCTTAGAAGCCTGATCAATTTTCTTTCACTTGGAATGAGAAATCTTTGATAGGTTTTAAGCAGAAGAACACCATGATCTGTGCAAATAGTTAAAAATACTCGTCTAATACACACACACACAAACACACACACACACACACACACACACACACACACACACACTACTCATCCTCCTGGGTGCCAGTGGCTCACCCCTATAATCCTAGCTCCTCAAGAGGCTGAGATTTGAGGATCACAGTTTGAAGCTTGCCTGAGCAGAGCAGTGCATGAGACTCTTATCTCCAATTAAACACCAAAAAGCCAGAAGTGGAGATTCAGCCTTGAGTGAAGGAAGTATCCAAGAGAGACCATAAGTTCAAGCCCAAGTACTGGCACACAAAAACCTAACCAACCAAACAAATAATATCCCTCTTGTGCAGTGAGTAGATCAATGGTGAGAAATGGTGGGAGCAGCAGACCAGTCAGGAGACAGTTACCAAGTAAAAATGGATGATCAGATTTAAAAGATATAGAGGTAATGTGGATTAAATAAGATAATGCATATAAAATATATACCAAGTGCCTGAAAGTCTCAAATAAGTGCTTGCTACAGATGATATATTCCAATTAAAAGCTAGTTTTATTTCCCTAAGTCAACTAGGAATCAGATCATATATGCAAGTGCAAGTTAGCAAATTCGCTCCATCATTTACTATTCATAAGCTAACTGAATAAGTCACATTTGGGGCTTCATTCCCTGTCCTCCCAACTCATTGTAAACTGGATGAGATGAACTCTACTGCTATTTCCAAGTGCTAACTTTGTCAGAGCCTTTCTTTATGGGGTCCATCAGTCAGAGTCTAGTCAGTGGTGTGAAGTGACTTATACCACTATAAGGATTGGACTTTACAAAATTGTAGAAATCAGTGAAGTACAGTACGCATGGTATTGCATCTCTGGCTGTCTAATGTGTGCCTGATGCCCAAATACTACAGACCATCCGGTCCTGGGGTCAGGAAGAAAACCCATGTATGACACATAGAAAATGCTGGGTAACACAGGACCACAGGGACAAACCGTCCTTAATCCCTCTAACCTTGATCGAGCAAATTATGGAGAAACCAGAACACTTAGCCACTCATTTATTGACCAGTATTCAGGCTAGATGAAGATTTTCAGGATGTCCTGGTACTGCCCATGCTAACAGGTGAGCTACCTGTTCATGTCACCAGCCACCCAATGCTGCTCTCTGATCTCCCAATCTGGTGTCAAGTTCTCTTGTGGTCAACTCTAATCTAGAACCATGTAGGGAAGGAAATTCTAGGAAAGGAAGCTTCGATTTAGTTGACACAATACAAAGCTACTTGATTCCATTCCTTGTCAGCTTAGTGTGTGTGTGTGTTATACATATATATATACATTACATATATATGTGTGTGTATGTGTGTGTGTGTGTGTGTATATATATATATATATATATATATATGCTATTCCTCTCCCCAGGCAAGGTTGTGAAGTCACTTTTTTGTGTGTGTGTGTGAGTCGTGGGGCTTGAACTCTGGGCTTGGGCGCTGTGCCTGCACTCTTCAGCTCAAGGTGAGCACTCTACTGCTTGAGCCACAGTGCCACTTCTGGCTTTCTAGGGATTTATTGGAGATAAGAGTCTCATGGACTTTCCTGCCCAGGCTGGCTTTGAACCTAGATCCTAGATCCTCAGATCTCAGCCTCCTGAGTAGCTAGTATTACAGGCGGGAGCCACCGGCACCCGGCTTGTGAAGTCCATTTATCCATCATTGGAGTCTTGTGCTAGCTGATTCATATTCTCTTCTTTGCTATCTTCTTACTTCATTTTGTTCTGGTTTTTTTTGTTTTAATTTTAATTTAATTTCATATTTGAGTAATTGTACAAAGGAGTTGCCATTCAATAAGGCAGTTTATGAATATAACGAATCTTAATCCATGTCACCTCTTTCATCGTTCTTCTCCATGCCTCCCAACCCTCCCCTTTCCCTCAATTTTCTTAATTTTGTAAAATAGGCATTGCATTTTATGACTGGATTCTCCCCCTCTTTCCTCAGTTCTCTATTACTTCTCCCCTCTATCCCATCCTCTGGTTATGTTTTGCTGAACAATAAATCAATCTAAATCTATAGGCATAAAACAATCGCCATCAGTGTTTTATATGGGAAGTATTTGTAAAGGACACAGCAAGAATGCTTCTTCTAGGCCCCACAATGCCTGGGCCAGGCTGGCTCCACCAGGAGGGGCTAGGAACAGCTGGGTCTAGATGATCTACTTTCAGGATAGAATCTTTACTTATATATCTAGAACCTAGCTTGGATGTTTAAAGGTTTGCTCATCTGGTCTTCTCAACTGAAAGCCTGTATGTGGCTTTTCCCACAGGGCATCTAGAGGTAGTCAGAGAACTTGGAAGGATGCTCAGAGATCTCAAGTCAGTTCTCTAGCAAATGAAGTAAAACTGAATGTCCTGTTTCTACATAGCTTTGAAAGTCACTTGGTGTCACAGCATTCTTCGTTGGTTGAAGCAGTCATAGCCTTCCCAGAATCAAGGGAAGGTAAATAAACTTTGCCCTCCAATAAGAGGAGGGCAAAGAAACTGAGGTCTTTTTTTGGAACTACCACTTGGGTTTTGTCAACTCTAGTTCATGCTGGTACAGTCTGTGCTAGTTCACACTTTAGTCATTTGTGTGACATCACTCCTATTCCTATTTCTCTTCCAGGTCAACTGATAAGAGAGTCCTGCCTTAGAGAATATCATCATTTGCTTTCCTTCTCATTCTTCCCTAGCTGTCTTGGAAAATCGCTCATCCCTCAAAACTAAGCTCACATTTAAATTTTTTGGCAAACTTACCAAGAAGTAACCATCTTCCTTTTAACACCTGGGCTTGAACCCCTGCTTTTATTTCATGGCCTACATGATACTTAATGGTTTCATCTGACAACAATATGATAAGAGGTGGTCTAGCCAACACCCAGAGATGAGAAAATGTCTTGGGCTGGTTTGTGAAGGAAAGAAAGTTGTCTGCCTCTAAATCTAACAAAAATTTTGGCCAAAATACTGTTCTACTTTAAAATGAATGACACAATAAAACAAAAAAAAGGAAGATATGATTGGCAAAACATCTGACTTCAGAAGAAAGCAGAAAGCTATGAAACATGCCTGCCTTACACGGGAATGACTTATAACCTAACTGGCTACATTTTGGTCATTGCATAGATGCAGTACATAATAAGACTCTATTCCTGAAGAATCAGACCACATGTCCTGAAAACTTTATTTATTCAACAGATTACTACTTGATGTGTGTGTGTGTGTGTGTGTGTGTGTGTGTGTGTGTGCTGGTGCTGGTGCTGGTGTTGGGTACTGAGGCTCAAAATCAGGGCCTGGAATGGTCCCTGAACTTTTTCACTTAATACCAGCATGCTACCTCATGAGCTCCACTTCTGGCTTTTTGTTGGTTAATTGGAGATGAGACTCATGAACTTTCCTTCCTGGGCTAGCTCTGAACTGAAATCCTCAGATCTCAGCCTCCTGAGTAGGCATGAGCACCAGCACTGGTATTTTCTATGAGTCAGATAATATTGTTGTATGGTGTTCAGAAGCATAGTAATCTCAAAGGCTAGTGAAGGAAACAAGCCAGCCAACAAATTCATAATAAAGAGAATGGGGCTAAGGAAGTTGAAGAGAAAAGAACTTAATGATTAAAAAAAAAACTAACCTCCTTTTGGGTATATGTCTCAATCTCCCTTAATGTGTTGTGATTCTTCTCTGTGAGCGAGGTACAAGGTACTAAGAATAAACTTTGGTCTGCCACTTAATAGCTATTACTGTACTTAGTCTCTTGGAACTTCTGATTCTTCAACTTGGAATCGGTGGTTTTTTTTCCACCTTTCCCAGTAGATATGTTTTTGTCTTACAACTATTCTGAGTGAAGGAGAAGATGCAGCATGCAAGCTATTTATAAACTGATAGGATGTGGTTTCTCCCCATGGATCTGTTGCTTCAGAATGATCTCTCAATACTTATGAGCTTTAGTTCCAGTGAATTTTCCCCTTTAAAAAACCCATCAGAGCAATAGTGAATGGCTTTCTTGCATTTTCTATCAAGACAGCTTTTTGAGAGTTCTAAATGTTCTGCCTAGATTCAAAGCTAGTTTCTTCATGAGCAGTTGAAGTAAATCTTTTCTTAGAAGCTACTGAATATGGATTAGTTGGATTGTGTGGCCAGAAATGAAAAGCAGGCACTGGGGTGACCACTTCAACATTTAATTGGGTTAGCAAAAAGAAAAACTCAAACAAGGGGTTTTCCTTAGGAAGGAAAGGATGTTTACAGCACTCACTCCCTTAGATGATAGATTTTAACCTAAATGCTAGTCTCCTGATGCAATCTTTAATTTAGGAACCATTGCAAATATATATTCGAGCTATACTCGGGTGGCTCTCACCTGTAATCCTAGCTACTCAGGAGACTAAGCTATGAGAATGGAAGCTCAAAACCAGCCCAGGCAGGAAATTCCCTAAGATAATCTCTAACCAGTAAAAATCCTGCAAGTAGAGCTGTGGCTCAAGTGGTAGAGCATCAGCATTGAGAGGAAAAAGCTGCCCCAAGTTCAAGTCCCTGTACTGGCACAAGCACACAAAATCTATTACATAGAAAATATCATGCTAGGGGCTGGGAAGGTGGCTCAGTGGTAGAGTGCTTGCCTTACATGCATGAGGCCCTGGGTTTGATTCCTCAGCACCACATAAGCAAAAAGAAAAAAAGCCGGAAGTGGTGCTGTGGCTCAAGTGGTAGAACGCTAGCCTTGAGCTGAAGAGCTGAGGGACAGCGCCCAGGCCCAGAGTTCAGGCCCCATGACTGGACCCCCCCCCCAAAAAAAGAAAATATCAAGCTAAAATATGAACACATCACAGAAGTTCATTAGAACCTTGCTCTCATTAGATGCAATGGGGAGTCCTCCAAAGGGCTAATAAACCATAGAAGTCATGTTTGAGGATGCCTTTTTTTTTTGGTTCCTCATGGGGCTTGAACTCTGGGTTTGGGCGTTCTCCCTCAGCTCTTCAGCTCAATGCAAGCACTCTACCGCTTGAGGCACAGTGCCACTTCTGGTTTTCTAGTTGTTTATTGGAGATCAGAATCTCATGGACTTTCCTGCCTGGGCTGGCTTTGAACCATGATCTTCAGATCTCAGCCTCCCGAGTAGCTAGGATTACAGGTGTGAGCCACAGGTGCCTGGCAGCTTTAAAGTGAGAAGTTGAACAAGGGAAACTGCCTAGTCCTCAGGCAAGAGCCACTGGGGTTGAAGTTCCATTTTCTGGTGTCTGTATGTCTTCCTCTCAGACAAGCAGTGGGGGGCACGGGATAGATCCTCTCTGCCTGGAACTCCCTCAGGGAAGTGTTTTCCATACAAAGACAAATGTTCTCTGCCTGTCACCAGGGCCAGTTGTGGATAGAGTAAGCTACTGTGGGAGCTGAAGGCTGAGGAGCTAGCTGCAGGCCATTCAGTCTTAGTTGTAAGTCTGGTCTTTGTTTTCTTTCTACATTCACACTGAAATTTGACTCCTTTGCCTTTTTTTTTTTTTTTTTGGAAAATACCTGCAAAGAGTTTCATCCCTAGTAAGAAAAGCTGTTGATAAGAGAAGCCTCTGATGGGGAAGGGGCTTCTTCAAGTTTTTTCAAAGGAGACAAACCCTTCAAACATGCTGAGGCAGGGATGCCTGGACAAGCATAAAAGGTCAGGCTCGCAAAGGGGTCATCTTTAACCAAGGATTAGGTTAGGTGTTAGAACAGTTTCCTCTGTGACAGCAGAGTTCAGGGCCAGGCATATACATATCACCTTTAATATACTTTATTCCAACTATCTATCAACAGATAGATGATTGATATTTTCAAGGTAGAGAAAAAAATTATTCTAATATCTCCAAATACAACTAGACTTTCTTATGGTCATAGTTATCACTGTTCTTGGTTAGAATTATGGGTTATTTTATCACCTGAACACACACCACAAAATGTTTCCAACACTATGTCTGGGCTCTTTCTTGCTCAGAAAATATTAGAGGGCGGGGAACAATCCAAGATTCCTGTTCTCCTGAAACATATGTTTACCTGGTTTATTTTAACGTTTTATTTATTTATTTTGCTTGCTTGTTTGTATTTGTGCAGTACTGGAGCTTCAATTCAGGGTCTTACACTCTTGTTTGGCTTTTTCACTCAAGGTTCACTTTAACACTTCAGCCACACCTCCACTTTTGGTTTTTTGATGATTAAATGGAGATAAGGCTTGCAGATTTTCTGCCTGGTATGGCTTCAAATTGCAATTCTCAGCTCCCAGCCTCCAGAGTAGCTAGGGTTACAGGGCTGGCCTTTGTTTCTTATTTGAAACCACTCACAGATCGACTCCACAGCCTGAGTTCCAATTTGAGCTATGCACACATTAGTCCTCATAAGTCAACTGTGGAGAATCTACCAGGGATAGTCAACATATCTGATTTTGTTCTTGCTCTTGCTTTTGCTGAGACAGTCTCACTAACTAGATCAGGCTGTACTCAATTTCCTTCGGTCCTGCTTTATGGGCATGCACCAAAACACTTGGCTTGCAGGTACTCATGTGAGTCCTTTCTACTACCTACTGTGTGATCTTGGACAAACTGTTTAACATCGCAGAACATGTTTTCTCAAGATGTAAGAAATAAATGAAATAGCAAATGTAAATCATGGAAGCCCATGTCTAGCGTGTTCTATATGAGTTCTCTGTTACTGATTTGATAATGGTATTCTTTTACCCAACATTTAACGAAGTTCCCTTCTTGTGGCAGGCCCAGTGTGAGGAACAGGACCTTCTGGAGCTCAGGAGCATTGATTCATAAAGCACGTACATCTTTCTTCAGCACCCGCCCTGCCCCCTTCCCACCCTACTCAAGTTTGCCTATTGTAAACTAACTCCATTTATTGTTGCTGACTAGCTCAGAATCTCACATTGAGTAGCCCTCCAAGCCTTCAGTTTGCCCACAATTTTCTACCTATGGGCTTATAATAGGGACTTAATGCTAGCTGGTTATTCTTTGTCTCCTTAGGGTGTTCTTCGAGAGTGGGGAATTATTCAATTCATTTTTACTAGTCATCTGATTTGTTCCTCTCTGAAGCTCAAATGCTGATTAAATTATTTTGCTCTGCTCTGATCCTTTACTTATTAGGTCTGTGGGCTAGTGGTGTTGAGCATTACTTGGTGGAGACATACAAAAGACTCAGGCCTCCTCTGAGTCACTGATTTCCAGCTTGGACTTTTTTTTGGGGGGGGCGGGGGAGGGAGATAAAGGCAATCTCTATTTTTGAAGTGACTGTTTGGTTCTGTCATTTAACTATTGCTTTGGTTTTAGCCTCAGTTTCACAATCTCTTTAAGGGGTAGAGTTTCCTTCACCAAGACATTAGGACATAAGCAGTTTCAGGAGCTCCAGGCATGGAGCCAAAGGCCTAAAAAAGTTTATTCCATTCGTGCTCTCAGCCAATATAAGAAAAGACAACTAAAAATACAAAACAAATATGAGTACCACCTGGATGGCACGGACATTCTTCCAACCTAAAAACGCATGAGTGAATCAGCCCCAGGAAAAGTGACAAGTGTGGGACAAAAGGATCTCAGGATGAGGGCAGAAATCCCTTTACTTAGGTGGCCCCCCACTGTGATCCCAGCTACTCAGGAGGTGGAGATTGGAGGATCCTAGTCACAGCAAGGACAAGAAACAAAAACCACAGCAAAAGGAATGAAGGTGTGGCTCATGTGATAGAATAATTACCTACCAAGCTCCTGAAGCCCAGACTTCAATCCCCAGTACTGAAACATAAAAATCTATTTACCCAAATCTTCGGACCTGGGCTCCAGCTGTATTTAACACCAGACTGGAAAGTTAGATTGTGTCTTTAACGGGCTTGTTCTGCCCCAGACCAAAATAACAACAACAACAACAATAAATTATTTAGCATTTACTATTTGCCAGTCCCTGTTTACAGACATGATTTTTTCCCTGGAAGTCTTGAGAACTCTGGTGGGGAGATGAACTTGTCTCAGAGGTTGGCCAGATGGTCCGTGTTGGGGCTGGGAGATGTGTGGTGGTGTGACCCCAGTTAAGCAATAAGTAAACGGTTTAGGATGCCACCTGCTGAGAGTTCCCCTGTCCGACCACCGGCCGACAGGTGGCCAGGCACGAGGGAGGGAAGGGCCGGACGGGACCTCGGGTCTAACCATATCCTCTGCCCCAGACCTTACTCAGGCGTCGAACGGGGAGGCAGGGGCGCAGGCTGCGGGCGGGGGCGCGGGGTGCGCAGGCGGCGGGCGGATCTCGCCGGGTCCCCGGACCTTCACCCCGCACGGGTCGAACCTCTCCCCTGCCGCCCTCTCACCCGCTGAACCTTCTTTAGAAACCGTGTCCCCGAGACAGGAAGGGCGGCGGGCCGCGGAGCACAGAGCGTCCCGGCCTCATTTCCTTTCGAATCCCCCTGTGGAATTTCGTTTCGTACGGTGAGGAAATCGGAGCGCGAGGCGGTCGGCCGGCCGGCTGCGCGACGCCTCCCCCACTCGGGGCTGGAGCCCCGGCCGCCGCGGGCGCGGGCCGGGCGGGGAGAGGGGCCGGGCGCCCACCGAGCGAGCTGCCGACTCGCGCAGTACCAGGCACGGGAGTTGAGACTTTTAAACTTTATCTCTAATCCTCCCGCCGTGGTACGGAGGGAGATCCGCCTGACTCCGAGAGGTTGAGCAATTTGTTCAAGGTCACACCACCGGGATTCCCAGCCACGACCGGCGTAACGCGAAGTCACGAGTTCCTTTGTGTGCTCTTCTCGGCCGGGGGCCGCGGCACATTCAGGTGACAGCTGGAAGAAGAAGGACAAGAAAGTGGGACCCCATCCTGGAACACTCTTCACCTGGGAGGAGGGCGCAGGCCGGCCTAGCGGGAGCCGCGGGGCTCCGTCGCCGCCTGGCCCCGAGCGCGCCGAGCTGTGGGTGGGAGGACAGTGCTCGCCGGGAAGCGGAGTGGGGCGGGGCGGGGCGGGGCGGGCGCAGGGCCGCGGGCGGGGGCCTGACCCCTCCAGCGGGAGGGAGGTCCCGCCCCGTGACCACGCCCCCACGGCCTTCGCCGCTCGCCCATTGGAGAGGAGAGCTGTCGGTCCCCTTCCGCCACCGCCCAGCGAACCTCCTGCGCCGCGCAGCGCTGGGGCAGTGAGAGCGGCGCGGCGCTGAGTGCTGGCGGGTTTCGCAGAGACCCCGAGCCGACGCGGCGGGCGCCGGGCTGCGGGATCGCCGCCGCCTGTAGCCATGACCCTAGCAGTCTGACCCTCTGTCTCAGCCCGCGGCGTCTGATATCCCAACGGGTCGCGGGCAGCGGCGGGGAGCGGCAGCCGCTGCTCCCCGCGTCACCCTTGGCGCCTTATCGCACTCCCTTGCCCGGAGCTGCGAGCAGCGCGCCCCCGTGCAAACTGGGGGTGTCGGCCGGATCCGTCCCCGCCGCCGCCGCTGCCCCGGGCTCTGGCCATGGCCTGGCGGGGCACCGGGCCGAGCGTCCCGGGGGCACCCGGAGGCGTCGGGCTCCGTCTGGGGCCGCTGGTGCTGCGGTTGCTGCTGCTCCTCGGGCCGGCTCGGGGCTTCGGAGACGAGGAGGAGCGGCGGTGCGACCCCATCCGCATCTCCATGTGCCAGAACCTCGGCTACAACGTGACCAAGATGCCCAACCTGGTGGGGCACGAGCTGCAGACGGACGCTGAGCTGCAGCTGACCACGTTCACGCCTCTCATCCAGTACGGCTGCTCCAGCCAGCTGCAGGTGAGCGCCCACCCCCACCCCTCCACCCACCCGGCGGGGTCCCCGGCCCCCCTCGCGAAGCTTCCCCCCCCTCCGCCCCCGTCCTAGTTGGAAGTGTGCAGCTCTACTGGAAAAGTGATTTCCACCCCCCACCCCCCCAACACACACTTTGCTGTCCCTTCTCAGGGACTGGAAGCCAAAACGTTGTGTAAGTCATCTGGCCTGTGAAGGAACCCACTCTCACACCCCGCCCTTCCGTCTATCTCCCCTGCCCACCCATGTCTGGCCAAGCCCCTAACCCCAGTGGAGCTGAGGGGTTTTCTTTGCCAAGGATCCTGGCCGCCACTGCTTGGTGGGTGAGTCCCCGCAGAGCAGCCAGCTGCAGCTAAGATTTGGAAGGAGAGATAAGAAGCAAGAACTTCCCCGTTGTTTATCCCATAATTTGTGTGTGGGGGGGGGATGGGTGAGTGGGTTTATTTAAATACAATACCACTGCACCACGTTCTGCGGAATGGCCTGTCCTCACATCGTCCCCGGTGGATTTAGAGGTCACATAAGTTAGGCTGGTTTTGGCTTGAGTTCTGTCTTGTCCTCAGAGTTGGAGCAGGTTTCATGTTTGGATGAAAAACAACAAACAAACAAACTTCTACGAAGATAGTTTTAATGTTGCAGGCATTTTTTTAAGTCATTAAACATTTGAAAGCTTATGTAATATATAATGATAACAGTAATTGTTCCTTAAATAATAAGTGAAGAAAGAATTTGCATATGCAGGGTAGTCTTAATTGTGCAAAAACAACCAAATTATTATGGGGGGGGGGATTTGTGAACTGAAAGGAAAGTAAAAGAACTTGACATCACTTGTGGTTTGGTTGGTGACGCTGAGTGATTTTAAGAAATTCAGAAAAGAGAGCAGCAGTTGGGGGAAAAAATAAAAGTTAGTTGTCCATGCTTAAAAAAATTCAAAAATCTATGGAGCTGGCTATAACTTCTGATAGATAAGAAACAGACATACAACGTACTTACTTAGCCTCATGTTTCTACATAGGTCATTTTAAAAGTTGGATTGTGGTTTTGGAAAGATGGTTGGGATTAGACCTGTTGCTGGTGAAATATCCCTTTGGAAATTTCAGAACTTTAGAACTAGGTTATAAAAGCTGAAGAAATGATCCTCCAGGTCTCAGTTTGGAAGCAGCACATACCCTGACATCAGTGGCAATTTTCGTTGGAGAAACAGCTTTTGCAGGGATATATATTTTTAATGACACGTAATCTGGAGAAGCAGCCAAGCTGTTTTGAAGGACAAGACTGGATCCCTTTACATGCTGGAAAATAGTTCCTTGTAACTCTAGACCTCATAGACAACATCTGTAAGGAGCCAGGGAGACTGTTTATCAATGCTGGAGGAATTGAGGACAGCAACTGGACTCTCCCCTGCTGCTAGTGCAGTCTCAGGGATTTAACATTTACATTTGCCTAGTGTGCTTCATTATTATTCATTGAGGAAACACAGCCAAACAAATGCTTGGTGACCGGAGACCTCAATCCACAGCTCATCCTCCTGTCTAACAGCATCTCCATTGGTCTCTCTTTTCTGTTTCAGTCCAGGTTTGAATGACCTAAAATAATCATTTTGTTAGATTCTTCAAACTCTTTCATATAGTGACTAAAAGGGGAGAGGTGTTAGATGTCAGATTTTACAAGATTACTTTCTAAAGATGATTTACTATGGGCAGTATGAAAAAGGATTATGCATTATATTTATTTATGTGCTTCCTTTTTTATGTATATCTCTCTGGAAAGAATGAGTGGAGCCAAACTAAGAACCATGTATAAGAAGGATAGATTAGAAAGCACCCTTATTTGAGGTCAGAACAACCAGCTGAACCCCTAAAAGGCTGGCTTAAAAGTAGATATATACATTGTCTTGAAACATTCATTCAGCTGTGTTACAAGCTTTTGCACAAACCTCCAAGCCATTATTTTCTTTGTTCATTACTTTTCCAGTTCTTCCTTTGTTCGGTGTACGTGCCAATGTGTACAGAGAAGATCAACATCCCCATCGGCCCATGTGGTGGCATGTGTCTTTCAGTCAAGAGACGCTGTGAACCCGTCCTGAAAGAATTTGGGTTTGCCTGGCCCGAGAGCCTGAACTGCAGCAAATTCCCACCACAGAATGACCACAATCACATGTGCATGGAAGGGCCAGGTGATGAAGAGGTACCCTTACCTCACAAGACCTCCATCCAGCCTGGGGAAGAGTGTCACTCTGTGGGAACCAATTCTGATCAGTACATCTGGGTGAAAAGGAGTCTAAACTGCGTTCTCAAGTGTGGCTATGATGCTGGCTTATACAGCCGATCTGCTAAGGAATTCACCGACATATGGATGGCGGTGTGGGCCAGCCTATGCTTCATCTCCACCGCCTTCACTGTGCTGACCTTCCTGATTGATTCTTCCAGGTTTTCTTACCCTGAACGCCCCATCATATTCCTCAGTATGTGCTATAATATTTATAGCATTGCTTATATTGTCAGGCTGACTGTAGGCCGGGAAAGGATATCCTGCGATTTTGAAGAGGCAGCAGAACCCATTCTCATCCAAGAAGGACTTAAGAACACAGGATGTGCAATAATTTTCTTGTTGATGTACTTTTTTGGAATGGCCAGCTCCATTTGGTGGGTTATTCTGACACTCACTTGGTTTCTGGCAGCAGGACTCAAATGGGGTCATGAAGCCATTGAAATGCATAGCTCTTATTTCCACATTGCGGCCTGGGCCATCCCTGCCGTGAAAACCATCGTCATCCTGATTATGAGACTGGTGGATGCAGATGAACTGACTGGCCTGTGCTATGTTGGGAACCAGAACCTTGATGCCCTCACTGGCTTTGTAGTGGCTCCCCTCTTTACTTACTTGGTGATTGGAACCTTGTTCATTGCTGCAGGCTTGGTGGCCTTATTCAAAATCCGGTCTAATCTTCAGAAGGATGGGACAAAGACAGACAAGCTAGAGAGGCTGATGGTGAAGATCGGAGTCTTCTCAGTGCTGTACACAGTTCCTGCAACCTGTGTGATTGCTTGCTATTTCTATGAAATCTCCAACTGGGCGCTCTTTCGATATTCTGCAGATGACTCTAATATGGCCGTGGAAATGTTGAAAATCTTTATGTCTTTGCTTGTGGGCATCACTTCAGGCATGTGGATTTGGTCTGCCAAAACTCTTCACACCTGGCAGAAATGTTCCAACAGATTGGTGAATTCTGGGAAGGTAAAAAGAGAGAAGAGAGGGAATGGTTGGGTAAAGCCTGGGAAAGGCAATGAAACTGTGGTGTAAAGCTAGCTAGTCTCCACATGTTCCTCATTTTGAAGGAAGGAACACCAGCAGTTCTTTGGTAATGCTACTAAACGTTGTATGCAGTGATTTTCAATATGAACAAACTAGCAACACTTAAACAATCCCCCCCACACACACACCCAACTTCCCACCCCTCATTCTCATCCCAACATCATAAAACCAATGATTTTGCTGCAGACTTTGGAATGATCCACAATGGAAAAGCCAGTTAAGGGCTTTCAAAGCTGTGAAAAATCAAAATGATCACTTTAGCAGGTCGCAGCTTGGAGTGTGGAGGTCCTGTCTCCACTCCAGGAAACCCAGGGCGATACTGTTTTTTCCTACATGGTGGGATCTGTTTTGTGAATTGATAACTTACAGGAGAGAAAGATTCTTTTTTTTTTTTTTTAGGCCCTTTAAATTTTTAAATACTAACTAGGTCTTGCAGTTAACAAAGTGATCTGTAAACACTGGAAATGCTGGGTTTGGAGAAGTGTTATAAGAGTTTTATAGTTTGGCTGATCTAACATAAACATCTTCTGTGGTACACTGTCTGCTGTTTTGAACTTCACGGATTGCACTCCCAAGAGGTGGTGTCAAAATCTTTCAGTGACTTTGTCATAAAACAGAATTGTTTGGACAAACAAAAGTACTGTGCTAATGCACAGAAAGTATCCAGTGGGGTTTTCTTCTCTTTCCTCCTCTCTTAAAATTTAACATCCCTGTTCTAGGCAGCTGCTGTTTTCTTGATTTTTACACTAATGATTTTTTTTAAAAAAGGTATTTTTATAGGAATTTTTGCACTACAGCGTGCCTAATGAGGGGAAAAGGAAAGGTGATTTGCTTTCTGACAATCACTTAATTCAGAGGAAAATGAGATTTACTTAAGTTGACTTACCTTACCCACCCCAGAGACCTATTGCATTAAGCAATAGGGGGACTTAATATATTTTTCTTTGTGTGATTGCATCTACACAGACGCCAGTCTGGAAGAGCTGAAATGTTAAATTTCTTGGCAACTTTGCATTTGCACAGATTAACTGTGTAATTTGTGTGTGTCAATTACAATTAAAAGCACATTCTTGGACCATGACACAGTATACTCAACTGACTTTCAAACTATGGTCAGCTTGCATTCTTAGAATGATAGTGCCTTTTTTCCCTCAGAGCATAAGAATGTTATCAGAGTCTGGCCTGCTTACCACAATGGAGACTTATTCAATTATGTAAAGGGGACTAAGGACAGTTAATCCAACTACTTGGTGTATGATTGTTTCCTAGTAATTGGCAAAGGCTCCTTAGAAGATTTCATTGGAAGCAGTGTGGCCTGGAGTATTTATATGGTGCTTAATGACTCTCCAGAATGTGGGCCAGGGGCTGGATTGGTTAGCAGGGAATAAATAAAGTGTAGACCATATGAAATGAACTGCAAACTTTAACAGTACAGGTCTTAATTGCCTTTTGTGGAAGTATCCAAAGCTTTAAAAATTTATGTTTTCAGTCCTCACAAGGGGGTACCTCCTAGCAGTCTACTGAAAGTTGCAGTTCTTTTGAAATTATAACTGGTCTTTCTCTGAACCCACTGTAGGCCTTCTGATCTCTGGGACAAAATGTCCATGTCACAGGTTGCTTTCCTTGTAATTTAGACCTGTCTTTGCTTCAGCAATTGTACTTCAGTCACTCATTATTTATTAATTTATGCCTTTTAAAAAAAACAGTAGGAAAACTCTTTATTCTCCCTCCTTTTATCATACTTTGTGAAGAAACATTTGTAGGGATGCAAAATTCCAAATGGATGATTCTATTCTGAAAATAAGAATCCTCCTCTGTCCACCTTGGTTGAGCTTTATGCCCATGATCTGCCAGCTTCCTTCCTTCTTCCCTCCTTGTTCTTGCAGGTTAGTGAGTTGCTGAGATCAAGATGTATACAAGATGTTCATTATGTATTTGGAAAGGATAGTCTTGGGGCTTTTGAGATAAGAGCTATGTGGGTCTGGTGGTCCCTATGGCTTGGTGCAGTCTGAGTACCTAGGCTGAATTTGGAGCAAGGACTCTGGGAACATGAGAACTGATCCCAGGAAGGGCTCATTGAACTCTATCTGAGACCACATATTGCCTCGGAGATGTAAAATGTGAACTCCCTGTGTTGCTTGGACTGTTCCCATAGCTGGCCCTAGAGCATGCATGCACCCAGGGGCAGAGCCTGCCCTTCCTCATTCCCTACTCTGGTATCTTGGGAATTGTTCAGAGTTGCTCTGGCCCAGAAAGGGAAAGAGGACCCTGCAGTAAGGGGCTTATGTTTGTGCCAGAGTATATGATAGGAGATGGTGCAGGTTTCTTTGTAATGCTTCAGTGATTGTGTGACTCAGGCAGCAGTCCGCAGAGGGCTGGGCAACAGGAGGTAATCAGTATCTGTAAATGATTAAGGTTATAATAATCATAACAATAAAAGAACACATGAGAAAACCCAAACACCTGAACCCTGAGTTCTAGAGCTGGTATCTGGCAGCATTTAGGAGTGTGACCATCTGCCTCATCATTCTTGCCTTCTCAGAGAGAAGGTACAGTTGAGCAGAAGTGGATGTTGGTACCGAATGGATTAGTAGCCTTAGTAATGCCACAGGGTCATAGGCTTTTCCTTTCACATTGCAGACAATGAAGAGTGTTTATAGTTTCAGGAGGGGGGAAAAACAACTTTGTGGAAGAGGAGTCAGTTACCAGTGACCTTCAAGTGACTCTGTCTTCTCTTGAATTGTATTGGTTTAGAAAAGAAAAAAAAGTCAGTTATCAGCACTTATGCAATGATGCCAACTCCGTTGCTGTTATACATGTAGGATAGGCTGGACCAGGGTGCTCTTGGCTTTGCTCTTGTCTTTGTATATAACTGGAGGCCTTTGGAGCTTACCTCTGGTTCACTTAGGGTCCTTCCCACAAGCCTCTGCTGGGTCCTGACCTTCCAAACATCTGTGCTTTCCTAGCATTCCTCACAAAGTCAGTTACAGTGGTTTTGATAGAGAATATCCCCTCTGCTGGGGATAGTCTCCATAGAGAGCTCCTAGGTAGGTAGGAATTGGTTCCATGTCACTGTGGCTGTGGAGGCAGACATGTTTGGGCTTGGGTCTCTGTTTGATCTTGTGTAGGTATATTTGAGGAGAGTCTTGCTAAGGAAAAAAAGGTTTGCTTTTCTTTCTTGGAAATCTAGAACTAGGGATAGCTGCAACTTTCTACAAAAAACTTTTGGCATCCAGAGATTTGAGCAAATAAGTCCGAGGACACCTCTGTTCAGTCCCCTTTCTGGTAGGCTCTTTTGTCTTGTTTCCTAAAACTCAAACCTCAGGGCAGGCAGAGAAACATGGAGGAGGGTGGGACTGGCCAGAGCCGTCTGGTTTTGCTCCTTAGTTGATTCATATCCTTCTTCCTTTATGGAGACCTATTTCCTGGTTACTGAGACTGCTTCTGAGCTGGCCTCTTGCCCAGGGACCTGAAACTGGAGAAGAGGTGACCCTTCATTTCCCTGAGATGCTCTCTGACTTTCTTACCCTGTCACTCTGTCACCTGTACTCCCCAATCCCAGAACCTGGGAAATATCTCAGGTTTGAAGTCATTGTTCTATCCAGTTACCCCCCCCCTCCCCCCTCATTTCTGAGCTTTCTCCCCCTGCTTGGCCTCCTGGGTCAGGGAAGGTGTGTGTGTGTGCGTGTGTGCGTGTGTGTGTGCACGCATATGTGTGTGTGTGTGTGTGTGTCATTTCTGAGCTTTCTCCCCCTGCTTGGCCTCCTGGGTCAGGGAAGGGGTGTGTGTGTGTGTGTGTGTGTGTGTGTGTGTGTGTGTGT
>NW_012267238.1:15232170-15264839 GCF_000151885.1 Dipodomys ordii | reverse complement strand
CCATCTTTAGCTTCTTAAGGCCCATGGACTTAATCTGGTGATCTGACAAAATGTTTCTCATTACTATTAGGGTTTATGGGTTCTTAAAAAGGAAAAAACAAGGTTCTTTTTTTTTAATCTTTAAATTTGAATCTTAATTTATTCTGGCTACACAATATTTCAGTTTTAAAATTAAAAAAGTTACAATGGATTAGTTGTATAAATACATACAATATAGCGACTCACCCCAACCATTAGTTTCCCTCATCCCCTCTGCCTCTTCCCAAACCAGAATCCACAGGCTTCTTTGTAATAGACAGAGGCTTGTGTAATAGACATGTCACATCCAGCTGAAAAATATCTTTGACTAATTTCATAAAGTTGGTGGTCTCTGTCCTCATCTCCAGCAAGATCATCAGACAAAAGCAGATTCAAAGCAGTTATTGAGATGTTGGGGGCTGGGATGTAGCTTGGTGATATCTGTGCATGTGTGAGGCCCTGTTCCAGACTCAAGTCTTACAAACAAAGCAAATGATCAGAATATTGTCCTGGCATCCAGTGATAGGGACCACACGGAGAGAAAGAGAGCCACTGCTAGTTGGTGATACTTATCTGCAGATGTCCTAGATAAGACAGGCCCACTTGGTTTGCTTTTCAATTGCTTTTCACCTTTTGGCTTCATTTGAGTTACCACTCTGTCTTGGGGTGAGTAAAAAGCCCAGTGAAGCGGAATTTGTAATACTATTCTCCTTATCTGTAGATTGCTATTGTACTTTTATCTCAAACCCTAAATGAAGGGAGGCATGTAATTTAAATTCTCTTCCTTGTAAGACAAGCTGTATTTCTCCTTCCTTTACCTATTCATTAAGTAGTTATGAAGTTAAGGAAAAGTCAACACAATCTGGAATGAATTCGCAATAATCCTCTGCACTTGTAGAAACACTTCCCCAATAGAAAATGTTTTATATGACTTTATTTTATTCTCATAGCATTTCTGAAGTAGGGTAAGCATTGTCATCTCTAAGAACAGAAGACAGAGGGCCTGCACACAGTAATGGGGAGAGGATAGGCCTGACTGATAGTCATATTATTTCACATCTAGCTCAGGCTTTTGTTTTTATTTTACATGGGATTTTGCTGTCTCCATGTTTACATTTCTGTGGGTTGCATTGTGTCCCTCCAAAGACATGTTGAAGACTAACCCTGGATACCTATGAATATAAATTCATTTGGAAATAGAGTCTTTGCAGATGTAATTAAAGTAATAAGGGTGGGACTTAAGCCACTAACTAGTATTCATCTAAGAAGAGGGACTTTTAGCCACAAACATGGAGGAAAATGACATGTGTAAACAGAGACTGAATTTATGTAGCTATAGGACAAGCATTAGGCCCCCAATTGCTGGAAACTTCTGAGAGCTGAGAGAGGAATAGGAAGTTCGTTCCTAGAGACTATGGAAAGAATCAACCTTAGTTTCTTATTTGTAGCTTCCAGAATTGTGTAAGAATACATTTCTCCCAGGTGCAGTGGCACACATCTATAATCTTAGCTATTGGGAGGCTGAGATTGGAAGGATCATGATTCTAAGCCAGCCAGGGCAGAAAAATTTGTGAGACACCCTCGCCCTCCCTTCTTAACTGATAGCTGAATATGGTGTTGTACAACTGACAAGCCAAGCTAGATTTGAGGCTAACATTGGTAGATAAAAAACTGAGACAAGGACAATCAAGGTTCAGGGCTGGCCTGTGCCAAAAAGTGCTTGAGATGACAGCTTAGTGGAAGAAGTTGGACGTGGTGGCTTGCTCCTGTCATCATAGCTATAATAGAAAGTTGACAGATTTAGAAGGTCTAGTGATGATTATGGGCAGGACTTGAGACTGCATCTCAAAAATAACCATTACAACAAAGAGTGGAGTGTGGCTCAGCAGTAGAGTACCTGCCTAACAAGTGCCAGGCCCTTAGTTCAAACATCAGAACCACTGATCCTCAGATCCCAGCCTCCTAAGTAGCTAGGATTAAAGATGTGAGCCACTGTCACCCAGCAAGCTTCTGTTTTTAAGGATTATGTAGCATAATTATCATAGTAAATATCTTTAACTGTAAATTGGACACCTCTACTGCAAACCCCACAATCCCTGACACTGCACTGGTTTGACCTAGGCCTGACTGATCTCCCTCCCGCCTACCCACCCCAATGGGAGTTGTGTGTGCAGGGACAGCCCCCTAACTGGAATGTGGCCCAAGGGTTTTTAACATTTCTGTCCTGAGAACTGATTTTTTCTCTTTCCCATTTTAGCTTTCACATGGAATCATAATTTTAAAGTGGAGCTGACTCTTGACTAAAGAGGTCAGCTTTGGCCTCCTGTTTTTAGTGGTTCTGTGAATAGAAATAAACCACACTGGGAGAAGGGCTTGTTCCTGGCCTCAGTTTTCCTTTATAGGGCAGCTGAGTTGTTGGGAGGACAGGAAACCAACCTGCCCTGTTCCTTTGCCTTTTATATTCCAAGGATAAGAGAGTCCTTAGATGGCTTCATCCATCTTCATGGTAAAGGGCTCCAACTTCTCAAACACCATAGCGAGAAAAAAAATACAAAATCAAGTGTGTTACATTTTCAGCTTTCTAGCTAGTTTTCTTTTCTTTTTCTTGGGGGGGGGGTCCGGTCATGGGGCCTGAACTCTGGGCCTGGGCACTGTCCCTCAACTCTTCAGCTCAAAGCTAGCGCTCTACCACTTGAGCCACATCGCCACTTCCGGCTTTTTTCTTTTTGCTTATGTGGTACTGAGGAATCAAACCCAGGGCCTCATGCATGCAAGGCAAGCGTTCTACCACTGAGCCACCTTCCCAGCCCCTCTATCTAGTTTTCTATTGGCATTTACCTAGAAGTTTTCCAGTTTTCTTGTGAAGTTTAGTGTGGAAATAAAACTAGCTATAGACAGGAAAAAGAACACACACATTGTCTCATATCTTAGATAGATGAGTATCATATACAGTTGTGGAATCTCACAGAAATATTAACAGAGATAAAGGCTTGAGATCTGGGGAGAAGGAAGTGGCACAGGCCATGGAGAAGAGGCTGGATTCTGAGAGCAAGGGTTGGCTTCTTAACAAGGATGTCACCTTTGTGGTAACAGCCAACTCCAATGACAGACTATCTCTGTCCCCAGGTATCCACACCTCAATCCCTTCTTTATGATGGTGGCTGGGCTAATGGGAGGAGATGAGGGGACATAGGAAACAGAAAAGGCTCAGCCTGCCCCTGTTATTCACTTATGTACATGGATGTAAGTTTCTTTTCCCAAAAGCTAGTTTTTCAAAGCCATTCCAGTATCTACAGAGCTCTGCAATTTCTCTGAATAACCAGCTTGAAATATGCCAATGAAATATTCTGGGATTGGATATTTTGGTCTTCCTCAGACCTCATCTTCTTTTCACCCAAGAGCATGCTTAATGTCATGGCTAGTTCACATTACCAAGGCTTTTCCATTTAAGAGATTCAATGAGAAGCTGTCTAAACTTCCTAAAATGCCTGGAGATTGCATATTTTCATTTGATAGGAGGTAAATGGGTAAAGGAAGAAAACCAGGAGATGAAATTGGTAAGTCACATAGAAAAAGCTGTCCTAGCTTCATTTTCCCCCTCGGGTCCCCTTTGCCTGAAATGTTCCATCTTTCTTCAACTAGATTCTATCTATTCTTCCTTCATAATTGAAGTCTTATGTCACCTCTCCTTGGGAAGACATCCCTGGTCTTCCTACTTGCCCTTCCTGCTTCCCTTTCCTTTCCATTACTGGTTAGTCTAAGTCTATGCTTTTCTACTTTGGGAACCCTGGTGCACAGAGTGTAAGGCTCTGTGCATGTGTCCCTGTCCTCACTTCCTGAGCTTCCTGCAGGGCCTCTCTGTGCTCTCAGAGCCTGGCACTGTGCCTGGCACAGAGCACCAGTGTCAGGAATATTTGTGGAAGGAAGTGAGGGAGGGAGGGACTAAGGGAGACAGGAAAGAGAGGGAAAAAGAGAGAAATGGATTCAGAAAAGAAGGAAAGGAGTCAAGAGGAGGGACTGAGGAGCACTGGTGGCAAATGTGGCTAGCAGAAAAGAAAAACAAAGGTGTAATTACACTGGCAAGACTTTCTGGACACATGCTAGGGCCCTTGCCCCAGAATGTTCTATAGTCTCAAGATGAATCATACTTTTTCAAAGCTATTTCGCTTCCCCTTTCTCTTTTTCTTTCTCCCCAACAAATACTTGCAGTCGACTGCATGGAGAGCTCTAGAATGAGCTATCGGAGAGAAAGGAAATATTTAAAAAAAAAATAAAGCAGCAAATCCTGAAAGACAAAATCCAACTTAAGAGTCTCAAAATGCAAATGACAGAGAAATAATTTAGCTATTAACAAGCCTAAACCTCTAAACTTAGGAAAACAAATC
This sequence comes from Dipodomys ordii, assembly GCF_000151885.1. Taxonomy (NCBI): domain Eukaryota; kingdom Metazoa; phylum Chordata; class Mammalia; order Rodentia; family Heteromyidae; genus Dipodomys; species Dipodomys ordii. Next base: position 15,260,436 of record NW_012267238.1, on the reverse strand, counting down.
GTCTACTGTTTAGTAAATATTTGTTGAACAGTAGAATATGGGTCCACTGTGGGCTAGCTAGTGGCCTAGGAAAGCACTGCAGAGAACACTGAGATAAATAGATAAAGAAAACACAGCCTTTCATCTAGAAATTCCTAGCAGCAAACCATATATCTGTCTCCCTAGACCCCTTTCCTGCAATCTGGTATTCCTAATCCTAAATTCCTGTTAAGCTTCGCTAGAACAGCTTGTCATCTCACCATTTGACCTCTAAAAGGATATATCTGCATCACAGAAATTTGAAGGAGAATACAGGGAAGAAGAGAAAGTAAGTATGGATCACAAAGACCATGACTCAGGCTGGGAAGGTGGCTCAGTGGTAGAGCGCTTGTCTTGCATGCATGAGGCCCGGGTTTGATTCCTCAGCACCACATAAGCAAAAAGAAAAAAGCCGGAAGTGGCTCTGTGGTGCAAGTGGTAGAGCACTAGCCTTGAGCTGAAGAGCTGAGGGACAGCGCCCAGGCCCAGAGTTCAGGCCCCACGACCGGACCAAAAACAAAAAACAAAAACAAAAAAACCCCCAAAACCATGACTCTCCCTATCCCCTCTTTGTGGCAGTACTCAGGTTTGAACTCAGGGCTTTATACTTGCTCAGCTTGCTTTCTCACTTGGTTGATGTTCTGCTACCTGAACCATGTCTCCATCTACGCCTTTTCTGGTTATTTTGGAGATAGACTTTACTGAACTATTTTGCCTAAGCTGGCCTCAAAGTTGATCCTCCAGATCTCATCCTTCTGAGCAGCTAGGATTACAGGCATGAGCCACCAGTACATGGTACTCACAACTCTTGAGGACTCAGCTCCTCCAAACCATCCTCTGTATTCTGTATATAAGTTATAGAAGTTAAAAGTTACTCATGATGTGCCATCATAGATATTTATTTAATCACTAGATCCAGCTACCTGCCTCCAGTAAAACATCTTTTCTAGGTACACGTGATAGTTGACAACATTTGCATCCAGCAACTCTGGGTTTGGGTGCTGTCTCTGTGCTTCTTTTGCTCAAAGCCTGCACTTTACCACTTGTGCCATAGCTCTACTTTTGGCTTTTTTGGTACTTAATTGGAGATAAGAGACAAACAGATGTTTCTGCCTGGGCTGGTTTTTAAACAGAGATCTTCAGATCTCAGCCGTTGAGTAGCTAGGATTATAGGCACCAGCCACCAGTGCTTGGCCCAGGAGGACGTGTTTTGCTCATGGGACTGTCCTGTGCCTCTGAAACTTTTGTCACTACTCACATGTTGTAATTTCAGAGATCCACAGATTGCTTTGTAGAAGTTAAGAAAAAAGCATGGCCAGAAATCCTCATTCAGTCTCCAAACTAAGAAGGATAACTGTATGAATAACTTTGGCTGTGAATTGTCTGAAGGGAGGCACTGGACAGTATGCTATTCCAGTGTAACTGGAGCCTGAGATTCTTCTAGTGGGAGGGAATGTGGGCTGAGGCTGATGGGAGGCTTTAGAGGTTAGAGTGTCTTTAGTGCTTGGCACAGGGTTGTCAGCAGAGTTCAAAAGCATTCAAAGGCACTTGTCTTTGGTGTTTATTTTTTATACCAACATGATTTCTTTGGATTTTGTTCTGGCTACCATGAGAACTGGTAGCTGGAGAGAAAGCAAGTTGTGGATGAGAAACTTTGGAAGTCTGAAAGAAGGTGGTAGCAGAGAGGTAGTAGAGAGGAGAGGGGTGATTTTCAGACAAAGCATAACAGATTATCTTCTGTCTGTTCAATGAGCCGAATCTTTGTTTCTCAAATGCACTCTAGTGTTTCAGAGGCAAAAAGTGTTTGCTCTGTATATCTGATACAGAATACCCTTCATGGCCAGTTGCAGATAAATAACCACTTGTCACAGTTTGCTTTGTTTTCTATTATTATCAGTACAAGTCTGGTCTCCCTAATGGATTCACCCAAAAACATATAGGCACTGAGAGGTTCTAATCCTCTTCCTTTTAAATCAAAATTTCTGCATAACATTTTCCATAAGTGAGTGAGAAAACTACTTCCTATTATTTTTTGTTGGTTCCCTCCCCCTTCCTCACCCCCTCCCTTTTTAAAACAACAGACCTTCCTTTGGATTTACATCAGCATTTAGCTAACTTCCTGAACATTCCACTCATTTCCTGGACTTCGTCTGAGGAAGGGAAAGCACCCTCCTTTAGAAATAAATGCACATAATCACAGAGATAATTTTTACTAAATAAACAGTGTAAAGACAATGGAATTTCCTGCAAGGTATATATTTACTGTGGAAATTTCAACAAAAATCTATTTCTTATGATTCCTCAGGACTTTCTGTATTTGCAGGTAAGCTGAGGAATTATAACTATTTTGTATTAAAAATCATTTTGCTCAAGAAGTAAGCCCAGAACAATTTCAACTTTTTCTTTTGTTGAAAATATGTTTTACTGACAAATCTGAATGGGGGAAATGATTATCTTTAAAGTCAGCATTTTTGACGCTTTGTTTCTTGTACAACAGAATCCTTCTGACCTCTAGTGGTCAGCAGAGGCAGAACTTCTGTGCAGACGATTTAAATATAGTATCCTAGAAATTAGGAATTTATTTTTCTTTTGGTTTTGCTTGGGAGAAAATGTGTGTGTGTGTGTGTGTGTGTGTGTGTGTGTGTGTGTGGTCCTGGGGCTTGAACTCAGGGCCTAGGCATTGTCCCTGAGCTTTTTGGTCATGGGGCTTGAACTCCACCTGGGTGATGTCCCTGAGCTCTTCAGCTCAAAGTGAGGGCTCTACCACTTGAACCACAGCACTACTTCTGGTTTTCTGGTGATTAATTGGAGATAAGAGTCTCACAGACTTTCCTGCCCGGGCTGGATTTGAACTGCGAGCCTCAGATCTCAGCCTCCTGAGTAGCTAGGATTATAGGAATGAGCCACTGGTGCTCAGCTGTCCCTGAGCTTTTTTACTCAAGAGACTCTTAACACTTGAGCCACACTCTAGCACTAAGCCACAGCTTCACTTCTGAATTTTTGGTGGTTAATTGAAAAGTCTCATGTATTTTCTTCTTCAAGCTATTTTCTACCTGCAATTTTTAGATCTCAGCCTCCTGAGTAGCCAGGATTTCAGCAGTGAGACACCAGCACCTTTTATACAATTTACTTTTATACAAGAACTTTAAAAAAATATCTCTGGAGTCTTAAGAATTTTGAGATATAATGTCATATTAATATTTCCATTATGTACTGCAGATCTTCTCTCTCTCTCTCTCTCTCTTCCTTCCTTCCTCCTTTCCTCCCTTCCTTCCTTTCTTCCTTCTTTCTTTCCCTTCCTTCCCTCCTTCCTTTTCTCTTTCCTTCCTTCTTTTCTCTTTTTCCATTTGTTTTTCTCTTTCTGCCTTGAACTCAAGGCCTCATGCTTGCTTGGCTTGTTAGCTTGGCTTGCTTGCTTGGCTAGTGCTCTGCCATTTGACATATGCCTTCAGCTTGGCTTTTTGTTGGTTGGTTTGGAGATGGAGTCACAAAAGGCTTTTCTAGACAGAGTGGCTTGAAACTGAGATCCTCTGGATCCCTGCCTCCTGAACAGCTAAGATGACAATGGTGAACCCCTATTTCTGGTTCCTGTCTCTTTTCTTGATGAATAGTCTCCTTAGAGTCAGTGGGCCTCCTGTGGCTAAACCAGTGGATGTCTTAAGAGTGAACGGAAAATGGGAAGCTCATCAAAACATTAAGAGAGCAATTTTGAGGTCTCCTCCCATTTAACTATCTGGAGAGGAGGGGTCATTTTCTGCTGAGTACCCTTGGACATCTTGGAGATGTATTTTAGGTTAACCAACTGCCTGTCAATTCTGAACGCATTACAGAGGTCTTATCTGTGTTAGGGTTTAGTGAGGCTGACTTTTAGAGAGAAGAGAGATGATAGGAATCTCAGAGAAGCTCACTCCCCTCCACTTCTACTAGCATCCTTTCTCAGAAGAAGACTACCAGAAGAAATAGTTTTTTGATCTCCTGGTACCATCCAACTAAAACACTGCACATAGTCTATGGCATGGTCTGACACTCTTCCCGACAGCCTAAACTCCTTGGTGTGATATTTAAGGTTCCAATGATCTGATCTCTCACTGCAAGCTTCCCAGTTCCTCCTTCTATTGTTTCAGCCATTGCATAGGCTGATGGCCTCAGCCCATGGTGTCCATTCTACTCACTTTTCAACTCATTGAGGGTTCTGCTTTATGGAGCTTCACATGATCTGACCAAGCAGAACTGAGTGCACCCTTCTACGGTCACTGAAAACTCAGCCCAGGCATCTGTAATCTCACATATCATATTGCATTACATTGCTTTTTTGTGTGTTTTTCTCCTAAACATTTGAGTGTCTCATGGACAAGAACCATTCTTCAGACCAACAAGCAGACTCATTCAGGAGTTGTACAAATGTTTACCCACTCCCTAGCACCAGCTGTTTGTGGCACTAGATTGTTTCACTTGGCTATAGTGTGTTTTGATAGGAGAAAGTAGCAGTGGTCAACTAGTTCAAGGGTAGAGTTGCCAATCAGAAGACTAGGTCTCAGAAAATGCGCACAACAACTCATTATTCCAGATTACTTCAGCTTTTACCCTGTAAGGAATAAATAAGCTCTAATTCCTGGGTGGTTCTGATCTCGAAGGAATCTATCATCAAGGGACTCTAGATCTGAAATACAGTTTAAAAGAATCTATAGACATTGCAGAGACTTCTTATTTAGAATTTTTAAAATAATATATATGTCTTTTTTTGGCTAGGGAGATGGTCTCTACTTTTCGTAAGAAGGTATCTGAGATATCTGAAAATTTAACATCACAGATGAAGAATCGAAATGGTGCTCTTGACTCCATCTCTACTAGGCTTCTAGGAGTTAACATCTTTCTTCCTTCAGAGGAGAGGTTTGCTCCAGTAGACTCCCTTCCATGGTCCTTCATTAGAATAGACCTTCAGTTTTTGGTCTACAACTTTAAAAGAGATTTTTCAAGTCAAACTGATAGTTGTAGCAACTGTATCTCTAAAGCAAACTGAAAATCCAGGGGCTGGTGGCTCATGCCACCTTAATCAGAGGATTAAGGTTTGAAGCCAGCTGAGGCAGGAAAGTCTGTGAGACTCCTTGTCTCCAATAAACTACCAAAAAAGCTGGAAATGGCTCTGTGGTAGAGTGCTAGCCTTGAGCAAAATAAGCTCAGAGACAGCATCCAGGCCCAGTTTAAGCTCCAGGACCAGCAGAAAAAGAAAAAAAGAAAAAGAAAAGAAAAAAGCAAACTGAAAACAACAGGGCTGGAGCACTAAAACAGTATGTAATAGTGTATTGGTAATGGTTGAAAATGACAACAATGATTGAGAACAACCATTCAAGAAAGAATAAAACATATAATAGTGAAAGGTAGATCAAAACAAAAGGGACAGCTAGGTGCCAGTGTCTCATGTGTATAATCTTAGCTACTTAGGAAACAGATGTGGAGGATTGTGGTTCAAAGCCAGTCTAGGCAGAAAAATCCAAGAGTTTCCATCTCCAAACTAACCAGCAGTAAACCAGGGTGGAAGTATGACTCCAGTGATAGAGGCTTAGCTGTGAGCAAAGAAGTCAAACAAGAGCTCAAGGCATCGAGTTCAAACTCTAGGACTTATAAATAACAAAACAAAATCAACAACAACAACAAACCACATATTTACCACTAGGATAAATTCTAAGATGAAACTCTGCCAGAGTTGCTTCTACCTCTGTCCTTGCATAGTATTTAGTACATAGCAACTTTGTAAGCACTTTAAAAAATTATGATACACTTTAAAATGTTACGATACCCTATGACACACCTTTTCCCTCCATTAAACTTAGAGACCTCCTGAGACCACATACTGGGTTTGCTCTTTATTTATTTTTTTCAGCTTCTAGCATAAAGCTTGTCATAAAGTAGATGTTTAGTTAGCATTAGCTGTTGTAATAACCTAGTCCATTATTTTGTAGTTGAAGAGACAGCCTAGAGAATTGAAGTGATTTCATCCAGCACACCAACCTTGTCGGCGGCAAAGTCAGTGGTGTGTGTCACTTCTGTTATTTATGTTTTCTTTTTTTCCCCCTGTTTTTTTTTTTTAATTTTCTTTTCTTATATCTATTTTTGTACTGATTCTGGGGCTTGGAGTCAGGGCCTGGGCATTGTCCCTGAGCTGTTTTGCTCAAGGTTAGCACTCTACTACTTGAGCCACAGCTCTACTTCTGGCTTTTTTTTTTTTTTTTGGTGTGGGGGTTGCTTATTGGAGATAAGAATCTCATGAACTTTCCTGCCTGGGCTGGCTTTGAACCTTGATCCTCAGATCTAGCTTTTTGAGTAGCTAAGATTACAAGAGTGAGCCAGTGGGAATGGCTGTGTTTTTATCTTTTAATAGATTGGTTGTTGCTGAAGCCACATGTGGCCTCTCCCATTCCTTGGAGCTATTAAATGTAGTCTATGTTTCTTTCTGAATTGCAAAGATCAGATTATCTGGAAAATATGTGAGCCTTTTATGTATGTATATATTTATTTGTTTCAAGAAAAAAAGCCAGGAGGAACGAATGGCCAGTGGAGCTAGAATGTATTTGTGAGGGCCCTGGAACTTCAGGGCAAGGCAATCCATCAGATCACCTTTGCTGAGCATGCAGTAGTGGGACAGTTCAGGCTCTCCTCCTTTCTCTCTTCCCGGAATCCTCCCATTCCTGAGATTATCTGCTGTGATACTGCTGTCCAGAAAGTGATTGATTACCTATCACTATCTTGGGAACCTGGGAGTGACTTTCAGCACGCATTTGTCAGAAAACCAGCTTGGAAAGAAAAACAAAAACTTGAAGAGATCCTCTAGTTGGCCTGAGATAAGGGGGCCTACAGAACCCTTTTCCATTAGCTTGGCAAAACAATCTATGAAAAAAAAATTAAAAAATTCTGCTTCCAGGAGGTACTTCTCATTTCAGTCACTCAGTCACATACCATGCTTCTGTGAGACTAGCAAATGTTGTTTACCAGGGAGGTAGAAAAAGGGAGGAAAGAGAGAAGGGAGGTTTACAGAGGAAGGGAGGAGAGAGGAATGAAGAACGAGGAGAAGTGGAATGCTGGGAGAAAGAATCCCCAAGGATTTAGAGAGACTGAATATAAATGGGACGTGGGACTAGTACATTCCCAAAGAAACCCAGGAACTGAGTCCAATCAGCAGTAAGAGCCAACTCAAGTCACCTTATAAGGCTCAATTGGTTCAATAATATTTTTTGTGCAGTATATGTGTATGGATTTTGGCTTTGATAGTTATTTTGCCTTGTTAACATGAACATGTCTTTTCAAGTCCTAGGCCTCAGTTTTCCCATCACAAGTTTGGGGGGAAATAAATAAAATGGGACATATGAAAGTAATTTGAAAAAAATAGAGTGTGACATAAGCACACACAGTCTCAAATTTACACTCAAGCTGGATCTATGCCACTTAAATCAAAACAGGCCTTGACAGACCACCTCCAAACTCCCCTTCTCGTGAGCTCAGAGAAAGGTTTTACCTCATGGTTTTAAAATAAATAAATACATCTATAATCTATCATCAAATCATTATATTATATCATCAAATCATCAATACAATGCCCAACTGTAAAAAGAAAAAGGCAGATGATTTAATCTCCCTTGTCTAACAAATTGATTGGACAGTTGAGGGCAGTTCTGGATTGAAAGACCAATTTCCCTATCCATGTTCTGTGAGACTTATGGCGTGTTCCTCAGCCTCATTGAACCTCATGCTTTTTGCACCACCTGTGGACTCACCTCTTATCCTACGACCCCAAGGTAGATGGGCAAATACTCGTTCCCTGCTGGAATTGGTTAGCGCCTTGGCTTGAACATTACTTTATCCTCAGCCCTAGAATATAATGAGTATGCAATGTGAGGTATGTTCTCTTCTCTTTTTCTCTTACACTATCCATACTTCCCTTACTCATGTACCTTTCTATTGCCATCAAAGCAAAGCCTGAGTGGCTGAGACACTATTTGAGAGTATTTAAAAAAAGGTTTCCTACAGGAGATGAAATCACTGATGATGGTATACCAGCATGTCAGCAACAAATAAGGACTCTATATAACTTACACAGAAGGGAACTTGGTGAATGAATTCATTTCATAAATGGGCAATCGTTAGGGGAGAGTCAGTGGGCCAGGCCAAAGGAAGTGCAGAGGGGTGAATTGGCAGGGGGAATTTGGTCAGTATGCCTGCTCTGTTGCTTTTTACCTGTCTTCATGGTAAACCACCATCATCTTCATCTTCTTTTTGTTTTTCATTTTTGTGCTGGTACTAGGGCTTTAACTCAGGCCTGAGTACCATCCCTCAGCTTTTTCCTCACAAGTGTGGTGCTCTGCCACTTGAGCCATAGTTCTTCCAACACTTTGCTAGTTAATTGAAGATAGGAGTCTCAAAGACTTTTCCAGGCAGGATGCTTCAAGTTGGGATTCTCAGATCTCAGCCTCAGGATTACAGGTGTGAGCCACCAACACTCGGCTCCATCTTCTTTTATTGCTCTTAGAGTCATAGTTCAAAGGAGACCACTGGGTTGCTGAACCCAGGACAGCTCAGCTACCTGGCCTTAGAATGTGCTAGAGCTAAGGCTAGCAGTGTCTGTGTGATATTATGTGTGTGATTGTGTCTATTGTGGAAAGTGGTTCCTACCCTTATACCAAGAGAAGTCACAACAGAGAACATCCTTAGAAGACTAAGATCGGACAACAGACACTAGAGAATAGAGGATAAATGCCCTTTGCCACAGAGGAGGATCTTCAAGGGTCAGGGAATCCGAGCAGAGCATCTTCCTCCAGGGACAAGAGACCAGATATAGTACCGGGGCACTCAGCATCCATTTGTGTGCTTTGGTAAGATCCAGCTGGGTCTGCTCATCCAGTTAATTTGAGAAAACAAAATAAACGTTAGATCAAGACAAATAAGTTTATTAACATCGAAAATATGCATACAAAAGAAACTGAGCTCAGTGACCGGCTATCCAGATGGCTTCTGACTGATTCCCACAGAGTTGTTTCTCAACCTGTCTGAGCTCACAGTGTATTTCCCATACACTCCCAGCTCCCAGCCAGTTCTGAACTGTGGGTGGCCTGTGTCACTGATCCTTATGGTCCCTGCCTCAGGAACTGACAGTCTGCTTCCTTTTTTGCTGTAGCCTTCGAGCTCTAATTATTCAATAAAGCAAATTCAAGACTGAAGCCTAGCAGCTGAATGCATGTTGTTGTTTGGGAAAGCCCAGTTTTCAGTTGAAAAGTACCTCCACCCCTGCAAAAGTAGCTCCTGCCCTTCCCCCATTCTGACCCAAGGTCAAATATTCTGATGAATTTAGGCAATCACTGGCTCTGTTTCCTGCCAAACTGTGGCAAATCAATAGAAAACCATGATTAATCACCTCAAGCTTGTCACTGCAAATAAGTGAGACTGCTTCAGAGCAATTTTGGAGGTCATTGTCATATCTAAAACCTGATAAGGGCTAAGTTAGGCTAAGTCCACTTTTGTCAAGAGATTCTCAGTGGTTTGCATGGGACTTTAGAGTTTACTACTTCTTTATATGTATTAATTTGTTTCACTCCAAGGTGGGTAATGGGATTATTATCCTTGGATTATTTGAATCACCTCCTAACCTTTTCAATGTCTTTTCTCTTTCTCTCTTTCTCTGTCACTGTCTGTCTCACTCTCTTCTTAACTTTTTGTTGTAGTCACTGTCCCCTCATTTCCATAACTGCTTTCTGTTTATTCCTTCTTTCAGGGGTTTCATTCAGGCCAATGGACTAACAACATATTTTATATACCTATCTGTATCTGTGGTTTGTTTTTCATGAATTTAAGTGGATCCATGTTGTATTACTAGTTCTTTTCTTTTTTTTTAGATACCTTATAACCCATTTTCCTTCCTTCCTCCTCCTTTCCTTTTTTTTTTTATTGTGAAAATACCATACAGAGGGGTTACAATCACACGAGCAAGGTAATGAGTACATTTCTTATCAAGCATTGTTGCCTCCTCCTTTGTTTTCCCTTCCCATCCCTTCCCATTTCTCCCCCACCCCCACCTCTTGTTATTTTCTGAGTAGTATTTTGTGGTATAAACAGACCACCAGTTGCTTATAAATTTATCTTTGAAAAGCTATTTGGCTTTTTTTCCCACATAAATCTCGTTTCTATGAATATAGTTGCTATAAAATTCTTGCACAAATATTTTTGTGAGCATATGTTTTCATTTAACTTGGATAAAGACCTAAGAATGAAATTGCTGGGTCATAGGGTAGGTGTATGTTTAACTTTATAAGAAATTGCCAAACAGTTCTCCAAAGCAGTTTGTTAGATATACGAGTTGTCAGCACCCACTCTTGTTTCCTCCCATCATTCCTTCTCACAGGCTCCAGAACAGCCTATTCAAAACATAACCCTCAGCCCTGCACTTTCTGGCTTCAACTCTTCAGTGGCTTCTCTCTGCCCTCAGGATGAAGCCCAGACATTTTTAAAATAGCCAGTGCTATTTGGCTGCTTACTTTGCTTTCAGCTACTGCTTCTTCCATTCTCCTATGCCTTGCCTTTTGTACCCCATCCATGCTGGGGTAAGGTTTTGCTGCTTGGCTAGAAGCTCTCTTCCTGCTTGGCCTTTTTCCTTTTATCTTAGAGAATCTTTTTTTTAACATAATTTTATTGTTATTATTAAGGTGTTGTACAGAAGGGGGTCACCATTTCATAAGTCAAATAATGAGTACATTTCTTTGTTTGGGCCGTGTTATTCCTTCCTTTGCCTTGCCCCAGTTTTCCTCTCCATTCCAGCCTACAAGTTACATAGATCATTTTTTACATAGTGAATACATAGCATGATGGCAATTGTTCACCCTTCTACCCTCACTTTCTGTGCCCTCCCCTTTTGCTACCCCCAAAATAAACAAAAAAACCTGAAAGCAAAAACAAACACCAGTACCACCACTACCAATAGCAACAACAAAATTTCATATTTTCATTTCCTGGAATGAGATTTCATTTCAATTAATAGTACTTTAAAAGTTTAGAAGAGTTGTACCTTTGCATTCCTCCCTTAAGGGTATCCTCCTTTAGTCTGTTGGTGTGTGAATGCCTAGAGTCCTGTACAGTTATCATGTCCAGTTATATTTTAGATCTAGCTGCTATATATGAGAGAAAATGTGTTGTTGTTCTCTCCGAGCTTGCTTACTTCACTTAGCATGATTTGTTCTAGGTCATCCATTTCCCTGCAAATGGCATAACCATTATTGCTAATGGATGAGTAAAATTCCATTGTGAGTTCCATCTGGGCTGTTTCCATAACTTGGCTGCTGTAACTAGTACAACAGTGAACATGGATGTACAAGTATCTTTGCCATATCTTGACTTATAATGCTCTGGGTAGATGCCCAAGAGTTATCCTAGACAATCTTTAATCAGCTGTTTGCTTCTTTGCCTATTCATTCTTCGAGTTAAAAGTTGTTTCTCCAGAGTCATTTCCCAGGCTCTGCAGACTGAGTGCCCTGTTACTCATTCCTGTAGGACTCTGGACTCCTTCTGTTAAAAAATGGCATTTTTGTCATTATAAAAAAATCACATGTAGTAATTGTAACCCCTCTGTACAGTATGTTCACAAATAAAATAAAATAAAAATAAAAGAAAAAAAATCACATGTATTTGTGACATTTTTACATAGATTATACATGCATGTGGTTCAAAATTCTCCAAAGGTATTCTGTCAAAATATTTATTTGCACTCTTTCTCCCTAGAGTTTGCCTGGCTTCCTACCCCAAATTAAAATTTATTTTTTAAAAATCTGGTTCTTTTTTTGGGGGGTGAGGTGGGGCTGGTATCAGAACTTGAACTCAGGGTCTTGTACTCTTGCTTGGCTCATTTGTTCAAGGCTGGTTCTCTATCACTTAAGCCACACCTCCACTTTCAGCTTTTTGCTGGTTAATTGACAATAAGAGTCTCTCAGATTTTTTTTCCTTAGCTGGCTTCACACCTGGATCTTCAGAACTTGGCTCCTGAGTAACTAGGATTGCAGGTGTGAGCCATACATGCCCCTCTAAGAAAAGAAACCTCTTCATATTTTTTTATATCTCCAGAAATTTTGTAATTCATATATATGCATTATATACATATATATGTGCATTATATATGTATATAGTGTATATACATGTATATTATGCTGATATGTACAATAAAATATACATATAAACATACAAAAACACATAAATACATATAAAGAAAAGATATATGCATAAGTATACATATGCACATATATAAACAAGTATATGTATGTGATACATATATATACACATTATACTCATATATATATACACATATATGCACATGTGCATTCATGGTATGTATATATGTCTCTGCCCAGAAACATACATGTATACTATCCTATTAATTAGTCTTTTAGGACATATTCTGTTTGAACATAAAGAGTTGGCTACTAGTATTCATTATTGTGCTTAGCATTGCTAATACTATATATTATATGTAGATTTCACATAGGGAGGTCCACTCTCCACACTACTTTGCACATTGCCTTTTCTGCTTATGGGTATATCTTGGCAAATTTCCATTTTGAAACTTAGAACAATTGCATATTCTTTGTCACTGACCCCCATGTTTCACTTCATGGCTGAGCCCGACCTCTACGATGGCCATGCCATTTGCTTTCAATCTGCTTCTATAAACAATGCCCCAACGAACCCTCCAAGAGGACACCATTGGACTTCTCTTTGGGGGTCATTCTCTGACTACAGTCTTGCTACTTTCTTTTCAAGGTTTTCTTTTCATTTTCAAATAAACTTACTCTACCTTAAAAATTTTTAAATAAATAATGCTGGAATGATAATGATCATGCTGTAAGCCTGCGTGGTAGTTCTTAGAAATGTAAGAACATTTGAGGTGATTCCTAGAAGCCAAATTGTTGGCACACAAGGTATATAAATTTGTATTTTAACAAATTGAACATATTGCCCTACAGAGGTTGTGCCACTTTAAATTCCCACCTGAAATTACAAGTATATCTGTTTCCTTTAGAGTTCTCTTGGGCACATATATGTTCCCAGACTGCCAAATATCCATATATATTATATATATAAATATATATGTGGATATATACATATATATGTATATGTATCAGCATAGCTAGTTTTTTTATTTTTTATTTTTATTTTATTATTTTTTTTGGGTCCGGTCGTGGGGACTGAACTCTGGGCCTGGGTGCTGTCCCTCAGCTCTTCAGCTCAAGGCTAGCACTCTGCCACTTGAGCCACAGCGCCACTTCTGGCTTTTTTTCTTTTTGCTTATGTGGTGCTGAGGAATCGAACCCAGGCCCTCAGGTATGCAAGGCAAGCACACTACCACTGAGCCACCTTCCCAGCCCCAATAGCTAGTTTTTTTAAAAAAATAAAAGTTCATTATTTTGGCACAAAAATAAACTGACTTGAGAAGAATGATAATTATCTTCACATTCATGTTTATAAACAGCAGTAGGAACAGAGTTAGGAATATCTGGTACCAGCTCCAAGGATATCCCATATGCTTCAGAAAAAAATAAAGTCATTCTACTTAGTGTTTGTGATCGACTGACTGCCTAATTGATTGCTATTTGGATTTAAAAATCAAAGGAAACAATGTACAAGTGGGAATACCTATATTACCTTTTTGTGATTTCATTAAATCATCAGTGCAAAGCCCAGTGGTTGAGATGGCATTTAATTAAGCTACAGACTTACAGGTAAAAGTGGCAAACCAGCCATTTGAATCTTTTACTATCTGTCTCACCTGGTCAGCTTTGTACCACAGCTTCTGAAAAATTTGACATCCTTTGGAGAGAAGCAGATGAGGAGACTGATATGATCTGGCTTTGCGTGGATGGACTACATTTGTCCTACGAGTTCAGTTGATGTGCTATTAACATTCAAGTAGCTATGCCTGTGTTGTTTAGCAAGTTCAGTCAGCTCACTGAGCTCCCATTCCAGATGTTCAAGTGACACATTTGAATTGAGTTCTCAGTAGTCATGGTCTTGCCACGACTATCTTCCTTGATCCGAATGCTTATCACTCTTTACCTGCTGTCACAGTCACTGATTGGTAAATGTGTGCAACCACATCACCTTTACTGACCCAATTAGCTCAGTCAGAAATCTTGTAATAGTCATTTATAGGAAAATACATGGACCTAGAAAAAATATGTTAAGAGAGGTATCTCAGGCTTAGAGGGACAAATGGTGCGTGTTTTCTCTCATATGTGGAAATTAGTTCTAAATTATAAGCACACAATAAAACATATATAGGGTTATAAGCATATATATATATATATATATATATATACACAAACAAATTGACAAATTGACTAATTTCAATGGTCTAACTCCTCTGCATAACTAACAGTTTAAATGAACACCAGGAAGCTGAAACATGTTTTGTGGGGAGGAAGTTGGGGGGGGGACAGGCAAATGACTAGAAGAAGGGAAGGGAAAAATAGTTACATTCAATGTACATATGTGAAAATGGAATCTTGTAATGTGAGGGGATGGGTGGGATAGGAAAAATGAGGGGGGATAATAGAAGGGGAGACATTGATCAGGATGCATTGTACTCATAATTTGACTTGTTGAATTGAAATTCCTTTATACAGCTACTCAAAGAGGATAATAATAACAATAATAAATCTACAACAGTTTGAGAATAGAATTCAGAGAAGTAAGGTAAGATTATGCCCAATTGTCCTATTTATCTCTATGATGAAGGTTAAGGGACCCAGTCAGTGGCCTGCCCTCTCCTCACCTCATAAACTAGCTAAGGCATAGAAATTACAGATGCTGGGTGCTGGTGGCTCATACTTGTAATCCTAGCTACTCAGGAGGCTGAGATCTGAGGATAGTGGTTTGAAGCTAGCTCGGGCAAGGAAGTCTGTGAGTCTCTTTGGTTTGTGTCAGTTGTGGGGCTTGAACTGTGTGCCTGGGTGCTGTCCCTCAGCTCTTCAGCTAAAGGCGTGTACTCTCCCATTTGAGCTACAGCGCCACTTCCATCTGTGAGACTCTTATCTCCAATTAACCACCAAAAAAACAGAAGTGGCACTATGGCTCAAAGCAGTCACGCATTATCCTTGAGCAAAACAGCTCAGCTCAGCGAAGGTCCTAAATTGAAGCCCCATGACCGACAAAGAAAGAAAAATAAATATATCACTGCTAATAAACAACAGCATATTAGCTTCTTAGTCTAGTGTGGCTATGCTGAACCCATTGAAATAAGGTAAATAAAATGAGGCACTCAGCAGCCTAAGCTGAGCCATGATAGTGCTGGAAAGCCAGGGCAGGGGTCATGATGGTGCTGGGAAACCGTGGTAAGAAACTGCTAGACTAACTTACAAAAGCCCCTAAAAAGAAGAACTTAGGAGAGAAGGTAGTTTGTGGATGGCCAATTCTATTCTGAGTGGTGGGCCTGGAGCCTCCTTTTTTTTTTTTCTGACCACCATATAGTTAGCTTCTGTGTTTTGCTTGTCTTACAAAACATAGGAGAGTTAAAAAGATTCCATTTATATGATCCCCCCTATTTTGGGGTATAAAAATCCCCACTTGTTGCTATTCAGAAACGGCTTCTGGGTTTCTAATACCTAGGTGTAGTCCCGGCCAGTTATAATTGGCTATTGTTAAATTTCCTTTTATTACTAATAAATTCCATTATAAGATTTGCTTTTGGAGTAGGTGGTCTGTTTCCTGGGGATTTTTCAACTGTTGCATCTGGAGGCCCCAGAGTCATCCTTAGGGCTCCCAAGCCATTCTCCTTGGGCCATGACAAGATTCAGGGAGTACGCTCAAGGATCGGGCGACTCCTTGGTGGAGTGGACGCTGACATGGAGGTGAGACCGTTGGCCAGTTCAAATTCTTGTTGAGCGCGCATTTCTGTCTTCTGATAAGGTACTTGGTCTCTATGGGGCACAATAAGACGAGGCTGGACGCACCAATAGATCCTTGTGCCGGAATAGTGAGACATCACCCTATTCTTCAGTAGAGTTGTGTGAATGCGTGGTAGCCACCTACTGTTTGTCTTGAGTTTGAGTTTGTCTGTCTCTTTGTTTCATTTGTGTGTTTCAGTCTTTATTTTAGGCACGGGCACCAGTTTCCCAAAGGCCCCATTGGAGTGTATGCTTTCATATTTCAGCGATGGCTTTGAGACAGGAGCCGGCTACGGTGCCCGTCTCTCCCTAGGCAAATTAAGAGTTCTCTGTGGACTTGAATGGCCAAAATTCGATGTAGGATGGCCTGTAAAGGGGACCTGGGACCCCCAGATTGCATGGGCCGTTTGGAAATGTGTGACTAGGGACCCAGGGATCTTTATGCACAAGAGTCTATGTATGTGAACATGTTCAAGATACAAACTCAGAATGCTGTAAAAAGGAAAATAAGGAAAAGGTTAGGTTTAAAACTCCAAAAATGTTATAAAGTTTTGACATTACCAAAAGTTTCAGAGGATTATTAAATTGTTTTAGAGAGGAACTTTGATTAAGAAGTTTTCTAAGGATTCTTTAAATGTTTTTAAAAATCTGGTATTTTAATGCATAAGGCTGTTTAGACTGTAATTAAGTAATCTGGCTTAACAAAAAGGCATTGGGAAGTTGAATTTATTTCCCTCCACTGCCAACATTTTGGGCTGAAGTGCTAAAAATTTGGGTATAAAGGTTTGTCTCTTACTGTTTGTTTATTACTGCCTGTTTGAAACTGCTCTGGATTTTATCTCAGTCAGAGATCAAGAGGAAAGGATAGGGAATAATTTAGGATGGGCTTGTGCATCTATCTTCAGGGATAAGGGGTGCTGTGGCAAAAGGTGCAGCGTGGCTGGTCCACACATGGTACAGGCTCAGGGGTGAGTCCATGACCAATGGTAAAGGGTAAACTGGCACAAAGGCAGTTTATCAATCCTGGAGAGTCAGATGGGTATATGGATGGGCAAATGGAGGCCTAGCTTTGTCCTGTCTCTTTTCCTTACAGATGGACACTGGAAACCTGATGGTGAAAGTGTGAATGATGTAATTTGTATTTCCAAAACTCCCCTGCGGATGTAATAAAAATTTAAAAAGCTTAAAGGAGGGTTAAAGAAAAAAAATACTGCCTGTATACAAACCATTCTGGAGTGTTTTGTAGAAGTTTGGGTTTATTCAGGAGCAACTTGAAAAAGCTGGATGGGGTACGTCAAAACAGTAAAGGTTGGTGACAATCATTTTTCTCATGGTCCCCCTGGGTCATGACCCTGGTTTTGGCCATTACAATACTGCTAGAGCTCCTGCTACTTGCCTTTTCCATTGGGCCCTGTATGTATCCATAATGCCCTTGTAAGTTACATAAAAAGAAAAATAGAGGCTGTAAAATGACTAGTAGTTCAGACAGACCCGAGACAGTCAGGATATATCCATCTGCTTCAGGAACAGAAAGGGAAGAAAGAGTCCATGATTTGACTCTGTACTTGAGACAATGGGGGAATGAAATTAGGTAAATAAAATGAGGCGCTCAGCAGTATAGGCGGAGCCATGATAGTGCTGGAAAGCCAGCCAGGGGTCGTGATGATGCTGGGAGGCCATGGCAAGAAACTGCTACACCCACTCACAAAAGCCCCTAAAAAGAACTTAGGAGAGAAGGTAGTTTGTGGGTAGTCAAATCTATTCTGAGTGGTGGGCCTGGCACTTGCATTAACTACCAGATAGTTAGCTTCTGTATTTTGCTTGGCTTACAAAACATAGGAGAGTTAAAAAGATTCCATTTACATGACCTACCCCCCCCCTCCAATTTGGAGGTATAAAACCCACATTTGTTGTTACTCGGGGCTGTTTCTGGGTTCCTGATACCTAGGAGTAGTCCAGACCAGTTATAATTGGCTCTTGATAAGTTTCCCTTTACTGCTAATAAATTCTCTCATAATCCAGATTCAGGTTTTGAGTCAGTGGTCTGTTTCTTGGGGATTTCCAACTCTTTGCACAATGACCATATAGACAATAAAGGTTTTGGGCTGTCCCTGTAGCTGGAGGAGGGAGACCACCTTTCTGAGGTCCTTCGATTGAAAAAGGGAAGGAATTGGCTGAGCTGTAAGCCTTTGGTTCTTTTCCCCAAATAGATCAATTAAAGTCCAGGTCTGTAGTCAGGCACTGGTGGCTCACGTCTGTAGTCCTGTAACTACTCAGGACACTGAAATCTGAGGATCATGGTTTGCTGGAAGTAGAGCTGTGGCCAAATGCTAACGCACTAGCCTTTAGCACAAAGGCTCAGGGACAGAATCCAGGCCCCAATATAAGCTCCAGGATGGGTGCACATGTGCGCGCTCTCTCTCTCTCTCTCTCTCTCTCTCTCTCTCTCTCTCTCTCTCTCTCACACACACACACACACAGAGTTCAGGAATGTAAATACTGGAAGATCTTTCACTTGGAAACAAGGGTGCTTCCTTTTACAGAGGTGGCAGAGAGAAGCAGAATCCAGAGACCACCCACCCCTGAGCAGTAGATCTAGTCTGGTAGCTCCATTGGGGCTCCCCAACTTCTCCTTCCTATCTCTCCAAGGAAGCTATACTTCCTGCCCCTGGTTTTCCTTAGGTACACCATATTCTTTATAATACAGGCCCGTCTTTATTTAAACTCCTCATGGGGGTCTTGCTACTAGTAGTCAACAACACTTAATTATGAATCCACTAATCCAAGTCATAAGGTTTTGGGAAGTTAAAATAGAAAATGAATATAAGGCATCTAATGGGGTGTATTCAAGAAAGGGTTTTTATTTATTTATTTATTTTTATTTTTATTTTCTTGGTGCCAGTCCTGGGGCTTGAACTCAGGGCCAGGGTGCTTTCCCTGATCAAGGTTAGCATTCTGCTACCTGAGCTAGAGCTCTATTTTTGGCTTTATGGTAGTTAATTGGAGATTAAGCCTGCCTTGGATGACTTCAAACTGCAATCCTCAGATCTCAGACTCCTTAGTAGCTAGGATCACAGGCATAAGCCACTGGTATCTAGCAAAGGTTTTATTTTATTTTTATGTATTTATTTGATTAACTTTTGTGTGTATTCTAGTACTAGTGCTTGAACTCAGGGCCTCAAATCTTGCTTGAGTTTTCACTCATAGTTGGTCCTCTACAAACTGAGCCACATCTCTACTTCTGGATTTTTGCTGGTTAATTGGAACCAATAGTCTTTTGGATTTATCTACCTGGATTGGCTTCAAACTTCCACCTTCATGGAGCTTAGCTTCTTGAGTTAGGTAGGATTATAAGTGTGAGCCACTGGTGCCTGGTTTCTTCTGTTTTTAAAATCTTTTGATGAAGGAGAGGTGGGAGAAAAGTTCTGAGCTTTACTCGCTCAGCTTATTTCTGGTCAAAGCACAGTACTAAATTCAGTTTTAAAGCTTCTACTTGAAAGCCAAACAGTCATAAAAAGTAATGCTTTCTATCTAAACATCCCTAAAGATATTTCTATCACCAGCTGAGAAGATAGTATGGGTAAGCAGCTAGAGGCAGATATACTTGGGTAGTAATTAAGGTTCTAGCTCCCAACTGGGAAGTCTTATGAAAGTCTTTCTATCTCTATAAGTCTACTTTTCCCAACTATAAACTCAAAACCTAGTTTGCAGTTGTTGTAAGCACTAACCTTGCTCCTGACACATAGTGAGTGTTTAATTTATAATAGTTGTTATTATATTACTCTCAGGGTTTGGATGCCCCTCCTTTCTGATGAGGACAACAACATGTCTGATTTGATTGTATTGCCTCTTGACTTTGATTACCAGGGAATGCAGAATCAAATTGAAAATGTAATCATGGGAACTCTGTTACCATTCAGGTTGGCATGTTTGCAAAGCTTCCCCATCTCATTTTCTTCTGAAACCTGTCAACCAATGGGAAGCAGCCTGTCAACCTGATCATACCCAGACACGTGTTTATGTGTGTTCACACATGCACACACACATGCTTTAGTTAAACAGTTATCATTTTTTTCCAGGCAGGTCTCACTTGGATAATTCTTCTGCCAAGAGAAAATGTAAATCACTGTTCAATCCAGTATCTAGGGGCTTTACAAACTGGTTCAAGAGAAATTTAATCCAAGCCTATATAACAGAAACCAGGCAGGCAGCCAGCAAGCTTTTGTTTTTGGTTTGAAGAGCAAGTCAACATGATTTTTGTCTAGGGAGGTTTACGGTAAGAAGGCATAGTCCCGCTGGACCATCAATGAAGCCTGGGAAAGGACGAGGTAGCTTCAGGGATTGTGCTAAAGCAAGATCTTTGAAAGGTCAGCTCCTCTGAGTAACTCAAAGACTTCAGCAAACACTGAGGAATGAAACACTGAGCCTTAGTATCTAAGTTTGGGGTTCTAAAAGTGTCACAGAATAGAAATTGACTAGTCTGGGATGGAATGAGGAGGCAGGAGGAGGGAGGAGAGCTGTGGAAGGGAGCTAAGGCCAGATCACACAGGGAAGGGGGCTTTACCCTTTCCTTGGGCTCTGCAGGAAAAAACTTAGACAATTTTAAACAACTCTATTGTCTTTCCTGTCCTTCAACTTCATCTTAATTGAACTAGGGGTCAGAAGCTTGCTCATTATCATGTAACCACCATTGGAGGTAACTTTTATTAGTTTTCTGGTCGATTAAACTGTTATTCAGAGAGTAAGTTGCCTAGAATTGCCTGGCTAAGTAGAGTGAAGATTTGAACACAAGTCCAAGAACCTTCAAGTCATTGCATTGTCCAGTTTGGCTC
Source organism: Dipodomys ordii (assembly GCF_000151885.1). Classification (NCBI taxonomy): domain Eukaryota; kingdom Metazoa; phylum Chordata; class Mammalia; order Rodentia; family Heteromyidae; genus Dipodomys; species Dipodomys ordii. Next base: position 15,239,675 of record NW_012267238.1, on the reverse strand, counting down.
TGAGGCAAGTCCAGAATCTTAATCATCTTTGTTTTTCTTATCCCTCACTCCAGAGTCCCAGGTTTCCAAACTGTAGCAGAGTTAGTTCAGTTCAAACACTAAACATGACCTCATCGGTTCCTTTTTGTTTTTCTTTAGAAGGGGTTAGAGTTGGCTGTGTGAGCTGGTGAAATCAACGTACTGAAGCCAGAGGCCTCTTCCTCCCCTTCAAACCTCCCTGTCTCTGAGAGAGGAATTTTGCCCATGGGAGCTGTCTCAGGTGCCTACTGCCCCCCTGACCTCTCCTCACCTCCCCCCAACATTCCTGCATCTAAATCAGGGCTAGTCAATGTTTCACTCCTCAGTCCTCCCCACCCCCAGTCTGGTCTTCTAAAGCTGGTGAACAATTAACCACTGGCAGCCCTGCGTGGCCAACTCTTCAGTTTCTCTCCAGAGAAGCTTCCAAAGCTTTACTGCCTAGGGTCAATAATCTTCCAAATCTGACCAGAACCCAAGGTATTGTTTAGTCTTCAAAGAGACTCATGTACATTTTTGCAATGATTTCAGTGCTATGGGATTCTTCTCAGGAAACATTTCAGAGGACAACTTAGCCAAAGCACCCACAGTAATTCTTGAATTGTGGGGTTTTTTTGGTGTGTATGTGTTGTCCTGGGGTTTGAACTCAGTGTCTGAGGTTGTTCTCTCTTCTCTCTCTCTCTCTCTCTCGCTAGCTCTCTCTCTCTCAGCTAATGCTGTGCCACTTGAGTCACAGCTCCTCTTCTACCTTTTGGGTAGTTAATTGTGAGCTTTTCTGCTTTGAACTGAGATCCTCAGATCTCAGCCTCCTGGGTAGCTAAGATTACAGGCACAAGCCACCAACACCTAGCAAATTGTGTTTCTTTTGGGAATTCTTACAAAGCACCAGAGCATGGGGCAAAAATCCCTGTGTAACTCTTCTGTCACTTATGCCAGATAACTGTAGGCATGTTTCTTAACTTCTATGAACCGTCTCTTTTACATTTATAATGTAAGAAGAGTCATTCTTCCCTCTTACATTTCTTCTACAGACTAAATGCCAATTCATAGAATGTAAATGTTACATTTCTATGGTGCACAGTAGTGATTTAATTAGTATTTGTAAGAAAGAAACTTTAGACTAAAGTTTATAAAACCATAGATTGCTGTAACTAAAAAGTGCCTTACAGAGCATGTGTATCTTATGTAAGTTAGGAGGCACAGCAAAAGAAGTCTGGAATCTATTCAGTATCAGTCAGCCATTAGGTGATATAGAATCTCATTCACTCTGTCTAGTGGAAATATAATACGTAAGCCATATGCATAATTTAAAATTTTCTGGTAATCACATTTAAAAAGTAGAAAGGAATAAGTAAAATTAGCTTCAATAAAGTATTTTAGTTACCCTAATGTATGCAGTATCATTTCAACATGTGATTGGTAAAATTATGACAAGTTTTACTTTATTATACTAAACTTTCAAAATCTGGCATATATTTTATGTTCGCAGAACAACCAGTTTAAACTAGCCACAGAGTCTAATAGTGCTACAGGGCAGATCTAGTTTAATTCAAGCCAATGAACATTCTTTGTACATGTTATATGCCAGGTATGCTGTGAGATGCAGGGATATGAAGGCAAGCAGACGAATAATGTTGGAAACCACAATGAATAGTCCAAGGCCAGAAGTCCCTCCCCACCTGAGGTTATTGGATTACTCATCTCCTTGTGTGGTTGAGCTAGTCAAGAAGAAAATTCTCTTATTTTTTTCCTTGCTTTATTACCCTGGCTAGGAATTTCAATAAGGAGATGGATACCCTTGTCATATTCCTTACTTTAAAGGAGATGATTTCAGTTTTTCCTCTTTGGCAATAGGTTTATCATATGTAACCTTTAGAAAGCTAAGATGTGGGGCTGGGAAGGTGGCTCAGTGGTAGAGCGCTTGCCTTACATGCATGAGGCCCTGGGTTCGATTCCTCAGCACCACATAAGCAAAAAGAAAAAAGCTGGAAGTGGCACTGTGGCTCAAGTGGTAGAGTGCTAGCCTTGAGCTGAAGAGCTGAGGGACAGCGCCCAGGCCCAGAGTTCAGGCCCCATGACCGGACCCAAAAAAAAAAGAAAATTCAAATCAAAACTACACTAAGATTATATCTCACCCCAGTGAATGGCAATCATCAAGAAAACAGCAAATGCTGCAAGAATCAAGTGAACTTGATATAGTGTTTTGAGAATATAAGCTAGTGCCACCACTATGGAAATCAGTATGGTGACTCCTCAAAAAACTTGTGATCCTGCCATACTACTTTTGGGTACATAGCCAAAGGACTGTGAATTAATGTTTCAGAAAGATATCTGTATATCTATATTCACTACAGTTCTGTTCATAATAGCCAAAGTATGGCTATTATAGAGTCAACCAAGATTCCCCCAAACCAATGAATGGATCAAAGGGGTACAGAAATAAATATCTAGAGCTACAGTCATAAATAAGAATGAAAATATGTCATTTATTTTTAGGAAAATAAAATTGAAGATTATGCTGACTGACCTAAGCTAAGCTCAGTAAAGCCAAATATTGCATGTTGTTGACCATTTGTGGAAACCAGACCTATTGTGTGTATATGTGTGTGTGTGTGTGTGTGTGTGTGTGTGTGTGTGTAATACATAATATATATTCAAATGATTATAGTGTTACACTATTGGGGGAACAAGGAGGAGAATGAGAAGAAAAGGGAATAAAAGAGGGTAAATAATATTGAATATATTGCATCTATGTATAAAAATAGCATGTAGAAGCCGGGTGCAGGTGGCTCACGCTTGTAATCCTAGCTACTCAGGAGGCTGAGATCTGAGGATCGTGGTTCAAAGCCAGCCCAGGCAGGAAAGTTCATGAGACTCTTATCTCCAATAAACCGCTAGAAAACCAGAAGTGGCGCTGTGGCTCAAGTGGTAGAGCGCTCGCCTTGAGCTGAAGAGCTGAGGGACAGCGCCCAGGCCCAGAGTTCAAGCCCCATGATAAAAAAAAAATAGTATGCAGAAACTCAATGACTGTTGCTGAATGAAGAAGGGGTGGAGGATAGGAAAACAAAATAATAGAGGAGGATAATGCAATTAAAATACAATATTTATCCACATGCGGACTACCATAATGAAACCCTTTGTACAATTAACGTACATAAAAAGTAGATGGAAGAAAAGTAAAACAGGTTTTTTTTTTATTTTTTTTTGTGGGAGAGGAAACCAGCAAGCAAGAGGAAAGCAAATATAGTCAAAGTATTTCATATGCATCTCTAAGAGCAAAACAATGAAACCTACTGAAATTTTTTAGGAAGAAGTAGAGAAAAAGAGTGAGTTAGTTCAACCAGGGTTCATTGTATGCATGTATGGAAATGCAATCACAAAACTCTCTTGTACAACTAATACATGCTAATAAAAATGAAAAAAAAAGCTGGGTGCTAGTGGCTCATGCCTGTGATCCTAGTTGAGATCTGGGGATCATGGTTCAAAGCCAACTCTGGGCAGGAAAGCCTGTGAGACTCTTATCTCCCAAAAATTAGAGTAAAAGCCATAAGTGACACTGTGGCTCACGTGTAAGAGGGCTAGCCTTGAGCAAAAGAAGCTCAGGGACAGTCTCAGGCCCTGAGTTCAAGCCCCAAGACTGGCAAAAAAAAAAAAAAGGAATTTAGGAATATTTGAAATTATGGGAATGAATGAGATTTCCTATGTAGAAAAGGAAAAGAATGCCCAGGACTGAACCCTGAGGAAGATGGCTGTCTCCTGTCAAAGTAGGTGAGGGAAGCCAAGAGGAAGATGGTGAATTGGGGACATAAACAGGAGAGTGGATGTTGCGGAAGCCCTGAGTATCCCACTGTGGCAAATGCCACGGAGAATGACAGGAAGGCCACATAGCTGATTTGAGGATGGCCATATGGTGCACAGGCTTGGTAGCCCTGAAGAAGTGACAAGAAAGACAAGATGGGTTGAAATTTGAAGAGGAAGTAAGGATGTAAAGATAGAGGATGAATTCAGAACTTTTGGAACATTTGGTTACAAGAGGAAGCAGAGAAAGCGGATACTATGGAAGAGCTTGGGGTTTGGGTAGAAAGATTCTGCAGCTTTGGGTTGCAAGATTAGGAATATAGATCATAGATATATGTCTATCTCCAGTCATATCTTGGGTGGTGGGGTACCAGCTCAGTCAGCTTTACATTTTGTAAGGTACATATTTGAAGGTCCCAATCTCATGTCACACTTTCTCCCAAGCCTCAGCTGCATGGCGGTCCCTGGGGTGTCAGTGCCATTTTGTGTCTACCGTGTCTACCTATACTACCTACTTAGCGCATGGCAATGGAAGGCCTTGCGCCTCTTCTCCAGCAGAAGAAACAAAGCCTAAAGAGTGAGGACCTTGTCTTTGTAAGTTGTTTTCACTGGTACAGGAGTGTTCCGAATTTAGCCCTGAGAAGATGCTCATTAAATATTCCAAGAATACATAAAGTGATTAAACAAACACTGAGTTTGAAGGTAGTGCTACTAGCAACTTTATTTCTTTGTACAGGTAAACGGAGGCATATTACAATTTGGAGGCTGATACTTGGGAGGATTTCTGACAAAAACTAAAGTCTCCAATTTTGCTGGCCCACTTCTCTGCCAGAACCACTTGGCCAGCCCACAGAACACATAGGGCTGAAGCCCTCACATTCACATCCAACCTTAGACTTCACCACAGGTGTTTGCCCTCTTTACCTTGATTTTAGAAGCACCTTCCTGAAGCTGAGGGACAACAATGAACAAAGGGAGACAGCAATTCTTAGCTGGTGGCCATGCTGAACAGAGTTGCCCGCAAACCAAGGTACATTGGTTCCCATAGGCTGTTAGAAAATTAGCATAGCTTCAATATAACCACAAGATGTCGCTGTTGGTCCTCAATTAAATAAAACTGGTGGGTAAGGGGGTCTTAAAAAAAATCACCTTAAAAATCCTTATTTTGCAGTTGAAGAAACTGAGGAAGAGTTAACAGGATTTGCAGGATCATGTAGCAAGTTAGTGACCAAGCATTCATGAGACTCCAAGTCCCTTAACTTTTATTTTTTGCATTGGTGTGACTGTCTTTCCTTGTTGCAGTTGGACAGGACACATTGAAATGAGGATCAGTCGTCTCTGAAATCATTCATTGAAGACAATGGCTAGCAATTAGCAGAAGAATAGAGAGGGGAAAAAATGAGAGGAAATAAAAGGAATGGAAAAGTCTCAGTGTTCACTTTCACATCTGACTTCTTCCAAGTGTGGGGCTTCAGATGCCACTGCCCACAATGGAGGGCATGCACATGGGGCCTCCTTCTGGGGCATGGCTTGAATAGCTGAATAGGAAAGTATCAGGTAATGGATTTCATCCTTTTTTTATGGCTCTGACTTAAAAAGAGCCTGGTTCCCAAGGAAAACAAGAAGCCAGTAGCTCAGCAAAAGAATTAGCTGAAACCTAAGTAGGAGCCAGATAAGAAAAGAAAAAACTGCTGGATGGAAGCACGAGGGTGTGTTTCTGGGCCCACTGTTTGGAGTTGGGAAACCATGGGGCTGAAGACCCTTTGTGAACCAGTGACCCCTGACTTGGCATTTATCCTGGAAAGGTAAGATATGATTCCTTCTTTCTAGAAGGAATCATAGACAGGTCTTGGGGAGGGACTGTGGTTTGGCCCCCACAGGTGTCTCCTGAGTTTTCCCCAGACACCCTGGCCTGACTCCCATGGGCTGTGTTCCTTCCATGTGTCTCCACCAACTAGGATTTTTTTCTTTGTAAATTAAAAGAGCTTTCTTGTATTTTTACATGATAAAATTAGTATGTGCCCACTACAAAATCCAGGCACCAATTAACAGAAAGAAGACAAACAAAAATGATCAATAATCTCTCCATTCAGAAATCATCAAATCATCCATCCTACCCTACTGCATTGTTGGTGGGAGTGTAAACTTGTTCAACCACTTTGGAAAGCAGTATGGAGGTTCCTCAAAAGACTCTACATAGAGCTCCCCTATGACCCAGCAATCCCATTTTTGGGCATTTACCCAAATGATCACAAACAAGACCATACTAAAGCTACCAGCACAACTATGTTTATTGCAGCATTATTTACCATAGCTAAGATATGGAACCAACCCAGATGCCCCTCAGCAGATGAATGGATCAAGAAAATGTGATATATATGTAGATATATGTATATCTACATATATATGTGTATATATATTGGAATTCTATACCTCCATCAGCAAGAATGGCATTGCCCCATTTGTTAGGAAATGGAAAGACTCGGAAAAATTATATGAAGTGAAGTAAGCCATACCCAAAGAAACATAGGTTCCATGGTTTCCCTTACTTGCAATAACTAGTATATGTCTGGGACAAGCAGAAAAGATCAAAAGCTATGTACATATGACCAGATAAGATGATGTTAAGCAAAATGAACCCCAAGATAGGGACACAAGTGTTTTTTTTCATTCTTTCTATTGTTTCTAACATGCTTATAATGTACCATGTGATTTTTTTGTTTCTTTGTATGTTCCTCCCCCATGGTATAACCCGTTTTCACTGTATTTGATGTTGGTGCCCTGCATCCTTTTTTTTTAAAATAAGTTTTTTATTTTGAAAATACTGTACAGAGGGGTTACAATTACGTGAGCAAGGTATTGTTATTAAAGTTCTTGATTATAGTCATTCTAATTGGGGAGAGGTGGTATCTCAATGTTGTTTTGATTTGCATTTCTTTCATGGCTGGAGAAGTTGAGCATTTCTTCATGTGTGTATTGGCCATCCTTTCCTCTTCAGAGAAGTTTCTCTTCAAGTCTTTAGCCCACTTATTTATTGGGTAGTTGTTTCTTTGAGGATTTGTTGTTGGGGGATTTAATTTTTTTAGTTCCAGGTATATTTTAGATATGAAACCCTTGTCCATTGTATGGCTAGTGAAGATCTTCTCCTAATCCGTGGGCCTTCTATTGATCTTGCTAGTTATGTCCTTTACCATGAAGAAGCTCTGCGATTTCATGCAATCCCATTTGTCCAACCTTTCTTTGATTTGTTGTGTTTCTGGGTCTCTATTAAGAAAATTATTGCATTCTGTAATGTTTTCAGAGTGTCTGCTTTATTGCAGCATTATTTACCATAGCAAAGATATGGAACCAACCCAGATGCCCCTCAGTAGATGAATGGATCAAGAAAATGTGATATACATACACAATGGAATTCTATGCCTCCATCAGCAAGAATGACATTGCCCCATTTGTTAGGAAATGGAAAGACTTGGAAAAAAAAATATATGAAGTGAAGTAAGCCAGGCCCAAAGAAACATAGGTCCCATGGTTTCCCTTATTTGCAATAACTAGTATATGTTTGAGACAAACAGAAACTGTCAGACAACTTGATGTTAGGTGAAATGAACCCCAAGATAAGGATTCATTTTTTTTTCTTTCTTGTGATTGTTTCTAACATATTTATAAGATGATTCCTTTGTTGCTTTGTATGT
>NW_012267238.1:15215548-15231225 GCF_000151885.1 Dipodomys ordii | reverse complement strand
CCTTCCTTCCTTCCTTCCTTCCTTCCTTCCTTCCTTCCTTCCTTCCTTCCTTCCTCCCTTCCTTCCTTCCTTTCTTTCTTCTTCTTTTTTTTGTTGGTCATGGGGCTTGAACTCTGGGCCTGGGCACTGTCCCTTAGCTCTTCAGTTCAAGGTGAGTGCTCTACCACTTGAGCTACAGCCACACTTATGGTTTTCTGGTGGTTAATTTGGAGATCAGAGTCTCATGGACATTCCTGCCAGGGCTGGCTTTGAACTATGATTCTCAGATCTCAGCTCCTGAGAAGCAAGGATTACAGGTGTGAGCCACCAGAGTCCCTTTATTTTTTCCAATATGTAATCTTTCATTATTTTACAAACAATATTTGACTATATCCTTGATTTAAAATCTTCAAGTAGCATAGCAATATGTGGGTAACAAGGGAATATCTTTTCCACCATCTTCATGGCATCTCTCTCCCCTTCCCCACAAGGAGACATTTTGTCATTGATGTGGTCCCACAATGGGTCTCCACATTCAAATTTACTTCTATGTATGACAATATATTTACACTGATTTACTTTCTACATGTATGAAATCATCTTGTCTAAAACTAGTGCCCTTTTGTTTTCAACAAATAGGGTCTTCTTTTCTAAACTTCAAAGATGTATGGGTTCTAAAAGTCTCATTACCTAACAAAAATCACCACTTCTCATTACTAAATGCAACAGGATATTTCATTTCTTCCTCTGGGCTATTAGCTTACTCTTTCCTCCATTATATTGTAATCATTTCTTTCTGTCTCGGTCTCTTATTCTAGACAGAGAGTTCTTTGTGGCTGTGTCTTCTTAACTCTTCATTTCTAGGTCCTAGTATAATGACTAGCACATGTTGTAAATTAATACCCAGCTGATTACCGTTTCATATATCACTGATGAAGACTTCCAACATTGGGTGGAATTGTAGTTGGATCCAGTGTATCTCCATTGCAATATACATGTTGCTGTGTCACTGTAGGAGGGCAGTCCAGATGACTGGGGTCAAATCAAACAAAAAAGCCTATTTTTGTTTTTACATTGTTTTTGTCAGGGCTTCAGCTCAGGGCCTTGTTTTTGCTTGGCTTTCTTGCTTATGGTTGGTGCACTGCCACTTGAACTATGCCTCTGGTCCAGTTTTTATGGTTAGAGATGAAGTCTTGCAGATTTTTCTGCCCAGGCTGATTTTGAACCACAATACTCCAGATCTCAGCCCCTGCATAGTGTATACCACTGGCTCATGCACAAGCCATTGGCCAGATTTAACCTTTAAAATAGACTACTGAGAGTTACCATTTACAACAGTGCTTTAAGAGATCAATACTTAGGAGGGCACAGTGTACCAAGCCTTTTATATAGTACTTATTTTCAAGGCACAAAGCAATTTAACAAGGTAGATATGTGTTGTTGTTGTTGTTAATAAAAAAACAAAGAATCAAAGGGATGACCTTGGATATTACATGGTTCCATATATTTAATCATCTCACCATCTACATTTATGTAATCTTACCATTTTCCCATATTGGCTGTAGATGTTTTTTATCCTTTAGAAATAAGGCATCATGTATAAATAGACTTTGTAGGACCATATGTACAAATGTAATAGCCAATACTGGATAGCACATTTATAGTCCAGAGTAGTGAGTAGTTTACACCTATAATTCCAGCAGTCAAAATGCTGAGATAGGAAGATTGAGAGCTTGAAGCAAGGCAAGGCAAGGCTACATAATCTCAAAGGAATAACCACCACAACAAAAGCCACTTGGAGCAAATTCTCATTTTAGTAAACAAACTGGCCTTGGGTTACAAAAAGAGAATAAAACACAGTTCCTCCCTTTGGGATGGTGACTGTCAAGGATGGCAGATTCATAGGATTACACATTGGGAAACTGAGGCTCAAAGAAAGGTGCTGATTCCTCTATAAGACAAAGCCAGAGGCCAAAAGCAAATCGAACTGGCCCTTCAGAACACTGCCTTGTGGTCACAGGTGACCCCAGGGGAGACAGCTCCTCTCTGAGAGCTTCCAGTGAAGAAGGAGAGCTGCTGTGACAGTCCCGCAGAATCTATGAGAAACATGTACTGGGCTCTCACTCCTTCTCTCCCCCCTCCTCCAAACCATCTTTTTGCTGCAAAGAATGGAATTTTTTCCCGGTGAGATATACTTCCTGTCAGGATGAGACACACCCAGCCAGAGAAGCCACCCAAAGTAAGTGAAGAAAATCCTTTCATTCCTCCAGCTGCACAGACTTATTCTCTGCTGGATCCCTGCCATTTTCCCAGGGGCTCAGCCAGAAGTGGATTTAGGGAATAGCAAATTAGAACAATACGTTAGCAAGGGTAAAAACCACTGTTTATTATCTCTAATTATATTTCCATACTCTTATAAATTTTGTTTATATCACAGAAAACCTGGAAAACAACAACAATTTGGTTTGTTGTTGTTGTTGTTTTGGTATATATAAAGGAAGCCAACATGATTATGATTTTTAGCCCAAATAACAAAACTTTGTTAGTTTTTTGATGTGTATACTTCCTTTATAAAATTGTATTTGTATGTATTTTACCTTGTACTGCTCACATTATTTTGTAAGTTAAATATTTATTAATTATGTTCTTCAAAATATAATTGTAATAGGTTTGATACAATTCTCACCAAAATTCCAATCCTATTCTTCACCGACACAGAAAACAAAATTTATATGGAAGCTCAGAAGACCCTGAAATTGCCAATAAAATCTTGAGAAAAATGAGCAATGCTGGAGGTATCAGGATTATTGACTTCAAATTATACTATAGAGCTACAGTGACAAAAAGCAAAGGAAAGAGTAACATTGTCCAAAAAAAGAAATGTACTCAGTGCCAGACTCTATAACCTCTCTATACAATATCTTAATAATAACAATAAAACTATACTTTAAAAAACAGCATGGTACTGCCACAAATATAGTCATGGGCCAATGGAATACAACAGAGGACCCAGAAATAAATCAAAATAGCTAGAATCTATCTTTATTCTTGACACAGGTGTCAAAATCACAAGTAGAAAAATATTTGTCTCTTCAACAAATAGTGCTGGGAAAACTGGATATCCACATGTAGAAAACTGAACTAGATCTCTATCTCTCATCCTGTACAAATCAATTCAAAATGGATGAAAAACCTTAATGTAAGACCTGCAACTTAGAAATTGCTAGGGAAAACATGGGGAAAATACTTCAACATTTAGATAAAAGTGATAACTTTCTGAATAGGACTCCGATAGTTCAGGAAATATGAGCAAGAACTAACAGGGTTGTATCAAATTTAAAAGCTTCTACATATCAAGATAAATAATTACCAAGGTGATGAGTCAGCCTACAGAAAATCTTTTCCAGCTATTAATCTGAGGATTAATATCCAAAACATGATGAAAAACTGAAAAAATTACACTAAAAGAACAAATAATCCAGTTAATAAATAGGCAAGTGAGAACAGACAGTTCTCAGAAGAAGTATATTTATCAGTAAATATGGAAAAAATGTTCAACATCCTTAGCCATAAAGAAAATGTAAATCAAAACTACACTGAGTTCCACCTCACCATGATCTGAATGTCAGTCATGAAGAACACAGACAACAAATGCTGGTGAGGATGCAGGTTTAAAGAAAGTCTCATACATTGGTGGTGGGAATGTAAATTAGAGCAAACACTATGGGAAATAAATATGGAGGTTCCATATGACACAGCCATAGCTGTTTTCAGAGACTTCTGGTATATACTCAAAGGAATGTAAGTCAGCATACAATAGAGATACCATTGCACTTAGATTTACTGCAGCATTATCCATAAGAGCCAAGCTGTGGAATCAACTATGGTGCCCATCAACATATGAATGGATAAAGAAATGTGATATATGTACACAATGAAGTATTATTCAGCCATAGAAAAGAATGAACTCATGTAATTTGATGGAAAATGGAAAAGGGTGGAACGTCAGATCATCATGTTAAGCACAATAAACCAAACTCAGATAAGAAAATGCCATGTTTTCTCTTAAATATCGAATCTATATATATTTTTAAAGTCATGAAAATAGGAGAATTATTTGGGAAGAAGAAAGGGTCCAGTGAGGAAGATACAAAAAAAGATAATGGAGATGATATGGTTAAAGAACATTATGTATGCACACTTACTAATGGACACATATTAGAGAACACATGTATGAAAACATTCTAATCAAAAATATGTTCATTTTAGCCGGGCACTGGTGGCTCACGCCTAGCTACTCAGGAGGCTGAGATCTGAGGATCGAGGTTCAAAGCCAGCCTGGGCAGGAAAGACTGTCAGAATCCTATCTCCAATAAACCACTAGAAAACCGGAAGTGGTGCTGTAGCTCAAGTGGTAGAGCACTCGCCTTGAACTGAAGAACTGAGGGACAGTGCCCGGGCCCAGAGTTTAAGCCTCACAACTGACCTATATATATATATATATATATATATATTCATTTTATCATTAATATATGTTCATAAGAATGAGGAAAAAGCATAATGATAAATGGTTATAGAACAGTCAATTATATAGCTTCTTTGTGATTTCGATGTTCTATCTGTTGTTGGATATTTAAGTTTTATGGTATGGCTTTATTACAAGTCTGACATTATTGAGTAACTTCATTGGCCTCTTTCCTTACATGATCTCATCCCCTCCTCCTAAGCTCGAAGTAGACAATATCACTGTTTCAGAAAGGAGCAAGGATTCAAAGACAGTAAGGAACTATCTCACAAACAAAGCCAGCTTTAGATCCCAGTTCTCTCTGACTCCTGTGCAAATGCTGTCCATTACTGCATCCTGGGTGTGCCCGGCTCTCCCTGCCTATTGTAAGTTTTCTGTCTCCCTGGAGCATCATTACGTTGATGGAAGTTTTCTTGTACTCCTAAAAGGAGTACATGTATGTGTTGGTCTTAGTCCTTGCACATTCCTATGACCCCTTAGCCCCTTACTACATTTTAGGCCTTTCCAATGAAAGGCTCTTCCACTAGTGGCTGGGCTGGTGTAAATGATGGTTTCTAATTGCTGAGCCATGCGTCCTCTCCACCTCCACTCTCAGCTGTTCTCATACTGGCAGGCTGGGAGGCAATCATGTCTCCAGGTTGAGAAACTGAATCCCGATACACTCTCTAAACCCTCACAGTTACTTATGCCCTATTTGGATTCTCATGTATACTCCCAAAAATTTCCCAAGCTCTGAAAACCTCTCAGCAGCTCAGCATATTCTAAACAGACTAGTAAGTTTAAAACTCTCATTTAAATTCTAAGTTTAAATAAAAAATATATATGAAAAAAAAAAAACCAAATTCCCGGTTTAGACCAGTCTGAGACTCACATTCAGGTCTTTGAAATGTAACAATCCAAACCCAATTTCTTAAAAACAATTCTTACAGTGATTTCCAATGTTTAATTTTTTCAAAATTAGGATACATTCGTTGTATAAGAAGGTTTTCATTGTGATAGCACCATACAAACACAATGCACCTCAATCAACTGCACCTCTATTACACTGCCTCACTAAATCCCTCCACACTCCTCAGAACACTTTCGGTTGGTTTCATTGCTCTGTTTTCATATACATATTTACATGTATATATCCAAAGTATATCAATCATATACATATTTATATGTATATATCCAAAGTATATCAATCATATACAACTTCATTCGCCATCTTTATTTGCCTCCCTCATCTTTCTGGTCCCTGCATCCCCAACAGAATCTGTTGGGGACACAGTGGTTTTTTTCTTTCTTGCTATTGTTTCTAACATATTTATATTTCTTTGTTACTTTGTATGTCCCTCCCCCACGGTATAATCCCTGTTTTCACTGTATTTGATGTCGGTATACTTTGTGGAGGGGAAGGGGAAAAACTGTTTAAATAGGGATACAGGTGGACCCATTGCAGCAATGAGATGTACAAGATGTTATGTCGAAAAACGAACTTTACAACTTTGGCCAGGGGGCTGGGGGTGGGGGGAGATGGGAAAGGATGGGAAGGGGAGACAAAGGAGGAGGCAACAATGCTTGATAGGAAATGCACTCATTACCTTGCCCATGTAATTGTAACCCCTCTGCCCGGTATTTTCACAATAATAAAAAGACACAGATCCACGCTGGTGTTAAGAGGCGGCTTTTGCACGTGCTCCATCACTGTGGGTGTCAGACATAAAAACCAGTTTCCGAACCCCAACTCCAGCCGCAGACAGGAGGCCCAAGCCATGTGGGGCTCACCGTGGCACTGGAAAACCTAACCCAGACTGAAATCAACTCCTCGATTACTCCTCTTTTCTCCTCCTCTTCCTCTCCTTTCTTTTCTCCTGCAAGTTCTTCAGGTCAGTCATCACATGCGAAGTCTGGTGAACCCACATAATCACAGTGACCATCGCGTTGAACAGCAGCGGTGCTGAGAACACGATAGAAACGAAAAGTCCCCCTGCAGTCAAAATACTGGTATTTTGAAAACGACCTCCAGTGCCCTGCGGCCATTCATTGATATCCTCAGCACAGTAGACCGACGCCACGAGGCACAGGAAATGGCCAATCTGTGGTTTGTACCTCTGAGAGGAGAAGCAGGTGAGGAGCAGGTACAGCAGGTGGAAGACCAGGAGCCCCAAGAGCCAGAGTTCCGTCCAGTCTGTCTGCGAGAGGATGGCGCGGACGGCAGGGAGCTGGGGCCCGACCATGACCGCCCGGCCGGGAGAGGAGCGCAGTCGTTCCCCACCATTTTCTTTTCTATCCTTCAACTCCCCTCCCACCATGTTCTACACGTATTTGTGTATGTACATAGATATGTATATCTTTCAGGTCTAAATCCTACAAATGAGCAACAATATATGATATTTGCTTTCTTTCTTTTTCTTCTGGTCATGGGTCTTGAACTCCGGGCCTGGGCGCTGTCCCTGAGCTCTTCAGCTCAAGTGCTCTACCATGGAGCCATAGCACCATTTCTGATTTTCTGGTGGTTAATTGTACATAAGACTCTCACAGACTTTCCTTGCCCTGGCTGGCTTTGAACCGGGATCTTCAGATCTCAGATCCTGAGTAGCTAATATTACAGGTGTGAGCCACCAGCGCCCGACTTGATATTTGCTTTTTTTGAGCTTGGTTTATTTCATTCAGCAAGATGATCCGCACATCTATCCATTTTCCTGTCAATGACAAAATTTTATTCTTCTTTATGGCTGGATAAAATTACATAGTACATATGTACCATACTATCTTTTCCCATTCATTCGTTTCTGGACATGTTGGTTGATTCTGTAGTTTGGCTCTTAAGAAAACTGCACAGAAATGGGTGTGCAGTGTTTTTCTTATATTGATTTATACTTTGTGGGGGGTATATTCCTGGAAGTAGTCTGTTCATGATAGGTATGTTTTCAGCTTTGTGAGTCACTTTTACACTGAGTTCCATAGTGGTTGCAGTAGCTTATATTTCTACCAACATGACTTGGTCTTCCTTTTCCTCTCCATCCTCACCAGTGTTTTGCTTTCTTGATAATGGCCATTTTGACTGGGATGAGATGGCATCTTGGTATGGTCACCCAAACTCTTGATGGTTTCTTCTACAAACCTGTCTGTGGAAGATGTTGTTACTGGTCCAGCTGGCAGCCACTCCCTGTTTCCTCTTTTGTTCGCAGAATCTTGATATTGTGGCAACTGGGCCAGGCCAGGGTTTAAAGGATGGTTCAACTATGCCTGTTGTAACAGTCTCAATGTACACTGCTGAGTACTCCAGGAAGAGCTGCTAAGGGAGAGCTAAAAGAAATGCCATAAACCAGGTCCTGGTGGCTCATACCTCTTAGCTTCTTAGGAGGCTGAGCTTTGAGAATCAGGGTTCAAAGCTAGCCCTGGAAGACCAATGTATGAGACTTTTATCTTCAATTAACCAGAAAAAAAGCTGGAAAGGGAGGTATAGCTGAAGTGGTAGAGTGCAAACCTTGAGTGAAAAAGCTAAGAGAAGGTGACTAGCCCTGAGCTAGTACCAGCACGAAGTTAAAATAGAAAAAGTTTGCTAGAAAATTTTTAGACAGAAATTTTCCTTTTATTGAGAGAGACAGTATTTTTTTTGCACAGCACTTTAAATCACTTCATTTGCAGCTCTGTGGCAGTCTTTTGCTTGCAACATTTCCCATTGGGCTAACTTTGGCCTGCAGCTGAATGCCTTTTGCTTTTGCCCCAGGGCTCCCTATCTACCTAGCTACCACTCTAATCCAAGATGCCAGCATCTCTCCTTTGAACTACTTCCACAGACTCTAGTTCATCTCAGTTTTTCAATTCCTTCCCTTCTTCGATAAATTCTCCACATCGCAAGATAATCTTCTAAAAGTATAATGGAAACTATGCTAACTTGAACCTTTAACACGTACTTCAAGGTCTTTCCATTATCTTTAGAGCAAAATAAAAACTACTTAGTATGCCTACAAGCCCTTGATGATTTTTCTACCTGTCCACTTTCCAATCACTGCAAGTCTCACTCTCATCCTTGCTCCATTGGCCCTCTAGGCATTTGGATGTTAGATGACTTCACAATGCAGATTCTTCTGCTGATGTACTTTCCCCCTAATCCATCCTTGTGGAAGGATCTATCTTACCTTCCAGAAGTCACTTCAAATGTCTTTTCTAGAAAGACCTTCCCTTACAACTTAGGGTTAAGTAGCATACAATTAGTCTTTGCTAAGTTGCAATTTCATATTTGTTTGTTCTTTAATTGCTTGCTTCCTTAAGTATTTTAGAATCACATGGAACAGGTTTTTAATTCTCTAGTATACAGGTTCTTATAAAATGCTGCTTAAGAAATATTTGTTAAATGAGTGAATAAATAGTAGTAAGAACAATGTAAGTTTTTATTTAATAAGTACTTTACTCAAATTCTGTCTCTGTCACTTTTAGCTTGTGAGTTTAGCCAAATACTCTAACTTCTGTTGTCTCCACCCAGAATAATTACAGATGTACATAATACAGTAGTTAGATATATTGAATTTTTTTTATATACAAAGATACTTACCACAATGTCTGGCAAATAGTACATATTACATAAATGCTTAACTGCTATTGCCATTGCTGTCATTATTATGTTCTCTGCCAGGAAACTAAACATCAGAGAGGCAAATCCCAAATCCATAAATCTAGGAACTGGCAACTTGGGATTCACCAACCAGAAGTGTGCATGGACGAAATGATGACAACGTTTTGAGGTAAAAGCAATGGATAGACATTATTAAAAGTTTCTCCTCTTGCTGGGTACCAGTGGCTCACGCCTGCAATCCTAGTTACTTAAGAGCCTGAGATTTGAGGGTCATGGTTCAAAGCTAGCCTGGGCAGGAAAGTCCGTGAGACTCTTATCTCCAATAAACCACCAAAAAACTGGAAGTGGTGCTGTAGCTCAAGTGGTAGAGTGCTCGCCTTGAGTTGAAGAGTGGGACAGCACCCAAGTCCCAGTTCAAGCCCCACAACGGACAAAAACAAACAAAAAAACAAAAAGTTTCTCCTATATTCTCCTACAACCTATTGTTTACTTTTAATTTTTGGGAAGCATAATTATATTGATATTTTTTGTTCAAGGATATATACATAAATTGGGAGCAAAAAAGGCTTTCTATACAGGTGCTCTTCCACTTATAGTGGGTCTGTGGCCTCATAAACACATTGTTGACTATGCCTAGCTATGGAACATTACTGCTTAGAGATGCAGTTCCTGGAGAGGTGTCTACCTTCATGACTGTATTGTTGGAGGGAACAGTGGTATACTTCCTCTATCTCTGCTGTTTGGAATTGTGACAGAATACGGCTGTGCATGGAAAATGATCACGATCCCCAAATCAGTGTGTTATTTTTACTAAATGCGTATTGCTTTCACACAACCAGAAAGTAAAAAACTCCTAAGCCAAACATCCAAGGTTGGGGACTGTATGTAAGTATGTTCTTTGAAAATTATGTGATGCATGATTATGAAATTTGCCTATGGAAACCAAGTGAAGTGCTTTGGAAGGCATCTATGGAAACTGATTGACATGCACTTTAGTACCTTCTATTCACTTAAAAAAAATTGTGCTGCTACTGGGGCTTGAACTCATGGCCAGGGGTTTCTCCTTGGTCTTTTCTCTTAAATCTGATGCTCTACAATTGAAGCCACAACTCCACTTTTAGTTTTTTGCTGGTTAACTGGAGATAAGAGTCACATAGACTTTTCTGCACAGGCTAGCTTCAAACCACTGCAAATCTCAGTTCAGCCTTCTGAGAATATCTAGGATTATAGATATGAAGCCCTGTTGTCCACACTCCATTCATTTTTAACCCTTTCTAAGTTGATGTCTCCATTTTCCACTGACAATGGTCCCACAAGGAATCTGATGGACGCTGGATGCTTACTGGACTTCAGCTTATCTGAAGAATTTAAAGCATCTTATGTTAGTAACCAATAATGGACCTTTGATAACTCTCTACTCTGTGTCATCACAACTTTCCTGCCATTCCCTGCCCCCCCCCTTAGTCTTCTTGTCTTCTTTCTTTTTTCTTCACAATTATTTGCACAATTATTTTAACAAGTCCTCTCTTAGCCACTTGGCTGTCCCAGGGTTTAGCTCTCCATCTGTTTCTCTTCTCATACTCACACTTGATCCTGGGATAATACCATCCAAGACCATTGCCTCATCTCTCACTATAACCTACATCTCCATCCATCAGCTCTTGATGCTTTAATCCAGATTCAGTTTCTAGCCACTTCATTCAAGGGTTTGGATTTAAAGAGACTAGAGCTATCAAATACAAACTTCTTTTTTCATCCATTTGCTGCTGCTGCTCCATGAACTATCCTCCTGTGTCCCTGGCCTGTGGATGCATACATATGCTGTGTGCTTTCTCTACCTCTTGTTTCATCTCCAATTGATGCTCCACATTCCCATAGAATGCTTCTAAGACATGGAAATCTGTGGTTCCACTTTGGCTAGTGGCAGATTATTTCCTATAAAACTAACCCTCCCAAGAAGAAAAGTAAAAGGAATAGGAAAAGTAGGAGAATGTGTTAGCTAAAATGACCTGGAGAGGAAATCAAAGAAGCTTAAACTAGACAGAAAGTCAGCATATGGATGTGTGAGTTTTGCATTTTTTTCCCTTGGGCGAGTGCTAGGGCTTGAACTCAGGGCCTCTTTCTCTCACTTGACTTTCTTGCTCACATCTGGAATTCTACTACTTGAATATCTACTTAATATCTTTAGTCCATCATTTTGCTAGTTAATTGGAGATGGAGTATCACTGACAATTTTGGGAAGTTGTGGAAACTTTAGCCATATTAAATTTTTTTCTAAAACAAAAATAACTTTTGGATGACTATGATGCAGAACAGAGTCTCATAATGTCCAAGATACACTTCAAAATTACAATGAAGAAATAAATAAATGTAATTTATACAACTCACAGAGAGTAAACACTGAGATGGACCAGGCGTTAGAATTATCTGACAAGGATTCTAAAGCAGTTCTTTTAACTATGTTCAATGACTTAGGAAAAATACACTTGGTAATGTGTTTGTTATAAATTTAGATAAAAGAAATATCGGAAGATAAACTTTTTTAAAAGGGGAAAATAGAACTGAATCTTTTACAACTGTGAAAATTGCAACATATGAAAAAAATGGTTTGAATAAATGTCACAGTAGATTGCAGGTGACAGAAGATAGTGTCAGTTATCTGAAAAGAGGTCACCAAGATCACGATCGGCAGATCAGAGAGAAAAAATTGATTGAAAAAATTAATAGAAGCCGGGCGCCAGTGGCTCACACCTGTAATCCTAGTTACTCAGGAGGCTGAGATCTGAGGATGGCGGTTTAAAGCCAACCCGGGCAGAAAAGTTCGTGAGACTCATCTCCAATAATTCGCTAGAAAATCGGAAGTGGTGCTGTGGCTCAAGCATTAGAACGCTCGCCTTGAGCTGAAGAACACAAAGACAGCATCGAAGCCCAGAGTTCAAGCCCCACGACCGACAAAAAAAAAAAAAATCAATAGAGACTTATGGACAAGTGGGAAATCAAGGGTCTAACATAGACATAACTACCAAAGAATAGGAGTTAAAACTGGATTAAAAACATTTTTAAAGAAATTATACCTGACAGCTTTTAAGTTTCATGAAAGGTATACACTCACAGATTTAGTCTCTGAGAATCTACACACTAGATAAATATAAACATAAACATTCCAGAATTTAGTAGAAAATACCAACACAAGACTAAGGTTTTATCTATAAGCTTACACAACCTTTTTTTTATCCTTTTCAACTGTTTCCTTCTACTTTTTCCACTCACTTCTTTGGAGATGCATAAATGAAAACACTCAAAATTGATCTACTTCTTTTCAACTTGTAGTCAAGAATGCAAACAAAATTGTTGGTTGTATGACAATGCCTTGGAAACTTAAAAAACAGTTTGAAAGTGATAGGTTGAAAAGGGACAGGATTTCTTCTGGGTTCATGATATATGAAGTACTTTCTACTTCCTTTTCCTATCTAGTTTACCAATTAAGTTATTAATCTAGTTATGAAATATGTTTGATTACCTTTGGGGGCACTGAGGTCATTATGACAAATATTTACCATTAGAATATATTCTGTATAGATTCATCATATATAATGAATATATTGGTCATTTTTGAACTCTGTTATTTATAAAATAATTTATCATTTTTATTTATTACAAAAGGAAGACAGAGACAATTTAGAAGAGATAGGAGAACAAAAGAGAATTCGCTATTCCATCAGCATTCACCGAGCCCAGATTTTATACCAGAAACCACCTTTAGTACTGGGAACACAACATCAAAAACAAGCCTTGCTCTCACTCTAATCAATGAGTCACGAAAGAGGAAAATAAACAAGAAAATGTATACCAAATGACTCAAGGTAGGAATTTAAAGAAAATAAAATGTCTTTCTGTAAAAAAGTACAACTATAAAATATTTACAATATGAATAATGTATACTTACAGAAAGTCTTTCTATTGAAAATATTTTAGCTCATTCTAAATACTTCAGAAATTAGTTTTAAGTAGCAAATGTTCTGTATTTTGTATTTAAATGTCTATAGTTTTTGCTTATAAAATGCTAGAATACATTCTATATAGATTCAACACAAATTTTTGTAGTAATAATTTTATAATCACAGTATATAAAAAGTATTATTATAATGAATAATAAAGTTAAATACTTTTAACTTATTTTAAGTAGGTGTACATAGTAGTTTTAATTCAACATGTCAAGTTATGAGTACAATGAATCTTGAGCAATATTACACTTCTGTTATTCTTCCCATCTCTCCCAAAATACCCATCCTCTCAAGTTACCTGGTTCTATTTTCACACATGTACAGGAGTCTTATATCTGTATTTCCCTAACATTCTCTTCTCTCTTCATCACTCCCCCCTCCATTAAGCCCCACTTATTCCATTCATACAAAACATTTCAGTTTCCTGGTATTCATTATGTTGTCTGTTCATTGTTCGAAGGAGTTACTCCCTGGGAATCTACCCTTGGGAATACCATACTTTAGTTAGTTTGATTGTGTATATATGCTTATGGCCCTGTATATAGATTTTCATTTTTTCCAATATCAGTTTTGTGTCTGAGTCTCCCTATGGTGGCCAAACAATTTGAACTAATGTTTTAAACCTTAAATTGACTCAGTGTTTTGGGGTTGCTTAGCTAGAATAAGATTATTTTTCTCTGTTACTTGGAGAAAGTGTGGCTATTATTTGAACAGAGGGGAGTTGTAATAAAAGTTAATCTTCCATTATCTACCACCTTCCTTTAGTCTAATGTGAAACTGCTATTTTCTCCTGAGGATATTCTTCTACAAAACTCACCTTGTCATGAAATTTCTGCAGATTTCAAGGAGCAATGTGAGCTTCAGCAATAGTAACTTCTATCCAATCTTCTCATTTGCCTACAAATAATCATATATTGTAATGGTGTATTTCCTATTTCAAGATAGTAGAAGGCTTTTTATTTTTATTTTTTGGAATTTTTAGTTAAATGTACAATTCTCTTCTCCTGAATAAGTCTGTCTTTAAATCCATTATAAAAACATTTGTGAGTAGGATATTATGGCTAAGAAAAAAATCATACCTTTTAGCAGACTTTAACCACAGGGTTAATTGTCTTTCTTTAAGTTCATTTTTTTTTCGTTTTGTCAGTCCTTGGGTTTGGGCACTGTCTCTGAGATTTCTGACTCAAAGTTAGTACTATACAACTTGAGCCACAGCTCCACTTCTGGCTTCCTGGTAGCTGGGTATGAATTGTGATCCTCAAATCTTAGCATCCTGAACAGCTAGAATTATAGTCGTGATCCACCAGCACCCAGCATCCTCATACTTTTTTTTTTCTTTTTTGATCGGTTGTGGGTCTTGAACTCTGGGCCTGGGAGTTGTCCCTTAGCTCTTCAGCTCAAGGCTAGTGCTCTACCACTTGAGCCACAGTGCCATTTATGGCCTTTTCTGCTTATGTGGTACTGAGGAATTGAACTCAGGGCCTCATGCATGCAAGGCAAGCACTCTACAACTGAGCCACCTTCCCAGCCCCTCATACTCTTTTTTTTATTTCAGATATATTTCACATAGCATTACATCCTAAATATTTTGCACAATTCTACAAATAACTGTTATCTTCGTGTGTGAGTGTATGTATATATATATATATATATATATATATATATATATATATATACTTGTATCTGTCTGTGTGTATACATGCTGATCATGAGGCTTGAACTCAGGGTCTGGTTGCTGTCCCTGAGCTTTTATGCTTAAAACTAGCACTCTATCACGTTCAGCCACAGCTCCATATCTGGTTTTTTGGTAGTTAATTGGAAATAAGAGTCTCACAGACTTTACTGCCCAGGCTGGTTTTGAACTGTGATCTTCAGCCCTTAGTTTCCTGAATAGCTAGGATTATTGGTGTGAGCCACCAGCACTTAGCTTATAATGTTTATTTTAAGTAGTTGCACCAGAGCCTATAACATCCCTTATCCACTTGCTTTCCTAACTCTGGACCAGTGAGTCCCAGGAGAGTGGCTACAGGGAGCAGTGTGACCCTGGCACATTGAGAGGAAGCTTCTTAGTTCCTCCTGCTCCTTCCTAGAGACAGTAGGCAAGACTGAACTGGCTTAGGATTGAGTACCTTCCTAAACTCGTCCTAGTTTTGGCTTATTGTTTTCCAAAATACTAACAAAATTATAGATAGGTACACATTAAAAATACTCTACCACGTACAGGTGGCTCATGCTTTGTAATCTTTACTACCCAGGAGGTTGAGAGCCAAGGATCGAGGTTCAAAGCCAGCCAGGGTAGAAAAGTCTATGAGATTCTTATCTTCAATTAATCACAAAGATCCAGAAATGGAGCTGTGGCTCTTGTGGTAGAGCACTAGCCTTAGGCAAAAAAAAAAAAAAAAAATCTCAGGGACAAATCCAGGACCTGAGCTCAAGCCCCAAGACCAGCACACACACACACACACACACACACACGTGCACACACACACACACTCACACACCTCTTATGCATTATTGATGGGAATGTAAAATAGAACAGTTGCCACTGAGTTTCCTCAAAAAATTTTTTTAAAAAAGCTGTCATAGGCCAGGATCCAGTGGCTCA
>NW_012267238.1:15182632-15215348 GCF_000151885.1 Dipodomys ordii | reverse complement strand
TCTGTCTTTTTTTTTTTTGGTTGTTTGTTTGTTTTTGTCAGTCATGGGGGCTTGAACTCTGGGCCTGGGCACTGTCCCTCAGCTCTTCAGCTCAAGACAAGTGCTCTACCACTTGAGCTACAGCGCCACTTCCGGTTTTCTAGTGTTTATTGGAGATAGGAGTCTCACGGCCTTTCCTGCCTGGGCTGGCTTTGAACCTCGATCCTCAGATCTCAGCCTCCTGAGTAGCTAGGATTACAGGCGTGAGCCACGGCACCTGGCTTCTGGGTATTTATTATAAGGAACTGACATCAGGATGTGAGAGAGACATTTGAACTCCCATGTATATTCCAGCATTATTCACAAGATGTGAAAACAATTTAAATATCCAATGACAGATAAGTAGATAAAGAAAATGTGTTGTGTCCATATAATGGCTTGCTTTTCAGACTGAGAAAAAGGAAATCCTGCCATATGTGATACCAGGAATGGAATTTGCAGGAAATAAAGAACAAATACAGAATGGCTTCATTAATAGGAGGTACCTAAAACTCCAGAAGCAAAATGTAACATGATGTGGGCCAGAAATTAGGAGGAGGAAGAAATCAGGAGCTGTTGTTACTTAACCAGGTATAAAGTTATAGTCTTACCAAAGGAGTAAGTCTGAGATCTGTTCTACAATGTTCTGCCTACAGTTAACCTAATGGAGCGTGACTTGGCTCTGTTATTTCCTCTGGGTTTTTGCTTTTCCTCATCTTGGGCTCCCAGATTTCTGCTCCTACTTTCTATGAAGTTTAGTAATAAATTTGACAGTTTTACAGAGAGACATGTTTTGGAAGAAAGCATGAGGGAAGCTGTTAAAGTAAAGCTGAAAGAAAGGAGGCCATCCCTCAGCCTGGCGGGGCTTTTGATGATTTCAGGACTCTGATATGGCTAGAAATCTTCAACTCTGCCACTGACCTCATGTAGGCTTCCTCTAAAACAGCCTCTAGCCACCAGTTCTTCTGAGAAGATGTGAGTCTGGAAGGAGCAAAGTATCTGAATGAGACTTTATTTTGTGTCTGCTTACAGGAAATATCACACTCATAAGAACTCTCCATACTAGAGCATGATTATGAGTGATGTGCTTATGGGCAAGAATACCACAGGCTTTTACTGAACACGCAGAATGGTTTTCTGAACAAAACTTCCATATGCTTTCAAGCAAGCAGGAAGACTTTATTATTTCCATTTCCATAGTACAACAAATATGGGCAGATGCAGTTTGTCACTTGTTCTATTTGTCTGACTGTCTATCTTTAAATTAGTTTTTGTTTTGGTACTAGGGCTTAAAGTCAAGGCCTCAGCTTTTTTGCTCAAGGCTGGAGCTCTCCCTCTTGAGCCATAGTTCTACTTCTGGCTTTTAATTGGAGATAGGAGTCACACTGTCTTTCCTGCCTGGGCTGGCTTCAAACCTTGATTTTCAGATCTCAGACTCCTGAGTAACTAGGATTATAGGTGTGAGCCACTAGGACTAGGCTTGTGATTAGTTGTTTTTATAAAAAATTTTTTTGAGTGGGTCAATTACGTTTGTTCATTTACATGTCCATAGCTGTGCTTGTGCTGTAATGGCAGACTTTAGTAGTTGTGACACAGATTATCTAGCCTATAGTACTTACAGTATCGTGATAGGAAAAAAAAATTGCCAATCTTGATGATAGAGGAAACCATGTCCAAGGGGGATGGGCATTCAAAGCAGGGACACATAAACTTACCTGGAGGTTCAGAAAAGCTTCCTGCAGAGGCACTGCTTGAATTAAGAACTGAGATGGGGTGGGCATTGTGTAGTAAGCAGGCCAAGATACAGAGAAAAGCAAAGCAAAGTTGAAGAGCTGTAAGACAGAATAATAGCAGGGAGAAGTACATATAGTTTCTGGTAAGCAGGACAGAATATTCAAAGTGGATATGGGTGATTTTCAGGTTATATGACCAAATGGAGGAGGACTAGAATTCAAGCTCTCTGACTTGCTATGTTTGTAGCAACAATCAACATAGAAATATACAATATATATACCTTCAACCCTGACAGACAGTAGCAACAGATCACAGAACTCTTTCCTGCTTGATCCAAATGCAGATCATTTGTATTCCAAGAAGCTACTGTTCATTAACCAGAGCCATAGTATGTATATTCAGACATTTTGCTATTCCTGATCTGCATTGTTCTAGTTGGAGGAGAAAATTTTGGATTTATTTTTTATCTGAAGCAATTAGGAAAGGATTTCTGAAGTGAAAGCGGCCAATCCAAGCTGTTCTGTTTCAGCAGTTCCAAATTACTGTTAACCTGTCCTGGCTTGTGTCCCATGTTAAGCGGTTTAACATGCTTTATCCCTCTTAATCCCAACTTCAAAGCAATCAGGGAAGTACAAGAAGGAATGGATCACTTATTTATGTCTGTAAATATTCATTTTAATTGTTCAAAAAAGGTTCCAAAAAGTTTTCCATCAAAACTTATCATACTTGAAGAACAGCTTGGTATGGTAGTTGTACATCTGACTGGGCTTATAAAGGACGTGTGAGTGTGTGGGGCAGATGTGGCCATACAGGCCAGATGAGGTGCTCTGGATCATGACATTACAGATGCTCACTGAGGCCTTGTGACACAGCAGTAAAAGAAGCTGGAAGGATTCTTGTTTCTATATATTTTGGTAGTTAACATTGCCTAACTGTGATTATGCAATAGTTATTACATGTCCCTTTCTAAATCCATATAATAGGTCAGAACATATACCCTTATATATCTATATATGGAAAGGAAGAGGAAAATGAGAAGGAGAAAGAGGAGGAGGAGGAGGAAGAAGAGGAGAAGGAGGAGGTAAAGAAGAAAAGAAGGAGGAAATGAAGTAGGCAGGGAGGAAGGTAGGGAAGGAGGCAAAGAGGGAAGGAAAGGAAAAAAGAGAAGCAAAGAAAGAGGAAGGAAGGAGCAGGAAGAAAGGAAGGAAGTAGAAAACGGGAAGGAGGAAGGAAGGAGAGAAAGAAAAGGGAGGGGAGGAGAAAGACACGAAAGCTTGTCTGAATGGTAACAGGGAAAGCTCTTTGGAAGACAAGCTATCTAAATGTCATTTCTCCAGGCTAGGCAAGGTCCTGAATCTCCAGGATGCTCTTGATTTCTGTCTTGATAGTAAGAAAAGGAAAGCTTGAAAAGGTTGTAGATAGCTTGTCCATGGTACTCAGTCATAGACCCAGAATTCCACACTGGTTCTGCAGACTCCACAATTCAAACTTTTTCCTGCTGTTTTAAGACAACTAGCTAGCTACATATATCTTTGATCTTTACACTGAAGGGAAGAATTTTCAATTCAGATCTGAAAACATAAAGTGATCAGCAATTTGGAAATAGTTTAGAGAGGAAAAGTAAGCACTTGTTGGTGCCTGGATGTTATTTTGTTTGAATCTTGGTTTGTGTTGTTTTCTTTGCTTTCTAGAAAAGACACAGGCAGTCACATTGTATCCACTGACTTTTCCCCTTAGCAATTCACATCTGGAGCTAGTTTGGCAGCTAGATATATAACACCAAGCAAGTTACCTGTCATCTGCTGGTAGCTAAATGAAATGTTCAATTTCTAGTGTATTCTCTTAAAAAAAACAACTCTTTCACAGGGCTTGGGCTAAGGAAAGGAAGGTAGATTTGAAGTGGCTGAAGGTTCATTAAGGACTGTAATCCATATCAATTTGGGAATGAGATAGTCTGAGTTACAGGTTTCAGTAAGTAGAAAATGGGGCAGAAAGGGCTTGTCTTAAGCAGAGGAAGCCTCTAGCTGGGAGATACTGCTTATAAGCCAGGAGACAGGCTAAGCTGAAATATAATGGAGAAGTTAGGAGAAGAGAGGGTAAAAGAGAGCTGTTCAGAGTTAAGGAAGAGGAAATCAAGGGTTGTAGAGCAAGTCCCTAAAGCCTATCAGCAAAGAAACAGTTAATAATACAGATTCTTCTTACTTGGATGTTTTAAAGGTCAACTTTATTTCAATAAAACAAAACACAAATTGCTTAGACACAGTCTTGTTCACCTGTTAATCATGTATGCATTCAGTATGTTAACTGATGGTCTACCACTTCAGCATTGTGTTAGGCTCTGGGAAAACCAAGACAAGCCATGATGATTTCTGCTTTAGCATCTCCCAGTTCTGGTTCATAAGTGGGAGACATGGGTTCCTTCTATTTTCTCTTATCCTTTTATTCTTTCTCTTTTTGATATCAGAGTTTGAATTCAGGGGCTCAACCTTACTCAGCTCGTACTCTACCACTTTAGCCATGTTTCTATCCTGGCTTTTTGTTGGTTGTCTTGGACATGAAGTCTGAAAACGTTTCTGCCCAGGCTGGCTTGAACCTGTGATCCTTCAGATGTCAGCCTCCATGGCGGGAAGGATCACAGACAGGGGTCTCTGATTTCTGGCATTTTCATTCTTTTCTTTAAAAAATAAAAGAAAGCTAATTACCCCCTTGAAGTGACCTGGTTTTACAATAAAATAATCACAGTTTCACAGTAAAATTTCTAATCAGTGGAAACCCAAGGGGATAACTAGAATTTGCTTTAACTATGGGAACAGCTGGTCCTCTTTGGATAATCCAGAAATTATGTGAGTTAAGATCCATAGGATCCAGACTTCTGGGGAGGCACAGCTGCTTTTCCTGGAAACACCAACTTTAAATCCTTACATCTTAGCATGCACATGAATGTCTGTATACCCGGATACCTGAGAGGCCAGGTCCTTGAAGAGACTTGTGACTGAGAGCTTCCTGGTTTTGATAAATGGACCTCGTTTTTCTTCAAGTTCTTTGTAGTTTTCCAGACCTGTGGCCTCCTTTTATAGTTGTTCCTTGGCTAGGAAAAGAGACAGTCTGTCAACTTACCATGTTTTATTCTAATTCAATTTGATGTAGGTCACTTTTAACAACGTGTTTTTGTGTTATGAGGTGATTTTGGTCAGTGGCCACCTGCAATCCCTTTTGTTCACACTGGAAGAGTAGATGATTTGGTAGTTTTCATTAAGCCAGCCATTCATTCTTTCTCTCAACATGCATCAGGCAGTGTGCTGAGCCACAAGCTGTCAGGTCCTTGATATGTAATTGTGTGTGTGTGTGTGTGTGTGCACGTGTGCGCACACACATAGCCCATGCTATGTTTAGTTTGTGCTTACAATAAATGCTTTCCCATACAGTTGCTTCTGGCTGCCTCAGTGTTCTTGCAGGAACCACTGGTGAAATGGTTTGATCTGACACACTGACATAACATAGGTGGAGCCATCTGTTTCCTTGACAAACACACACATTAACTACATGTACAGTGGTCGGGAGCCATGTGAGGCTTATTATTCAGAAGTGGGCTGTCAGGCTTCCTCCTCTTCCTCCACCTCCTCCTCCTCCTCCTTCTCTTCTTTCTCCTCATCTTCCTCCTTCTTCTTTTTGTGCTAATAGAGAAAATAGTAGTCCATTTTACTATAGGGATGGGCCTAATTGGATTGGGAAGCAGGAAAGGCTTCTTTTAGAAAGATTCAAAGGAAGGGAAGGGTAAAAAAGTGGTGAGACAAAGCACAAAGGGGAAATGAATGCAACAGCGATACTCACAAGGCAATATGTTTGAAATGAACTTTACAACTTGGGGGGGGAGTTGAAGGGAGATAAAGAGGGAGAAAAATGAGGGAAGGGGTAACAAATTTGACAAGAAATGTGCTTATTACTTTACTTATGTAACTGTTACCCCTCTGTACATCACCTTGACAATAAAATTAAAATTAAAAAAAATAGGTGCAAGTCAAGCACAGTGGCATAGGCCTATAATCCCAACACTCAATAACTGAGGTAGAACAATCATAAATTCAGGGTTGGCCCAGGTTATATAAACATCTTGTTTCAAACAATCAATAATGCTGAGATTCAAAGGAACTGGAGAATGAAGGGAAGATTTCTAGAGAAGAGTTTGGAATATGGCTGTGTGTGTGTGTGTGTGTGTGTGTGTGTGTGTGAGAGAGAGAGAGAGAGAGATGGGGGGAGGGAGGGAGAGATACTTGCCATAATTTTCCTTTCTCAATATATATATATATATATATATATATATATATCTGAACAAAAAACCCAATATATGTATTTGAGATGTAGAGAAGGTGATAGTGCCTATAAATGGTCAAAGGCTAACATAGGCCAGCGGGGTAGTGCCAGCCTGAAATCCTAGCTACTAGGGAGGCAGAGATAGGAATATCGAGATTCAAGGCTAGCCTAGGGCAAAAGTGGGAGACCGTGTGTGAAAAACTAAAAAAAACGCAAAAGAGCTGGCTCATAGTTCAAGAGACAGGAAGTTTGCTTAGCAAGCTAGAGGCTCTGAGTTAATCATAGGACTGACAAAAAAGTTGGTGAGATTCCATCTCCCATTTACTGGCAAAATATTGGGCTGGAAGTGTGGCTCAAATGGCAGAGTACTAGCCAAGAAAATGGCTTAAGCTATGAGCAAGAAAGCTGAGAGTGTGAAGCCTTAAGTTCAAGCTGTTATTGACAAATCTAAGTTAACAAAAATAAATAACTCCATACATGAAACAAATTTCCTAATTTTGAAGGTAAGATTTTGAGTATAGAACTGATCAGATGTGCGTTTATGAAAAGCCGTTCATACCTGCTTATCACATGTGTTTTGTATATGGCACTCTGGGTTATTTCCTTTTCCAAGCTCCAGTGTCAGCTAGGCCTGGAGTCTGGCATATCCTGGGCACCATGCAGACTACTTCTCTCTTCTGTGTCTCCCTATTAAAAGTCTTAGCTGGGAGGCAGAATGTGCCCAAGTGACTTCAAATCAAGTACAAAGTGTCTGAAATTGCAGGAGAGAAAGGCTTTGAGAGGCAAACAATCAAGTTTCAAAGACTCCACAACTCAAAGGACAGAATTTCAGCCTTCCATTGAATCTCAGTTAAAGAAACTCATTTGATTCTAAGTGTCTCAAAAAATAACATATCCTTAAGGCCATTGCTTTAGAAACATCTGTTTTCAAAGTGGTGTTTAGTCAGCTCTTACACCTTTCTAACTCAATTTCCTTCTTTTCCTCTTTACAGACCATTTATTCATAGGTTATCTGATTTGCCTATGCATTGAAAAAAACAAGACAAGTAAAGACATCTTGAAAACTATAGCTTTTTTCTTTTCTTTTCTTGCTGATCTTGGGGCTTAAACTCTGAGCCTGGGTGCTGTCCTTGAGTTCCTTTTACTCAAGACTAGCACTCTTATCAGTTGAGCCACAGCTCCACTTCTGGCTTTTTCTGTGATTAACTGAAGACTTCCCTGTCCAGGCTGGCTTTGAACAATGATCTCAATTCTCAGCCTCCTGAGTAGTTAGGATTACAGTCATGAATCACCAGCAGTGCCTGGCTACTATGTTGTATGTGTGTGTGTGTGTGTGTGTGTGTGTGTGTGTATGTGTTTGTTTGTATGTGTGTCTGTTTGTGTGACTTGAGATTAGTTTCTTTTCCCAATTTGCTTTGTGAATAAGGCCTCCCTTAAGGTAGCATTTTCTTCTGGAGTTGTTAGAGTCAGCTGCTCTCTCCTGTGGCATTGATCCCCATAGTGGGGAGGGGAAGGAAAAGAAGAAATGAGGAGGGAAGAGAAGGGAAGGGAAGAGAAGGGAATGAAAGGGGAAGGATCTGTGTGTTGGAAAATCCAGGGTTTGTTGAAGTTGGCAGGTTGGAGAGGGAAGAATATTGCAAGCATGGTGGCAGGTCAGCTGTGACCTAGGAGTGTATTTTGTCCTCCTGGTATGACTGGAGATCAAGCAATGCCCTGGAACCTATGTATTCTAATAACTAAGTCAGGATACTTAGGTTTGATTTCTTATCATTGCCTAGTCTAGTAAATTTGGCCATAAAGAATGAACATAGGTCAGTATCTCTGACCACCAGACAGTCTGCATAGATGTTTCTGGGATTTGGGGACATGAGCATTGAACATTGTTTTCTCCATTTAGACACCAGGGAAAGAAGTGTGTGTGTGTGTGTGTGTGTGTGTGTGTGTGTGTGTGTGTGTACATGTTCAGTACTAGGGATTGAACTCAGAGCCTGAGCACTGTTCCCCTTAGCTTTTTGCTCAAGGCTGGTACTTTACCACTTGAACCATGCCTTCATTTCTGGGTTTTTTAGTGGTTAATTGGAAATAAGATTTTCATAAGTTTTCCTGGCTTTCAACTGCAAGCCCCAGATCTCAGTCTCTTGAGTAGCATAAGATTCAGGATTGCAGGTAGATCTCAGTCTCTTGAGTAGCATAGGATTCAGGATTACAGGTAGATCTCAGTCTCTTGAGTAGCATAGGATTCAGGATTACAGGTAGATCTCAGTCTCCTGAGTAGCATAGGATTCAGGATTACAGGTAGGAGCCGCTGGCACTCAAAAGACACTGAGCTGATAAACTCCACTCCTAATTTTCCATCTGCTGAAGGAGGATTGGATGGTCATTATGAGAAGGCAACTTATAAATTGTGAAACTCCCATGAAGCTGAGACCAGGAGGTAATTGGTGGGCATCTTTGAGAAGTCTCTAGGATGGACCTTGGCTCTCACCAGTTCCTAGTAGATGGTCCAGTTAAAATAATAAGTATAATCTGCCCAAGGACAGCTGTTCCTGTCCCTTCCCTCCTAGTTTCTGTTACTTTGATCCACTCCCCTAGTCTGCATTCCTCTCGGTAGCTCCAGACACCCACCCCCACTCCACATGCAGTTTCCTTTGCCGAGGGGACTCACCACTACCCTCAACCCCATTTTCCTCTGCTGCTGAGTCTTTGGTCTTGGCACATAGGTCACATCTGCAGTGTGACACCCTTACCTTCCACACAACCCATAAGTATGCCTCTCCCCCACACACCGGCCCCATCCCCTGCGGGTACCCCTTACTCCCCCTTCTCACCCCCCTCCCCGCCCGGCCCGGCACTCAGAATGACAGCAGAGGAATGAGGCTCCTCTAAAAGATGCTCATTGGGCACGAGTGGCTCACACCTGTAATCTTAGCTACTCAGATGACTGGGATCTGAGGATCATGGTCAAAATCCCAGAAACTCTTCTCCAATGAATCAGCAAAACGCTGGAAGTGGTAGAGTACCAGGCTTGAGCGGAAAAATAAGGGATAGTGCAGGCCCTGAGTTTGAGCTCCTGTACTGGCACATCTATACGAAAAAATACAAAGATTCTTGCTCCATTTTTCTTTCCTCTTATTAATAAAGGGACCCACAGCATTTGCCAGAGGATTTTTTTCAAAGTAACTCTGCATTGACTACATATGATAAAAAATGGAGCCTTTGCCTCATGCTCCTCAATAAACTATATACAAGCCAGGCAATGGTGGCTCATACCTTAATCCTAGCTACACAGGAGGCTGAGATCTGAAGATGACAGTTCAGAGCCAGCCCTGGGAGGAAAGGCTGCGAGACTCTTCGAGACTCCAATAAACCACTCAGAAAACAGGAAGTGGTGCTGTGGCTCAAGTGGTAGAGCAGCTTTGAGCTGAAGAGTTAAGGGACAACGCCTAAGTCCAGAGTTCAAGCCCCATGACTGACAAAAAAAATAAAATATATACATATATAGATTATTAATATTTTGCATTCATGCATTGAGTTATGGAAGCTTTCTCAAATAGTTTTTATACTGTACAAATTAAGGAAATAAATAGATTAGAATATTTCAGTTGTCCCATGTGGTTCAGTTTGTAGACTTTCATATTATCTTTTCTGACACACATAGAAAAGAAATAAAAGCTTGTCTCAACTGCACTATTTACATTATAAACATTGATCTAAATTATAACCATTAGGTTCTTGTTGAAATTAAAGGTCTACCCTGGGGTTTAAATTCCTGGTTAACTGTGTAAGATGAGCTCCCGACTAAAGATCACTAATAAAATAAAACAGATTGGGTGTTAAAACATCTTCAATAATCCCCAGATAATGTAACTTATAGGTTTATAGCATTTACCATATTCTGATTTAAAGCAGAGACTAGATTTGTCTATGTTCTTTCTTAGAGAATTCCTTAGGAGAAAGAATCATTAGTGCTGTTATCTGTCATATTTTTGAGCCCATTGGTGCTCAATAAATGTTAGTTAAAAATAATTGAAAGTTGTGAAGGTGGGAGGGAAGGGATGGTAGGGGAAAAACAAAGGAGGAGGTAACAATGCTTGATAGGAAATGTACTCATTACCTTGCTCATGTAACTGTAACCCCTCTGTACAGTATTTTCACAATAAAAACGTATTAAAAAAGAAAAAATAATTGAAAGTTGTGGAGGTGGGAGGGAAGGGATGGTAAGAGAAAAACAAAGGAGGAGGTAACAATGCTTGATAGGAAATGTACTCATTACCTTGCTCATGTAACTGTAACCCCTCTGTACAGTATTTTTACAATAAAAATGCATAAAAATAGTTGAAAGGACCTGAAGAGAGCAAAAGAGCAAGGGCAAGATCTTCTAGGATGATGATATTCATGATTTCATGAAGAAGAAGAAGAAGAAGAAGAAGAAGAAGAAGCAGAAGAAGAAGAAGAAGAAGAAGAAGAAGACGAAGACGATGATGATGACAACGATGACACAATGTTAGCCAGAGCTAGCTTACAGAGTTGTTTACTGTGAATCAGGTAATATCCCTTCCAAGATCATACTCCTATGAGTAACTGTGTGTGTGTGAGAGAGAGAGTGAAAGAGAGAGAGAAAGTATTGAGGATTGAATTTAGAGCCTCATACCCTCTCTTAGCCTTTTCTGCTAAAGGCTAATACTCTACCACTTGAGCCACATCTGTATTTTGGCTTTTATGCTGCCTAATTGGAGTTATGAGTCTCTTAGATTTGTCTTCCCATGCTAGCTTTGAACTGAAATCCTCAAATCTCAGGCTCCTGAGTTGCTAGGATTACAGGCATAAATGAGCAAGTCATTCATTTTTTCCTATTAATTAGATGATGGCCCATCATCATGAATTCAAATGTTCAAGGTTACCTGACTTAGAGATGACATTTCCAAGAGACCAGGTTTGATCTCTTTGTATGATTTTAGAGCAGTTACTGTTAATCTAGTGAACCAATAATTTTCATATTTTATGCAAATAATTGGACCAAGTGTCATAAAATAGTTTATGTTTGTATTTCAGTTAGTTTGTAAGGCAACCCTGTTAAGGCTAGAGTAAATAATGGGCTGAAGATCAAGCTATAATGTATGCATAGGACATATAAGGTGTTTAACCCTGGAGGGTTTCATAGAATTAAGTATTCAATATTACAATCAAAGGAAGAAAAGTGTTAGCTTGAGGAATTTCCTTTCTGATGCTCTACTAAGTTTTTGCCAAAGCAAAAAGGGGCACATGTTGTGTTAGTGGAAGATGAGTTTGATCGGGTGAGAACCTTCTCAATCCTCATGTGAGAATTAGGCTGAGTAGCAATCACTTGGTAACAATTTGGAATGGAGTTTGCTAGGAAAAAAAAACATAAGCTTTGTCTGGGTTGAGCTTAGAAATGGGTGACAGATGTTCATGTTGAGTGACTGAACAGATGTTTAGGGGAGAATTACACAAGGGATTTCTATCACACAAGATCTAAACATTCACCTTCCTGGCTATGCTGAAAGGAGAGTTTGTTTGGGAAAGATGTTCTTTCAGGACTGTTTGGGAGGGGGAATTGTGACAGAGATGAATGACCGGATGCTATAATTTAAATTTGAAAATAAGGTAAATGGAACTCCTTGTTTGTGTGCATGTGTGTATGTGTTTTCTTTAACAAGGGTCAATGCCTCATTAAAGAATAGGAAGTCCAAAGAAGTCATTCCATTCTGCCTTGCTCATGTTTTTCATTCTTCACCTTACACCCATAGTGGGAAGGACAGGTCAGTATTGCATACCATGCTTTAGAGCCTACAACATTATTAAAATAGCACCACTTATATACTTCCTGACATATCTTTCCTATAATTATATTTGGAAAAGAGAAAGATTTCCTGTGCAAATTTGACCTTTCTTGTTGCTATTTTTTGTATTACTTTTGATGGTATTGAGGCTTGAACTCTGCCTCATGCTTGCTGGGCAGGTGCTCTGTGTCTCCACCCCTCCTTTGGCATTGGTTATTTTTGAGGTAGTACCTCACTTCACACCTGGACTTTGATCCTCCTGTTTGTACTTCCTGTGTTGTTTGGGATGACAGATGTGCACGGTTACATCCAACCATAGGTTGAGATGGAGTTTCATGGACTTTTCTGCCTGAGCTTACCTCAAAACATCACCTCCCAATGAGCTAGGATTACAGGCTCACATTACCAAGCCCTGTTAATTAGGGAGCCTGAGACTTATTTAACATGTTAAGGAGACTAAAAAGATCCCTCTTCCAATGGAAATAAGAAACAAAGACAAAATTTAAAAGTTGTAGATCTAGTGTCCTAAATGGATATCTCTCTTACCCACTTCTCTGAAAGATGAGAAGTTATGGTTCACAAATTGCTGTCATATATTCCAATAATTTGCCTTAAGTCAGTGATGGCAGGATCCGAGGCATTTGTTAGTTCATCTTTGCATATGGTCCATAATTAAGATAAATACAACCTTCTGCTAACTATAGCTTTGTCTACATACTAATAGTAATTTGGACTATTAATATAAATACAGTCAGACATTCAGATAAGTTCAGTTTATAGTTAGACTATTATGAAAGCCATTGAGTTTATGAAAAAGCCCTCATACACAATAACACTATATTCCAAAATAACTCTATGATTCATTATCTTTGAACTATTTTACAACTCTGTAAATAATAGATAACTGATGGTACTACAAATGACTTTCTTCTATACATGAATTCTGTCAGAGCCACTTGATCCCCTAATTCCAAGTCTATTTTACCCTATACCCTTAGCCCTCTGGGAAAAAAACTCTTTCTAGATTCATTTTTGCATTTCTAGTTGACCTATATCAAAAGTGGGATAATTTTAATTCTTTTTTTGAATTAGCAGTTATACCTTATCAATTCTTTTATTAATTAATGAGTTAAAATCTTTGATATTTATTCATTTTTATATATGTATATATATAATATGTGTGTGGGTAAAGGTCAAAATTTACTGTCTGTCTGTTTATTGACATTTTAGGGGATGAACTCAGGGCTTGTGCTTGCTCAGAAGGAACTCAGCCACTTGATCCATACCCCTAACCCTTTTTGTTTTAGCTATTTGTGTAATATGGTCTTGTATTTTTGCCCAGGCTGGTTTGAACTGAGATTCTCCTACTTATGCTTCTCACATAGCTGAGATCGCAGGTATAAGCCACCATGCCTTGCCTAGCTATTGATTGAGATGGGTATCTTGCTAAGTTTTTGTGCAGTCTGCTCATCTTATTTATGCATCTCACCAGCCAACATCTGAGATGACAGGCATGCATCACCATGCCAGATTTTTTGTTGAAATATGCCTAGGGTAGCCTTGAACCATTGTTCTCCAAATCTCAATGTCTCATGCATTTAGGATTACAGGTGAGCTTTAACTCTTAATCCTAATTGTAGTGATAATCACATAGCAATTCCAGCTCCTGACTAGCATTGAGTCTTCATCACCAGAACTGAAGACTTTTTGTCATCACTCATCGTCAGTGAGAGACAAAGTGTGTTTCTAGCAGTAGGCCATGATCTTTCCATGTGTCATGAAAGCAGTTTATTAGATCACAACCAGAATCAAAATGATCACAAAATAGCAAAGGGCAGCAGACATGGTAAATGTAATTTAGATGGCTTTTAAAACACACAAACATATCTATTTGTTTCTTGAGGTTGCTCTAATAAATCATCACAAACCAGAAAGCTTATAACATCAGAAATTTGTTTTTGCAGTGAGGAGGTAAGAAGTTCAAAGTCAAAGTGTGGTGGTTTCTGGTGTTCCTTGGTTTGTGTTACAACCAACTCTTTCTATTTTCACGTTGTGTTCTTTTCTTTGTCTCTTTTTTTCTGTCTCTTAAAAACATAGTCATTGGATTGGAGCTCATCCTGACCCTGACCCAGATGATCTCATCGTTTTCACCTAAATTAAGCCTCAAATCAAAACAATAGCAGCAACAACAAAACATCTAGCCAGGTACTGGTGGCTCATACTTGTTATCCTAGTTATTAAAGAGGCTAAGCTCTGCAGATCATAGTTTGAAGCCAGCCCTGGCAGGAATTTGTGCAACTCTTATCTCCAACTAACCAGGTATTGAGGTGTGGCCCAAGTGGTAGAGACACTGAGTAAAAAAACTAAGCCAGAATATAAAGCCCTGAGTTTAAAACCCAGTACTGGGAGAAGGAGGAGGAGGAGGAGGAGGAGGAGGAGGAGGACAAGGAGGAAAAGAAGAAAGAAAAGGCAAAGTAAGGAATCTCACTTATTCAAAATAAAGCTACATTCCAAGGTTCTGAGTAGACACGACTTTTGAGACACTAGTCATATATACATATATATGTGTTATGCAATATTTTAATAAGTTTTTTATTGTGAAAATACTGTACAGAGGGGTTACAATTACATGAGCAAGGTAATGAGTACATTTCTTATCAAGCATTGTTGCCTCCTCCTTTGTTTTTCCTTTACCATCCCTGCCCTCCCATCTCCATGACAACCCCCCGCCTTCTCCCCCTCCTTCCCAGCCAAAGTTTTATTTTTTTTTAATTTTATTTGTAAACATACTGTACAGAGGGGTTAAAATTGCATGGGCAGGATAATGCGTACATTTCTTACCAAGCATTGCAGCCTCCTCCTTTGCCCCCCCTCCCCCCCCCCCCCCCCCCCCCTTTCCCCCCCCCCCCCGCACCGACGTTGTAAAGCTCGTTTTGGACATGACAACTTGTACTTCTCATTGTTGCATCAGATCCACCTGTATCCTTAAACAACTGGTTTTTCCCCATCTCCTCCACAAGTTATACTGACATCAAATATAGTGAAAGCAGGGGTTATACTGTGGGGGAGGGACATACAAAGCAACAAAGAGATAAGCTTATAAATGCGTTAGAAACACATGCATGAAAGAAAAAACATTAAAATACATATCTAAGGGTTCATTTTCCTGACATCACATTATCTGACCTTTTCCGCTTGACTCATACATATACTAGATATTGCAAATAAGGGAGACCATGGGTCTCCCCCTCCTTCCCAGCCAAAGTTTTAAAGTTCATTTTTCGGCAAAACATCTTGTACATCTCATTGTTGCAATGGGAATATTTTTTATTTAATTGTGAGAAGTCTAGAAATTTAGAAGACAAGACCACAAGGCCCTCCTTTTTCGACTCTGATTCCTGGGAAGCTGGTCAGGTTCCATTTTTGGCAATAATAATAGAAAAAATAATTAGATTGAAAATTTCCCAAGCAGTTTTACATAAAACAAATGACTTAAATTTCATAACATCTCAGTAGGTGAGTTTTAGTAATCTGCTATTTTAAGAGTTATTACACCAGTAAGTGAAGGAAGCAGAATTTAATTCTAAGACGATGCTTTCCCATTATGTCCCACATTTCTGAAACTCTCACTCACCTCTTGTGGCTCCCCTATTATTGCTTGGATCTTGAAGTCTGACCTGCCTCTACTTATGTCTTCTATTTTCTTCTTCCCACCTAATATTGTCACCAACCTTGACCAAAGCCTACTTCCACTCAGATTCATCCACTTCCTTGCTTTCTCCCTACAGAGATGGAGAAGATTCTATCCTATCTGTAGGCAGAATGGAAGGAGCTAGAGGATGGTGAAGCCTAGGAGAGTGAGTGAGCAATGAAACAAGGCTCCAAAGAGAAAAGCAAGGTCTCAGGAGCCAAGTTCTCTTAAGAAAAGAGGACAGACACTTTGTCCTCTGAAATGTTTGTGTGTGTGTGTGTGTGTGTGTGTGTGTGTGTGTGTGTGTGTGTATGCTGATTCTGGGACTTGAATTCGGATCCTGAGCTTTTGTGTTCAAGGTCAGTGCTCTACCACTTGAGCCATAGCTCTACTTCTGACTTTTTTGGGTGGTTAAAGAGTCTCATGTACTTTCCTTCCTGGGTTGGCTTTGAACTGTTATCCTCAGATCTCAGCCTCCTGAGCAGCTAGGATTACAAGTATGAGCTACTGGGGCCTGGTGACATTTCTTTCTTTCTTTTTTTTTTTTTTTGGCTGGTCCTGGGGCTTTAACTCTGGGCCTAGGCACTGTCCCCGAGCTTCTTTTGCTCAAGGCAGGTGCTCTACCACTTGAGACACAGCACCATTTCTGGCTCTCTTTTTTGTGTAGTTTTATTGGAGATAAGAGTCTCACAGAGTTTTCTTCCCTGGACTGGCTTCTAACAGTGATTCTCAGATCTCAGCCTCTTAAGTAGCTAGGATTACAGCTGTGAGCCACCGGTGCCCCAGCTTACTTGATAAATAGTAGCTTACAAGGCAAATAGTAGCTTCTCTTGCCATTAAGTAGCTTAGCTTTCCCATTTCTGGTTGTGAGACTTCGTGTGAAATGTCAGGCCTTGCCGTAGGAGCAGCCCGCTCTACTTTACAGACCAGGTCAAGTCATCACAGAAAGGAGTGAGAAATGTTTGATAACTTAGTTTAGAAAACAAATGTGAGAAAGCAAAACATGGGCAGTGACATAGGCCTGTATTCTAGCACCTTAGGAAATGAAAATAGGAGGACCTTGAATTTGATATTAGCCTGGGCAAAGTTAGTAAGACCCTATCTCTAAACAAAATAAAAACAAAAGTATTGGGGGCATGATTCAAGAGGCAGAGCTGGCAACACAAGGCCTTGGGTTAAATACCCAGTAAAACACACACACACACACACACACACACACACACACACACACACATCTCACCCAGATTACTCCTTTGCTACATCATTAGTTGAAGTGACGCCTCCCAGAGACACAGAGAACAGGTCAGGCATCTAAGACAAACGTGTTCCTCAGTCCAGAGAAGCCATCAGCAGGCTTAGGAGCTGGATGTTTGCACAGTGTGTTCTTCCCCAGATGATTAATGAGGTCTCCTGCAGAAGAGGGAAGACAACAGCTCATTTCTTCAAATTAGGACCTCGAAATAAGAATGCATTGTTGTGAAGCAATAAAACCATCAGAATAGAGTTCTGGCTTTTCTCCATCTCCATTATTAGGCTTGAGCTAATTATCCAGGTAATTCAGGAAAAATAAACTGCTATTGCCTGAATTACTCAGCTAATTATCTCCATATTCCACTGCCAGCCAGACTCAGCTGTAAAAGGCTTGTGGCCTCAGACTGAGAACTGGAAACAGGCTTGGTAACTGAGGAGCCGCAGAAACAGCCAGAGTTCAGCAACAATAATTTGAGAACAAGAGCTTCTGGGTAGATTCTAAATCAATCCTCTCTCAACCAAGTAGCAGTTTGAAGGTGGCAAACTATAAAGTGCTAGCCAGAATAATAATTGAAGCAAAGATTATTATTAATAGCCAGGCACTGTTGGTTTATGTTTCTAATGCCAGCTACTTAGAAAGTTGAGATTTGAAAATGGAGGGTCAAAGCCAGCCTAGGCACCAAAGTCTCTGAAATTCTTATTGACAAGTAACCAGCAAAGAGCTGGACATGAAGGTGTGGTTCCAGTGGTAGAGTGCCAGACTTGAGCCAAAACACTAAGGGACAACTCTTAGGTCTTGATTTCAAGCCCTGGTTCTGGCACACACACTAAAAAGAATGATTTTCAGTAGTTTTATAAAAAATGGATATAAATTTTTGTTTTGATATAAAGTTATATTAAATTGGAATCTCTGGAATTCAACCCTTTATAGTGATATTAAAAATAATGCTTATTAAAAGGGGTTTTAATTTTTTATTATGATTTTTGCTTTGATATTGATTTTTTTTGTTTTGTCCAATCCTAGGGCTTGAACTCAGTCATTGTCCTCGAGCTTCTTTTAATCAAGGCTAGCGCTCTACCACTTGAGCCACAGCACCATTTCTGGCTTTTTCTGAATACTTTATTGGAGATAACAGTCTCATGCATTTTCCTACCTGGGTTAGCTTTGAACCGTGATTCTTAGATCTCAGCCTCCTGAGTAACTAGGATCATAGGCATGAGACAAC
The DNA here is from genome assembly GCF_000151885.1 of Dipodomys ordii. Lineage (NCBI taxonomy): Eukaryota > Metazoa > Chordata > Mammalia > Rodentia > Heteromyidae > Dipodomys > Dipodomys ordii. Next base: position 15,197,316 of record NW_012267238.1, on the reverse strand, counting down.
AGAGCCTGGCTGATGCTGATATTTTTAGAAAGTTCTGCTTGTGATTCTAAGGGGCAAAGCCACTAGAAGAAACATAGTAAGAGAGACATTTGTTACTGTGTAACCATTCAGTGAGTCCATGTCAAAAGAAGACACTTAATCCCTAACTTCCTGACCAAAGCACTAAAGACATTGGCCAGAAAGTTTAGAGCAGCTGAACCACCTTGGTCCTTGTCCCTGGCAAGAAATGAATTCAGAACATAGTAAATGTGATGGGAAAGTTTATTAGAAAAGAAATAGGAAGAAATATAAAAGAAATAGAAAGAGAGCAGGTGACAGAGACATGGCACAGGAGGGTGGCCTGTCAGCCACCTTGGCCATCTTGGCCATCTTCTTTGATATCTTTTATTAGATCTTTCTTGTCAGAGAGCTTGGCCTTTAGTTAAAAAGTGAGAATTGATTGGCTTCCTGATCGGTGGGTCTCCTTTCTGTTTCCTGTAAGGTTGTGATACCAAAGATTTACTGTCTCAGCTGCGTGCTGGTGGCTTATGCCTGTAATCCTAGCTATTCCAAAGGCTCTGAAAATTGTGGTTCAAAGCCAGCCTGACAAGAAAGTCCATGAAACTTTTATTTATTTATTTATTTTTGGGTCCAGTCATGGGGCCTGAACTCTGGGCCTGGGCGCTTTCCCTCAGCTCTTCAGCTCAAGGTTAGCGCTCTACCACTTGAGTGCCACTTCTGCTTTTTTCTTTTTGCTTATGTGGTGCTGAGGAATCAAACCCAGGGCCTCATGCATGCAAGGCAAGCACTCTACCACTGAGCCACCTTCCCCACCCAGTCCATGAAACTTTTATCTCAAATTATTCACTAGATAACCATAAGTGGAGCTGTGGCTCAAAGTGATAGAGTGCAGCTAGCCTTGAGTGAGAGCTCAGGAACAGAGCCCAGACCCTGAGTTCAATCTGCAGGACCAAATAAAATAAAATAAAATGTATTGTACATACATTTATCTGGCTTAGAGAAGGGAAGGGGAACAACAAAATGATGAGACAGAGGACAAGGGGGGAACCAAAGCAACAGCAATATTCACAAGACAATATGTTGGAAATGATCTGTACAACTTGAAGTGGGGATGGAGGGTAGGAAAGTGGGAGAAAAATGAGGGATGGGGTAACAAGTTTGACAAGAAATGTACTCACTACCTTACTTATGTAACTACAACCCCTTGGTATATCACCTTGGCAATAAAAAAATGATATTTTTTAAAAAGTGAAAAAAATAAGCTGGGCACCAATGGCTCACGCCTGTAATCCTAGCTACTCAGGAGGCTGAGATCTGAGGATCATGGTTCAAAGCCAGCCTGGGCAAAAATGTTCATAAGACTCTTATCTCCAATTAACCACCAGAAAACCAGAAGTGGCTCTGTGGCTCAAGTGGTAGAGCGCTAGCCTTGAGGTGAAGAGCTGAGGGACAGTGCTCAGGCCCAGAGTTCAAGACCCACGACTGATAAAAAAAAAGGTGAAAAAAATTCACTATCTGGTCCTTAATTCCTCACTGTGTTTCTTTATTTCCTCCTTGTATAGCTCTCAGCTCCCATTTCATTGTCAGCTAGCTTTTGGTTTATGGACATATCCTCCCATCTGTAAGCTATATAAGCTACAGTTCCCTGACTGACTGCTTTTCTACTAACTTGTATCATCAGTAGGTTATATCCAAGGTTTGCCATGTCTGATGAACAAGTCTCAGAGTGGTTGCCCAGACTCTTTCTCCAGACTGGCAGGCAGAAGGGCTCTGCAATGGTTTAGATGTTGTGTTCCTTCAAAACCCATAATGAAGTTTGGTCCCTGGCATAACAGTGTTCAGTGAACTCTGCCTCATGAATGGCATTCATATGCTTACAAAAAAGCTCAAGGAAGAGTTCAGTGCCTAATCCCTTTCTTTGATACGGCAGCAAGAATGGACAAGGTAGGGGAGTAAATTACTCCATCTCTGGGTTGCAAAGATCTCTGGTCTGAATGATAAGGAAAGAGTTTGCTGTGTGTCTGCTGATGTGCACCATTCCTCTCTGAAAAAGTACAAGGCCACAGTGATGCCATCCCTCTGCCACGATGTTTGAATAACCAAAGGACTTGGTAATTCAAAGGCCACTTAGCCTCTACTACTTATTAACAGAGATAGCAAAAATTATTTGTACTTCCTTTTGACTCCTTAAACCTTTCTTCCCCAAGGATGAGCACCAGCACTGTGCTCTAGAGATCTTTCTAAGGTGCATTTATGTATCACAGCAGCCCTCATTAAAAATAATGGGCATAACTGCAGAAAGACATGACTTCATCCAGGCAGCAAATGTTCCCCAAGTACAAACCTGCCATTTGCCAGGCAATGCGAGGAGCTAACAAACTTCCTTCTGAAGTAATTCACTTGGTTCTGCCAACTCTTAAGCATCTGTTTGGTAACTGGGCTGTCAGTATGGAGCTACTGTCTGTTTCAAACACCCCAGTGTTGGAGACTAAGGTTTAGATACAAATGCCTGCTATTAGGACTTACAGATAGAGTTCCTCCTTTAAGTCTTAAGGGTCATAGCTCTCAACAGTCTCTCAGGAATGATCAACCATCCCTCCAATGAATACAATGAAACATCTGTTTTCCTACAACCAGCAGCCCTCCTCATGCAAGTGTTGATCCTGCTGGCGTTTTGTGACATATGAGTTCAAAGGAGTTTATGACATGTGCTCACTGACAAACCTGTCAAAGGGCGAAATGCTGGGATTTACAATGATTTGCTTGGAGGATTTCTTCCTGTTGTTGAAATACAGAAAATAACAAATGTTTAAGACAATGCAGTGAGGATTCCTTAAACTGCACTCTACAGAAAAGCACGTGATGGCGTGGGTCTTTTCTTCCTTCTGGAAAATAGGCTAGTCCTTTACAAGTCTCTTAATATGCTCCACTACTCCTCAAGGTCCTACTCAAATGTCACTTCCCTGTAAATCCACCCTGGGGCCTTCTGGGTAGAGTTAACATATCTGCTATGGCAGCATGGGCTTTTACTAACTTGATGTTCTGTAACATCTGTTGCTCAACATGTGTGTCTGCCCCTCTTTGAACACCATACCCATCCCAGCATACTGAGTGTGTTTCTAAATACAGGAATCATATAGTTGCACAGTATATATTTTGTGGTTTGTGTATAATGTGATTGAATGAGATTATTGGGATGGCTACCAGCTTTTTAATAGCAGATGTCAGAGCCATTTGGCTTTCAAATTTCCATAAAGACATGTTTCAAATATCTATAGAGAATAGTTCCTGAATCTTTTCATCTATATCCTCATAGTCACCTCTGGAGCTATAAAATTTTCCTCCTGTGATAATCCTGGCTTTTCACCTAGATTGGTCCTGTTTGTTTTCTTCTAGGATGCTTTTGTGTCTCTCTGGGTTGTTTCCCATTGCTAACACCCTATGTGGGACAGAGTTGGTGTTTGGTTGTAGTTCACTATAGGCTGATGTTGAACACTAATAAGAATGGGAACGGTTTTGGAATAAGTCATACCTCGATTTAAAACTCACCTTGAAAATTCACACAGTGTTCTTGAATGAGTTATTTCACCTTAACATTTGATTTCTTCATCTGTGAATGGAATGTAATAAAAGCACCTGCTTGCCTTCTTAGGTAGTTAATACTAACAATCCCGTTGTATAAATACTTCCTCTATATCAGGCCTTGGGTAAAACACTTTATGTGGATTCTCATATTTTATCTTCACAACAAGGTTGCTGTAGTTTGAGTCCTCTGAGAAGCCGATCTGAGGTGGAGACTTGCCTTAAAGGAAGTTGATTGGGGAGTGCTTGTTTTTAGAATTAGCACCTGAAAGTGAGGAGTGATGGGATGGGACTTGGCAAGGGAAGATCTGGGCTTCAGTGCAGGCTAAACAAATCTTTAGCTAACCTCAACGACAACTTGAAGCTGGGATGTCACTGCAGAGCCATGTTATAATGTCAAGAAGAATATAGGGTCTTTAAATTCAAGCCTTCACTCCTTACTAGAAATAAGCTACCCTCTCCTTAAAGGGAAGTAGCTCTGTCTGGGCTGAGCAAAGGGTTTTAAGTGTGGGATAACATTCTCCAAAACACCTATTGCACAAATTAAGTGAGGTCACACATAGAAATTTAGTGCAATGCCTCTCAAAGAATAAGTATGCAGGAAATGTTAGCCTCTTTTCTCTTCTTCCTTTACTACCTGCCATGTTGTACAGCAAGTACACAATAAATTGTGGAGAAGTCAATGACTCTATTTTCAGAATTGTCTCTTAAAATATTTATCACCTCTTGGTCTTATAAAAAAAATCTACTGTGCATGCTAATGAAAAGATTCTTTGTATATTAGTTGGTATTCCCCAGAGAAATAGAAATATTAGAATGTGTGTGTACCATAGCATGGAGGAGAATTTGTTTTTTTTTAAATTTTATTTTATTTTATTCGTGAACATACTGTACAGAGGGGTTACAATTGCATGGGCAGGATAATGCGTACATTTCTTACCAAGCATTGCAGCCTCCTCCTTTGTTTACCCTTCCCATCCCTTCCCAGCCTCCCCCCCCCCCCCCCCCCCCCCCCCCCCCCCCCCCCCCCCCCCCCCCCCCCCCCCCAATCCCAATTTTTCCCCCTCCCCCCCCCCCCCCCCCCCCCGCACCAACGTTGTAAAGCTCGTTTTGGACATGACAACTTATATTTCTCATTGTTGCATCAGATCTACCTGTATCCTTAAACAACTGGTTTTTCCCCATCTTGGAGGAGAATTTGTTTTACTCACAGTTTCCTGATTTAAAATGTTAATCTCCTTCAAAAAAACAATAATTTCACAGAATAATCTCATAGAAACATACAAAACAGTTTTTAACCAAGTTCAAGCCCTATTACTGCTCCTATTACATACACACATGCACAGCACCCACATATGCACACCCAAAAGAATACAAACAACAAAAATGCTGGCAAGGATGTGGGGGTGAAAATGGAACTCTAATATACTGTTGGTAGGCCTATAGAAAAGTGCCACTACTACAGAAATCAGTATGAAGAGTCCACACAAAGCTGGAAATAGAAGTGGTCTGGTGGCTCTCTCTGGTTGCCACCATGTTTCCTTCACCAGCATTTACAGAACTCACACCCACAGAGTTCAGAAATAACCCAGAAACCTCACAAAAAGCCACATGGATGCTTGAATTAGCAAAGACTTCCAAGCAACTATTATCAATATGTGTAAGGGTTTAAAGGAAAAGGCAGGCATCATTATTAAGAGATGAGACATTTCAGCAGAGGCAGTATTGTCTCTGTCCTATACAATCTAAATGGAAATGCCAGATCTGAAAAGTATAACATTTGAAATGAGAAATTTTACTGGGTAGGTTTAAGAGAAGATGAAGCGTACAGGAGAAAGGAAGAATTAAGACAAATCAAAAGAAATGATAACAATCAAAATACATATAACAGACTGAAAACATAAAGAGACTTACATAACTGTAGAACAATAGTGAGTGCAGCAATGTATGGATAAATACATTCCCTGAGGAATATAGGAGATTGAAAATTATCTTTGAAAAAACATTATCAAAAATCATGACAAAAATTTCCCAAATTTGACAAAAGTGACTGTCAACAGACAAGCTAGGCTTTCCTTGCCCTCATTAGTTAAAACTTTTCCCAATGTCTGTCCTAGTGTATCCCTATTCTAGCCAAAGGAGAGGAGATCAAAGTTACCTTCGAGTTGATGAGATGGAAGAGTCAGAAGAGTGAGTATCCTATAAAGAAACTGTGCCCTTCATCTTTTGGCCCTATGGAATTCACAAGATGCATACATAATAACCTGTGTCCGGATTTCTATTTGGAATTCTTGCAGACAGCATCCTTTGTCACAAGAACAATGGAATGGAGACTGTCAGGGGCCAAGATAGTTTGTGGGACCTGAGAGAGAGGCTTCCAGTTCTCAAGATCCTAGAGTCCTAGGCACACAACTCCAAACTCCTGTGCCTTCTCTCCTTCTCAAAATCACACAGCAATGCATATTTAAGAATTGCCTTACAGAAAGAAAAGAAAGTGGGGCACTAGTGGCTCATGCCTGTAATCCCAGCAATTCAGGAGGCTGAGATCTGAGAATTGCCTTCATTTGAAGCCAGCCTGGGCAGTAAAGCCCATGAGACTCTTATCTCCAGTTAATCACCATAGGAAAAATGAAGAAGAAGGAGAAGAGGAGGAGGAGAAGGAAGAAGGAGAAGAGGAGGAGGAGAAGGAAGAAGAGAGGAGGAAGAGGAGGAGGAGCAGGAGGAGGAGGAGAGGAGCAGGAGGAGGAGGAGGAGGAAAGAGGGAGGGAAGGAGGAAGGGAGAGAGGGGAGAGGGAGGGAAGGAGAGAGAGAGAGTGAGAGATAGAGAGAGAGAGAGAGTTTGCCAGTTGCAAGGCTTGAACTCAGGGTCTGGGCACTGTCCTTGAGCTTGTTTTGCTCAAGGCTAGTGCTCTACCACTTTAACCATTGCTCTACTTGTGGCTTTTTGGTAGTATATTGGATTTAAGAGTCTCACACAGTTTCCTGCCTGGGCAGGCTTTGAACTGTGATTCTCAGATCTCAGCCTCTTGAGTAGTCTCTGGCACCTGGTGATTTTTAAAAAGTCTCTGCCAGTTTGAGTTTCTAAAATTAAAGATATAGTCACATTTTTTTTTCTTTTGAAAGAAGTCGATCTTTTTGCATTTTTCAGAATTTGTACCCAGGAAAAAGAGTTTGAATTCATGTTGACATATTATAGCATAACTATATTATATTCCAGCTTCTAAGAAACATGATGGATGATGTTGATACAATTGAGCAAAATTGGAGGCTTTAGTTATGATGGGTTTTCCCTCTTTTGTTATAGGTCTGTCCTTTCTGCAGAGCCAAGGCATTAAGAAGTGTTGCGATGCTAGGTCCATCCAAGCCCGCCCTCTGCTGGTCAGAGGGAGTTCATTAGATTGTTTCATGATCTGTGAAAACAATTTGGAAAAAAAATGAATTTTGTTCGCTTCATATTTTTTAGTCCTTTGAAATTCTGCTTTGGGGGATGGAAGTGAGAGGGTGGGAGAATGGAGGGGAGGTACAGGAAACAATGGAGGGGAGGTACAGGAAACAAAGTGGAAGGTGGGAGAGAGACTGGTAACAGGACTCATTTTCCCCCTTTATCCAGTATAAGGGAAAACCTGGACATAGAGTCAGATGACTATTGTGGAAATGCCAAATGACCTTGAACAAGTCAATTAATCTTTATGATCACTGTTCAGTCATTGTCAGTATTTATTGAAGACTTCTTATATTCTGAACATTGTATGAAGCTCTGAGAGAATATAAAGGTGAAAGATATATGGCTCTTGCCTTCACATTGCTTATAGTCTGGGAGACACACTGGCTCTGTTGTCATGATAAATCTGGGAGATACAGAGAAAATATGTGGGATATTGCTGTGCCTCAGATTCTGAGGGAGGAGGCACAGAGGTGGGCACTGCTATGCTGTGATGAGTGGTGAAGCAGATACATCTCCTTTGGCAGGATGGCGAACTGGGTCCATGGTCTGACCCCAAGCCCCTCCTTTTATCATGTCCCCATAAACCCTTTGTCCTTGGAGCCCTGTGGCAAGTGCATTCTCCTCCATTCTGACACTTACTGGAGGGGTTCTTTGCCCCTCTCGTTAGGCTCTGCGTCCTTTGAAGGCAGAGCCCATGTATATCTCATTTGCAGCTATCCTTCTGCTTCCAATTCAGTGTTTAGCTTTCTTTGATTTCCGTGTCTAATGATTTGATTTCCATGCTCCCGTTTGGGGGCTACAGCTGGAATCTCTGCTCCCATTATAGCACTCCAAATTCCTTTGCACTAGTACCAGCCTATATTGAATATTTACTTCACTCTGTAATACTATGCTGCACTAGATGTGTTTGTTTACCTATTATTTTTCTCTCAACCATCATTTGAAATAGTTGACATCATGTCTGGTTTTTTTTTTTTTTTTGCTCGATATGAATTTGAGAGCAAAAGCTTATCCAAAGCCTCAGAGATAAGATGTCCCACCACAAAATCACAATGCAAGTGCTAGCTAACTAGCTGGTTCTCAGGGGGTAGCCAAAGCTGGAGTGCTCACTGCCCCTGCTATTCCTCCAGGAGTACAGATGTGAACGGAATACCATGGCATGCAGAGAACTATAGCCAAATGTTACTCAAGGACACTTCGTGGCTATCCTTCTGTAGCTACACTTCTGTGGGGTGGGGGTGGGGATAGGAAGTGGTCTTTCCAGGACCCTTGTAGTAAAATGGCAATAAGCACTCTGACTTACCGGGCTAGAAGCTTCCTTGTTACTCTGATCATCAGTGAAATCTATGTGAAAGACTGTAATTCTTTCACTCCTCCATATGGTTGTAAGAGCTCAGCCTCTCCTACAGCCATTCTTTCTCTGGCTGGCCCAATCTTCTACTCTCACCATACTGTCTCATTGACCACAGCTCCCCAAGCTAGAGCATCTGGCCATTTGTCTCACATTTCCATGCTTATTTGCTTCTTTAAGGTAAGAATTTCCTTTATTAATTTGTACTTCACAGTCAAGCTGCAGTTAGAGGATGATTAATCACTTTGAGATGCTAATGCCACCCCTGTTTTTATCTATCTATCTATCTATCATCTGTCAGTCTCATCTGTCTTTCTGTCCGTCTGTTTATCCTGGTGCGAGGGCTTGAACTCAGGGTATGGGCACTATCTCTTAGCTTTTCTTTTCTCAAGGCTGGTGTCCAATCACTTGAGCCACACTTCTATTTCTGGATTTTTGCTAGTTAATTGGAGATAAGAGTCTCACCGATTGTCATGCTCCAGTTGGCTTGGAATTTTGATTCTCAGATTTCAGCCTCCTGAGTAAATAGCTAGGATTACAGGTATAAGCCAGGCTACACCTGTGCTTTGAAATGCCAGAGAAATCCAATAGGAAAATGTCAAGTTTCAATCTATGAAATGAGTCACTTCAGCTTAGATCTAGGGGTGAGGAAGCATGCAACAGGAGAGGAAAGCAGACCTCTCGCTGCTTCAGCCACCTGGATCATGACTCCTGTCTGGAAGATGGAAGAATTGATGATTGATGACCAAATGTCATGACTTAATGGCATGTGACTTCTGTGAAAAATCATGCTTTCCTCACTTGCTCCGTGTTTGGAGGATGAATTTTCCATCAGCCATGAGAACACCTGGCATGCTGAGTGGGTGGGTAAGAGGTGGTGCCTAAGTGGGGGCATTACCTGTGAATGGAGTTCAATCTGGGGCCAAAGCCAGGAATTGGCTCCCTGAGAAGAAACCACCAAAAGGGGCTGTGTGTAATGTAGTAGGCCTGCTCACTGCTGGCCTGAGAGTCACACTGTCCTGAGCTTGGTGCAACAGCTTTTCTCCTCCCTCCTGCTGCTCCATAGCCTGTCTGTTGGCAAAAAAAAAAAAAAAGGCTGTGGCTGGCATTCCCACTGAGGCCCAACAGGGGCCTGTTCTTCCCAGCACATTGTGGGCTTAGCATTTCCATTATTACACTCACAGAATGTCCTTAAACAAGAACAACAGCAATGGCATTTATTAAGTACATTCCAGGCAGTCTGCATATAATAACCCTAGTCATGCTACAGTCCTTCCCACAAGAGGGCACTGAATCTCAAGAGAAAGTAAGTAGTTAAGTTGCCCAACATTACAGTGAATGTTGGAGCTGGAAACAGAATGTTACATTTCTTAGCTGTAAGGCCTGTGCCTTGCACCATGGAACCACCATGGAGCAGAGGCCAGTGTGAGGATGAGCTTCCCATTCATCTGCTGTTCCTCCTGCCCTGGTGCCATCCATCACCACTGAAGTTATGCATGCCCTCATCCTTAGAATTTGAAGGGGTTTTTCACCTGGAAACAGAGACATTGCGGATGCAATTACACTTAGGATGTCGAGATGGAAAAATGCTCCTGGATTATCTGGGTGAGTTCCATGTCATTGTAAGGAGGAGGTTGAGAAAACTACAGAAAGAGAAGGTGGCAGAATCAGAGCGACAGCGAGAGAGATAGAGACAGAGACAAACAGAGAGAGAAAGACAGAGACAGACAGAGACAGAGAGAGACAGATAGAGAGACAGAGAGAAAGAAAGAGAGATGCTAAGCTCTGGGCCTTGAACACGAACAGGGCCACAGGCCAACGAATGAAGCAGCATGTACATATCACTTCCCTTGATCCTCCCGAAACAAGCCAACTCTGCTGAGCCTGTGGATTTGGTCGGTAACACCCCTTGGGGACTTCTTGCTTCTAGCACTGTAATGTAATACATTTATATTCTACAAAATTTATGTTGTACAAGTTTATGATAATGTGCTATGGAAGCCATAGGAAATGAATTCATTCTGGAAAGCTTTATTAGTTGCTGGATGGAAAGGGGCGTATTTGAGGTCACAGCTGAGCAGGCACTACCACAGGGGCTGGAGATTATTCGAGACAGACAGAGTGACTGGGATCTGGATAGCACTGGTGCTATCACTGGCTATGATTTCCAGGCAGGAGTAGATCCTGCCTCTTAGGGCTTTACCCCTCTTCCAGTCAGCTCTCAGCAACTTCCAGATGTGGACTTGGCTTCTTCCCTTGACCCTGCCTTTTCTCATCAAGGACTGAGCCTGTTGCAGCTGACTGGATTCCAGCACTGGCTCTGCCACCTCCTGTTTCTTACCTTTGCCAGGTTGTGTCAGGCCAAAGATCACAAGTCTTTGGAGGAAAAAAATAAATTAAAATAATCATTATTCCCAGCTGTGCAGTATGTGTAATGGCTTCAATCAAAGTCTCGAGGCCTTCATGTCTCAGTCTTGGTGATCTCATCTAAAAAATGAGAACAGGAACATAAACCTCATGGAGTTGTTAGGACAAATGAAATGATTTATTCTGCATACATTGCATAGTATGAGGCACAATGTCAATTCCCTATAAGCAACAGCCATTATTGTTATGATGATACATTCCAAGCATGTGCCTTGGCTGTGGGATGCAAATGATTTCAGGTGTAATCACCATGCAGCTATTTGGAAGAAAGCTCTCCCTTTGTGTCAGACATCACTCTATATACAGAGTTACAAGAGCTTGCTATACAACCCAGAATTAAATTGGAATTTTTAGTTCTTTCCTAAGACTGTGGCTTTCTTTACTTCTTGTAGGTCCATCACTAGAAAGTCAATATTTTAAAAACATTTTGGGAGGTTGCTAAGGGATTTGAAGTCTGTGAAGGAATTTGGTGGGAGAGAAAAAGAACCTAGTAATAGGTCACAAGTAGAGAAGGAAGAGAGATTTGGTGTTGTGAGCATTTGAGCTTTTGGATGCTACTTGTGCAAGTTAAGATTCTACCATGTGAAGAATGTCCCTATGGTCCCACATAAATATTCAGAGTTTTCCAAAGGCTTCCTTTCTGAGCCACTCTGCGTAGTGTAGTGGCCTGAGTCACACAGATGTATTCAACTTCCTGGCCCCTAGTGTCTGTAGGGTAACTGACCAGGGTGGTCCAAGTTGGGCACTTTTGAGTACCTGGGGTGTTTCCAGTAGTCTGCTGGGGGTTCTAAGAAACTAAGATATTTAAGGCTAGCATACTTATTTCTTTTAGGAGCATTTGTTATGGTGAGGAAAAAAACATTAGATGAAAAGGGAGGATTGAATAGCCTTAAAAGAAACAGGCAGAAAATATATTAGCAACATTACTTGGTGCCTTCCATAGGACTAATATTTGGTGAACATTCATGATGTGCCAGACATTTTACCCACACATTCACTTTCCATTGTGTCTCATGAAGAGAAAGTGAAGGATCCAGGATCTAGGACCAGGTTACCTGCTTAATTTATAAGTCTACTAGCTAATAAGGATAAGTGAGGGTAAAGGGAACAGAGTGTGTGCTCTTGGAGTTCAGAGGAGAAATTGGTGAAGGATTCAAGAAACATGCTGTTTTGGGGATGGGAAGGTGGCTCAGTGGTAGAGTGCTTGCCTTGCATGCATAAGGGCCTGCATTAGATTCCTCAGCACCACATAAGCAGGGGAAAAAAGCCGGAAGTGGAGGTGTGGCTCAAGTGGTAGAGTGCTAGCCTTGAGCTGAACAGATGAGGGACAGCGCCCAGGCCCAGAGTTCAGGCTGGACCCTTTGGACGACTGGATTCCCCCCGCCACACACACAAAAGAAACATGTTGTTTTAAGATGAACCTGGAAGGATGGCCAGAATTTGGGCAGATGGTGAGGTGTGTGACTAGGAAAGACATGAGCAACAGCTGTTTAACAGATGCTACTTCAGCACTTGCTGTATTGCATGGACCTAGATGATCGACCAGAACACAGAGCAAAACAGACACATATTCACCTCCATGGTGATATCTGAAAGGAGAAAGAGAAGTAAAAAAAAATAAGTAAATTTCCGGGTGCCGGTGGCTCATACCTATAATCCTAGCTACTCAGGAAGCTGAGATCTGAGGGTCGCAGTTCAAAGCCAGCCCGGGCAAGAAGATCCATGAGACTCTTACCTCCATTTAACCATCAGAAAAACTGGAAGTGTCTCTATGGCTCAAGTGGTAGAGTGCTAGCCTTGAGCTGAAGAGTCAGGGATAGTACTCAGGCCCAGAATTCAAGCCCCAGGACCGACCAAAAAAAAAAAAAGTAAGTTGATGATGCATCATAATACAAGGTGGTAAGTACAACAGAGAAAGGAAAAGCGAAGGAGCATATTTAGTTTTTGATGGCTGCTGTAAGAAAACCACTACAAAGTTAAAAGACTATCTATCTATCTATCTATCTATCTATCTATCTATCTATCTATCTATCTATCTATCTATCCTTACAGTTTTGGAGATCAGAAATAACTTTTACTCATCTATAGTCAAGGTGCTGGTGGGGCTGGAGGTTTGGGTAGGAAAAGACATTTCCTTATTTTTTTCGGTTTCTACATTCCTACAGCACCTACATTCCATGACTTGTGGTTCCTTCTTTCATCTTCAGAACTCATCACTACAGTGCCATCACCCTGCCTTCTCCTTCTGATTTTCTGCTTCCCTCTTATGAGGACCTAACTTATTATATCAGGCCCACCCAGACATCCCAGGACAATCCTTATTTTACAAAACAACACCTACAAAGTATCTTTGACTTACAAGGTGACGGCCTCTGGAAACAGGAATATGGCTCTCTTGCACTGGGGAGATTCTTTATGTGATTACAGGGAGCAATGGGGAAAATGAAAGGGGGAATGAGATTGGTCACAAGAATGAGTTGATAATTTCCAGAAGGAATCAGTCCCACCAACACATTGACTGTAGACCAGCAAAACTTTCTGTTCTCCACAGAGCAGGATAAGTAGTCAAAGTTACTTCCACTGGTTCTGTTTTTCTTCAGTGTAACTGTCTTAATCATGTGAAATAGTTTGTTTGCATTCTATTTCAGTATTTTCCCAGCTCTGTTGATTAAATTTTAGTTGCTAGTGCATAAAACACTTACATGTTTACAAAATCAAGGAGCTATGAAAATTTAGCCCAACATGGTGGCATTTATCTGTTATTCCAGCATTATGGGAGTTAAGGAATGAACATTACAAATTCAATGCCAGAGTGGGCTAATTAGCAAAGATTCTCTCTCTCTCACTATATACTCAGTGTTTGATCTATTGCTCGGCATGTCTATTGATTTTTATGAAATATTAGATAATTGTATATTAGATTGTTAAGTGGTTTTATTTTTATCTTCTTTTTCTTTTCTTTTCTTTTTTTTTTTTTTTGGGTCCAGTCGTGGGGCCTGAACTCTGGGCTTGGGCGCTGTCCCTCAGCTCTTCAAGGCTAGCGCTCTACCTCTTGAGCCACAGCACCTCTTCTGGCTTTTTTCTTTTTGCTTATGTGGTGCTAAGGAATCGAACTCAGGGCCTCATGCATGCAAGGCAAGCACTCTACCACTGAGCCACCTTCCCAGCCCATTTTTATCTTCTTTTAAACAAGTTTTCTTCTGGAAGATAGATATTTCCTGCTGATAATCTTGACCTCTTATGCTCTCATTATTAAGCCATTATCAAAGTGGGTTTGTCATTTACTCTAAGACTAGGTTAGCTCCACTAATAGGCCATGACCCGTCCATTGGATCTGCTGAGTTCCTTGTTCACTGGGATTTTCCTCTCCAGCTAGGTGGAGCTGTAATGTCTCCTGGCTCTGTTAGATCTTTGAATTTTGGCTATCTTTGCTTGGTCTCAAGGAGTTTCTCTATATACATGCATAGTTATTGTTCAGCAGTAGATTCAAAGGCTCTTATAGAGGTTTCGGGTGTGTTTTCCTATGGATTTTTTTTTCAAATTAGAGATATATGTATGTGTTATCTTCCCTTCTTTCTTATGTAAAAGAAGCCTACTGTATACATTGTTTTGCTATTTTTTGTTTACTTAACAATATGTCTTAGTAATGATGTTACATTGTGAAAATGGCAATGCTGCCAAAAGCAATCTACACATTCAGTGCAATGCCATCAATATCCCAACAGCATTGTTTAATCAAATAGAAGAAGCAATCCAAGGGGCTGAGAAGGTGGCTCAGTGGTAGAGCGCTTGCCTTGCATGCCTGAGGCCCTGGGTTCGATTCCTCAGCACCACATAAGCAAAAAAAGAAAAAAGCCGGAAGTGGCGCTGTGGCTCAAG
>NW_012267238.1:15150520-15182377 GCF_000151885.1 Dipodomys ordii | reverse complement strand
TCAGTGGTAGAGCGCTTGCCTTGCATGCCTGAGGCCCTGGGTTCGATTCCTCAGCACCACATAAGCAAAAAAAGAAAAAAGCCAGAAGTGGCGCTGTGGCCCAGGCCCAGAGTTCAGGCCCCACGACCGGACCCCCCCCCAAAAAAATAAAACCAAAATGAGATAGCATTAAAAAAAAGAACCAATCCAAAAATTCATATGAAATAATAGAAGACCCCAAATATCAAAAGCAATCCTTAGTAGGAAAAACACTGCTGGAAGAATATCAATACTAAACTTCAAACTCTATTATAAAGCTATATATATATAAAACCAGCTTGGTACTGGCACAAGAACCATCCTGAGGACCAATAGTATAGAACTGAAGAACCAGAAATGAACACACAGACCTACGGCCACCTAATATTTGATAAGAGAGCCATAATCACCAGATGGAAGAAAGACAGCCTCTTCAACAAATGATGTTGGCAGAATTGGCTATACACATGTAGAAAACTGAAGTTAGATCCTTAAATAACACCCAGCACCAAAATAAACTCTAAATGGATCAAAGACTTCGAGGTAGGAGCAGATACCTGAAAATATTACAGGAAAAGAAGGGAATACACTAGGGCTCCTTGGCACAGGCCAAAACTTCCTAAAGATCCAGAAACACAACAAATCAAAGAAAGGCTGGATAAATGGGATGGCATTAAACCACAGAGTTTCTGCATGACAAAGGATATAGCTAGCAAGATGAATAGGAAGCCCACAGTTTGGGAGAAGATCTTCACTAGCTATACAACATACAAAATCCTCATATCTAAAATATACCTAGAGTTCAAAAAATTAACCCCCATAACAAATCCTCAAAGAAACCACCATCCCATTAATACATGGGCTAAAAAATTAAAAAGAGACTTCTTTGGAGAGGAAATAAGAATGTCCTAATAGACTCTTGAAGAAATGTTCAACATCTCTGGCCATAAAAGAAATGCAGTACAAAACTACATTGACTACTCCAGTTAGAATGGTCATTGTAAAGAAAACAAATAATAAGCCGGGCCTGGTGGCTCACTCCTGTATTCCTAGCTACTCAGGAAGAGATTTGAGGACTGCGGTTCAAAGCCAGCCTGGACAGAAAAGGCCATGAGACTCTTATTTCCAAGTAATCACAAGAAAACTGCAAGTGGCTCTGTGGCTCAAGTGGTAGAATGCTAGCCTTTAGCTGAAGAGCTGAGGAACAACGCCCAGGCCCAGTGTTCAAGCCCGCCCCCCCAAAAAAAAGAAAGAAAGAGAGAGAGAGAGAGAGAGAGAAAGAAAGAAAGAAAGAAAGAAAGAAAGAAAGAAAGAAAGAAAACAATAACAGCTGGCAGGGATGTGGCCAAAAGGAACACTGCTACACTATTGATGGTAATGTAAACTGGTTCAACCACTCTGAAAAGCAGTATGGAAGTTCTTCGAAGGAGTAAATATAGAGTTTCCCTATGACCAGTAATCCCACTTATGGGCATTTACCCAAATGACCACAAACAAGGCCACACTAAAGCTACAAGCACAACCATGTTCATTGCAGTATTATTTACCATAGTGAAGATAGGGACCAACCTAGATACCCCTCAGTAGATGAATGGATCAAGAAAATGTGATATATATATAGATATCTATCTATCTATCTATCTATCTATCTATCTATCTATCTATCTATATATATGAATTCTATGCTTCTATCAAAATGACATCTTCCTATTTGTAAGGAAATTGAAAGACTTGGAAAAAATCATATTAAGTGAAGTAAGGCAGACCCAAAGAAACACAGGCTTCATGGTTTCCCTCATTTATAATATATGTCTAAGATAGTCCTATAGAACATCACAATAGCTCAATAACTATATAACCATATAAAATGATGCTAATAAAAATGAACTCTAAGATATGGAAACAAGAGGGTTTTTTAAATGTATTGTGTGCAGTTATTTCTTTTTTCTTTCATTTTTCTTCTTTCAGTTTATCCCCTGTTGTCACTGTTTTTTGGTTTTTTTAATTTTGGTACTCTGTGTCTTGTTTATCTGATTTGGAGAAGGGAAGGGAATAACAAGATGGTAAGACAAAGGACAAAGGATGAACCAAGCAATACTCACAAGACAGTAGTTTGGAGGAGAAAAGCAGTAGTGAGGAGGGAAAGTGGAAAAAAAACCAAAGGGGAATAACAATGTTTGATAAGAATTGGACTCCTTGCCTTACTTATGTAACTGTAACCTCTCTGTACATCACCCTTACAATAAAATGTTATTAAAAAAAAGAAATGATGTTATAGCAGCTTACAGAAAAACTATATCCCCCCCACACACATTGTCCAATTCTCTGATACTTTGACTTATGAATTCCAGCCACCCCAGCTTCCCTCATCCTTTTTTTTTTTTTTTGGTCCGTCGTGGGGCTTGAACTCTGGGCGCTGTTCTTCAACTCTTCAGCTCAAGCTGAGGGCTCTACCACTTGCTCCACAGCGCCACTTCCGGTTTTCCTGTGGTTAACTGGAGACAAGAGTCTCATGGACTTTTTCTGCCCAGGCTGGCTTTGAACCACGACTCTCAGATCTCAGCCTTCTGAGTAGCTAGGATTACAGGTATAAGCCACCAGCGACTGCCTTCCCTCATCTTTGTTTCTGCAACAAGATGGCTCCGCTCTGCTTGGGCTTCTGGTCTAGCCCGATGGCGCGGAGAGTGCCTTCAGGCTGAAAACGGGGTGATGAAGTTCACCTCATCATTTTTACTTTGGGCATGGTCACAGTCCTATACTACCTGTAATGTAATCGCTGTATGTTAGTGTGTCTGTGTGTGTGCACACGCACACACACACGTGTACTCATGTGTACTGGTACTCAGGGCTTGGGCACTGTCTTTGAACTTTTGTGCTCAAGGCTGGCACTCTACCACTTTGAGCCACAGCTCCATTTCTGGTTAATTGGAGATGAGGCTCACGGACTTTCCTGCCCAGGCTAGCTTTTAACTGTGATCCTCAGGTCTCAGCTTCCTGAGCATCTAGGATCACTGGCATGAGCCACCAGCACCTGCCCCTTTCAGCTGTCTTAGTCATGGATTGTACTTTACTGCTTGAGCTACACCTCCAGCCCAGCTATTTGCTGATTAATTAGAAATGGAGTCTCAGTCTTTTCTGTTCACATTGGCTTTGGATCATAATCCTCTGATCTAAACCTCCTGAGTAGCTAGGATAATAGGCATGGGCCACATGCATCTGGATCTACAGTGGAGTATCTCAAAACATTTGTTTCATACATATTGTATAGTTTTTTAGTTGTTTATGATGGAAGGAGAAGTCCATATTCAGTTGATCCATCTTGGAAAACACATCCATGAAGAAGCTTTACATAAACAACAGAGTGAGTTCATTTTGTTTAACCAAATGGGATTCTTTCTTCTGAATGATCTCTTTTTGAACAAATCTAGACTCTTAAAAAAATTAAAGAAATTGGCATATGTTCTCTGGGAATCTTAATGCAGTTCGCTGCTTTAAAACATGTCTTAGTTTAGACCCTTTATCTCTACTTACTCTGCTGTTCTGATCTGAAGGTGAACTGATCTGTGTTTCTGACCCATGGCCTTATTTCCTGATGCTTGTCCTCTTAGCTCAGATCCCTGCTATCCTTATATTTTGAGGCCTACTGTTCAGATTATGTATACAATATACATTTATATAATTATATACAATATACATTTATATATTACAATATATACAATATACATTTATATATTACTTTATATATACAATATACATTTATATATTACTTTATACAATATATAATATATACAATACACATTTTTATATACAATATACAATTTATACAATATACAATATATACAATATACATTTATATACAATATACATTTATATATTACTTTAAAGCTTACTACATTATTAACTCATTTCAATCTATCTCATTTCTATCAAGCTATGACCAGATATTGACATTGTCTTTATGTTAGTCAGGTTCTGCAGACAAATAGAATCTATATGCATATAATAGTTACTGTATGTGTATTATACAGGTGATGTATTATAATACATATTGCATTATAATAATCTATAATAGATAACCTATAATAGATAATCTGTACCTATATCTCTATCTATAATATCTGTATCTATAGATATTATAGATATACAAGTAATCAGTAAGATCACTTGCATGATCATGGAGGCTGGAATAGGTTCTTGGCCAACCAGAGAGCCAGAAATGCCTGTGGTGAGAGGCAGAGAAGCTGGTGGTATAGTTCAAAGGATCCTCAGAACCAGGAAGACCAATAATGCAGCTTCTAGGAGGAGGCTGAAGACCAGCAGCCTCAGAAAGGTCACTGATGTAAGCCTTTGAGCTCAAAGGCTGAAGGACATGGATCTTTATGTATAAATGCAGCAGGTGACACCGCTGCTACTGAAAAGCCAGAGGGAGCCTGCTTTTCTATTCCATCCCAGAGTCCTTGAATGGACTAGTGCTTCCACATTGAGTTTAGGTTCACTGACACACGCAACAAAAATCTCTGCAAATAGCCTCTTAGACACACTCACAAGTAATGTTTTTTTTTTTTAAATTGTGGAAATACCTTACAGAAGGGTTACAATTACATGGGCAAGGTAATGAGTACATTTCTTATCAAGCATATATTGCCTCCTCCTTTGGTTCCCCTTCCCATCCCTTCCCATTTCCCCTCCCCCTCCCCCTTCCCCATTCTCTCCCCCTCCACCCAAAGCCAAGGTTGTAAAGTTCGTTTTTAGATGTACAAGACGTTATGTCGAAAAACAAGTAATGTTTTACCAGTGTTCCTGGCATCCCTCCTTCCAGCTAACTTGATCTCTCCAAATTAACCATTATAGTCCTCATTTTATAGATGAGAAAACAGAGACAAAGAGTGGTTGATAATTTACCCGAGATCAAACACTAGTAGACAAATGCCAGTTAATTTATTTATCATTTATCCCAGTTAGTTTCCCTCCAGAAGTCAAGCATTTGCAACTGCTCTATTCATTGTCTCTATCTCAGCCCCCTGTGCTAAGTGCTTGGTCTAGGGTATTAAGAGTGAGCCAGGCCAGATTTAAATCTTAGTTTTATGTTTAGCAGTTAGTTGACCTTGAACAAATAACTTGCTTTCTCATATTTCTAAGTTAGGGATATAATTTAACATAGTGTTCTGAGAGAGAGGTGGGGGAGAGGAAAAAGAGAGCATGGGGAAGGAGGGAGAGGGAGAGAGAAAAGGAGAGAGAGAATGAATTTATTTTGATAAGACACACATGCACATATGACATGCACATGGTTTAACAAAATTCTTGGCAGTAGTATGCTGTTCACAAAGAACAGCTATAATTACCATTGCATCGTAAATTAATGTTTGTCATTATAATCTCCTTCTTCCCTAAACATACACAGAGGCCTCTTTTTGCTATCAATGTATTTCATGTTAACATCTATTTCTTTGTCTAGCACATACTCAGAAATCAAAAAATGCTTGATAAATATGCTAAGGGTAATGATGTGTGAGTTCAATGCTGGCCACACATCTAGGAATAATAGATGTGTGAGTTAGGTGCTGGCAGAGCGTTCTCTCCTGCTGGCATCCTTGGCCCCCTAGCAGATGTCTGCAGCTAGTTGAACTCCACAGAGGAGGTAAGTAGCACAGTGATCCCTTTTGCCTTTTACAACTTATATATTATTTTTCACAGCAGAAGGGCTCACTGGAACTCTTGATTTCCCCATTGGTTTGGATGTTGTCCAAGCAGTGACCACACAGATGTCCCAGGTAGTGTTTGGGGTTTGTTTTCTCCTTTGGAATGCAATCATTGTGAACTCAGTCTTCTAGTTCTAGACAGTCTTCAGAACTGCAAAGGGGAATCCCATCTCTGTTTTCCTTCCAAGGACTTTCTGAATCCCTGCCATGACACTTGATGGTTAATTCTCAAATGCACATTTGACTTCTTGTTTTTCACTGCACAAAAATAGATAGAGATAGAAGCAGGACTTTGGAGTCAGACAACTGGGTTAAAACACTATTCTACCACCAATGGGTGGTGTGAACTTGTGTGAGTTTCTTGAGAGCTCTGAGTCTCTGTCTCCTCATCTGTAGACCAGGGGAGAGTGTGAAGGGCTTAGAATCATGCCTGACCATAGCTAACATTAGTGTTAGTGTTATTGTGTCTGACTTCTGCATGCCTTTGCAAGGACTTGTTCCTTCAAGTGCTGGTGGTTGCGATTGTTGCCTCCTTACAGAAGGTGATCCTGAAATTAACATGTCTAGTCTGTCAACTCGCAGTAGTCTCTGCTTCTGATGAACCCTGTTTTGTAAAAGCCAAGTGTCCTACTTTCACTCTCCTGAATGTTTGAAATCCTGGCCACCACCTCTGAATTTCTGGAAAGACTATATCTACTCTTCTCAGTAAGGTCAGAACATGTCAAGAATTCAGACTTGCTGAGTCTTTGCTCTTTGGCAGTTTAAAATGGAAGTGTTTCTTAAACTAGACCCAGAATTGTTCCTCTCGAATTTTTCTTAGAGTCTAAAATAGTCTCCAAGTTTGGTACATTCTAAAGTTCTGTGACATGTTCTATGGTATATCTGAGACTTCATATTTTCAGAAGCACAATCTTCCATGCCCTCTTGCGCCACAAACAGTCCCAATAATTATTAGTCATCCTTAATATGTGTCCACATAGGTTAATATATATTCACATAAGCTAAGCATTTTAGTGGTTTTGAGGCCAGCAATTTGAAATGGTAGAGAATACAAAATGCAAGATTGATAAATAGAAAGTCAACACCAACTCACAAGTGGTACAGAAAATTTAAACTGTCTAACATTGATGTTGCATATGTTTTTCATTTTACCAGGTAATGTCACCTTCTCTACTTCAGCTTCTTTTCTTGAACTCTGCTAACCTCAAAGCAGCCTGAGTACTTTCCAGAGAGAATAGCCCAAAGGAAGAACCATAACTTAAAATATTTTAATGTCTTCATTATAAACTAAACAGATCATTGCACTTTAATGTGAAAATAAGTTTCTGGAAGATAAACTCTGTTTGTCCCATGACTTTAGAAATAACACCCTCACATACAAAGAATCAACAGAAGTGGCTATACACTAGCTTGAGAAGCTTTGACTGTTGTCTACAAAAGAGGAGCTGAAAGAGTTCCATCTCAACTCTCCATCCAGGAAAGTTCCTTCTCAAAAGAAAAAAGAGACTTAATCTTCATGACTACATTAAGAATTGAGAACCAGGAAGTGAACTCTGTTGAAGTAGTTTGAAAAATATTGATGCAGAAAACAGTAGAGCAACAGAGGCAAAGTCATGGGGACATTTGGCTAAGACAATTAGACTTGACGACTTTATGAGGTAAGTACCCACTTTTTTCCTAAGGCTTTTTTCCCTTAGTCCTATTTGTTTTCAATGTACTCCATCTCCTCTGATAGTGATTGCTTGGTCTCTATGGTCTTCTGCTTTGCTATTCTGTGTTTCTAACATGCACCGAATTTCTTGCCACCCATAGCATTCTGGTTTGAATTCATGGATGCAGTAGAGTGACAATGGTCCCTTAGTGACAAGCTCACCACCAGAAATAATCTCAGGAGTGCATTTTGAAATATATTTTGATGGCCATTATTTTGATACTGCTACAAAGAGAAGAAACGTATTTATTGAGCTATTTCAAAGTGCCAGGAGTTATATAAATATATATGTATATATATATATATATTCAGCAATACATACAGAAACAACCCTACAATGCTCTTTCTGATCCATTTAGATGAAAATATTTTAGAGTGCAAGAGGGGAAATCACTTCAAGCTAAAGTAATGGTTCCAGTGGAACCGAAATTAGAAGCAAGAATCTTTTCAAGGAGAAAAATTTTGAACTGGATCTAGAAGAAGGCAAGTAATAGATGGGGGAAATGGAAACAAAGTGGAGTTGGAGAATAAACAAATAGTACAGTTGAATGAATCTGCCATTCCAGGATTTTGAAAGAAGAACCAGCAAAAGGAAGTTGGCAACATGGAGTTCCTACCCAAATTTCCTTAACTGGCCAACACTTCCTGAATAATCTACCATAGACAGAAAACACAAATTGATAGTGGACACCTACAAATAATAGAATGAAATAAATGAATGGTTAGGTACCATGAGACATATAAAGTATCTACATTACAATGCCCACCTCAGAGACAGATCTGATCTATTAGGAAACCCAAGACCTGCAGCATTAAAGATGACAAACACTCCATTTAGTAGAAGAAAATTAAGACATTTCAGTATCTTAGATGAAGACAGATATTGATGTGTCATGATATTTTACCAAATAGAAGATTTGGAAAGTGCTACAATAACCCAGGAAAGAAAGCGAACACTGAGCTTAGTACATGAGATAACTGAAAAGGGTATCATCATATTTGACCCCAGGAACTTCCATTTGATGAACAGCTATGTGATCAAAACACAAAGCAGCTCAAACTCTCTCCTCTTTATTTCTGGGTTCTAGTAACTGAGTGATGATGTTATTGCCATTTGTATCAGCACCAAGAATCTATTCTTATCTTCTCCTAAAACATTGGGTTTAAATACATACAAAGCATCAGTAGGAGACTTGGAAAAGACTGACTTTGTATACATACATATATGTGTGTGTGTATATGTGTATATACATTTTTTCTTGTGTTAAGTCTAAAAATGGAAACTGAGTAGACTCTAGAGAAGAGAAGGAGGATGTGAAAGTCTCTCTCCTCATCTGGAGTTTCTAGGCAAGACTGAATTGTCTGTATCAGGGAAAGACACAGGTTCTTTTCAAGTTCTCAGGAGTGCCAAAGATTGTAGCTGGGTTTCAATTTCCATAATTTCCATGTGTTAAAAAAGACCTCCAAATCTTTATTTGAAATTTTCTTTCTGAATATAGATCATGTTGTACTAGACTAACGAGACCTTGAAGATCTGGAGCTCCTCTTCTTTCTCTCTGTGTGAACCCAGAGTTCATAATGTGTTCAATGTGTCAGAATTAGTTGAAATAAGCTTGGAGTGGAACTTGGATTTTTGATGTCTATTATTGTGCTGTTTCTTTTTATATCCTTTTTTGTGCTACTTATTTTTGTTTTGTTTTGTTTTTTGGTCTATTGTGGGGCTTGAACTCTGGGCCTAGGCGCTTGTCCTTCAGCTCTTCAGCTCAAGGCGAGCGCTCTACCACTTGAGCTACAGCGCCACTTCCGGTTTTCTAGTGGTTTATTGGAGATAGGAGTCTCACGGTCTCTCCTGCCCGGGCTGGCTTTGAACCGCGATCCTCAGATCTCAGCCTCCTGAGTAGCTAGGATTACAGGCATGAGCCACCGGCGCCCGGCTTTTGTGCTACTTCTTTTCCTTCCATCTCTTTCTTTCTTTCTTTCTTTCTTTCTTTCTTTCTTTCTTTCTTTCTTTCTTTCTTTCTTTCTTTCTTTCTTTCTTTTTTCTGTAATGGTGCTGAGGCTTGAATTCAGGGCCTGGGTACTGTCCTTTAGCTTTTTTGCTTAAGTCTACCATTGTATCACTTTAGCCACATTTCCCCTCCTAGATTTTTTAGTTTATTGGAGTGAAGATTTTCCTGGACTTTCCTGCCCGATCTGGCTTCCAATTGGGATCCTCAAATCTCAGTACCTTGAGTAGCTAGGATTACAGGCATGAGCTACTCCTAAATAGCTACTTGCTATTTCTAAGAAAAGCAAAATTCACAGTTTCTTCTTAGAATTTAGTACCAGGGCAGATTTTGATCTCACTCAAATCACCATGTTTTGACTCTACTTAAATCAGAGCTTAATCTGATGTTTAGATGGGTAAACCATACTTTGCATGATGAGTTTCTCCTAGCTTCATAGTTTCTGATATATCTCATTTTCTATATATGTTAAATTTTATTATTAAAGATACCTATATGCATTAAGACAAATTTGGAAAACATTTCATACTACATTCTTACATTACTTTGCTTGAATTGCAACTCTAAGTTTTAATTTGAAACTATAACTGAGGAAGTAGAAAATATTATAAATAAATGTAATTTATGAAGCAGAAATTGTGTGACTGTATTTTTCACAAATCACCCATTTATTAATCTGGATAACATTATTGAACTTTTGAGCTTATATCTGTAATTATCCACATTACATAGTTAATTTGAAGATAAATAATCCTGTTTGCTTAAGCCACTATTTGTTGTCAGATAATCAGAATCATAGTAAACATAAGCACTTTTCTTCAGCACGAGCTTAAAGCTAAAGAGAAAGGGTTATAATAGAGGTATACATGGGTTACTGGTGAGATGCAAAGAAAGGCAACCTTATGTTGGATTGGGGAACTAAATAAAGGTTTCAGTGGAAGGAACATTGTAAACAATGCTTAGGCCCATAAGTTCAACTGGTGAGAAAAGCTAGTGAGTGAGAGACAGTGATTTGGGATAAAGCGGTGTGTCAAGAGGATAGAGGCCTGAACTGAGACAACACATTCTGGGGATTGTACATGAGTCAGATGTAGCAAGTGCAAGATGATGCCGAAGTCAGGCTACTGGGTGGGTGGTGGATGAGGAGAAGGGATAGGTGTAGAGCATCCTTTGAATGGCTTTTATGGATAAGAAAGTAATTTTGCTTTGTTCTCAAAAATAGAGGGGTTTTTTTTATAAAGGAGTTACATAATTTGTTTATATTATTGAAAACTATCACAATGCAACAAAAAGGCTGATCTGAATAGGAATGGTTTTGAGGAAGACCAGGGAAAGAAAATAGAATGAGAAGCAGAGGCAGGAGGATTATGAGTTAAAGGCTACCTTTGGCTATATGGTGAGACACTGTGGGAATAGAAGAGGATAAAACAGCTAAAAGTATGAGAACAAACCTGAAGAGACCAGAGGGGAATGACAGCTGTGAGCAGATGACTTATTTCAAGAAAGTGGTGCCTCATCGATGACAAATTGGGGAAAGGGGAACAGATGCTGCAGGGAAGGCAAAAGGGAGAACTGTGAGGTGTTCTTTGCTATTTTTAAAAAATGATGCGTCAAGACTATTGTCAGCAGTAGAATCCAGCAAATGGGCCACAGCTCTCTCTTCTTACGTAGCCTCTCTGATTTGCAAGGTTGGATATGAAAATTCCCAGAAGTGTTCAACCAGAGCAGATTAGCTTTGGAGAAAGAGCCTGTGATGATGAGTATGCAGAATAAGTAGGAATAGTCTTCTAGCTCTAAGACAGGACTGACACTCAGAAGAAAGAAGGTAAAGTGGATAGGGAGAGCGATGTTCTACTAGAAGAGTCTTTGAGGAGCCATTGGGACATCCTTGAGCAATGTCTGCTACAGCACAGCACTGGGCTCTAATATTATCCTCATGCTGATCATTGGCTGGAGCCTCAGAGGGGCAGGGCTCAGCATGAATGGAGCAACAGACTCAAGGTCATGACAACGACTAGCTGTCACCAACAGCCCTCCAGCCAGCAGGGTTGCTTGAAATGAGATCTGAATGGTGCTCTGCTAGAAACACTGTAAGTTCACTACTAAATATTTCAGAGATCATCTTCCTTGATGGTTGTGTTTGGATTGTATTTGAATACCTCTTTAAAACTGATATGGAAGCTGAGCACCAATGGCTCATGACAAATAATCCTAGCTACTCAAGAGGCTGAGATTTGAGGGTCAAACTTCAAAGCCAGCCTGGGCAGAAAATTTCATGAGACTCATTTCTCCTATAAACTAGCAAACGAAACTAGAAGTAGAGGTATGACTCAAAGGGTAGAGTGTCAACCTTGAACAAAAGAAGCCAAGCAAGAGTGTGAAGTCATGACAAAACAAAACAAAAAATGAATAAACTTGAGCTTCTCAAATAATTTATATTTAGAAGGAAACACATTACAGGTCAGTTTTTACAAGTTACTAATGAAAAAAAAAGATAGAGCTCACCCAATGTAATAAGCAGTTAGCAATATGGCCAGGTACAAAGCACTTTGAATTAGATCTGTTCAAATACAAACATAGAAATAGATAGCTACATTATGTACTGTTGGTATAAACATCATTCATTGTACATTTTCAGTTTCAAAGGCTTTACACAAATACTTCCATTCAGAGAAGCAGGTAGAGGAGTGTTACCTAAGCATTATGGGAAATCGATAAATTGAAAGGCTTGCTGTAAAGTCACATGCAAGTCAGAAAGCAAGTAAGCAATAGGAACACAACCACTATTTAAATACCTCTTGGTCAATAGTTTATATTGTTTTTATTATTGCAGTTTGAGATAAGGTTGCAGTGTAAACAAGCTGCCCTTGAACATATGAACCTTAGGCCTTAGCCTCCTGAGTTCTAAGACTACAGGAGTGTACTACCATGCCTAAACAGGTGCTTATTTATACTGACATGTAAATGAAAAGATTTTCTGCTCTTGGTGTTGGAAAAGGTTTCAGAATATTTCCAGTGCTTCCAGTCAACAAGGCACACACAGCTATTTTAAACTGGATGTGGACTCTCTCAGGGAAATGAAGACGGCCTAAAACTATCAAGCAAAAAGAAGGCCTTTGATTTCCGGGTTACTAAATAAACCTAGCAAGGTTTTTGGCAGGATAAACTCCCCACCTGACTGAAGAGTTTGGCCTCTGGCACCTTCAACATAGGAAAATCATTGGGCCTTTGTGCCACAGCTTAAAGAGGGCCTGGAACAGCACCCCCAAAGTGGTAAAGGCCGTGTTCATTATGAAAATATGGGTGATGGTAGAGCAGGGCCTTGGTAATAGGGAAGTCCTGAGTTCAAGTCCCAGTAAGAGTGTGGAAAAAGGATCTGGGTAAAAAAAGAATCCTGAAAAAGGTGAGATCTACCTATTTTCAGATCAATCAGATCCAAGCCTTAAATGTGGATTGAAGGCAGAGATCATGTCATATCTGGGACAGACTCCAAACAGCATAGACTGAGACAGTGTTTGACAAATATCTGGCTCATTTTGAAATCATACCTAGCCATCTTTTGGATTTCTCTTCTTGAGCCTTCTGTGGTTTATTGCTCACAAGCGATTTCCACAAAAAGCCCCAAGGAACAGTTTTTACAGGTGCACGCTCTCCTGCTCTCTCTCTCTCTCTCTCTCTCTCTCTCTCCCTCTCTCTGTCTCTCTGTCTCTCCCCCCTCTCTCTCCCTCCCTCCCTCCCTCTCTCCCACTCTCCCTCTCTCCCTCCCTCCCTCTCTCTCTGTCTGTCTGTCTCTCTCACACACACACAGAGCTCTGCATCACAAATACTATGAACTTTTTTACTGTGCACTTCAAACCACGCCTGGCGTTTCCATCCACCGAAGCAGCCTGGGTTTTCTTGGGCGCCAGGCAGCACCTGAAAGCGGAGGAAATGCCCTCATCCTTCTTCATACAATGGACAAGGGTCTCATATCTAAAATATACTTGGAATTCAAAAAATTAAATCCCCCAACAACAAATCCTCAAAGAAACAACTGCCCAATAAATAAGTGGGCTAAAGACTTAAAGAGAAACTTCTCTGAAGAAGAAAGAAGGATGGCCAATAGACACATGAAGAAATGCTCAACCTCCCTAGCCATAAAAGAAATGCAAATCAAAACAACATTGAGATACCACCTCACCCCAGTTAGAATGGCTATAATCAAGAACTCTAAAAACAACAGATGCTGGAGGGGATGTGGACAGAAGGGAACCTTACTTCATTGTTGGTGGGAGTGTAAACTTGTTCAACCAATTTGGAAATCAGTATGGAGGTTCCTGAAAAGACTTCACATAGAGCTCCCCTATGACCCAGCAATCCCACTTTTGGGCATTTACCCAAATGTTTACAAACAAGACCACACTAAAGCTACCAGCACAACTATGTTTATTGCAGCATTATTTACCATAGCTAAGATATGGAACCAACCCAGATGCCCCTCAGTAGATGAATGGATCAAGAAAATGTGGTATATATACACAATGGAATTCTATGCCTCCATCAGAAAGAATGACATTGCCCCATTTGTTAGGAAATGGAAAGGCTTGGAAAAAATTATATTAAGTGAAGTAAGCCAAGCCCAAAGAAACATAGGTCCCATGGTTTCCCTTATTTGCAATATCTAGTATATCTATGAGTCAAGCAGAAAAGGTCAGATAATGTGATGTTAGGAAAATGAACCCTTAGATATGTATTCTAATGTTTTTTTTCTTTCATGCATTTGTTTCTAATGCATTTATAAGATTATTTCTTTGTTGCTTTGTATGTCCCTCCCCCACAGTATAACCCCTGCTTTCACTATATTTGATGTAGGTATAATTTGTGGAGGAGATGGGGAAAAACCAGTTGTTTAAGGATACAGGTGGACCCATTGCAACAATGAGATGTACAAGTTGTCATGTCAAAAACGAACTTTACAACTTTGGTGGGGGGGGGCGGGGCGGGAATTGGTTGGGGGGGGAGGCTTGGAAGGGATGTGAAGGGTAAACAAAGGAGGAGGCTACAATGCTTGATAAGAAATGTACTCATTATCTTGCCCATGTAATTGTAACCCCTCTGTACAGTATGTTCACAAAAAATTAAAATTAAAAAAAAAGAAGGCAGCGCAGCGTCGCTTGGGCGCTTGGCTTGTCGTCTGCGGGGACACCGCGTCTGTCAGCCCACCAGGGACAGAATAAGGGGCGCGTGTGAGTTGGAGGGGAAAGAGGGGGAACCAGTGACCGGGATCTACACCCCGCTGGGAAAGAGTCCCCAGGGCAGGCGGAGAGCCTGGCTGCAGCGGCCGCGCACGCGGATCCCGCGCCCTCCCCGCGTGCCCCCGCCCTGCCAGGAGCGCGCAGGCAGATCTTCAACACAAAGGGAATCCTGGGCCCGCCCCAGGAAGAGCATTACGAGAAAGGGGGGCCAGGGGTGGGGACTGGGGAATGCCACCTTCCTTTCTCCACCTCCCCGCCCCCCTCGCCCCGCTAGCGGGGTGCAGCCACGATGAGACCCGTCCGCTCCCAGCATCTCTCCAGGAGCCCCGAGAACTGAATCTAGACCCCCTCCTCCCCATCCCCTGACAGTTGAAGCTGTGGGGTGGGGGTGGGATGGGCCGTGGGGCCTATCTCCCGCCACGCCCGAGTCCCTGGAGGCTGGGATAAGCGCGGTCTGGTCACCGCTCAGACACCTGTTCGCTTCCCCCGCCCCCTTTCCTTCCGGGGGCACTAGCACCTGGGCTTACTGCTGTTCGCTCTCGGGGCGCCCAACCTTCCTCGCACACCCCCTTCCCTTCGGGGTTTTCTGTAGAATCCCGGCTCGGTGTGTTCCCCCATCCAGTCCCCACAAACAGGGCTCCCCGCAGACCCGGGCGGCTTTCTCAGGGTGGGGGTGGGGGGGGGGAACAGCTGCGGGTTGGGGATGGGGTGGCCGGGAAGGGCGTGCAGACTGCTTTCGTTTTCGGGCGCACCTGCAGCTCCGGGAGCCACAGCAGGCCTTTTGTCTTTATTTCTCTGAGGTGTCATTCGTGGGGGGGGGGCGGGGAGTCCACCCACGGCTGGGAAGGGGGAGGGGGCAGGCCAGGGGATTCATCGTAAAGCTTTTATTTTCTCTCTCTTCTTTTGCAGAACATTCCCAATGTGTTCACCAACAATGCTATTTTACAAATCGGGAAAAATAGCAAACTTTCCACATTTCACCAAGGAATTAGAAATCACCCATTGTCCACTTAAACGGCTTCCTTCTTTCCTTCCTTCCTTCCTTCCTTCCTTCCTTCCTTCCTTCCTTCCTTCCTTCCTTCCTCTCTCTCTCTCCTCCCCCCCCCGGGTGGCTTGGGGAAAGCTGATGGTAATTTGGGGGAGCATGACTAAAGCACCACTTTTCTGGAGATTAGGTAGGAAAGGTTGGGAAAACCCGAGGCTTAGGCCAATTTCCTGGTAATGAGGTGTGGGGAGAGAGGGGGAGAGGGTCGGTGCAACTAACTTGGAGCAGCCCTAAGCCTGAGGCGTGAATCTGCAATAGCAGGTGCACCAGAGAGAAGGTGGGTTGGCTGCCTCCCTGCCTGGAGCTCCTGGCTGCCTCCGCTCCTCTGGCTTCCACTGGTAGCCTCCTCCCTTCCCAAGTTGTAGGCGTAGGAGGGCTACCAGCCCAGGCCTGTCTCCTCCCGGGAACAACACCACACCCTTGGGACTTTAGTCTCCCCCAACCCCCCGGGGACAGGGCGGGAACAGGGGGTCTTTGTTCATCAGCTTCTGGGTGTGTGTGTGTGTGTGTGTGTGTGTGCGCGCGCGCGCGCGCGCGCGCGTGGCCGGGGGCCCCTTGAAGAACAGGAGGCCAGGCACCACAGTCTCCCCAAGATGTGACCCTGAGCCTTAGGTCAGAGCACGGCACCCGGCTCCTGCCTCGGCAGCTGGGACTCCCCGCCTCTCTCCTCCTTCCATCCTGGCCCCCACGCCCCGCCCCATCTCCACCCCAGGGCCCCCCTCCCCTGCCGTCACCGTCACACTCCCCTTCTCCCTTCTTGGGCACTTTCCTTCTGAACCATCCTTCCGGACAAACTTTGCTGGAGACTCTTACACCGCGCTGGAAAGATGCCGGTGATGAAAGGAGTATCGGCGCCCCGGAACACCTTCCTAGACACCATCGCCATTGGCTTGGATGGAACGCGGAAGTCGGGCACTATTGAGTTGCCTGTGATCGTCCGAGAATGATCTTTTAGACCATTACTTTTGCCTTCCTTTTGGCCCCAGTGGAATGAGTGTCTTTTCTGCGATTTGCCTTTCTTTTGGCCCCAGTGGAATGAGTGTCTTTTCTGCGATTTTTTTTTTTGAAACTCTTCAATGTTTCGGTGTTGTATTCACAGTTGGGATTGAAGTAGTTTATTCTCTTGACTTTCTGGTGTTGAAAGGGCTGGAAAAAAAATAAAGCCCGAAAGAAAGATGTACGGCTGGGTTCACCATGGGACTACTGTGTTGGTACATCTTTAGGAAATTGTGATGGTAAGTGGTGGAGGTAGAGATAGGTCATACTTTTATTTTTCTAGATTCAAATTTGGAGATTTCTTTCACAGAGCTTTATCCGGAGGGACTTTATTCTAGACCTGATTTCCCATGCGAGTTTAGGAAATACAGACTAGAATCAGGACCGCCAAGCCTGAGCTTTCTTTAGATGGAGTTCTAAGTTGGGGAGAATCTTTTTGGCTGCTTTTTTGTTGTTGTTGTTGTCGGTTGTGGGGCTTGAACTCTGGGCCTAGGCGCTGTCCCTCAGCTCTTCAGCTCAAGGCGAGCGCTCTACCACTTGAGCTACAACGCCACTTCCGGTTTTCTGGTGGTTTATTGGAGATAGGAGTCTCACAGTCTTTCCTGCCAGGCCTGGCTTTGAAACGCGATCCTCAGATCTCAGCCTCCTGAGTAGCTAGGATTAGAGGCGTGAGCCACCAGCGCCCGGCTTTTTGGCTGCTTTTTAACTGGAACAAGGGACCTCTTTATTCTGATATTATCCTAAAAGGAGAGACCTTGAAGGCAAGTCATTATAATGGCTTATCTGACCATAATAGTCTCAACAGCTTTTGGTTTGGTTGTTGAAGGTTAGACATTTGGCTCTTTTAAACTGGAGGGAAAATAGCCTTGTTTTCTGGCTGAGTCGAGACTGTTCAGAATCCCCTGTTAAGTGACTGTTTCAGGACCACGGCCAGGTCCTCTAGCACTGGCAGGTTTATCAGTCTCTGCCTGAGTCAGGTGCTTTTCAGGGTAGCCCTGTGATCAGGGGTCTGTACTCCTAACCCTAACAACTGTCCTCCATGAGTTCCACTGGGAAAAGCTACCATCCTGTTGCCATATGCTTCTGCCGTGCTCTCTTCCTCCTTTCTGCCCATGACATGAGAAACAGGTAAGCTTACTTATTCTAAAAGCTTTCTCAGCAGTTCAAGAATCATTGCTGTTAGTATGACTGTGGATTTCTTAGAGACAATATGAGAACTTACATCTAAATCCATTTCTACACTATTAGTCTAGATACACATTGTTATTAACATAGGGAGCAAGTCTTGCATTTTTATGCTTCTGGAGTAGTTGGATACCTTTTACATTGAAAGCAGAATGAAATACTTCCTTTGATTTCATTTATATTGTGTCTGATACTCAGCTTTATCACAGGTTGTTGTGGAGGAGATCTGATCACTTCTTCCTGTGTTTTCATTTTCATGGTTACCTATTCTTTCCCTTTTTATATTCTACCTGTGACAAATAATATAGGTAAATGGAGCCAATAGATATTCACTTGTCTTATGTAGATAACAGTTAAAAAATATCACAGGAAAATCTCAGTTCCACTGCTACCACCACATTAAGTGGCACCAAACATGACCACAACAGTCTCTAACCTTGCCTGGTTGTTGGAGTTATAATTATTACTCAAGGAGCTGAGCACTTTCATATGGATGTTGCTCCTTCAAGTTGTGTTTAAATGGCTCTAAACATTGATCCTCAATGCATCTCTTGAAAACGAGTTTATTAGAAAATGGTAATTGCTTATCTCACTGTCATTTAAAGTTGAATGGAGTACAATATGTACTGAATTATCCCTGCAGAGCTCCAGGATTTACTGAAGATGATATGGTTAGATAATAGTTGATAATGAAAGAGGATTTAGACCCTAAGGAAGGGGAGATCCTGGCCTCTTTTTTACTTTCACCAAAACATGATAAGTAGCATGGCATGTGGGGAGAGATGGGTGTGTATAGGAATTACTCATGTTGTGTTTTAGCTACACATTAGTGTGAATAAAGAGATTAGAAATTTTAAATCTTTATTAGGAAAGGATGTCACCCACCAACATTTAGGCACAATAGAATATCTAAAACTCTGCTGAAGACTGCAGAGACTGTGAACCACAGGATTTGGAAGATTGCTGGAGGGATACAATCTGCTTAAAATCTGACAGTGAAGTAAATTTCAAAGGGCTAAAGTAATGTGAAGGTTGACTCTGGCAAGGTTTTCTTTACAGCATTGAATGAATTCCTCTCCTCCAAAGAAACACAAACCAAAAAAAGTGATCTTACTTTCTCATTTGCCTTCCTTTTTCTTTACCTTTTTAATTGCTGGAGGACCTGAATAGTCTGAAATTTAAAGAAAAGGCCTTAAGGAAACTGTTAAGCAAAAATGGTGCTATAGCTAACATCATGGGATTTCTCCAGCTAAACTTTAACCTTATCTTCTGGTATCTGGTCTTTTTTTGTCTAGTGCTTTATTATTATTATTATTATATTTTTATTGTAAAGATACTGTACAGAGGGGTTACAGTTACATGAGTAAGGTAATGAGTACATTTCCTATCCAGCATTGTTACCTCCTCCTTTGTTTGTCTCCACCATCATTTTCCTCCCCACCTCCCCAACCTGTATCCTTATTGGTATCTATTCTTATTGGTATATTCTTATTATGTATTGCTACTCTCTCTGAAACACTTTTTGCAACATTCTTTTCTCTTGATTGTTTAAATAAAAATTGTTTCTTTATAAAACTATTTTCAAGTTTTAAGTTCTCAAAATTGTCACCCATTCCAATAAAAACTATGCTGAAATGAATGTTGTTACTATTCTCAACATGTGATAAATTGACTTGGTATATTTTCTGCCATATTTCTGAGATGCATAGTGTTATTATGCTTTAAAAAATCTTAATCGTATACCACATTCAAACAGGATTCATTTCAGGGATGTAAAGTTGGTTCAATATACACAAATCAATTAATATAACTAATCACATCAACAAGAGCAAGGATAAGAATCACATGGTTATCTCAATAGATGCAGAAAAAGCATTTGACAAAATTCAACACCCCTTTGTGATGAAGGCTCTGGAAAAGCTAGGAATCCATGGAACATTCCTCAATACAATAAAGGCTGTATATGACAAACCTAGAGCCAGCATTATACTTAATGTTGAAAAACTACAGCCATTTCCTCTTAACTCAGGAATGAGACAAGGATGTCACTCTCTCCACTTCTTTTCAATTTAGTATTAGAATGCCTAGCTACAGCAATAAGACAAGATGCAAACATAAAAGGGATCCAAATAGGGAAAGATGAAGTAAAACTCTCCCCCTTTGCAGATGACATGATCTTGTATTTAAAGAATCTCATGGACTCCATTTCCAAATTACTCCAGCTGATTCAAAACTTTGGCAAAGTAGCAGGGTATAAAATTAACTCTCAAAAATCAATGGCTTTTCTGTATGCCGACTGAAATCAGGAAAGCAACTCCCTTTGTAATAGCGCCACAAAAAAAATATCTAGGAATTAACTAAAGAAGTGAAGGACCTCTATGATGGAAACTTTAAGTACCTGAAAAAGAAATCAAAGCAGAACTTAGGAAGTGGAAAAACCTCCCATGCTCCTGGATTGGAAGGATCAACATCACAAAAATGGCAATACTTCCCAAGGCTATCTACAAATTCAATGCAATACCTATAAATACTCCAACCACATTCTTCAATGAAATAGAAGAAGCAAAAATTCATATGGAAAAACAAAAGATTCTAAATAGCAAAAACAATCCTTAACAGAAAAAAAATGCTAGAGGAATATCAATACCAAATTTCAAACTCTACTACAAATTCAAAGTAACAGCTTGGTACTGGCACAAGAAGAGACCTCAGGACCAATGGAATAGAATTGAAAACCCAGAAATGAACCCACAGACCTATAGCCATCTAATCTTTGATAAGGGAGCTAAAAAATAGAATGGAAGAAAGACAGCCTCTTCAGTAAATGGTGCTGGCAAAATTGGTTAACCACTTGTAGAAAACTAAAATTAGATCCTTACATATCACCCTGCACCAGTATCAACTCCAAATGAATCAAAGATCTCAAAGTCAAAGCAGATAACCTGACACCATTACAGGAAGGAATAGGAGAAACCCTAGGTCTTCTTAGCATAGGCTGAAATTTTCTTAAAAGAGATTCAGAAACACAACAAATCAAAGAAAAGTTTGACAAATGGGATTGTATGAAATTGCAGAGATTCTGCATGGCAAAGGACATAGCTAGCAAGATCAATAGAAAGCCCACAGATTGGGAGAAGATCTTCACTAGCCATACGATGGATAAGGGTCTCATATCTAAAATATACTTGGAACTCAAAAAATTAAATCCCCCAACAACAAATCCTCAAAAGAAACTACTGCCTGATAAATAAGTGGGCTAAAGACTTAAAGAGAAACTTCTCTGAAGAGGAAATAAGAATGGCCAATAGACACATGAAGAAATGCTCAACCTCTCTAGCCATAAAAGAATGCAAATCATTGAGATTCTACCTCACCCCAGTTAGAATGGCTAGAATCAAGATCTCTAATAACAACAGATGCTGGAGGGGATGTGGACAAAAGGGAATCCTACTGCATTGTTGGTGGGAGTGTACACTGTTCAACCACTTTGGAAAGCAGTATGGAGGTTCCTCAAAAGACTACACATAGAGCTCCCCTGTGACCAGCAATCCCACTTTTGGGCATTTACCCAAAAGTATACAAACAAGACCACACTAAAGCTACCAGCACGACTATGTTTATTGCAGCATTATTTACTATAGCTAAGATATGGAACCAACCCAGATGCCCCTGAGTAGATGAATGGATCAAGAAAATGTGGTATATATACACAATGGAATTCTATGCCTCCATCAGAAAGAATGACGTTGCCCCATTTGTTAGGAAATGGAAAGACTTGGAAAAAATTATATTAACTGAAGTAAGCCAGGCCCAAAGAGAGATGGGTCCTATGGTCTCCCTTATTTACAATAACAAGTATATGTCTGGGACAAGCAGAAATGGTCAAAAGCTATGTACATATGACCAGATAAGATGAAGTTAAGCGAAATGAACTCCAAGATAGGGACACAAGTGTTCTTTTTCTTTCTTGCTATTGTTTCTAACGTATTTATAAAGTACCATGTGATTTTTTTGTTGTTGTTTTTGGATCAGTCGTGGGGCTTGAACTCTAGGCCTGAGGGCTGTCCCTCAGCTCTTCAGCTCAAGGCTAGCGCTCTGCCACTTGAGCTACAGCACCACTTCCGGTTTTCTGGCGGTTTATTGGAGATAAGAGTTATAGGGATTTTCCTGTCTGGGCTGGCTTTGAACTGCAATCCTCAGATCTCAGCCTCCTGAGTAGCTAGGATTACAGGTGTGAGCCACCTGCACCCGGCTCAATGTGTGATATTTTTTGTTTCTCTGTATGTTCCTCCCCCTACAGTATAACCCCTCTTTTCACTGTATTTGATGTCGGTGCCCAGCATCTTGCATATGCACTTCTCTAATTGGGGGAGGGGAAGGGAAAAAACAAAATACTTAAATAGGGATACAGGTTGACTCATTGTAACAATGAGATGTACAAGACACTATGCTGAAAAATGAACTTTACAATTTAGGCAGGGGATGGGTTGGGTTGCAAGTGTAGTTGTGGAGGTGGGAGGGAAGGGATGGTAGGGGAAAAACAAAGGAGGCAAAAATGCTTGTTAAGAAATGTACTCTTTACCTTGCTCATGGAACTGTAACCCCTCTGTAATAAAAATGTATTAAAATAAAAAAAGAAAGGAAAAAGGAAAAGAAAAAAATAAGTGAGGCTAGTTCTCCAACTCTCTAATCTAAAGCTTTTTATTTATTTTTTCCTCCCCTAATTTTCTTTTGTTGTATTAGGTCTTTTGAATAGATGTCCAAATAGAGTTTCCTATTTCAGTTATTGAGCTAAAGAAAAGTCAGACTAGGATATTTCTCTTTTCTACAAGGATCTGAATTGTCTGCCCCACCATATTCTATATTCTTGTATGTCACTCTTGTCTATAGTTTTTACTTTGTGTCCTATTATATTCCTCATTTTCTTTGCCAGTCCATGCTGCATTTTGTATAATAAGAGCCTTATGCTCTATCTGAAATCTCATTCTAGTATTTTCTTTCTAGAATTTGGCTTACTGTACTTATTTGGAAGGAAGTCAACTGGCACTCAAGTATCAGATTATCTAGTTGAAAAGAATCCTGATTAGACATTTAGTTTAATATCCCACACAAAAATTACGTTTTCATGATGTTGAAAAATCCATAGCCAAGATTTTGCTAAGTATTTATATTGTTTACATCTTTTTGGAAGGTTGTCAATAAAATTATCAAATGTATTCTGCTTATTTTATTCCTAGCAATGCCATGATTGTTCTTGCTGTGTAAAATAGAATCTTTTATCCAGTGTTTTATGTAATTGAATCATATTAGCTTATTGGAAGATTATTGACTTCTCTTTATTGATGTATTTTTAAACCAGCCAGCTTATAGTATTCTCTTATTCTTTTATTTTTTTGTAGCAGTTTTTATTTCTTAGGATTTTTTAGGTAAGAAATAATATTAGCCTCAAATAGTAACATAATTATATTCTTTTTCCTGTTTTTACAACTCATCTTTCCTCTCATATTTGCCTATTGTCTAACTGCTTTATTGTTGTGAGAAAAATGTTAAAAAATGATGTTCCCAGCTGCAAATGTCTTGCTGTTTTTCTAACAATCATTTTCTTTTAAGTTATTTTATTACATATTTCTGTCTTATTAAGATGCTTTGTAATGTGCTCCTATTTTGCTAGCCAGCCTTACCAACTGCCCTTCAATTATCTATCAGTTATTTGCTTTCTACTGAATCAATTAACAATGAATTTAATAGATTTCATAACACTAAACTAACTTTGCATCCTTTTGCTCAAAGTCACATATTCAGTGTTCTAGATTCTCCCCCACATTCTATTGCCCCCACACACATGCAGACACACACATAAAAATATATACACATATAAAGCATATTTATATATGTATATAAATGTTAACATTCATTTTCTCTCTCTTTGCACCTATTTATATTATTGAATTTTCATGGGGGTAACCATGTCTTTGTAATTTTTAAAATATGTTACTGAAGATTGGAACCCTGAGCCTCATGAATGCTAGGCAAGCATTCTATCACTAAGTCACATTCCCAGCCCACGTCCTCATATTTTTAAAAATATAATGGCTTTTAGCATTTGTGCCAAAATTTTCATACCTTAATAAAATATTATTAACTGCTACACTAACAGAACTAAACATGGATTGGTAGTTAGCCAGGTAAATTACAAAGCCTTGATGATGACTTTTCCTAATAGTGTCTCAGATGTCCTGTAGTGAATACAGTTGTTGAATGTATGTTGAAATTTGAAAGAAGCCAGCCATAGTCCACATTCTCCCCTCCTAGGATTTTCCAGATACCAACTATCTTCTACCCAATTAGTGATAAGGACTATGAGACACATGAAGCAAGCAGGCCACAACCCATACACACAACAGGACTTACGTATATATGAACTGCATGGTGCATGTATTTGTATTTTTGGAATTGAACTTTTTCCTGGGAATAAACTCTTTTTCTTTTAAATTGTGAAAATACCACATGGAGGGGTTACAATTACATGGGCAAGATAATGAGTACATTTCTTATCAAGCATTGTTGGATCTAGCTTTAGTTTTTGCCAGCACCATTTTTATCTTTCTTCCATTCTAATTTTAGCTCCCTTATTGAAAATTAGGTGGCTTTAGGTCTGTAGGTTCATTTCTGCATTTTCAATTCTTTTTTTTAATTGTGAAAATACTGTACAGAGGGGTTACAATTACATGGGCAAGATAATGAGTACATTTCTTATCAAGCATTGTAGCCGCCTCCTTTGTTTCCTCTTCCCGTGGTATATGATTTTTTGGATGAATTGCTCAAGTCGATTGGCCAAAATTTTGTTGAAGTTTTGCATCAATGTTCATCAAAGAAATGGGTTTATAGTTCTTTCTTTGAGTCTCTGCTTGGTTTGGGGATGAAGGTTATGATGGCTTCATAGAATAAGTTCGGTAGTGAACTTTTTCAACTTCACTGAAGAGTTGGAGTTCTGCTTTGAAGGCCTTGTAGAATTCCACTCTAAATCCATCTGGTCCTGGGATTTTCTTAGATGGGAGGTCTCTGATTGCTGTTTCTATTTCGATGCTTGATATGGGCCTGTTAATTTGGTTTAACTCCTCTTGGTTTAGTTTGGGCATATAGATATTTGCTAGGAAATCATCCATTTCTGCCAGGTTCTCAAATGTATTAGCATAAAAGTTTGAGAAATATTCCCTTATAATGTTGTGAATCTTGGTTGTTTCTGTGCTGGTTTTTCCATTCTCATCTCTGAGTTTATTTGGGTGTGTTCTTTTTTGATAAGATTTGCTAAGGATCCGTCAATTTTGTTAATTTTTTTTGAAGAAACAACTCTTTGCTTTGTTGATTCTTTCCATTTTTTTGGATTCTAATTTGTTTAATTTGGATTTAATTTTAATTATTTCTTTCTGTCTACTGTGTCGGGGTTTATCTTGCTGCTCCTTTTCAAGGAGGTTCAGGTGTCTCATTAAATTTGTTTCAGATCTCCCCAATTTGTTGATGTAGTAACTCAGAGCTATAAACTTGCCTCTGAGTACTGCCTTTGCTGTGTCCCAGAGGAGCTGGTAATTTGTGTGTTCATTTTGTTGAATATCATGAACATTTGCATTTCCTATCTAATCTCTTCCATGACTCACTGGTGATTCAACAGTGTGTTATTCAGCTTCCATGTGTTACAGGACTTTCTTTGGTGGCTTTTGGTGTTGAGTTCTAATTTTGTTCCCTTGTGGTCAGAGAGAATGCAAGGTATAACTTCAATGTTTCTAAATTTGGACAAGTTTGCTTTGTGACCTAAAATGTGGTCTAATTTGCTGCTGAGAAGAATAAATATTCTGATGCTGCTGGGTTAAATATTTGGTAGATGTCTGTTAAGTCTAGTTGATCTATGCAGTTGCTTAGATCTGTGGTTTCTCTGTTGAGTTTTTGCCAAGTTGATCTATCTAGTGGGGATAGTGGTGTATTAAAGTCCCCAACAATTAATGCCTTTGGATCTATGTGAGATTTGAGGGAAAGTAGTGTTTCTTGGATAAATTTGGGTGCTCCGTTGTTTGGTGAATAGATATCCAGAACTGTAATATCCTCCTGAAGTAGAGATCCCTTAATTAATATGTAGCAACCTTCTTGGGGGCTGAGACACCTGGGTTCTTCCTATGGTTCTTGGATTTTCAGTTTTGGTGCAGTTGCTTAGCCTTTATTTTGCTCATGTTGTTTTTCCATGTGTAGAACATCTTTAAGTATCTTTTGTAGGGGTGGTTTGGTGGAGATATATTGTTTCAGTTTTTCTTTGCTATGGAAGGTTTTTATTTCACCTTCAATTATGAAGGAGAGTTTAGCTGAGTACAGTATTCTTGGTTGATAGTTGTTTGACTTTAGGGCGTGGCATACATCATTACAGGCTCTTCTTGCTTTAATTGTCTCTGCTGAGAAATCTGAGGTGATTCTAATTGGTTTCCTTTTATAGGTGATTTTTTTTTCTCCTTGACAGCTTTAAGGATCTTTTCCTTGGTCTGAATTGATCCCATGCACATTATAATGTGACGGTAGGATGTCATGTTGTGGTCTGGTCTATTTGGGGTTCTAACAGCGTCTTGTATCTGAATAGGCCTATCTTTTTGTATATTTGGGTAGTTTTCTGTTAGCATTCTGTTAAATAAATTTCCTAGACCATTAACTTCTGTCTCTAGGTGCTCTGCTCCATTATCCTCAGATTAGGCCTTCTGATGGTGTCTTCCAAATATTGAATAGATCTATCATATTTCTTGGATTTGTCTTGGATAGTTGTATGTTCTTTCTCTATAATATCTAGGCTGTCTTCAGTCCCTGAGATTCGATCTTCTGTATGTTCTAACCTATTGTCAAGGCTTCCTACTTTGTTTTTTATTTATTTTCCTTCTAATTGGTTGGCTTTGATGGCTTCAAATTCTTTGTTGGATCTTTGTTTTAGATCTTGTATGAACTTCTTTACTTCCTTAATTTGGTGTTCAGTGTTTATTCTCAAATCACTTAGTTGATTGGTTACATTTTCCTTGGACTCCCTTTCCTTCTGATGGGCTCCATTCAACATTCCTGTTGTGGTCTCCCTGGATTCCTTCAGCTGTCTGTTTATGGATTCCATGAATGCCTCTATTGATCTTTGTCTATTCTCATCCCACTCATGCAATTCTTGTATTACTGTTTGATTAGCTTCCTCATGCTCACGCAGTTCCTGTATTTCTCTTTGACTGTTCTCAACCTGCTCACACAATTCCTGTATTAATCTTTGCTTAGCTTCCTCATACTCATATGATACCTGTATTAATTTTTGGTTAGCCTCTTCTCACTCCCTGTCCGGCTCACAGAGTTCTTTGCATGTTTTCAATCACCATG
The DNA here is from genome assembly GCF_000151885.1 of Dipodomys ordii. Taxonomy (NCBI): domain Eukaryota; kingdom Metazoa; phylum Chordata; class Mammalia; order Rodentia; family Heteromyidae; genus Dipodomys; species Dipodomys ordii. The sequence goes on along the minus strand of NW_012267238.1, from coordinate 15,155,099 downwards.
TTTACCAGTAGTGTTTGTAGAGCTTTTTAGGAGCTCTCCTCTGGATTATTCATTAACTGTGCTGTCACCTGATTATCATGAATGGGAGTTGAAATACCCAGACTTGCCATTTTTCTTGTGTTTCTTTGGCTTGTTCTACCTAGTTTGTATGAAAGTAACACCAGTTTTGTGCTAGAACACTATTTTAAGTCAAACATCAACCAGAGTCCTGTAGTTGCCCAGTCAAAATGGCTGCACATACAATCTAGTTCAACAGATACAATCTATTCAACATCACACAACTATGGATTAATGGACTAAGAACATCAAAGAGAGATTCAGCAGACCAGAAATTAATAGATTTTAGGAGAAATGTGGGGAAAAATAGGATTAGAGGGATGTGGAGAGGTAAAAGGAAAGAGTGACTTCAGCCAAGTCCTAATCTCAAAGATGATTTCTTTGTTGCTTTGTATGTCCCTCCCCCATAGTATAACCCCTGTTTGTAAGTCATTCACAATACAGAAAGTGCTAAGACTGGCATGACTAAGAAGACATGGTGTGGAATAGAAAGGAATATGGAATAGCAAAAGTAGCAGCAAAGAACTAGCAAATGAGAAGATGACTGCTTTCTAAGGGTAATCCTTCAGATAGGAAGGCAGTGTGTTTTACTAGTGCAGTGCACTCAAGATGTATAGTTGGGGCAAATTTTAGGAAGGGTGGGATAGTAATTTGGATTTGTTATTCAGGTCCTGCCAGTCAGGTAATGTGATTATACATGAATGAAAAGACAATGGGAACCTATTGCAGAATATTAAATTGGCAAACTCAGAGCATCTTTTTAAGCTGTGTAAGCCATGGAGCTAAGTAAGTTCATACAGGAAAGTCACTAGAGGTAAAAGGACAAAACAAAACAAAACAAAAAAGCAAAATAAAACCCCAAAAAACATTTGGGGTTATGGTGTCAAGGGTCTTAATCTGAGAGGCAAATTTATAGAAGGAAGATAAATATGAAAATGAGAGGAATAAAAAAAATACCTAGGAATTAACCAAAAAGTGAAGGAATTCTATGATGAAAACTTTAAAAACATGAAAAAGGAAATTAAAGCAGATTTAAGGACATGGGAAAACCTCCCACTCAGTAGAAAGATGAACACTGGGAAGATTAACATTGTGAAAATGGTAATATTGCCAAAGGTTATCTACAAATTCAATGCAATACACATCAATATCCCAATAGCATCTTTAATGAAATAGAAAAGCAATCCCAGAATTCATATGCAATAATAAAAGACCCCAAATAACAAAAATGATCCTTAGCAGGAAGAACAGTGCTGGAGGATCAATACCAAACTTAAACTCTATTACTGGCACATAAACAAGCCTGAGGACCAATGGAATAGAACTGAAGACCCAGGGGCTGGGAAGGTGGCTCAGTGGTAGAGTGCTTGCCTTGCATGCCTGAGGCCCTGGGTTTGATTCCTCAGCACCACATAAGCAAAAGAAAAAAAAAGCCAGAAGTGGTGCTGTGGCTTAAGTGGTAGAGCATTAGCCTTGAGCTGAAGAGCTGAGGGACAGCGCCCAGGTCCAGAGTTCAGGCCCCATGACCAGACCAAAAAAAAAAAAAAAAAAGAACTGAAGACCCAGAAATGAAACTGCAGACCTGTGGCCACCTAATCTTTGATAAGGGAGCCAAAAAAAATAGGATGGAAAAAAGCCTCTTCAACAAATAGTACTGGCAGAACTGCCTAACCAAGTATAGAAAACTAAAATTAGATCCTTATATAGCACCTGACACTACAATCAACTCAAAATGTATCGAAGACTGGAGGTAAAGGCAGATAGCCTGACAACATTATACGAAGGAATAGGGGAAACATTAGGGCTCATTGACACAGGTCGAAACTTCCTAAAGATCCAGAAACACAAGAAATCAAGGAAAGGCTGGATAGATTGGGATTGCATTATACTGCAGAGTTTCTACATGACAAAGGACATAGCTAACAAGATCAATAGAAAGCCCACAGATTGGGAGATCTTCACTGGCCATACAACAGACAAGAGTCTTATATCTAAAATATACTTAGAGCTCAAAAATTAAACCCCCCAATACCAAATCCTCAGAAAAACAACCACTCCATTAATAAGTGGGCTAAAGACTTAAAGAGAGACTTTTCTGAAGAGGAAATAATAATGACCAATAGACACATGAAGAAATATTCAACATCTCTCGCCATAAAAGAAATGCAAATCAAAACTACATTGAGATTCCACCTCACCCAAGTTAGAATGGCCATTATCAAGAAAGCTGGCAGGGATGTAGCCAAAAGGAAATGCTACTATACTGTTGATGGGAATAAACTGGCTCAACCACTTTGGAAAACAGTATGGAGGTTCCTCAAAAGACTAAACATAGAGTTACCCTATGACCCAGCAATACCACTCCTGGGCATTTACCCAAATAACCACAAAAAATCACAAACCAGGACACACTAAAGCTACCAGCACAACTATGCTCATTGTAGCATTATTTACCATAGCAAACCAACCCAGATAGCCCTAGTAGATGAATGGGTCAGGAAAATGTGGTATATATACACAATGGAATTCTATGCTTCCATCAGAAAGAATGGACATTGCCCCATTGGCAAGGAAATGGAAAGAGTTGGAAAAAATCCTAAGTGAAGTAAGTCAGACCCAAAGAAACATAGGCTCCATTGTTTCCCTCATTTGTAATAAGTAGTATATGTCTAGGATAGTCCTAGCAGAGGATCACAATAGCTCAATAGTGATGTATATATGACCATATAAAATGACCGTAATTGAAATGAACTCCAAAATATGAAAACAAGAGGTTGTATTTTTGTTGTTGTTGTTGTTTTTAATGTACTGTGTGAACTTCTTTCTTTTTTTCTTTCATTTCCCCCCCTACCTTTGGTTTATCCCCTGTTGTCACCATATTTGATTTTGGTACCTGTGTCTTTTATATACGTATATCTGATTTGGGAAAGGGAAGGGAACAACAAAATGGTGAGACAAAGAACAAAGGGTGACCAGTGCAACAGTGATACTCACAAGACACTTTGTTGGAAATGAATTTTACAACTTGGGATGGGGAGATGAGAGGGAAGGAAAGTGGGAAAAGTGAGGAAGGGGTAACAATGTTGGACAAGAAGTGTACCTATTACCTTACTTATATAATTGTAACATGTAGTCATATAGAAATTGTCATAGTTTATTCCTTTGTATTGCTGTATTGTAACATAGTCCAAAGCATAGACATATAAACCTTCAAAGTTTTCTGTTTCATATACTTCAAAGCTATTTCCATTTTTACTAGACAAACCTTGAATAAGGAGATTCTGTTAAGGATAGGGTACTGCAGGAAAAAGGATGAGCTAACAGGGAGGGTGAATGATGATAAACATGATCAAAGTAGATTGTGTGAAAATAGAACAATGAAACCTGTTGGAATTGTTATAGGAAATGGGGAAATGGGGAAAGGAGAGTGATAGAGGGGGTAAGTTTGATTGCCATGTATTCCTGATAGTAAATCTCCTCTTTTCTATAACTAATGTATGTTTATGAAAAAGGCTGCACTAAACTGAAGGTTTGCATATTCTAGCATAGTTGTGAACATCTTTAGACAAAGTTTTAGAAATAGAATTACAGAGTCAAAATATACTCACAGTGAACATTTGAGTTTGTCTGGTTTGCCTAGTTTGACCCCACTGAAGTTTTGTGTCAGGAAATCCATTTGCTACTAAGTTGTGGGCATTACATATACATCAGCTCTATAATGTCTGCTAATGTTATGAAAAAGGTGAGATATCAAGTGATGCTTTTGATGTTTGATTAGCAATACAATGGAATTTATTTATTCTACTTTCTTGTAAAGATGCTATACAGAGAGGTTACAGTTGTATCAGTAAGATAATGAGTACATTTCTTGTCAAGCATTGTTACCCCTTCCTTTGTTTTTCTCCTACTATCCCTTCCCTCCCCCCTCTCCCACTTCTTCCCTCCCCAAAGTTGTAAAGTTCATTTCCAACATAGTGCCTTGTGAGTATCATTGTTGCAATGGGTCATTCTGTGTCCTTGTTTCAGCATTTTGTTATTTCCCTTCCCCTACCCAAATTAGATAAATGTATATACAAGCTGCAAGGTACCAAATTCAAATACAGTGACAACAGGGTCATACCATAGGAGGGAGAACATACAAAAAAAACAACAAAAAATAATCACATACATATTAAAAGCAACAACAATAAAAAACCTCTTGTGTCCATATCTTGGGGTTCATTTTGCTTATATGGTCATATGTACATAGCTTTTGACCTTTTCTGCTCATCTGATAAGATTATCTTAGATATATACTAATTATTGCAAATAAGGGAAACCATGGGACCTATATTTCTTTGGGCCTGGCTTACTTCACCTAATATTATTTTTTTCAACTCTTTCCATTTCCTAACAAATGGGGAAGTGTCATTCTTTCTGATGGAAGCATAAAATTCCATTGTGTGTGTGTGTGTGTGTGTGTGTGTGTGTGTGTGTGTGTGTGTATACCACATTTTCTTGATTCATTCATCTACTGAGGGGT
>NW_012267238.1:15132678-15138040 GCF_000151885.1 Dipodomys ordii | reverse complement strand
GATGAATGGATCAAGAAAATGTGGTATATATACACAATGGAATTCTATGCCTCCATCAGAAAGAATGACATTGCCCCATTTGTTAGGAAATGAAATGAAATATTTGACAGCCAACTCCAGCTTATTAAGCCAAGGTGACATTTGTTTCCTCGTGCTAGATTTTCCTGCCAGGTTCAATACAGTTCTTGTTCATCTATTGTTTTTTTTTTTTTTTACCACATTAAAAGTAGCCAGATATACTTACATAAGCTTCAATCTCATGAAAGGTATACCCCTTTCCTTTTTCTTTTTTTTTTTGAATCGTTAGTCACCTGCATATTGAGAAAATGATAAGGTATTGTTTAAGAGATGGGGAGAAAGTGCGACTTCATCCTATGTGTTAAGAAGCTTTAAATCTCTCTTTAAATCAATCCAATACCACAGACTTTATCACTTAATGCTCTTGTCAATATCTTGAAATGGGCCCTCTTGCCCAGCAAATGACTGAAGTGGAGAAAATAATTGCTCCATGTCTTTAGTGAAAAACTCACCATTTTCTAGCAAGACATCCTTCCTGATTATCTGATTCTATGGAAGTCTCTAGGGTGTTCATTTTCTTGAGCTACTTAAAACTCTTAATTGTAGATAAGCCATAGAAATGAAAATGGGTCTTTTCCATAGATGTGTATTTTGTCTGGTGGTGGCTAAGTTGACTTCCTGTCCTTACTGTGGAAGAAACTAATTTTTAGTCTATTTGTAAGTTTGTTTATTTAGTATTTCTTACTTCCTGTCTGTATGATTCCTTCTATTCTCCTTTGAACTAGTTGCAATATATGACTGGTTATCTCACTAGTTATAAGTTAAGTAAAAATCTTTGGCACCTGTGTACTTTCTATATGTATAAGACATATCCTTTTTGAAAAATTATTCTGTAATTATCTTATTATACACATTAGAAATAGTAAAGTTTTATTGTCCAGTGAATGGAAAGAGATAGAATTTAAACTCAGATTTTCCAACTTCAAATGGAAGATATTTTTTCTTTCAAATTTACATTCACATGGAAAAGAATGGCAATAAAAACAAGAGTGCTAACATTTTCATTGAAACCTGTCAATTAATCTCCAAGATTCTTTCCTCTTGGTTTTTGCTTTGCCAGACACTGGGAGATAATTATTTTAAAAAAATCAATCTTCAATCTCTTTGGCAATTTGTCCCAATGATTTCCATGGTCAGCTAGAGTGTATTGAGCTGCTGACTCTAGAAATTAATGCCTCTTTGTACTCTCCAATGCTGTCTTACAAAGAATACTTCCTGTTCTTCTGTCTTTGCCTGCTGAGATTTTGTTTTCTCTCTTATGAAGATTTTACTCTAATTTGCCAAATCCAATCAACTCAAAAAGTCACTTCCAATTCATGTCCACCTCTCTCACAGTTTCCAAAATTGTTTGGATCTCCTGTTGCCTGCTCTGAAGTTACAGCTACAGCCATTTGGGAGTTAATCTTGGTAGTTTAAAATTAGAATGATTAATCTTAACAAGGGTTTGGTGCCACGAAGGCCCCCATTTTCTTAGGGCAATATAACACAGTAGTTAATAAAAACATAGATTTTGGAGTCAGACTGTCTGGATTCAAGCTCCTGTGTGGCCATTATGCCCTCTACAATCTTGGGAACATTATGTAACTTATTAATGTTTGATTTCTTTATTTTAATAGGATCCTGAGATTTTTGTGAGAAATTCAGAAGATTAATATATGTTAAATACTTATGAATTTATTTCACTCACAATAAGTGTATAAAGTTTTACACAATTGTCAATACTATTCTTATTTTATTCATTCTTGGCTTATATTATCCTGTTACATTTGACCAAAGAAGCAGCTTATTTTTTTTCAGTAAAGTATGTGTCAAAATGCCCTTAATCACTTGGCAAAGAGGAGCAATTGATGGAAGGCTTTGGAGCAGAAGTGTATGTGTCAAAGGCAGTATTTAACCACTGTGCAGAAGGTATTGGAGCGGTTTTTAGATAGGTTAGATCAAAGCCTACAGCAGTAATTCCAATGGATGGTAGATCTTATCCATTTTTTTAGCAACAAATAAAAATAGTTGCAGGAATTATGAACGAACACATAATCATCCCCATCTTTGAAGCACTTAATGTACATCCAGAGTGGGGATTTTTTCAGTGGATGAGCTGGGACCATCCAGTATTTAGGTTTAGAATAAAACTGTGCAGAGGTACAGGATTCAGAGGAAAATAGGGCAAAGACAGTAATGGTTTCTTGAAGGAGGTGGTTCTTAAGACCTGGACGGGAGATGCAGGCAGGTCAAGGTGGAACAACATTCCACATAAATCCTGCTGGTCTGTGGTAGCCAGAACCAGCATGGCAGCATAAAGCAACTGTGGTGGGTTCTGGGTTAGGTGTGGCATAAGATAAAGCTAAAGAAACAACAGGAGTCCAGTCTGCTACAAATACAGATTTTTGACTCTTTTTCTTTTGGTCAATAGAAAATGTATGCAGATTTAAGCTTCTTAAATATTTAGCAATATATAGGGACACTGGCAATTCTAAATTATGGCCAGTTTTAATATTATAGAAACAGGTATGCATTATTCATGAGTTGAAGTAATGATTGTGACCTGAAAACAATAAAATTACTCAAACAGTAACACTCTTCATTGATACTTTTAAATTCTTCTTGAAACACTACAAATATACTATTTGGTTTTTAAGAAAATCCCATGGGGTTTGAGATAAATTAGTTGTATCTTGAGAATAGTGATTTGCAGAAATAAGACTCATGTGAGTATATACAGAGGAAGAAGATGGGAAATGAATGCCTGCAGTGTGGTCACTTCTGGGAAGAGACACAAAGTAACTAGAAGCTCAAGGGGGGACTAGTGGCAACTGAACAGGTAAAGAAAACAGGCTGGCTGTTCAACTCTGTCTATTAGCAGCCTTATGCTTATGCAAAAATTATAAAATTGGAAATTTGTTGGAGGAAGAGATAGCTTGACACTTCCAGAGTTGTTATATCCTCCCATCAAGCATTTAATTTCTACCATGCTGTTATTCTTCCATTCCCTGTATTGTCTCATCATACAAGATATAAAATCTGGTAGTCATTCATCACTAGTCAGGTATAAGTAAATCCAGGGTTTTAAGCTGAGCTTAATTCTACCCTTTTACATCTGACATGGTGTTTTTAGAACAGCAAGTACCACAAATTTCAGAGAACAACCCTTCCACTCACAAATATTACATAAACCATGATGAGAAACAAAGGACATAGTGTTCTCAGAAGCAAACTTTTCAATCATGTAATAAAGGCACACTGTCCCAAATGTGTAAATACATATTTTCAGCTTGCAATATTAGAAGGTTTTGTAGCTGCTGCATAAAAATGCTATTGATGCATGTAATTCATACAGCAAAAATGTGTCATCAGAAGTTATTAGTAACCTTACAATAAAAAATATACATTAAAAAAGCTTGGAATCAAGAACATTTTTAAACTTTCAAAATTGGTTGGTAGGTTCTTCCATGACAGATACATATAATTTTCTATTTATATATCTTCATTGTATACATACATATATCACATAAATATATGTTTTTAAATCCCTTAGGAATGAATATTAAAATATTCTAATTATAAGGAACAAGTCTTATCCTTTCTCTCACTATATTCAATATTAGCAAATGACAGATATGCAAGTAAACTAAAGTATGTTAGACATAATGTTAGAAGTGAATGTTCTTGACTGTCCAGATAAAAATGGATGTTATTCAGTTTATTTCCTGATCTAATCCCACAGTTAGTAATGAAAAGCTCATCACAATATTTCTTCTTAAACCATTGTATTATATGCTCTCATGAGGTTAGAATTTCCTGGTACAAGTTTTCATTGTAAACCCAGTAACAAGGGGGAGAATAGGCCAATTGATTTATTTACCACATCATCTAGAAACTAATATAATGCTTTTGTCAGGAGTACAAACTAGGCTAAGTGAAATGGTTTTCCATATTAGAAAATAATAAATGGTTGAGGAATAGGGTAATGAAAACAATAAAGTTAAAAATAAAGTTTTAAGAATAATGTTGGTATAAAAGATGATTTTCCAAATTTGCTAAATGTCCCTCAAACATATCTAAATCCCAAAAGTAAGTGTAAAGCCCAGTACCAGTGGCTCATGCTTGTAATCCTAGCTTACTCGGAAGTCTGAGCTCTGTGGATCAAGGTTGGAAGCCAGCCCAGGCAGGAAAGACTGTGACAATCTTATCTTTAATTAACAACAGATCCAGAAGTAGAACTGTGGTTCAAGTGATAGAATAATAGCTTTTTAAATTCTTTTTTCTAATAATATATTTTTATTGTAAAGATACTGTACAGAGGGGTTACAGTTACATGAGTAAGGTATTGAGTATTGTTACCCCCCACTTTGTTTTTCCCCTACCATTCCTTCCCTCTCCCTCTAGAATAATAGCTTTAAGCAAAAAAAAGCTAAATGGCAGTGCCTATACTATGAATTCAAGACCCAAAACTGTTACCAAAAAAAGTGTAGCTAAGTAGCTTACTCAAAAAATAGATGTAGAAAGATAAAGGATCAAGGCCTACTCTGACTGTCCTTGAAACCATAACCTCCTGAATAGCTAGGCATTAGCTACCAGTGCTTGGCGCTAAGTACTTTTTTCTTTTGCCAGTCCTGGGGCTTGAACTCAGGGCCTGGGTACTGTCATTGGGCTGCTTCTGTTCAAGGCTAGCACTCTACCACTTGAGCCACAGCTCTACTTGCAGCTTTTTCTGTTTATGTGATACTGAGAAATTAAAGCCAGCTTCATGCATGCCACATTCCCAGCCCATAAAATACTGTTTGTTTTTTAAAATATATAAAATTTCACAGGGAATTTTACACAGCCATTAGAAAGAATAACATTATGTCATTTGCAGGGAAATGGATGGACCTAGAACAAATCATGTTAAGTTGAGAGAGACATCGACACATACTTTCTCATATGCAGAAACTAAATCTAAAATACACTGGACATAATTAATCAGGTCTCTAGGCATTCACACACATTGAGACCATAGGAAGATACCCTTAAGGGAAGAACAGAAAGGCACAATGCCTATGTGCATCTGATCATACAAAATAGTATTTATCATATACTTGGAACTCAAAAAATTAAATTCCCCAACAACATATCCTCAAAGAAACAACTGCCCAATAAATAAGTGGGCTAAAGACTTAAAGAGAAACTTCTCTGACGAGGAAAGAAGGATAGCCAATAGACACATGAAGAAATGCTCAACCTCCCTAGCCATAAAAGAAATGCAAATCAAAACAACATTGAGATACCACCTCACCCCAGTTAGAAT
>NW_012267238.1:15125380-15132628 GCF_000151885.1 Dipodomys ordii | reverse complement strand
CACATGAGCAAAAAGAAAAAGGCCGGAAGTGGCGCTGTGGCTCAAGTGGTAGAGTGCTAGCCTTGAGCTGAAGAGCTGAGGGACAGTGCCTAGACCCAGAGTTCAGGCCCCATGACCGGACCCAAAAAAATAACAACAACAAAAAGAACTCCATAGTTGTGCTGGTAGCTTTAGTATGGCCTTGTTTGGGTAAATACCTGAAGTAGAATGGCTGAGTCAGAGGGGAGCTCTATGTATAGTCTTTTTGTGTGTGTGTGTCAGTCATGGGGCCTGAACTCTGGGCCTGGGTGCTGTCCCTCAGCTCTCATCTCAAGTCTAGCATTCTACCACTTGAGCTACAGTGCTTCTTCCAGCTTTTTCTGCATATGTGGTGCTAAGGACTCGAACTCAGGGCCTTCTGCATTCAAGGCAATCACTCTACCACTGAGCTACCTTCCCAGCCCTATATGTACTCTTTTGAGGAACCTCCATACCTCTTTCCAGGGTGGTTGAACCAGTTTACACTCCCACCAACAGTGCAGTAGGGTTTCCTTTTGGTCACATCCTTGTCAGCATCTGTTGTTATTAGATTTCTTGATAATGGCCATTCTAACTGGGGTAAGATGGAATCTCAATGTTGTTTTGAGTCACATTTTTTTTTATGGCCAGAGAAGTTGAACATTTCTTCATGTGTCTATTGGCCATTACAAGCAATCCAAAAATTTATATGGAACAATAAAAGGCCCTGAAAAGGAAAAGCAATAATTAGCAGAAAGAACAGTGCTGGAGGAATATAATAGCAAACTTCAAACTCTACTACAAAGCCATAGTAATCAAAACAGCTTGGTACTGGCACAAGAACAGACCTCAGGACCAATGGAATAGAACTGAAGACCCAAAATGGACCCACAGACCTATAACCACCTAATTTTCAATAAGGGAGCCAAAAAAATAGGATGGAAGAAACACAGCCTCTTCAGTAAGTGTGCTGGTAAAATTGGTTAAACACCTGTTGAAAACTAAAGCTAGATCCTTATATATCACCTGGCACCAGAATCAACTCCAAATGGATCAAAGACCTCAAAGTAAAAGCAGACACCCTGAAAACATTACAGGAGGGAAAAGGAGAAACTCTAGGGCTCCTTGGCACAGGCCAAAATTTTCTTAATAAAGACCCAGAAACACAACAAATGAGATTGCATGAAACTGCAGAGCTTCTGCATGGCAAAGGACACAGGTAGAAAGATCAATAGAAAGCCCACAATTGGGAGAAGAGCTTCACTAGCCATACAATGGACAAGGGTCTCATATCTACAATATACTTAGAACTCAATTAAATCCCCCAAAACAAAACCTCAAAGAAACAACTTCCCCATTAATAAATAGGCTAAAGACTTAAAGGGAGACTTTTCTGCAGTCGAATTTCTTTTATATGTCAACTTTCTAGTAGTATACTTCTTTTTGATCCATTTTTACCTAATTGACAGATTTTATTACTTTGTGTATAATTAATTGTTTATACAGTCTTTCCAAGGCAAAGAAAAAATTTCTTTGATTAGTCATTCATCTTTGTCACCTCTTTCTAGAATACCTGTTAGAGGAATGTAAAATTTTGTATTCAATCATTATGCCTTTAACTTCTCTCTCATACTATCCAACATTTTGTTTTTCACTGTCCAAGTCTTGCCCACTGCATTGAGCTGCGGTGCACATGCACTTAGTCCCAATATCAGAATTTCTATTTGGTACACTGTGTACTTGTTTGGTTTTGTTTTTTAAGCTAGAAAACACAATCATTATCAATCTTAAAGATTTAATTACTATTGCCATTCGCTGGTGACTCATGCCTGTAATTCTAACTACTCTGGAGGCTGAGATATGAGGGTCAAGGTTCGAAACCGGCCCAGGAAGGAAAGTCCATGAGACCCTTATTGCCAATTAACCACCAAAAAGCCAGAAATGAGCTGTGGCTCAAGCAGTAAAGCCCTCCCCTTGAGAATAAATGTTTAGAACCAGTGCTTAGGGCCTGAGCTCAAGCCTCAGGGCTAAAACAACAACAATGAATTAATTATTCTGATGGTTGATTAAATAGAATGATTTTTCTTTTGATTCAGTGATCCAGTTCTTGTCTGTACCCTAGGTTTAAGGTCTTCTCCATTATCTTTACTCAATGGATTATAACAGTAGTCTATTCTCATTTCCTTTATGTATCCAGAAAATCTACCTGTAGCCCAAATCACCAGTGTTCTTTTGTATTTATGTCCTTTTCAAAGGTACATAGGAACTGAGAAGATCTGTTCAGTCACCTGTCTTCCAGGTTAATCTAAAAAGATCTCATTTATTTTATCATTGACAATAAATGTCTCTAGTTAAACAAATCAATCAATTGAAGTAATTGATTGTGTGTGTGTGAGAGAGAGTGTGTCTTGGTAATGGGGCTTAAATTCAGCGACTTCTGATCTTGCTTGGCTTTTTCTTCTCAAGGCTGGCACTCTATCATTTGAGCATCTATACTTCTGACTTATTGGAGATAAGAGTCTCTTGGATCTGTCTCTCTGGGCTGGCTTTGCACCTCAGTCCTCAGGTCTCAGGCTCTTGAGCAGCTAGAATTAGAAGCATGAGCCACCAGAACCTGCCTAATTATAATTTTCTTCAAGTTACTCCATTTTAGCATTCCCTAGAGATAGATTGAAGTTGTGGTTGAATTTGATTCCATTGTATTTATTTTTACTCAGTGTTATTCCAGTAAAAGAGATGAGTAATATTGTTGAAATACCTGGGAAAATATATTAAGACATGGTATACAAACTAGCTGACAAATCAAACCCATCAAGTATTATTGAAGCATTATCTTTCACTTATTTTACTGTTGTACATTTAGAATTGCGAATGACCATTACGATAGATTTAACATTTACATATGACCTTTTAGAAAGATGAGTTTATAAGGTATTGAAAGTTCCTCAAAAATGATAAATTTTTGCTTTCAAAATCAAAATGATCTAAGGCAAGGATTATATTCATTCCCTATTTAACTAAAAGTTTTAAACTCTCAAACCTATACCATTTAAAAGAATAGCAAAATAAGAACATCCTCTAATTCTAATAGTTACTGCAAATATATTTGCAAAACCTATGTTTAAGTACTTACCACAAAGAATATGTGGAAGATTTGAGTATTAATGTGAAATTAGTGAAACTTCTGCACAGAAACAAGCAAGAATGATTTTCTGTACAATCACAAATACTAATCTTTCCTTGCTTTGGAATTATGTTATTCTTTCTCTTATCTCCATGATGTTCTTCATCCTGTTTCTTTGTAGTTCATTTGACAGCCACATATGCAGGTGCCAGGCACCTCGTTTGATGCAGGGGATGCAAAGGTGGTTGTGGAAGACATGGTTTCTACCTCATATTTGATGTGTCCATATGTGTGTGTGTGCGCGCACACGTGCATGTGCAGGTCTGTATGTTTGTGTGTGCAAAGATTCAATGTAGAGATGGCAATGCTTTCTGGCATCATAATATGAAATGTGATCAAACGTATCATAGAAAGCACAAGTAGTGACAGAACCTTCTCTAGCTCAAATTTGGATAGATAAAGTTGTAAAATTAGCTTCAGGGCTGGGAAGGTGACTCAGTGGTAGAGTGCTTGCCTTGCATACATGAGGCCCTGGGTTTGATTCCTCAGCACCACATTAGCAGAAAAAGCCAGAAGTGGTGCTGTGGCCCATGGTAGAGTGCTAGCCTTGAGCTGAAGAGCTGAGGGACAGTGTCCAGGCCCAGAGTTTAGGCCCCACAACCAAAAAAAAAAATTAGTCTCAAAAGCTTCCAGCTGATAGTCCTAAGTATGGCACATGAAATTGGAGATAGCTGTAGTATTATAAAATACTCTACTCCCCAAAGAACTATTTCACTGAAGACATTTTCCTCTAACTTTTAAAGTTTATACATTTCCGAGGAACTCATTAAGCATTCACATTTATTTGTTGTAGTTGTTACTTGTAAGTGTACAAAAAAATCAAATGGTGGAAGAGTAGGTATGAAAGTTCTCCATAAACTATAAAGTACTACTTGAATAAGAGGTGCTATTATGGAGAAGGGAGGTGTGGTTAAAAGAAGGGGGAGGGAGTTAGATACCTGGGAAAGCATACAGAGGGTAAATTTAGATGGTAAAATATAACAGAGCAAGTTTCAAGCAAAATTAGAATGACTTGTATGATACTTTGAAACATGCTAGAAAAGCCTCATTTCCAAAAATACCTGTGGTATGCTATGGCATTTGGAATTCAGCTAGAGAAATTGCTTTCATTTAATGCTAATACATATAATGCTATTACATATAATAGTATGTTTTCAAAAATAGCATTTTTATCACGCAGTGTTTCAATGCTTCCAAGGACCTTGCTGTGTTTTACTGGCTCAATATTTTTTTGGGGGGGTCCGGTCGTGGGGCCTGAACTCTGGGCCTGGGCGCTGTCCCTCAGCTCTTCAGCTCAAGGCTAGCACCCTACCACTTGAGCCACAGCACCACTTCCGGCTTTTTTTCTTTTTGCTTATGTGGTGCTGAGGAATCGAACCCAGGGCCTCATGCTTGCAAGGCAAGCGCTCTACCACTGAGCCACCTTCCCAGCCCCTGGCTCAATATTTTGAGCCGGGTGTTGGTAATGTTTTAATTTTAATTTTCATCATCTTTATTGTTCATGTTTTTATTGATGAAGATGTGAAATCAAGACTAGACCTATTATTTAAATATCATGACCAGTATAGAATTGCCCAATTTAGTGGGAGGACAGTGGAGCCTGCACATTACATACGCCAGCTCACCTAGATTAGGCATGCACTCTACACCCCCAGCCCTATTTAAAAACTGTAAAATTATAAAATGTTTGCTTGGCGTCATGGAGGAAGAATGTTTTAGGACAGGTTAAAAATATTAACCAAAAGTAACACTAAAAGATGATAAGACATTATCCAATGTTTTCTTGAGTCTAACTAGCTCTGGTCATAGAAACAATTCCTGTTTGTCAGCCAGCTTAGGTCTCTTGACAGTGTCCCATCCTTTCCCCCTGTTGTCTTTACCTGTGTCTGCTGTGTGCCTAATCTCTGCTGCACTCAGGAGCTGTTGTGTGGGCTTCCTGAAGTTCCCAGAGACTGTACGCTCATTGTACCCCCCTGCTGGTTATGAAATGTTTCTTCTTCCTGGTTACTCAGCCTTTTAAGAAGGGATGATACAGAAGAATTGCTTGTCTCTGGCATTGTAGGCATTTTGTTTTGACTCCCATAGTCTTCTTTTGCACAATACATTCATGCTGAAAGAGTAAAAAATCAAAACAGCATATATGAACTAGCACAACCAACTCTAGACAGCAATCAGGAGGTTCATCAAAAAACTAAACATAAATCTTCCCTAGCCATAATAACACTCCTGAGCATCCACTAGAACATCACAAGCCAGGATACCCTGAAGACATTTGTACATCCACATTCATTGCTGTACTAGTCACAATAGCCAAGTTGTGGAAACAGCCTGGATATCCTACAATAGATGTGTGATACCTATACACAATGGAATTTTACACAGCCATTAGAAAAAATAGTATTATATCACTTGCAGGGAAAAATGGACCTAGAACAAATCTTGTTAAGTGAGGTAAGCTAAACTCAGAGAGACAAATGACACGTGTTTTCTCTCATATGTAAAAGCTATATTTGCAATACACTGGGACATGATAAATTATACAAGTCTCTAGGCATTCACACACAGTGAGACCAAAGGAGGATACTTTTAGGAGAGGAACACAAAAGTGCAATGCCTATGGGCATTGGATCATATAAAATACTATTTATCGAAATGAACTCCAAGAAATGGAAACAAGAAAGGTTTTTTCCTTTGTTGTTTTTTATGTTTTCTTTCCTTTTTGTCTTGTTTATTCATTTATATGTCTTTGAGAGGGTAAGGGGGCATAAAAATGGAGGGACAAATGGTGAGCAAATGCAACAGTGGTACTTACTGGACAATATGTTTAAAATGAGTTATATAAATTATGAGAGAGGGTGGAAGGGAAAAACTGTGATAGAATGAGAGGGGGGTTAACATTGTCCAAAAGGAAATATACTTTAAAAAATAATTTTAATGGTTATTTTTCCTTGTATTATTCTTATGTGGTACCAAGGAATCAAACATAGGGCCTCATGCATACTAGGCACTAAGCTACATTACCTGCCCAGGAAATAAACTCTTTACCTGATTTATGTGACTGTAACCCCTGTGTACATCACCTTTACAATAAAATTAAAATTAAATTAAAATTTTAAAATTAAAAAAGCAAAGAAGTATATGTGCCTCCACTTACCCACTGAACTCAAAAGACAACCTCTCTGGGATCAGTATCTAGCCAGTTCTAGACATCTGCCTTAACACTTGTCATTGAAACACCTGTTACTTCCTTTATTTTAGAGCAGATTTAATACCATGTGTAAGAGGGGTAGGGGGACTACAGTGTTCTGCTCTCATTGGAGAGCCTTCATCTATCTGATAATTAATTTCCTACAGCCCAAGATGTCGCAGGTGGCTGGTCAAATGGGACCATGTGGGGATTTTGACTTTAAAGGAAGTGGCCCAAGAAAGAAGGGTCTGTTATGAGTAGTTCATAGTTACAACCTTAACACTGATGACAAAGTTTTCTGAGTTAGGTCATTTCTTTCATAATCATATTATTATTATTATTATTATTATTTGCCAATCATGGGGCTTGAACTCAGGGCCTGGGCACTGTCCTTGAGCTTCTTTTGCTCAAGGCTAGAACCTTACTACTTGAGCCACAGCATCACTTTCAGCTTTTTCTGTTTATGTGATACTGAGTACTCAGACCCAGGATTTTATGCATGCTAAGCATACTAAGCCACATTCCCAGACCCATAATCATCATTTTTATGGGACTCACTTCACAGTGAGTCTTTCAGTACAGGCATTTCCTTTATCTTGCTTTTTTTCCAGTTTACATCTTCTAGATTTCTTGCATATTCTACAAGTTTGATAACCTTCTATTAAATTCTTGGATATGTCTTTTGTTGTTATTATTATTATTGTTATTACATTGTAATAAAGACAACTCAAGTTAGTTTTTCCTACAACCACATATTTGAAATGAAATCTTTTTTTTAATTTAATTTAATTTTATTTGTGAACATACTGTACAGAGGGGTTACAATTGCATGGGCAGGATAATGCGTACATTTCTTACCAAGCATTGCAGCCTCCTCCTT